>NC_068403.1:3704169-4317919 GCF_023724105.1 Carassius gibelio | reverse complement strand
TTCCTAGCAACATTTCTCAGATATCATTTCATTTTCTATTTTTTGTTTTAACACTTGCATGTATTTCCACCTCATGTGTTTTTACTGATCAGATACTAGTGTGCAAATCCAATTAGATAGCAATCCGATCAATGAGAGCACATGAAGTAACTGAGGTCAGCCAGAGAGTGGGCTGTAACTGAAGGATATATTTGTGAGTACTGTATTATATTCATGTGCCAAACAGATGGGGATTCCTGCGCTGATGAGCCAACATGAAACCAACAGTGTCCTGAGGTCAAAGCAGCACTCCCTCCTTGTCCTAATTTAGTTCATCTTAAAACTAATTTAAATTTACTCACCTTTAGGTCATCCAGTACATCGTGGGATTTGAAGAAAGATAGCATTGCATCACTTGCTCACCAATGGATCCTCTGCAGTGAATGGGTGCCATCAGAATGAGAGTCCAAACAGCTGATAAAAACATCACAATAATTCAAAAAGTCACCTTGTGTGAGTCAGAACAGAAAAATTCACAGGTAAAAGATAATTTACAAAGTAAAAAGCATTACACTTCACAAGAGATTGACTGATGGACTGGAGTCATGTGGATTATTGTGATGTTTTTATCAGCTGTTTGGACTCTCATTCTGACGGCACCCATTCACTGCAGAGAATCCATTGGTAAGTAAGTGGTGTGATGCTACATTTCTCCAAATCTGTTCCCATGAAGAAACAAAGAGGTTGAGTATATTTTCAGTAAACTGTCAATATTGTCTGAACTACTCCTTTAATGAATAAGGTGAGCATTTTTGTGACCCTGGCAAACATTCAGGATAAAAGCGGTATCGTAAATGCAAATCACAAATCATGGAAGTTTAAACTCTTGGAAGTTGAAGAGCTGGTCCGAACGCGAGGGAGATTAAGAGAGATTAAAACTGCCTAACACCTGGCAGCGTGTTACTAGAGGAGTCTCCGTGCTGCCGCGACAGGAAAGGTGACTTTAGCCGAGAAAAGAAAGAGTTGGGCTGCCACCTGGAAGGACGTTTTTACCCTGAAGTGACAGAACCGCCGCAAGAAGAGAGATGGTATGTTAACACTAAGGTGAACTGATTGTATTTGTCATTCTGATATATCTAGAAGTTTTAAGATATTTATACCTGATGTAACCACCATGCAATAAGATCCCAGATAGTTTTTTTTTTTTGTCCCTTTTGCAGCTTGACAGATGTTGTCAGTATAGAAAACAGCTGCATGAAGATGCATCTTATTTTGTGTTCCACTAAAAAATAACAGCATATGGCTTTCGAAATGACATGGATTCATGAATTTGAAGACTGGAGGAATGATGTTGAAAATTCAGCTTTGCATCACAGGAATAAATAAAAAAATATTAACTTATATATCAATATATATATATATATATATATATATATATATATATATATATATATATATATATATATATATATATATATATATATATATATATATATTTTTTTTTTTTTTTTTTTTTTTTTTTTTTCAAAACATTAAAAAGTGTTACCAGCGCTTAACTTTTAAGCAAAAGTATATTTACTATATGTTTCATTAATTTTACACATTTTATTAACTGTATTATAATTATTATTATTAACACATTTGGCATTGATGTTTATTGATCCAGTGCATCTTAAAAAAAAAAAAAAAAAAAAAAGTTTGGAACAACATACATTTTTGAATTTGACATCAGAAACGAGTCATTTTTGCAGGTTAGCTTCAATAAATGATTATTTTGGACTGAGGTTGCAGCTTTGAGGAAGTTTCTGTATGTTTTATAGTCCTTCAAACCCTCAGGAACACTTTAAGGGCGAGAAAAATATGATTCCCCTTAATACAAGCCCTTAGGGTCAGGAAATGATCTGTTTCTGGACTGTTTTGGTGCTGTAAACCTTGCCTAATAGTCCAAGTGGACCAGAGGGGGAAACATAAATGAATAAAGCCAAATAAAAATATATGATATGACCATTTTAAAGCATCCTTAGATCCAATGAGTGATCTCTGTATGCGGCAGCACAAACCTCCTCCTTGATAGACCCCATGTGGGGTTATAGTTTCCGTAAACCACACATCCTCAACAAAGTGATTTCCTGCTGGCAAAAATCAATAGTACTCCTGTTATGTTTACACCACAATGGCAGACAGACATGGCCAGATCAAGTCTGAAAACAATCTCTCCAGCTTCGTTTCATCTTCTCTGATGGACAAGAGAGCTCACCTCTCCGGAAAGTTCATTTTCAGAAAAAGAGCAACCTCACCTCGGGTCAGCATTTCCTCGTGTTGTGTCTGCTTACGAGCATTAGTCTGCCAAGACCAGTCTTTATGGGAAAAATATGAAGTCCTGCCAATTGCCCTGTAAATATAATGTAAATATATATGTAATGTAAATATATAAATATAACAGGGGCTCCGTTTGTTTTTAGAAAGCATGCACGGTTCATGAATCTCGGTTAGCACTCCAACAAAAATTATCACCATCATTTATATGAAGAATATCTTCAATTTAATAAACAAGTTGTGTGAATGAAAGCCGCAGTGTTGAGGAGAATAATAGTTGGTATAACAGCATGTAACATCTGTAATACCTGTGCTCCCTAAACTGTCTGTATAAGCTGTCTTACTGTATTTATCTAGAGCAGGGATATGAAGCAGCTGAACCCCGAAAGAGCACTACCGTTTAAAAGTTTGAAGTCAGTATTATTATTCTTTTTTTCAGCAAGGATGCATTAAAATTACGCATTAAAACATAAAAACTCTAACCAATCTAAAACTTTTGAACTTTAGTGTATTTACAAGTTTCTTTTACGATGTTCAGTATTTTTGAGAAATGGAATGTAAAGTAAACATTGAAATTCATTATTATTTTTTATTTCCCATTTATATAATGATTTTTCATTTCATTCACATTTTGAAAACAGTGTTCTTTATTTATTATTATTGAGCACTTGCTGATACTTTATTTGTGATTCTTAAATATCTCCTTATTAATGTAGCATTAATGTAGCTACCTTTTAGCTACATTTAATAGCTCTTTAGTTTAGTTTGACTACATTTTAATTTTAATTATTTTATGAGTAGCTTCAATTTAAAAGTAGCTTTTCCAATACTGATTATGATTTTATGATAGAAATGTGTGAAATTTGTGATGGCAAGAAATGTTAAAACATACAATGATTTTATTTTTTTATTTTTTAAAATGAGCCGGGAATGACCTGTGGCACTAGTTTCGTTAATGAAACAGAGGCACATGTGACCCACTTTATCTGTAAGCATGTTACTGTATTGTTTTCGGCGACCTTTGACTAAACTCCAGCACACCGCCGACCTACAGTCTTGAGTACAGTAGCAGTGGTGCGACCCTGATGTGACCTCTGTCAAAGGCTCCAATAGGATAGTCAGCCGAAGACCCCCAGTCACCACCCAACACTGCCCCAATGACTCCAATTAAGGCAGCCCGACGTGACAAAGATAAATGAGTGTTTTGGCGGGGAGCCGTAATTGCGTGGATACGACCCATTACCTGCCCTTCCCAGGTGTAATTATTAAGCCAGTGGTGCTGAACAAATGAGTGGAGTACAGGCCTGGAGGCGCCGCTGAAAACGCCCCGGTCTCACCTCGTCCTCCACACAGCCGTCTCTCCTCCAGACCAACAGCTGTGAAACCCCAACCTCTCCGACTGACGGCGCTCCCTGAGCTACTGTACATAGACCTGCTTCTGCTCTCCTCACTACTACTGCTGCAATGTAGGTTACATTAAACTGGTTAAGTTGAAGTAGTCTGTTTAGAAATAACTTATTTTTTTACCCTCTTATTGTTCCAAACTTTTATCATTTCCTCCAAACCACTTAACCTTTATAGGGTTGTTTGTTTATTTATTTACTGGCAAACAGCTTGTTTCTTTAGGTTTATTTGTTTAATTAATGATTTTATGTGCCTGTGTGTAATGTGCTAGGCCAGTGGTTGCCAACCTTTTCAACTCGCGGCCCACACAACCAAACACATATGTTTGTGCGGCCCACTTCAATATGAAGTGGGCCGCACAAAATTAACTGACCCCACTATTGTTGGGTTAATAACTTAGTACTCAGAAGCTAGATTGTTAACTGTATTTATTGAATGAACTAGGGCTGTGCGATATGAAAAAAGAAAAAAAAAAAAAAACGATCGCGATTTCTTTGATCAATTTTGCGATTGTGACACACACCGATATGCTTTTACAGTCATACTTGCATTCAGGATTAATTTGAAACATATTTCCAAAAGAAAACCAATTAGAGCTTAATAAAAAAATTGTAACGTCTCTAGAACATACATAAGTCAAAATTATGGCAAAAAAAAAAAATCTTTTTTTCTTTTTTGCCATGCATTGTTCAAAGAGCTCATTAATTGTAGCGGTGCCTCAGGTGTTTGCAGTGTGTATACAGTATGTGTATGCGGTCAGCAGCGAGAGCGCATAAATATAATAATTAAAATAATTCACGAGTGCGAATCTCTCTGTTCGCACGCAGATTTCCTTTGCGCTGTCACAAAACCAAACGTACTTGCTCAGATACACGCTGCTCTGCGCGGAGAGAGTGTGCGCACTTAAAACGTTTCTCCTCTCACTTAAACTGCGTCCTGTGCGCTCACAACTCTCTCTATGCTTTGATCTGTTAACATGGGCCCGTGAACATGTTCTGTTCTCGCGCTAGGCGCAATACATTCTTATTGGATCGAATAGCAAACTACGGGAGGTCAGGGCAGTGGAAAATCGTGTTATAAGGCGATTTAGTAATTGCGCACACTCAAATCGTGATTTTATGATCGTGCATGCTCAAATCGTGATTTTATGATGATCTTTTAATTGCACAGCCCTAGAATGGACTGGAAATTTACAGAAAATAATTGGCGGCCCACCTGCAATACCACCGCGACCCACTATGTTGAAAACCACTGCGCTAGGCAGTAGCCTACATTACTACTGTCCCTCTCGTTCTGCAACAATACAAATACACGCATGCGTTGCATGAGTTTTGCTTGCTTGAGTGTTTCTACATTATATGAGTGGCTTTGGAATATAAATCGCAGCATGTTTCAGATTTAAAAAAAATGCGACTTCTATTTGTGAAAAAAAATCACAGGACATGTATAATGAGTAGTTCCCTGCATTTTTACAGCAAAGTGTGTCATTGCAGTACTAAGCCGCTGCAGTGGAGCAGCTCTAATGCTATTAAATTACAGATGATGAACCACAGAGCAAAAACAATTTCAAAGACGGTAAAAAAACTTGTAAGTGATTTGACAAGTACACTTGTAAATTAAGTGTTAAAATAACCGAAAAATATACAAACCAAAAATTATTCAGGGACTAGATATATAGATATATATATAGATATATACACATACATATGTTTTGTTTTTTTTGTTTTTTTGTTTTTTACAAGTAGGTGCAATACACTATAGTTAATTTATGTGAGTGAGGTTAGCAAAATAAAGTAAACTGTGACAAATTATACCCAAAAAAATCTTCAAACAGTGGACTACCAGTAAAACTGATACAAATTTGGGACCAAAAATTATTCAGACCAAGTTTGGGGAAAAAATTGAAGTTCAGGTTTGCATGAAGCTGGATGAACGCATGCCACGGAGACTACAGACAGTCATTAACGCTAAGGGTTGCCTAAGTATTAATAGTTGTGTAAATACTGTCATACTAACAGCTGTCTGAATAGTTTAACTCTTGAGTTCTTGTCATATTTTATTACCATCTTCTAAACTATAGAGAATAAACTGTGATAATATGAGAAATATTGAAGGTGTCTGAATAAATTTTGGTTTGACTGTTTCTATTTAAAAAATTAAGTTAACCAGCTAACATTATACATTCTTTTGGTTTCTGTACCCAATATTAACATTTTTTACAAATGCAATAAAAATATTGGTATCGGTACCCTGTATCGGCAAGTACCAAAAATAAAAGTATCAGTATCGGGCGAGTACTGCAAAAAGTGCTATCGGTGCATCCCTACTCCAGACAACATTTATCCATTATCCATCTGTCCATTCTCCAAACCCCATTCACCCATCATCCATACATCCATTCTCCAAATC
The DNA here is from genome assembly GCF_023724105.1 of Carassius gibelio. NCBI lineage: Eukaryota > Metazoa > Chordata > Actinopteri > Cypriniformes > Cyprinidae > Carassius > Carassius gibelio. Next base: position 4,311,811 of record NC_068403.1, on the reverse strand, counting down.
ACATCCATTCATCAACCCATCATTCTCCAAACCAAATCCACCCATCTTTCATCCATCCATTCTCCAAACCACATCCATCCATCCAAGTATTTAAGCTGGTGTGTGGTGGGCATTCTGGTTCAATATGGCTGCCATCACATCATCCAGGTGGATGCTGCACACTGGTGATGTTGAGGAGATTAACCCTTATATGTAAAGCGCTTTAGTAAAGCGCCCAGAAAAGCACAATATAAATGGAAGGAATTATTAAATATAAGGAATTATCATCCATCCATTCATTAATTCTCCAAACTGCTTGTCCTCTGTAGTATCATGTCTATTTATCTATTTATTTAATTGGGTTTTATAAATATCTTTGAATATCAGTTTTAACTCTACTTCGTTAAATTAGGTAGCCATTTCATTTTTTATATCTCGGTTGTTTCATCAGTTGCCTGAATTAAAATTCAATTCGTATTCACTGTAAGTACTGAATTGTATTAATTTATAAAGCATCTCAGTTCAATTGTACATGATGCACAACTCTGCTGCCAAGCTCAAAAAGCTGATCTTTTATTACATTTGAATGGTCTTTCTTGCAAATTGATGGTATAAATACTCATCTGTTTTCTCGTGTTTGTTGTAAACAGATTGTCGGACAAGATCTCCTTTTGTGTTCCAGTCAAAGAAAGTGAGTAATACGCCATCAGTACAACACGAGTGTGAGTAAATGATGACAATCATATAATTTCCTTTAATAGCTGTTAGTAAAGACACTAACAATGCCAGACAGAGTCTTTTTGTTAGAAATGGCTGCAGATACTATTATGAACATGCTGTCGAGATTCATTTGTAGCCTTTCTAAACAACATCTCATTCCACACACACAGTAAAAAACAATGTGCAGCCTGTCGTCTTTCAGAAGTTCCTGTTGTTGGCATGTTTATGTTGTTTGGTGACTTTGGATGCTGAGACCGCATGCTAGCGCTGTCACAGAACGCCGCATCTGTCTCTGCTCTCCAGGAGAGCGTGGCCAAACCGGAGCGCTGCAGTCTCTTAATGTATCCGTGAGCGAAGAAAACTGCTGTTTGCTTCCGCTCTCCATCTGTAAAAAAAGGTGTCCAATTTCATTTTACCTGCTGCCGTTGTTGGATTCGAGCCCATACCAGCATACAAAAATGCATTAACTTAAGCACTCTTCTCCTGGACAGAGAGCAATGTCTTTTATTTGTATTATTCGATGCAATTTCTCGCCCACTTATATGTTTGGGCCCCATGTTGTGGAAGTGTTTCTTAAGTCTCCTTAATCATTTTAAGGCGCTGGCTGCAGGAGGACAGGGACATATATTTGAGGCGAATGGCGAGTATAACTTAAGGTGATGCTATCAATTATGGCAGCCCGCCTGCAGAAGATATACGACAACAATAGCAGCACTGCAGCATAAGGCCAAAACCAGAGAGCGTATATTTAAATTACATGTAATAACAAGTGAAGAACGCTTAACACACTCACTTCAGGCCCCATCGAGACTAGTGATGGAAATAGCAAGTCATAAGAACACCAGGTAAACTGTTTATAAATACAATGTATAAATAAAATAAATGTTTACATTTTAAAAAAATGTAGTATGTTTACAATTTTATACTTTTTTTCATACTATGGCCACAACAAAGGCCTTAAAGTATAATAATTATTAGCATCATTTTACAATTTTTTGATTACTATTATACAATTAATTACTGTAAAGGGGCATTAGCCATTCATTTTATAGACATTTCTGTTAACTCTAAAACACAACAAAATTCAAAATACAGCAAAAACACCATTTAAAGGTTCTTTTTAAGTATTATCGGTTATTTCAAGTAGTTTCTAGCTTTTGTGTGTTTCATTATTTTCATTTTTCTGTTTAGCTTTTTTTTTCAGTTTAATTTTTTTTCAGTCATTTTTGCACTTTAACTTATTTTTTTAGTACTTTAATTTTCAGTTACATTTTTTATCTAATATAGATTTAAATTCATTTATTTTTCATTTAGTTTTCGGATTTAGTTAAATTATCAAAAGCAATTTTAATAGTTTTGTTTTAGCTAACAATTAGAACACTTAATTACTCAAAAACTTGAAGAACATAAAAACCGTAATGGTTTCAATGCTCATTAGTTCTAATTGCATAAAAATGTGTTTGCATCTACAGCAGTCAAGGACACTATAGAAACATGTTTGAGAATCTAGAGGTGAACATAATAAAGACCTTTAGAAACAGAGTTACAGTCTTGTGCAGTCCTGTAGTCTAGCAGTGCCTCTGCTGATGTTTCTTGTGTAAGTAAACCAAAAGAAAGAAAGAAAGAAAGAAAAAACATCACAATCTTTTTCAGGCAAACCATTTTCTTCATGCTGCCCTGACAGCTCACACACTTTCATTTTCCGCTGTTGAGACATGCAGTATAACATCAACTTTTTATTTCCTCTCTCTTCTCTTTTTGACACAAGTTGAAAAATAGGTCTCTGTTTCCACTTGTAAGTGAGAGTTTCCCTCATGGCCCACATCACGCTTCTGACACACCGTCATCTTTAAACGTCAGTCCACACATATATTTTCTTGGTAAAGCTTTGGAAATGTTTGATACCGTACTTTGTGCCGGATTTGATTCATCATCTTACTTTATATCACCATGAATAAGGCCATTTGATAGAATTTCATTTTGAATATCCTTTCAGGATTTTGCTGTTGATCTTTTGAAATAAAAGAGTTATGATGAGCTATGTAAACATACTCTAATATTCAGAATTCAAAACAAACTTCTTTCTAGTCCACAGAGGACACTTATTTTGAAACGTCAAAAATTTTTAATTCAGAAATTGCCATGGTAATAACATCCAAGAGCTAACATCAGTCCACACATTAACATTCTGTTCAGTATTCAGAACTTACTGTAGGCATGGTTACATCTATCTGTCATATATATATATATATAATTTTAAAAAATGCATTAACTGAAAGTATAAGTGGAAAAGTGATCACAGGAATAAATTAAATTTATAATATATTCACACATTATTTTATAATTTGTAATTGTATGTCACAATAATAGTTTTTACTGTATTTTTATTAAGTATACACAGCCTTGGTGAGCCAAAGAGACTCAAAAGATAGAATGGACCCCTAGTAGTGCATTGTTTCTCTTCTCTTTCCTTGACTCAACTATTTTTCAAATGATGTAAAAATAACGTGAATTTTTCTCCATGTGCCGCATACAGGATCTGAAGTAAGGGCCACCCATGAAGCCCCCTGTGCAGTGAGCATGACGCCCAGCAGTGATGCTCTCAAGAGCGTGGCAGAGCGAGTGTATCTCACAGCAGAGGGTCAAAGGTGACGTGATGCGTGTTCTGTACAGGGACTCTGATCCAGGGTCAGTGGAAGAGAGAGAGGACGGAGCAGATGGGGGGGGGGGGGTGTGTGTGTGTGGACAACATGCATCTAATACCCCTCACATCTGTTCAGAGACAGAGGAAGAGCATGCCATAATGTCACACCTGCTGCGGGACGATGCGCAAGACACATGCAGCTGCTGAGGATCAATGATGCCACGACACACACCTTCACGCGCTTACACACACACACACACGCTTCTGCACTCCCGACTGGCATGTCAGCACACACACTGTTTTCGGGGGGGAAATACAGAAACATAATTGAGTACACAGATGTGAATACTGTGTCTATCTGTCTGTCTCTCTCTCTCTCTCTCTATCTCTCTCTCTATCTCTATCTATATATAGTTAACCAAACAGTTCACGGTAGCCATTGGCTTCCATTGTATTGAAAATATATTATGGAAGTCAATGGCTACAACAACTCTTCAGATTATCTAATTTTGTCTTCAACATCAGGTTTTCTTGAGGATGTGTAAATGATTACAGAATTTTTTTTTAGTTTTGGACAAACCATCCGTTTGAGTGATTTTCTGTAATCAATATTGGCAAAAGTAATTTTCTTCCACTCCCGCAAACAATTCAGATACAGCTTTTTGGGGGGCACCTGAACTGCCTGTAAATCTTTTGACATTTTAGCATAAAATCAAGTAAAATGAACATGTAAACAATGCATATTCAACACATTCCCTACTGTAAAAAGCCTTTGTTGTATTTCAGTTTAATTGTGGGTTGTAGGAGCTACTTTACCCAGTTGGGTGGAAGCACTTGACACTGTGTATTTTAAGAAGATCCAACATGTTTTTAACGTATAAGTACTGTATCTTCCCTGACACTGCACACAAACACCCTGATCAGAAGTGTCTCACACACACTCACACACACTTGAGTCTGACATAGATGTATAGATTGCACAAGTCAGAAATGATAAAGAGTTAAGAGGCAGGCCAGAAAATATCAGGAAAGCGTCCGCAGGTGCTGTGTCACACTTGATCGGCACCCATTCACTGAGACTACTACACTGAAAAGAGCACTATCATTTTATCAACCCATTCCAGCCTTTTCTTCTCCTTCACACTAACCTTTCCTTGACTCGCTCCCTCCCTCAGAAACGCCTGCAGCTCCAGAGACCGAGAGAGAGGAAGTCAGACAGAAAGAGAAAAGTGAGATATTCTTCACGCAGTCCTGGCAGCACATGAAAAATGCAGCTGTCCCACTTTTTAGAGCTTCACAATTAATCTAATGTTTCTCCAACAATCCTGACGGGGGTAATGCAGATCCCAGGGGTGAAGAGACGGCCGGATCTGCCCCTGAGGAAGGGCTGGGGACAGGTGGTGGAGATTTATCCAAAGAGTCCACGGAGGAGGTGTTGAGAGGCCCACATGTGAGCATGAGAACACACACACACACACACACACACCGAATTCAGAAGGGACAGCCAGTCTTTATAGAAATCCAGCCAGTTTCGGCAGGAAGTGGGTTAAATAGCATTATTCCAACACGCCAGGAGGGTTGGGTATAAAACTTTACAGAGATTTCATCCTAAAAAAAATGTGTTTGCACTAACACGGTCAGATTTTTAAAACTCGACAGATCCTGTGTAAAGTTTGCTCAAGATTGTGCCAGTGTTATATCAGTATTATTTATAGAGTGCTTTAGTATTTATTAATAATATGAATCAATTTTCATCAGTTTTCAGTTTGCATTTGACTTTGTTTTAGTTTTTTTTTTTTGTATGCTTGTCATTTTATTAGTTTATTTAAATATTTCTATTTAGCTTAATTTTTATTTTAGATTTAGTAAAAGTACTTAATCTTTTCATTTAGTAAATGTCTATTTAGCCGATTTATATTTTAAAAGACATTTTTAGTTTTTTAATTTTACTTAAAGTTTTATTATTTCAATTAGTAGATTTACTTTTAGTTTTATTTGTTACTTTCATATAGTATTTAACTTTTTATCTCAGTTTTTATAATTTTTGTACTTTATTTCAATTAGTATATTTTAAAGGTTACGTTTTTGTCATTTACATTTAGCTTTTATTTTTATCTCAGTTTTAAATAATTTGAATACTATTTTATTACAATTTGTAAATTTATTTTTAGCTTTATTCTTCTGAGTTTTTGTTTTATTAATTTTACTACATTGTCATTTAGTAACTTATTTCATTTAGTAAATTTCTATGGATCTTTATATATTTTTTTAATCTCCGTTTAAATTTTAGTAATTTTAGCACATTTCAGTTAGTAAAATTATTTTCAGTATTATTTTTTATCTAAGTTTAGTAATTTTAGTACTTAAACTTTATATATTTACTGTAGTGGCTAAGGCAACCTTTTTAAATATCATTTGTTTTAGTTTTTTTTTATTTATTTTTTTTATGTATGCATTTCATCCAATATTTATATTTTATATTTTCAGTTTCAGTAAAGTAACAGCACTGGATTGTAAATAATGCTTCTCCAACAAAATTTGAATTTACAGTAAAACAAATGAGCTCATCTGCATATCATTTACATATGTATATGGCCATCCAAACACATGAAGCTACATATCTCAGAATAGTAATAAACCAGTAAAATTAAGTATTCAGAAATCTTAGTTAGAAAATAGTTATACAAAAGTAGATAATGTCGTCTTTGAATCAAAAGTGAATCTCAGGAAAAATAAATAAATAAAACAAAAAACATGGAATTATAACATGCCATTCTATAATGTTGCTTCATGAGGGAGTTTTCCAGTGAGGCTGATATAATCAGTATCGATCACACAAATAAAAGATTACAGTATAGGAGTTATTACATATTTAATCACTGATGATGATGCTTCCATCTAAAGATCCTCTTTCCCTGATACTGTACACTATATTTGTTAATCCTAGGACATTAAATATTTTGCTTGCTTTGAGTAATCATTTGGATTTCATCAATATGTTGGCTCCCAATATGCACTAGAAAATCACCTTTAATCATGTATTTGATTGTGATTTGTCATATATATGAGAGAGAAAATATCAGCTTGTCTCTCTTTTGGATTTTTAGGTTTATAATAGTCTTCATTTTCTGGATGAGATAGAAAAAAATAGAAAAAAAAGCTGTAGCACAGTCCAATATCCATGTTGAACTGTACCAAACACTGGTTCAGTTATTATTCTGTTTCCAGACAAAAGCAGTAGCCTACTGAAGCATCTCCAGCATTGACTTCCATTCAAACTGAACAACTTCTCGACCCTGGATCCTGTCAGAATCATTTTTTCTCTAAATGTCTCCTTTAGGGAGGAGCCTTGTTAAAACTCGCCCGGGGTGTCGTGCATAAAAATAGAATAAATATTGCAGTGGCAACATTAATGCATCGCAGAAGAGTGAGCTCTGAGCCGGTTTGGATCCAAATGCCAAATGTTTTGGGGGTGTTTCAAGGTGCAGAATTGTGTGTGATGTTGTACACTGCATACAGTATGTGTGCTTATCTCTTATACTAGTAATATGTTGCTTTCTTACCTTCTTCTGTAGTCTCGCTGTCAAATATGATGTGCTCATTGAATGTTTTGTGAGCTGAACAATTTAGCATGTTTATTTTCCTTCTATATTGCTTAGATGGAAAATTCTGCCACAGAGATGAACATTTGTAATTCTGACTTATATTCACATTTCTGTGTTAATGTCACGATTATAAAAATTTTCTCAGTAATCTGAGATATCTCACAATTTGGATATATTTTATTTATTTATTTAAGTAATTCTGCATTTTTTTCCCCTCACAATTCTGTATGTATATTCTGCCATTTTTCTTTTTTTTCTCACAATGCTGCATTTATAATTTGCAATTCTATATATATATAAAATGGTTTTATTGCTAAAAGATGTGACATGCCTGACATTAGGCACTATTCAGTTTTTTAATCATTAGTTTAATTTTTTTTAGATATTCCTCCAGGATTTCAGGATTTAGCAGAATGTATTGCAAATATAAGCAAATCTGCATTATTTGTGTCTGCTTGTGTTTTAGACTAGTTTCTAAATCAGAAAAATTCCCACAGAATCCTGATGGAACTGTATAATACGTGAAAGCCAGAGTTTCTTAAAGAGACTTGTGTTTTTATGGCATCTCCGTTTTGTTGATTAAAATGTAGTTTTACTGAACCTGAATGCTCTACAACCAAAAAGTCTCAAAACCTTTTAGATTCGACGTGATCACGACTCAGATCATAATGATGCTTGTCAGCTGTCAGTAACGAGTCACTTTGTTAACTCAAAACTTAAGACATTTGCCTTTGATGATCTCTTTAGAATGTTTTTTTTTCAGTGAGGGAATTGCTAACAATATTTGCTGGAGGATTTCTGTGTGTGTTTGTGTGTAGTTTGTGAACTGAATCAGTTTGCGTTCTGGTTTGTGTGGTTCAAGTAAGGACAGGTCGTAGGCGTTACGGGCCTCATTAAGATCAAGCATCCATTATATCTCTTCACACAGACAAATGTCTCAGCCTTGAAAAGTGGCTATTACCAATCAATCTACAGCTGCAGAAGTGTGCCGTGTGCTTGAGAAATACAGTAAAATACATTCCTGACAGTAAAGACATGTTGCCAAAGATTTCTATTTAAAAAAGGCTGTTCTTCTGATTTTTCTTCTCAAAGGATCGTGCAAAATGTATTATGGTTTCGGAAGATATTAAGCAACAGCGCTTTTATTGATAAATATATTGATAAAAAATATTGATAAAATTCAGACTTTTTTTTTAACAATAAATCAGAATATTAGAATCATTTCTGAAGGATCATGTAACCGTGATGGCTGGAATAATGATGCTGAAAAAATAGGGCTTTTTAAACAATAATAATAATTTGTAATATATATATATATATATATATATATATATATATATATATATTTTTTTTTTTTTTTTTTTTTTTATTATTATTATTATTTTTTTTTTATTATTATTTTTATATCCTTTGGAGAAATAAAAGCAGATGTACACTACAAAAATCTGTATAAATAGAGCACAATGAACTGAATTAATTTGAAGGAATTTTCCATATACATTTTTTTACAGCTGTTTTCCCTGTATTTTAAATTTAGCATTTCATTGTTTTAAGTTTTAGAGTTCATAGAAAAGTTTTTTTATTATTATTTTTAATAGTTACTTTACACAGTGACATCTACTGGTCTGGCATGAAAAATACAGCACTTTTAGTCATTTTCGCAGATTTGTGTTAACAAATATTGTTTTGAAAATGTCTTTATGCTCTTTTTTTTTCTTTTTTCCAAAAATTCCAAGGAAATACTTTTTGGTTTTTACATCATTGTCTTGTAAACATCCCCTAAAGCTCTATTCGCACAGCATGACTGTGTTGTAAGTCTCAGTCTGTGGCGTCTCTCGGCTGCTGTGAAACTCTGGGGGTCTACAGAGGGCTGATGGGTAAGAATAATGTCTGTGTTGGTTTGTGGGAAGCCAGGAGAAAGTCAAAGCAAAGGCCATCTGCCACAACAAAGCTTCTGATTAAAAACCTGCGCTTGACTCTCAACACTCACACACCTCTGATCTCTGAACCTACAGGAAAGCTTCATATCTCAGCCGTTCTCTCACTGAAAACAATTCAGAGATTATATTGAGAGAGAAAAGGTTCCTCTCAGAAGAGATCTCAGATATGCTCTGTGCTTTCAGTCAGTGATCAATATGAACATCTCTCACCAATATGGATATTTTCACTGGTAACGGTTCTCACAGGTTTAGTGGGGAGAAAATGAGTATAAAGCTGTTGTTTTCTTTGTCCCTCAGGCCTGTAACAATCTTCATCTGGTTCCTCTCTTTCTCTTCAGTTGCACTGTTTTGGAGGTCGTCCAGAAATGAAATGCAGATTTGAGTCTCTTCTCCTCCCTCCCGCCCCAAGCGCGACAGCGACACTTCATTTCAACAAATGCATTTTACTGAGACCGGTTAAGGAATAAGGTATGGTTTTTCTCAAGCGTTTAGGTGCAAAATGCAAATGGGGTTACTGTTGGACAGGTTTTGCCATGTAAATTGTTAAAAGCATGTTGTAAAGCATGATAGGCGTCTTCTGCGTCCTCCAAATTAAGTGACAAAACAGGCCGAACACACGAGACCCCTTTGGTCCATTTAAAAAGGGAAGTGCAATCTTAATTTTGATGGATTATGCCAAAGCACCTCCGTTAGCGTTGTGAGGGGTTCATCTATCTCTGTCAGTTTACACAGCATTGATGAACCCTTTAGTCATATGCAGGTGACACACAACCGTATGAAAAAGTGCAGAAGGAAACCATCTATCATGGAAAAATGTGTATTCATAAACATTTACTTGTCAACGCTGCGCTGCATGAAACAAGATCTTGTCTGCTGGCGGCGATGGCAAATGTTCTGCTCTCATGAGGATTTCTCTCTCAAATCAGTAAACCACTTCAGTTTTTATGGTTTGACTAGTACCTGCAAAGAGCATCAGTGTTACGCAATACTCTCTTTAAAACAGACATCTAACCTGAAAATGATTTTACATTTAAATTAAGTTCAAACTGTTTTTGTGCTAGATAAATACACCATCTTATAATGTATATATATATATATAATTTATCAAAAATATAGTATAGCTAATATATTCATCAATATAAATACTTTAAATAGCATGACAAATTATTAGCTTGAATACTTTATATAATATAACAAATACAAATAAAAATATAGAAATTTAAAAAGTATTTTCATTTCATTCATTCAACCCATTCATGTTAGATAAATCCAGATGTTTACTTTTTATTGTCGTTTAAGTATTGTTAAATTAATTTAATGTTCATTGTTTAATTTATTCAGTTTAATGGTGTCTAGGTAAATACTGTACATTGTCTACTAATCAAATAAAATATATAATTTGTGAAAAACATATTTAATATATTTATCAGGGTATATTGCCATTTTAAATAGAATAGCAAAATAGTAACTTGACAGGATTTATTATTTTAATAAGCTGGTTAAAAAAATATACACATTAGCTAAATTATATTAAATAATAAATAAATAATATTTTTTTATATATGGTTTAAATATGGTTATTGAATGAGCAAAATATTAATGAGAAATGCATACAAATTGCAATACAATAACTACAGTGTAAAAAGCGTAGCAAAACAGTAGTTTGAATATATATATATATATATATATATATATATATATATATATATATATATGTATGTTGTTTATATGGGAAGCTACAGAATTGCACTGGCTATTATTAATTTCACAGGTTAAGATCATACCAAGATCTAAAACATTGATCTGATTGACCTGTAATGTAACACATAGCAAGTCAGGAACACTGTAGGGACAAAACTAGTTTTTAAGGTTTTCAGCTGCTGCGTCTGGAAGGGTCGCTCTTCACAAACACAAGCCGATGTCTCTGCTTCCTCATCACTGCTTGTAGAGTTTGTCCTCAGTGAGGGAAATGGCTGCAAAAAGAGCTCCAAAGCCCACACACAGCAGCAGGATTGAGAGCGATTGCTGCGGCCCCCAGAGATCCGCATGAGTTTGAGAGGAAAGAGATTTCTGGGACATTGCCATCCCCCACAGGGCCCTGCGCTGAACCCCGCAGCGGAGCCGCCCTGCATGCTCAACACACACACACACACACACACACACAAGTCTTTGGTGTGCAGCACTTCTACTAAAACAAAATTCAAGTGGTTTGAAAGCAAGACTTTAGTAGTCTATTGTAATGATAAAGAAATGTGTGTTTGTACAGTATAAATATGGACAAATCTACAAATAACTAAATGAGTGAAGGTGTGTGTGGATAAAAGTACTCATTTCTTTTATAAATAAAAAAATGGCAACCTTGACCACATGTATATCATTATTCAATCATAAACATCTCTCATATTCTTATCGTGCATTTTAATTTGGCAAAACATATTGGCTATGGTAATATTATAATTAAATTAAATTAAATTAATAAATTTTAATTAATTTTGTTGTATTTTGGACACTGGTATTAGATTTTCTTTTGTTTAATGTGTCTACTTTTTATTTCAATTGCAGTTTATATATATATATATATATATATATATATATATATACACACACACACACACACACACTCATAGTGAAAATTGATTGCTTCTACACCATTTTTTTTTTTTTTTTTTTTTTTTACATTTCAATAAGAGTTTCTTTTTTTTCCAAGTAACAAAAATGTATTTCATAGCTTTAGTTTTTTACAATAATGATCCCATTGACATTGACAACATGATTAACAGATAACAGGAGTGCAGATGAAAACGCATCTTTCTGTGTTTCAGATGAGCTCCAGGCCCGGCTGATGGAGGACTATCAGCACTGTAATGACCCGAGCTGTGGACACACACTTTAGCCAGTATAAACCTCAGAGAGGCCAGACGATCATTTACAACAATTATCCCAAAACAGGCAGGTTGTAATTTCAGCCGGACAAACGCAATCATCTGCTGAGACTGGAGGACAGCCAAATTGACAAATTAAGAAACAGATTCACTTTTATTCTTTACTGCCAGTACACCCAAGTTTAACATAAGCGGGTAAAGAGCATTTCGGAGCTCATGAGTAAGTCCACTAATTTTCAATCACGGCAGACGAGGTTCTTTAATCTTTGAGCTCATGTAAAGGTCACAACAGCGCTTCATTCGTTTTTCTCCAGGCTAGCGACTTGCAGCAAAGGTGTGTTTTTCCTCAGACAGGTGAGACAGAAACAGAAGATTTTTCTGAATATATCGAGGATAATCACTTTATAATCAACCTCATGGCTTTTCGTGTTGGACTAATTAGCCACCTCTCGTTAAACTCAAACGATGCCTTTAGCGACCTGTTAACTAACACACAAATTTGCTCAATTACTTTCAGAAATGGAGGTATTATAAAAAAATAAATTGTGTAATTAAAATTACAAAACAAAGAGAAAAAACTGCTCTCACTGTGTGAAAATTGTAAAAAAAAAAAAAGATGTTTTACAAGTAAATATTTCAGTCTTCAGTATTTCATTCTTCAGTATTAATAAATCTGTCTTGTCATTTTCTATGCATTGATTTGTACAATTTGCAAGGATTTTTTTGTCTTTCTGAATTTCAATTGGCAAATCTTACACCGAAAACACCCCGGCAGGGGGCATATGATCACTTTTTGTGGTTTTGTTATTCATGTAACAATGTTTTGTTTTGCAATCCATATAATTTTTTGCTATTGACAGTGATAATATTGCCTAACATGAAACTAAGTAAAGTAAGATTTAAAGTAAGTAATTTTAGAAGAAGAAAAAACAACGTAAAATAACTTTTTATTTTTGATAATTTATATCAATTTATTTTTGATAAATAAATCAAACATAAGAGTATATGCAAGCTTGTTTTTGCCTTGGGATAAGAAATAAAAAAGGTAATTATATCTTTGAAAAAAGGTAATTATATCTTTGTATCTCAGAATTCAGCATTTTTTTTTATGCAATTAAAATTATGCACAATGAAAATTCATGATTTTTGAGTTTTGAAAATCTGTTTTTGCAAATTAACTCATTAACTCTTATATTATTTAAAATTAATATTTAAACTGTAATCTAGAGAAAACTACTAGATTTATAATCTCTTTTATAATCTGTTTTTTGTTATATTTTTTATTGCATGAGATAAATTGCTATTGACAGACATACATTTTTAGCTTTAAACCATGCATTTGGGATTTCGTTTTTACTGTATTTTTTAGCAAAATGCATGGTTTTTAGCTAAAATCAAAATTAATTGCATAAAAAAACAAACATAAGCAACAAAATGATTTCCTTAAAGTGACCATTTATCCTTTTTCTGAGTGTAAAAACATAATTGTTAATGCATCACATCATGAAAGAGATTCTCAAAGCTCAAATCACCTGCTGTCATTGATATTGATTTTCAATGTCAGTGTGACTGGGGCTTTACAGCATAATGTTGGTGCGGTTATGAAAATAAAAATATTACCATGTTTTTCAAATGCAATGCAAGCAAACGATCTCGGCTGATTATAGCAGACTGGAGTTCTACCTCAGTAGTTCATGTACGGCTGGCAGACATACTTTACAAACTATATTCCAAGGCCCGCTTTACAAATGTGCTGCATGTTGACAGATGTGTGTTATTGCAGATGAATTTCTACAGATGCCAGATCTCCGTGTCGATATTCTACACCTTCTGCTTGTCCTCATTAAGAGAGAGATGCATGACGGGAACTTCTGTCGGATCTGTTTACATGCAAAGAAGTTTTTGTACAGTAACTTTCTCACTCTGTGAACTTGTAAGTTTGGACAGGACCGCTGATGCAGAATGAGTGATGAATGCGTTTGAACATATGTTTTTGTAATTAGTGCTTCAGATTCAGAGTTAGTGAGAATTACTGAGTGAACCCAGATTATCTCTGCTTTCAAAGACTTGTGATTTTCTTTTTGGATTTGACGATCATCAGTATATTTGGTTTATGTTGTTATGATGTTACAATTAAAGCTGAGAATTTGAGAAAATACTTCAGTCTTTCTCCTTCAAAACTGCATGTTCGCCCTGCTGTTTTTATTGTAATTGTTAGTGGAAATTCTTCTGGGAATTTCTGAGTATAAACTGTGCCAAATTCATTCATAGATTTTTTTATGTCAAAAATCATAAGGGTATTAAGAAGAAAGTCCATGTTTCCATGTAAATATTTTGTAAATGTTTCTACACTAAATATATAAAAACTAGATTTTTTTATTAGTAATATGCATTGCTAAGAACTTAATTTGGACAACTATTAAGGCGATTTTCTCAGTATTTCGATTTTATTTTATTTTATTTTATTTATTTATTTATTTATTTTTGCACCCTCAGAGTCCAGATTTTCATCTGATTTTCAATCAGTTGTATTTCAACCAAATATTGTCCAATTCTAACAAATCATACATCAGTGGAAAGCTTATTTATACAGTTTCAGATGATGTATAAATCTCAGTTTCTAAAAATGTACCCTTATGACTGGTTTTGTAGTCACATTACAAAAGATAAAAATGTTCTCCTCAAAGAATCTTGAAAAATGTTGATAATTGCATTTAAACTTATTAGAAATAAATTTAAATTAATTAGCAAATAAGCATATTAGAATGATTTCTGAAGGATTATATGACACTTAAGACTGGAGTAATGATGCTGAAAATTCAGGATTGCATCACAGAAATAAATTACATTATAAAATATATTCAAATAGAAACTTCTTTTAATTTGTAATAATATTTCACAGTATTCCTGTTTTATTTCATCTTTGATGAGCTTTTGAGCTTTTTTTCTTTAAAAATATGTTATTAAATGCAATGTTTTCTATTGCAAATGCACTTTTGCAAACACAAAGTTCTTGGTCACTAAATAGGCCTACACTGGCACAGAAATGACACACTTCAGCATTAAACGTTTGATGTTTTTCAGAGTGAGTCTCAGGTGAACTGTAAATGTAAGTGTCTCATATCTGGAGAAATATTACAGTCCCATCACATGTGCTGCACATCCATTCCACCGTATTCAATCCCTGACACTCTCTGTCTTTCTCTCGCTTTATCCCTTCCCTCTCCAAATAAAAGAGCAGGTGACTGCTACAGCGGTGCATTGGAGGGGATTCATTAATTCATTGTGCTCTTTGTGTTTTGGCTTAATGAAGACTAATGAATATATAAAACCTCCACAGCTCAGGAGGAGAGACTTGAATACATAAAGAGATGAAACTACACACCTCCTAATGCAGAAAGCACAACCTGTGGAGGACAAACCGGATGAGACCATCTCTGAGACCCGTCCTACGTGGACACACAGATGACCTTCTACTTGACCTAAGAATGAAATATACATTCTTGCTCATTATTTGTTTTTCGTTCTCAAGAAAAAATATATAATGAAAATAAAACATGAAATCTAAAATGACACATTTATCTCTTTAGAGCTTTATACAAAATCTCATTTCAGAGCAGCTTCAAGGTTTGATGTTGCAAAATTACAAACTTGTGAAACAAATAAACACCACTGTTACAGTAAAAAGTGAAAGAATATATACATTATAAATGCTATCTAGATAAGTTGTCAAGATACAACTGTACATGTTTTTTCAGCTAGTTAACCCAAGCAACATATGTCATTATAATTTAAGAAAAACTAATAAAACCTATTAAAAAGAAACAATTACTAAAACTTTAAAAATCAAAATGAAAACCTAAAACATAAAATCTAATTCAAAATATTGTTAAAAAATATAATGCTATCTCAATGATACTAAAATTACACTAGAAAATGCACAGACTAATGCAGTGTATGCCTTTAATTTTCCAAGGTGATAAGTGAACCAAACAATCTTTTTATGGGGGGTGGGGGGTGCTAATTTTAATAGCATATTGACACGTTTGATGTTAACTGGAGACTTTTGAACATCAAACATGTTGACGTCATATACTGTCAGCAACACTGAACAGCAGACTAGTGTTTAGTTATGCATGTTGCTGTTTAGAAAAAAAAAAAAAAAAGTACTCCAGAACAAAAAAAAAAATATTAACTTTATATTTAGTATGCAGTAAGGTGCACAGCACAGGTGCATCCCAATAAATTAGAATGTTGTGAAAAAGTTAATTTACTACAGTAATTCAACTCAAATTGTGAAACATGTATTAAATAAATTCAGTGCACACAGACTGAAGTAATTTAAGTCTTTGGTTCTTTTAATTGTGATGATTTTGGCTCACATTTCAAGATCACAAGTTAGAATATGGTGACATGCCAATCAGTTAAATAAACTCAAAACAATGGTCTCTCAGTTTGGTTCACTAGGCTACACAATCATGGGGAAGACTGCTGATCTGACAGTTGTCCAGAGAAGACAATCATTGATCCCCTTCACAAGGAGGGTAAGACACAAACATTCATTGCCAAAGAAGCTGGCTGTTCAGAGTGCTGTATCCAAGCATGTTAACAGAAAGTTGAGTAGATGGAAAAAGTGTGAAAGAAAAAGATGCACAACCAACCAAGAGAATCGCAGCCTTATGAGGATTGTCAAGCAAAATCGATTCAAGAATTCGAGTAAACTTCACAAG
This sequence comes from Carassius gibelio, assembly GCF_023724105.1. Lineage (NCBI taxonomy): Eukaryota > Metazoa > Chordata > Actinopteri > Cypriniformes > Cyprinidae > Carassius > Carassius gibelio. The sequence continues at coordinate 4,295,311 of NC_068403.1, read as the reverse complement.
GGAAGGTCAAGGCATCAAGAGCAACCACACACAGACGTGTGAAGGAATTTGCTGAACCACAGACAACGTCAGAGGCGTCTTACCTGGGCAAACAAGAAGAAGAACTGGACTGTTGTCCAGTGGTCCAAAGTACTCTTTTCAAATGAGAGCAAGTTTTGTATTTCACTTGGAAGCCAAGGTCCAAGAGTCTGGAGGAAGGATGGAGAAGCTCACAGCCCAAGTTGATTGAAGTCCAGTGTTATGTTTCCACAGTCTGTTATGATTTGGGGTGGTGCAATGTCATCTGCTGGTGTTGGTTCACTGTGTTTTTTGAAAACCAAAGTCACTGCACCTGTTTATTAAGAAATTTTGGAGCACCTCATGCTTCCTTCTGCTGACCAGCTTTTTGAAGATGCTGATTTCATTTTCCAGCAGGATTTGGCACCTGCCCACACTGCCAAAAGAATCAAAAGTTGGTTAAATGACTATGGTGTTGGTGTGCTTGACTGGCCAGCAAACTCACCAGACCTGAACCCCACAGAGAATATATGGTGTATTTTCAAGAGGAAGATGAAAAACGAGACCAAACAATGCAGATGAGCTGAAGGCCACTGTCAAAGAATCCTGTGCTTCCAGACCACCTCAGCAGAGCCACAAACTGATCACATTCATGCCACGCCGGATTGAGGGAGTAATTAAAGCAAAGGGAGTCCCTACCAAGTATTGAGTACATTTACAGTAAATGAATATTTTGCTTTACAATGATTTGTATTGTAAAAAGCACTATACAAATAAACTTGAAATAAACCTTCCAGAAGGCCAACAATTCACTAAAAATGTTTTTTTAAACGTGAGCTAAAATCATCACAATTAAAAGAACCAAAGATTACTTCAGTCTGTGTGCATTAAATTAATTTAATACACGAGTTACACAATTTGAGTTGAATTACTGAAATAAATGAAATTTTCCATGACATTCTAATTTATTGAGATGCACCTGTATTGATTAAAAAACAAAAACAAAGCATGCTACCATTAAAAAAATTTTAATGCAATATTTACATTAATCTGCAGTATTTTATGCAATGCACTAAATCTGACTTTGGCTCATTATTTAACTAGACTGCCAAAAGTAATTTTACATGCAATGCAAAACACATTTATATATTTACTTACTAAAGCAAACATTGCAATGCTACTGTTCAAAACCCAGTGCTCTAGTTCTCCATTATTTTTCCTTGAAAAGATGATGAACATATTAACCAGCTATAAGCAAAAAGTTAGATCCATGAGCTGCAGCAGATACAGATGTACCTCTGTAGCAGGTAGTTCATCACAGCAGCATAATTAATACCCATAGAGTGTGTGTACACGTCATCTGTACACTCCAGAGAGCTGCTATTTGCATTACGAATCCCAGAGCTTGCAAATTCAGAGGCACGTGGGACGGCCGTAGGGTGCCGGTCGGGTGTTTACACCCATCAAGGGCTATTTAATTAAATCAGTGATATGCAACTTCCTTCCTGAACAGAAAATGTGCACCGAATCTCTCATTACGCTTAAAAATCATCGCCTTATCAAAAACGGAATGGGAAAAATCTACATGCACCATGTAAATTTTTATTCCACACACTGGGAGGAAAAAATATTTGTATTTATCCATTCATCCATCCATTAATCCTTGTATAATTTTCCAGTACAAACATTCTTAAATCAAGATATATGTACTTGAAAAGTTAAATCACATAACATTAGTGTGGCGAGTGGGGCGGGGCCGAGAGGCGTGGGAACGAGGAGTGAGACCAGGTGTAGTGATTGAAGATGAGCTACACCTGCGCCCCACCGCCGGTATCGAGTCCCACGTAGGAGATGGAAGGATATAAAACTGGAGCGACGACCGTGAAGGACGAGAGAGGACCAGGCCTGGGACATTATTTTATGTGTTTGCTTTTATTTGTGCGCATCAGTCGCCTTGAGGGGCTGACGCGCTGTTTTGTGTTTATTTTGAATATTAAAATTATGTTTTGATTGTGCGCCGGTTCCCGCCTCCTCCTTCCCGATGAATATGGAGATTTTTAATATCGTTACAATTAGGTTCTGTGTTGTATTATTTAAGTGGGTTTATGCTTCAAAAAAAATCTTCCAATGGGTAAGAAAATAAAACCTAATTCAAAGGGAATACAGGTTTATCTTTCTGAAAAAAAAAAAAAATCAGAAAAAAGACAGAATATTTATTAAAACTAAGTGGGTTTATGCTTAAAAATCTGCCAATGGATAGAATAATAAACATTCATATTTGAAGGGAAGACAAGTTTATTTTTTCTGAAGCCATTGACCAATATTTTTCTTGTTTTAAACAAGAAATATATATTGTCACGGGGTGAAGAACCACTCGACAAGAGGTACGTGAAATCAAAAGCCCCGGAGGGTGGGTTTATTGAAAAGTGAAGGGTGCCTGGTGAAGTGTCCTGATCTGCTTTCCGCTGGTTGGTGCTCCCCGTGTGCTCTCCGTGCTCCTCTGTGCCAATCAAGGGGAAAGTGGGTGTCCAGACGTGCTCCAAAGGGTGTGGGCTGTCGGTCACTCGCTGCTTTCTGTGGGGATAGGAGAGAGGGGTTAGTCCAGCTTCGCGTTCTGTTTGAGAACCTCTTCTCAGTGCAAGATGTGCTGCTTTTCAATGTGCTGGCTGATGGGGAGCAGCTGTGACCGATCAGCCGGTGACGAGGACGTGCAGGTGTTTTGGTTTGGTTTCCAGGGCGACGCTGATTCCTCTGGGAGTGCTCGTCACATCCCCCCCCCCTAAGCGTCGTTCTGGTCCTGCGAAGACATGTAGAAAGTAGGGGTGAGATTAGGGGAGGGTGGGGAATGACCCCTGACAGACCTGCATAAGCTGTCCAGATCCGGGAGAGGCCATCGGCGTTCGCGTTGGCGGCCCCAGCTCGATGGCGGACTTCGAAGTGGAAGTCCTGGAGCGCTAGGAACCAGCGAGTCACCCTGGCGTTGGTGTCCTTGGCGCGGGCCATCCACTGTAGGGGCGCGTGGTCGGTTACCAGGGTGAACTTGCGGCCCAGGAGGTAGTACCGGAGCTCCAGGACTGCCCACCTGATGGCCAGGGCTTCCTTCTCCACAGCGGCGTATTTCCTCTCGGCGGGGGACAGCTTCCTGCTGATGTAGATGATCGGATGCTCCTCACCTTCCTGAATTTGGGAGAGGACCGCTCCTAGTCCTGTGTCGGAAGCATCCGTCTGCAGCAGGAAGGGGCAGCTAAAGTCCGGGGCGCGGAGTACCGGCGAGGACGTGAGTGCTGCTTTCACCTGGGAGAAGGCTTCTTCCGCCGACGGGGTCCAGCATACTTTCTCCGGCTGCCCCTTCCTGGTCAGGTCTGTCAGGGGGGCGGCTAAAGAGGAGAAGTTGGGGATAAAACAACGATAATAACCCGCCAACCCCAAGAAGGCTCGTACCTGGGTCTTTGTCTCCGGTCTTGGTGCGGCGTGGATGGCCTCAACTTTCTTGTCTTGCGGCCGGATGAGTCCTCGGCCGACTTGATAGCCCAGGTACTTGGCCTCAGAGAGGGCTAGGTGGCATTTTCGGGGGTTGGCGGTAAGCCCAGCCCGCCGGAGCTCCGAGAGCACCCTCCGCAGACGATTCAGATGTTCGTCCCACGCCTCGGAGTGGACCACGACGTCATCCAGGTAGGCGGCCGCGTAAGCTTGGTGAGGCCGCAGGAGGATGTCCATCATCCGCTGGAACGTCGCGGGGGCCCCATGTAGGCCGAAGGGAAGGGTCCGGTACTGCCAGTGGCCACTGGGGGTGGAGAAGGCGGTTTTCGGCTTGGCGGCCTCGGAGAGCGGTACCTGCCAATAGCCCTTGGTTAGGTCTAGGGTGCTGATATACCGGGCCCTTCCTAGCCGGTCCAGCAGTTCGTCCACCCGAGGCATGGGGTACCCGTCGAATTCGGAGACTTCGTTCAGGCGGCGGAAGTCGTTACAAAAGCGGAGGGTGCCATCCGGCTTTGGGACCATCACAATGGGGCTGGACCACGGACTCCGGGATGGTTCTATTACCCCCAACTTTAGCATCTGTTGGACCTCTTCCTCAATAGCCTGCCGACGAGCCTCCGGGACTCGGTAGGGCCGTTGCCTAACGACGACTCCTGGGGGCGTCCGGATATGGTGTTGAAGCACGTTGGTCTGCCCGGGCTGAGAGGAGAACACATCCTGGAACTGACTGACCAGGTGCTGCAGCTCCGTCTTCTGGGCAGCCGAAAGGTGGGGGTTGATATCCACAACCACGGGCTCGGTGAGGCTTAGGGCAGCTACTTGGTCCCGGGTCCCCACCCATTTCTTTAGGAGGTTGACGTGGTAGAGTTGCTCCGCCTGCCGTCGTCCCGGCTGTCTCAGGCGGTAAGTGACCGGTCCAACCCTCTCGACGACCGAGTAGGGCCCCTTCCAGGAGGCCAGAAATTTGCAGGCGGAGCTGGGGACCAGGACCATGACGCGGTCTCCCGGTTGGAACTCCCGTGGCTGGGCTGTCCGGTCATAATGATGTTGCTGCGCTTGTTGGGCCCTGGTGAGGTGTTCCCGGACTAACGGCATCACTCGGTCGATCCGTTCCCTCATTTGCCGGACATGTTCGATGACGGTACGATGCGGGGCCGGCTGCTGCTCCCACGCTTCCCGGGCCACGTCCAAGAGGCCCCGGGGTTGACGGCCAAACAGGAGCTCGAAGGGGGTGAAGCCAGTTGAGGCCTGGGGAACTTCGCGGATCCCGAAGAGCACGTAGGGGATCATGAGGTCCCAATCCCGCTTGTCCTCCGCCGCCACACGTCTGAGCATTTGCTTGAGGGTCTGGTTAAATCTCTCTACGAGGCCATCAGTCTGGGGGTGATAAACAGTGGTCCTCAACTGCTTTACCCGCAGCAGCCGGCAGAGGTCAGCCATTAGCCGGGACATAAAGGGGGTTCCCTGGTCAGTCAGGATCTCTGAGGGGAGGCCGACTCGGCTGGCCAGCAGAAACAGCTCCTGGGCGATGGACTTTGCGGTGGCCTTCCGCAGGGGGACTGCTTCTGGGTACCGGGTGGCATAGTCGACGATGACCAGGATGTGCTCATGCCCTCGGGCAGACTTCGGCAACGGCCCCACTATGTCCATTCCAATCCGCTCGAAGGGCACCTCGATGATAGGCAGCGGGATGAGCGGGCTGGGGGGAGGAGTCCGGGGCGACGTGGCCTGACAGGTCGGGCAGGCCTGGCAGAACCGCTTTACCTCGGCGTCCAGGCCCGGCCAATGGAAACGGTCGCGGATGCGTTGGGCAGTATTGGCTGCCGCGAGGTGTCCTGCCATGGGGTGGGAATGGGCCAGCTCCAGAATGGTCTCGGTCTTGGCACGAGGCACAACTAGTAACTTTTTCTCCTCCCCCCTACGCTGGGCGACACAATACAGCAGGCCATTCTCTACGACAAAATGTGGGAGAGGGTGGGGCCGGGGGAGGACGTCCTCTCCATCCACGACTCGCACCTGGCTCCAACAGTGCTTGAGTCGGTCGTCCTCCCGCTGTTCCTTGGCGAAAGAGCCCCCTCCAGCGGCCTGTTGGTAGACATCATAAAACAGATTAGTAGATTGGGAGGGGGCCTCACCTTCTCTCCCACTGTCGGAGACGAGCAGGGCCGGTCGGCGGCGGGGTCCAGGCGGCCGCCTCGGTCTTCGACGGTTCCCCTTGGGGCTGGCAGGCTGGGTAGCGGCGGACAGCAGCTTCTCGAAGCCGGGCCAATCCCTTCCAAGCAGTACGGCCACCGGCAGGTCCTTCACCAGGCCTACCTCCACTGGCCAGGTGCCTTGGGGGGACGAAATGACCATTTCACGGGCCGGTACTTGACGAGTGTCTCCGTGCACACAGGTAATCGGTAGGAAGTTTTTCCGGCCGCTTCGCGGGGCGCACAGCCGCGCCTGGATGAGGGTGACCGCACTGCCTGAGTCCAACAGGGCCCGGAACCGTCTTCCATCCACCTTCACATCTGCTTCGGGGGCTCCCGCCGGCACCCGTTGGTGAAGGATGCAGCCTGCCAGCCAGGCTCGCGGAGGCGACGGTGGTTCGGCACTTGGCATGGGCTCATCTCGCGGTGGGGGAACCGTCGGCCTGCTGACGGGTCGCGCGGTGCCTTCGAGCGGGCGTCGCTCCTGGACCACCCTCCGGGGGAATGGCGGCAGCCGGTCCCCTGCCCCGCTGGGATGAACGGCATCCGCCAGCTCGATCGCCTCCACTAGTTCCCGGACGTCACGTGGGTCCCTCATGCCGACGGCCTGTCGGTGGGCGCGAGGTAGTGCGCGCAGGAGGCGATCGACCACCACTCGTTCCGCTACCTGTGTTGGTGTGGGGTTTCCTGTCAACAGCCAGTGCTGGGCGAGGCGGCTGAGTTCGGCTGCCTGGGCACGGGCTGGCACCCGGGGCTTGTATTCCCACTCGTGGAACTGCTGGGCGGCACTTACAGGGGAGAGGCCCAGCCTCGCCAGGATCTCTCGCTTCACTTCGACATAACTGTCGGCACTCGTCAGGGGAAGCGAGAAGTAAGCCCTCTGTGCTTCACCGGTGAGTAGGGGTGCCAGCGCACGTGCCCACTCGTCCTCTGGCCATCCCTCTCGGTGGGCAGTGTTTTCGAAGACCTGAAGGAAGGCTTCCACATCGTCATCGGCCGTCATCTTGGGCAACAGACGGGTGGCTTGTGCCCGAGGCTCAGGTAGCGGAACGCGCTGGGCCGCGGCCGCCCGGACGGCGGCGAGTTCATCCTCCGTCCTGCCCAGGCGAGTGGCGAGGTGTTCCGCTATTTGCTGCTGGCGGATGCTAACCTCAGCGAGGCGTTGTAAGACGTCCTCCATCGCGGGGCCGTGCGTGCCGCCTTCCGTGGTGCTGCTGACAGAAAGCAAAAAAAAATTAGGAGTTGGGGCGGTGACCTTGTCGGTGATTCCTCACTGTTCTGCCCGCATTCTCCACCACTGTCACGGGGTGAAGAACCACTCGACAAGAGGTACGTGAAATCAAAAGCCCCGGAGGGTGGGTTTATTGAAAAGTGAAGGGTGCCTGGTGAAGTGTCCTGATCTGCTTTCCGCTGGTTGGTGCTCCCCGTGTGCTCTCCGTGCTCCTCTGTGCCAATCAAGGGGGAAGTGGGTGTCCAGACGTGCTCCAAAGGGTGTGGGCTGTCGGTCACTCGCTGCTTTCTGTGGGGATAGGAGAGAGGGGTTAGTCCAGCTTCGCGTTCTGTTTGAGAACCTCTTCTCAGTGCAAGATGTGCTGCTTTTCAATGTGCTGGCTGATGGGGAGCAGCTGTGACCGATCAGCCGGTGACGAGGACGTGCAGGTGTTTTGGTTTGGTTTCCAGGGCGACGCTGATTCCTCTGGGAGTGCTCGTCACAATATATATATATGATCTGCTCTCTGCAGGCTACAGATGATATACAGAGATTTATACACACACACAAAGAAACTTATGCTTCAATAGTGTCTTAAGCAGTGCCACAGGCTGATCGCCTCAATGACACACCTCACTGATGATGTCATTTGTGCTCAAGGAGCCCTGACCAAGTATTGAGTGCATAAATGAACATACTTTAAAGAACTTGAGCTTTTCTGTTTTTCAAATGCTTTATTATTATTGATCTTAGGAAATATTTTACGATTTTGAGATACTGGATTATTACTTTTTTTTTGTCTTAAGCAAAAACTGACCACATTGTGATGCATATTATTTTGCTTCTGGAGCAAATGTATCTTTGATTTAAGAATGTTTAGATATTTGTACTGGAAAACAACACAAAAATACCAAGGGAGAAAATATTTTTCTTCTTTTTTTTCAGTGCATCTTCATGCGACAAAACTGATGCATTACACTGTGCCTCTCTTTTCTAATGACTAAATATTATGAATCAGTAAGTGATCATTTAAGTCATCAGTAAACAAGGGATCAAAACATTTAAGACATCAGAAGAAAGGCTAAAAAGCCCCAAGTTCAACATTATTCCTCATCCATTAGAAGCTTTAAACTTTCTTTCTCCCTGAGAGATCTAATTGTCTTTTCTTTCTGATTGTAATATCACAATGATGAAACAACATCAACGAAACAGCAATGCGAACAGCACAATTACATCTGAAGTGCATGAAACGTTTTTATGTCTTCTCTTCGCCTAAAAAGAACAGTAAAAGAAGAAAGATTACTGCAGTATTATGTCGTACAACATATCTGTCACAAAATGAACCGCTGAATCCATTATGTCAGATCAACCCATGTCAAGCACAAAAAGCCCCATGCTCAGGAAATATCTCCCGTCGAGAGAAAGTCGAGCTCGAGAGAGGCTTCTGGCGCAATTTTACAATCAATCCAGATTCCCTGGCGACTTAGTGTTGTTTAATGACTCAGGGAATAAAGTCCATCGCACAAGGCCTTTTAGCTCCGTGGATTGCTGATGCCAAATTGGGAGAGTAATAACAGGGTAGGGGGCTGGAAATAAACAGAGACGCGTTCAGGGACCCGTAGCAAGTGATGCTATTTAGTTCTCAAAGTCATACAATGAAGGGAAAATAGAGAGTTAGACTGGGAGTGCTGCTCATGTTCGGGTGCTTTAACACTGCATGTGTGTGTGTGTGTGTGTGTGTGAGAGAGAGAGAGAGAGAGGAAGAAAAGATTAAAGGAACAATAGACGGTAATTCTTAATGATTTTGACATTTTCTGAGAAAAAAATGTGATGGAAATTGATGCAAACCTGGCTCCTTGCCTGTGCTCTGTCAACATTTTACTTAATTAAAAGCATCTAGCCAAAAACTTACTTGAAGTAAGGCTACAAATCATTGTTCTTAAGTATTTAAAGTAAAAAAGTTGTAAGCTTCTGAAATTGATGGATTATGTCCAGAGATCGAGAAGATTTTCTGCTTAAAGTAACTTTGATGCAAAACAACTTTCATAACGGTGTCCTGGCTATCGAAAGCTTCTGGACACAACAGATGTTCAGCCGGAAACAATATGCTGAAACCGCTGACAGTATTCACACTTAAAGATTGTCTCTATTTTGTTAGCTCAGTAAGACAAACAAAACTATGCAAGTAGAATGTAAGGTCTAAAGAGTGTGTAAAAGAGTTTTTTCTTAAAAATGTAATTGAGTAAAAGTACTTCAATCAGTTTCGATATTGCTGGAGTAAAGTAGAAATTCCAGAGATGTAACAGGTTGTTTTTAGGCAGTGTTGTTATGGTATAATTGACGTACTATTATAGTTGATATACTACTATAATATATTGAATTAGTCTTTATTTTTAGGTTTTCTGTTTTTATTTTAATATTAGTAAAAAAAAAAAAAAAATCTTAGTAAATGTGTTGTGCTTGTTTATTTATTTATTATCTTTTTAAGTTTATTTCTACATAAAAATGTTTTAGTTGTAGTTACTTTAGAAATTCTACTTAAACTAAATGAAAACGAAAAATGTTGCCTTGGCAAGCAGCTGAAATAAAAGTTTCTTTCATTAGATTTCTTCTTTTTTTTTTTTTTTTTTTTTACATTAAATTAGATGCACCAATATGATTTTTGGGGTCAATATTGATTTTAACAGCCACTTAGTGGCCAATTCCAATACAGATACTGATATTTGTCACTTCCTCTCTTATTTGAAATTTTGACATGAAAATAGATAGTATTTTGTTTTAATTATTTAATTATTGTACGTTTTAAATCAGCAAAGTTCAAAAACACCTGCATTAAATTATATTAGCAGTTTTATTGCTGCAACATCAAATAATTAAAGAACAAAGATACATATTAAATAAACAGTATTTTTTTTTTAATAAACGCATTTTTCAGGTACAGAAATAAAGTAAACAAATGTAAAATAACACTTTCACTGTATTGTAACAGACTTTATTATGATTAATTAATTACTTTTTGTATACATTTGAATTTTTTTGTGAGTTTAAATATGAGATCTCCTTTACTAAGGTGGGACTCTTATTTTGACAGGATTTCTAGTCTACGGAGCAATGAGTAATGAAACCAAGCAGTTCTTGGGATTTAAAGTTTGTCCGTTTATTAAGCACCCTCCGAAAAGGGTGAGATCTGTGTTTTGTGTAACTCGCTGTATGTTGATGATAATGCAACAGAGAAACTTTTATTGAGCATTTCTCATGCTGTATTTTACGACAGCGTTTTAGTGCCACGTTGAAAAAAATGTTTTTCTAAGATTATGAGATTATCGTAATATTTCGAGAATAAAGTCTTAATATTACGAGAATAAAGTCGAAATGTTTCGAGAATAAATTCTGAAACTGAAAATACAACTTTAAAACTTTGATTTTCCAAGTCAAGAAAAAATCTTTAATAATCATAAAAAGTCAGTACACAACTTTAAAATATTATATGTGCTAGAAATTACTCAATTACTGTAAGATGATTTTCAAGAATTCTTATTTGTTATCATAAAGGCCTGGAAGAATTGTTCATTTCTGCTGCACAAACGCTGATATTTGTTGGTTTAAAATATACATTTTGGGTTCACTTATTATTTTATTATTGGGAGTTTTGTTTTATTGAGAATTTAGTTATCTTTTCTACTAAAAGCAAATTCAGGTTCAGCTTTACATCTGCCTGCTTCTAGCAGAGAAAAGTGTTTGAGCTTAAATATTCTTTTATTCACTGAACGTATTGTGTTACCTCCCAAAAAATACTTCGGTGCCAAATAATTAGGGAGACATAACAACAGTTACAGTACATGCTTAAGTTTAATACTTCATGTTAGCAATTTGTATGCACAATAACAGTAATATTTTATTCAAGCAAACATCATTACCAAGAAAAACAAATGTACAGGAATTTCCATATAATGCATTTTGGTGATTCCATGCATTAATGATGGATGGCTCATGCATGTACCAAAGATCTCTGGGATTTGGTTAAGCACAACACATAAAGTGTAAGGCATTTCTCAATGCACTGTCCTGCATTTCATCATAATTGAGGAGTGTGTGTGTGTGTGTGCTTGTGTGCAGTTGTCTCACTGGTGTTTAATGAGAACGGAGAGCCAAGACTGAATCCCTCTAAATATATACCCTTAAGTCTGCTGAATAAGAAATTACAGAACATTTTCATTTTGACTTGAAGCCTCAGCAAAAGAGGGTAATACATGCAGAAATATTTCATTATTCAGGCCCTGTAGAAATTGGCTCATAAATTAGAAAGGAAAAATAATATAGTACACAGAACAGAGTCTGACCTTGAGAGATATTAAAGTCTGACCAGTCTACCTAAAAATTCACATTTGATTTTATTATATTTTTATTATGCATGTAAAATTTCAAGTTATGGAACATTCCGGTAGATTTGAAAGTCATATGTAGTTCAACAAAGTGGTCTAAATGACTAACAACTGAGTAATTCAATATAAAACTTACATTTCTAAGGCCTCTAAATGATAAACATGATCAGAATTTGTCTAATAAAAACTTGCAGTTCACAATCTACTCCATGCCTTCTGTCGTTTGATTGATAGTTTAGACTTTTTTAGCAAGTAAAAGTGCTTTTACTATATTTGTACAAACCTCCACCTTCAGCTTCAGGTTCACATGTCTTTCTGCTGTCAAATCTTAATTGATTTTTATTCATTAAACGTAATAATAACATTTATATTGTTAGTACTATTTCAAGAAGAACACTTGGAAAAACATGGACTCAAGCAACTTGCTTGATTTTCATACAGTACATCTTTTTTTTTTTCATGTTCAAATGTATCAAATATGATCATCAGGTTTTTGAGGAATGTTTATCATCTCTCAATCATCATTGTAATGCACTGCATGATATGGTATAAACTACAAAGCTTTGATGAAAAAAGCATAAAAGCATAAAATACCACCCTCTCTGCAAATCACTCTCCAAAGCTGCGCCTCCTCCAAAATACGTGAGCATGCACAGGCAGAGCAGAGGTTAACCAGCAACACGATGAGAGACGGCATTCATGGAAGACTGTATGCAAAGCTGTCAGATTACTTCATGTCTCATTTGGGGCCATATGATTTCCATAATGCAAAAAACAGATCCGTCATAAAAATTTAATTTACTGTATAACACAGGATGTCACTGAATTTGCCAACTTTTGGATGGATATCAAAAGTAGGTCAGTACATCTAAATCAAAACGTGATATGGAATAGTATCTGTGAATATTAAGCTGCAGAAATACTATTTCAATATAATTCCTGCATGTTTTGTGTCTCTCTCTGTGAATGTATGGTGCAGACACACGTTTACTACACACATGCTGAAGCACGCATGAAGCTTGTAGTGTTTTCTGCTTCTGCATGAACACATGAACATAACCTCCAGAACTGCTCTGAGAGTCACTTTGTGATCATTTTACAGTTTCTTTTGAAAAAAACTACTGTCATATCATATACAAACAGAAACCTAAAGGTCTTCACAGCTACCCGTCAAAATAAAAGTTTGGTTTAACTTGAAGAAACTGTGACCGAACTTCACTTAATGTAATGATAGTACGACTACTACTAATACAATTATTATTAAAACATTATTTTTAAAGGAATATTTACTAGAAATTTACTTTTTTTGTTAAACTTTTAATAAATTGCTGTTTAATATTGTAAGTTTCATTCTTTCAATTAATTAGATATACTTTTTTATTAATGAATTTAATTTAACAGTAAAACATAGTCTGGGGGAAAAAATGTACCAGAAAAAATTTAATCCAGAAAAATTGTAACATTTAAAATAATAATGTTTCTGAACCAAATCACGTACACTGGCTTTAAAAAAATTATGTGTCTAAAGGTTCAATAAACAATTAAATTTGATAAAAAAAAAAAAAAAATGGTGACTATTTTTATCATGTTAGGTTAAACAACATTCACAACCTATAACAACCGGAGGCCAAGCATGTTTATCACATCTTGATAAATAATTATAAAGACAAACATTTTCCTTAGAAGAACAAGCACTGAATTATTTAAGTTAAGACCAGGAACATGATATAAAAAGTTTCTTCTCAGTCTCAGCAGACGGAATTTAATTTTGAAGCGTCCAGCTTGTAATTAGCAAACATAACTTCATACACCACGCATACACTTTGCTATATCATAGTCCATTTGCAATTCACGTTGTTTGCACAGTATAATTAAAGCCTATCCGTGGGTTTGTAATGACCCTTTGGACATTTAATTTTAATTATTATTCATACTTGCTGCTATTAATTAATCAAGAGAGGGCTAGATAATGTTTCATGTGGCTCAGGTTGTTGAATGAGGAAGTGTGCTGGCACTGCAGAAATGATACGACGCGCAGACACTCATGTTAGCGCACCCGAGAGACACGCTTGAGTGCTGTTTCACCCAACATCAGCGCTCAACCACTAATGAGGCAAAATAATGCTGAATTAACTAGCATTTGAGAAACCGACCAAACAAATCACTGATAGCAGACTGGTGAGCGAGCCTCTGCTTTTTCAACCTTTAAGATGATCTACACCACAGGAAGACAGCCTAAAGGTAAACTAATGCTAACAGTGACTCCTTGATCAGGCAATTAAACAAGCTTTATAATTTGAGGTGGCTCAAAAACTAAAATTTGACAAAACATTTTCCTCAGGACATCCAAGAAGTAGATGAGTTTGTTTCTTCAATGGAACAGATTTTAAGAAATTTAACCAATGCTCACCAATGGATGCTCTGCAGTGAATGGGTGCCGTCAGAATGAGAGTCCAAACAGATGATAAAAACATCACAATAATCCAGTCCATCTGTTAATGTCTTGTGAAGCAAAAGCTGCATGTTTGTAAGAAACAAATCCAACCTTTTTAAACTCCAGACTTTTGCTTCTGCTTCCTCCTGTGTAAGGTCGTCTCGTCTGAATCAGGATAGAAATATGCACAGCTCAAGACAGTCCAAAACAGCTCTAAACAAATATGTGGGTGGATTTTGATGTGAATAAACCTGTGAATAAAGTGATGGTCTGAAGTTAAAAACATCTTAATTATGGATTTATTATTTACAAACATTCAGCTTTTGGTTTCACAAGACGTTAATTGATAGACTGGAGTGGTGTGCATTACTTGTGGATTATTGTGATGGTTTTATCAGCTGTTTGGACTGTCATTCTGATGGCACCCGTTCAGAGGAACCGATGGTGAGCAAGTGATGTAATTCTACATTTCATGATCTGATGACCAAAAAAAAATTATCTACATCTACCTGAGGGTGAATACATTGTCAGCGTATTTGAATTTTTGGGTGATTGGTTCATTTAAGAAAATCCGTTATTAAATCCTTGTTTTGTGTCAGAGCAATGATCTGATGAATCAGTACTGTATATTAGGTTTCCTAAAAACAAGAAGAAAAAGAGGGAGTGCAATAAAACTGTGTAAATATTTAACTGACGACCACATGATTAGAATGGCATTAATTGCATGTAGCCAGTTTGGAAATGCAGTGATTTGTGAGAAAGGAAAAACAAGACTTGGTCAACACTGGATATTGTTCAGAGGGACTTTCTGACCAAATGGAACTGAACAAGACTCAAAAACAAACAAATCTGAGTGATATTTTTGGGGGAATGGATTCAAAAGATTTGATCACAGAAATCCCTTTCAATCGGCAAAATATAATTCCAAATATCAAATATCATATATTTGAGGAAAAGGCATAAAAGGATTATCTTCATAAAACTCAGTACAAAAAGCAGCTCACAAATTAAAATATTTTAATTGTATTTTAATTAGTTATCATATTCATGAATCTCTTTATAGCTGAATAAAAAGTGGCTTCTTGTTGGTCAGTTTCACATTCTTGTAACTAATTGTTTAAATAAAAAATAAAAAGTGGGGGAGGGGGGTCAGAATTTATTTTAAGAAATAAATACTTTTATTCAGGAGGGTTGCATTAAATTGATCAAGTGTGATACTGAAGATCAGTACAAATAAATGTTGTTTTTTTATATTAATAAATGCTGTTTTTTATTTATTTATGGTTATATTTTAAATAATTTTCTTTAAGTAATTATATATAGATAAAATAGACTTTTATATACATATAGTTCACATTTAATTTTAATTAATTACTTAGAACCTTATTTATTATTGTTATATTGTATATAAGTAACATTATATGTTTCTTATTCTTGTCATTACTAGCATATAATGTTTTGGCAATGTTATGTAAACACAATCATGCAAATAAAGTGGTTTAAATTGAATATAAATTGACTGGAGGAATGATGCTGAAAATTCAGCTTTGCATCACAGGAATAAATTATATTTTAAAACATACTGATTTCCTTATGTTTTTACTGAAAACATTCATTTTGAATTGTATAATATTTCACAGCATTACCTATTAAAAAATATTTTCTATCAAATAAAATGCAGCCTTGGTGAGCATAAGAGACTTCTTTCAAAAACATTACAAAAAATCTTAGCGACCCCAAACTTCTGAGAGTAGTGTCCACATTAACATTCTATATTCAAATAACTTCTGAGCACTGAATTAGATTACTTGACTTACACAGGTCATTGTTCAGGTTTCTGGTAGGTCAGACCAGTCCTGAGCGAGATCTGCAGCTCCCAGCTGTGGAAAAAAAATCTAAGTGCTATTAGAGATTGTGTGTGTGTGTCCTCTTATCTCAGCAGACCTTAATGACCTGACCCACAATCTCGATGTCCCACCATCCTGTGTCCTGACTGGTGGATTTAGTCTCACGGTGCAGCGACAGGACCAAGATGGGATGATATACGAGCATTGCACTAATCACCAGCTCATTCACATCAATTACACTCCCATCTGACAGGCAGCCCACCACTGTACACTAATGGTTTTTTAAACGAGTCGCAGCAGATCAACTCTGTCATTCCCAAACTCCCACGCGTGATTGATTGACCGCTGAATTCTGATTGACTCGTCCCCAATGTCTTTGTCCCAGCGTTTCCCCACAGATAGCTGACAGACAGTCGTGGCAAGTTTGAGACGCTGACTGATGGATCATGTTTGAAGCCTGTTGTTGCGGCTTAAAATGGCATCGTCTTTCTCCTTCAGCATGTTGCCATTTGTTTCAAAATAGCAAACTATGCTGTTAGGAAGGCAGCGATTCCCTCTTATTTTCCAGTCTGACAGCGCACTAGCAACACAATATGAGCTGCAGATTATGTGGATTGATGTGCTAATGAGAGAAAAATCCTCTTGGCACAGAAAAGAAGGGAACTTTTATTCAGAATGCTGTCGTGTGTCCTATTCTGTTCTAAAGAACATGTTGTTGTGAATATACTGTCGCAGATCCACAGTGCTCATCTTCATTCACAGCTTAAGCTGAAGACACAATGCTAGAATGATTGTGGGCCAAACAGAGAGAAAAAAAAACTGCTTTGCAATATTTTTGTGCTGATTTTGATATCTTTGTTAGGTGGATATTGTGAATATTGCTTGCAATCTGACTAGTTTTGAAATCCTATATAAAAAAATTGTGGAAAATACATCAGAACATTGAATTAATTGCCTGAATCAGTTCAAACTTATTTCGAATGGCTCACAATTCTACAGCATTTTGTAAAACAGAAAAACATTTTATGCCGTTAAATATTGATTTTATTGTTATGGATTGTTATATTGGTGTATTTAAATGAAAATTGTTAAATGGCACAAAAAGTTATTTTTGGGAATTTTGACATTCAATGTTAAAATGTAAACATGTCGCATTATAGCAACATTGCTCATTTACATCAG
Source organism: Carassius gibelio (assembly GCF_023724105.1). Taxonomy (NCBI): domain Eukaryota; kingdom Metazoa; phylum Chordata; class Actinopteri; order Cypriniformes; family Cyprinidae; genus Carassius; species Carassius gibelio. Next base: position 4,278,587 of record NC_068403.1, on the reverse strand, counting down.
TATTGATATTATATACATTTTGTTAATATACATGACTGATCAAAAGTTTGGGTTCAGTAAGACTTTTTTTTTACCTTTTTAAAAAAAGAAGTCTCTTCCACTCATTAATGCTGCATGATCAAAAATACAGTAAAAGACAGTAACATTGTAAATGATTTTTACAATTTAATAAAAAGTTTTTATTACAATGCAATTTATTCCTGCTATTCAAATAACATGATCCTTCAGAAATCATTCTAATATGCTGATTTGCTATTGATGGATTTTGTATTGAAAACAGTTTGTTCTATTTATTTACTTGTGCTATTTACACAATGTTAATGTTAATGTTATAGTTTTTTTTCAATTTGTAGGTGTCCATGTACAGAAACCGAATAATCACATTTAAAATAAGACTGCATAGTCTACATTGTAAAATAAAATATACAGTCAAACCTAAATTTGTTCAGACACCTTCAACATTTCTTATATTATCACAGTTTATTTGCTATAGTTTAGAAATTGGTAATATGACAAGAACTCAAGAGTTAAACTGTGTCAGAACAAAGACATCTTAATAATGTCAGCTAACTTTGATAGAAAGATGTAACAGATTACAATCAACCAAACATTCAGACTGTTAGTCTGACAGTATTTACACTACTATCAATACTTTGTTGAACAATTACTAAGCAATGCTTGATATTGTACTGTCTGTGTTATAAAAAGCTTGCATTAGCAATTAAAGAAAAAAAAACACGTAAGCTGGACTCTGTTCATATCATATTATTTGGGTCAGAACCGCAGTTCGATTGCGTCATCAAGCCAGCAGTTGTTTACCCTGTTGCTTAGTAACGACGACGCAGGAGAAGGCGGCAAATGCATAACATTAATCTCTGCACTATTTTATCGATTTATGTTTTTGAACCATTCGTTGAGACACACACAGCTCTCTGCTTGCAGCGCATCAGTCACGCTTGTCAGGAAAGTGAGTGAAACACACACACAAACACACATTTTCATCAAATAATACGTCATTAATCGCGGTTCACTTTCGCGATTTGGTACGATTGCATTCACCTCAGCAGCGAACCGTACCAGAGTTCAGATGAACCGCACCCCAAACCACCGTTTTTAAGCAGACTCACGGGTATGGTTCATGGGTGTGCACCCGAGTTCGGAGGACAGTGTTCACATCATCCAAACGAACAAAACTCTGACGTCAATTGAACACGGGTGCTTATGTGAAAGCACCCTTAAGTGCTTTGAGACACGTCTCTGTGTGCGCCTTGAACACCAGAACACCGCAGGTGCTGAATTGGGCTCTTCCACATCTTCTGTTTGTTTAAACTGCGATTTGTATTTGTCCGTTCAGGTGCAGGAGAACACAAACTTCCTGAAGGAGAGCTCTTTAAGGTTAGGGGTTAGCTAACCCTAACCCTAACCCTACTAAGCAGGGCAGAAGGTGCCTGAGCAGTGCCCCAAAATTTTGCAATGTAAATCTGTGGTGAAAAGGGAATTTCTGCACACTCTAATTGAGAGCCATAGGGGCAGATTTGAGACTGCCTTGCTTATTTTCACGTTACCTTACATGAATCTCGCTCCACCAAGACGATATCAATCCGCTTCAGCTATGTGTCTGCATCAGGTCAGTAACTAGTTGGCATGTCTTTTTTTCTACTTGGAGTAGTGGATCAAATTAAAAAAAGTATAAACCATTTAGTTTAAATGTGCTCTCATGAATAGCCTTTATATGGTTATATTGTGTTTATTATTATTCTGAGAATAGAAATATGATAGTCTTTCCTCACTCAAATTGCTCCACAACTTGTAACATTCGAAATCAACATTTAAATGTGATAAATGCTATATTAAGGCAATTATAATACAGCATTTTATGCTGTTCTCCGAGCCTGTCAATCAACATTAGCGCGCCACCCACAGGATTACGCAAGAACATGTCATCTCTGTTCGCATGTGTTCAGAGATTAGAATATAAAGTTTACAAAATGTTTTATATACATATATATTATATACATATATATTATATATATATATATATATATATATATATATATATATATATATATATATATATATATATATATATATATAATACATTTAAAATGAATCTTACTGACCCCATACTTTATAACAGTTATGTATATATAGTTCTAAAATTTGGGGACAACATATACTCTGTATTCTACATTTAATAGTCAAATTATATTATATGTCATACCACAGAACCACATTAAAGGCAAAGGTGATTAAAAGAAAGATTTCTCGAACAGTATATACAGTACAAATGGCTGAACATTTTGTCATCTACAGTATACTTGTCCAGTCAGATTCCAATACAAAAGCCTTCAGAAGATCCAGCCTGCAGAATTTCCTTTTTACTACTGTACAGTAAATCACACACACACACACACACAAACACACAGACAGACATTCAAGACACATACAAACGCTATGTCAGACATCTTTTATAATACGGAGCGCTCAGGAGGCTGCATTCGACATTGATTTATTACAACACTGCTCAAAGTAACAATGAAGCACACACAAAGCGACGTTTAGAGTCCGCAGGCGTCGTTTCTCTTACACACTCTGCCTTTTGTCGACCTTTCCTCCAAGACTCATGTTTTTCCTCAGAAGAACACTCTCCCCACTGAGTGAGTTATATTTTCAACAGCAATTGAAATTTCTGTCCAATATGTCTGAGTCTTGAATGAGAATGACGGGAGGATGCTTCAGAGAGAATGATGAATTTTAAGCAAAGTGGCTCACTGATTTTGACTCCGACCAGTCAAAAAAATAAAAATAATTTATTGGGATGAAACACACAAATCCTGTCAAGAGCATGTCTGAGTCATATTTTACCCCCGATAATAAGAAAGGAAATAGGAAATTTTGACTAGAAATTGTGTTTAACTCTCATGAAATGAATGCAACAACCCTTCAAAAATCAAAATCATAAAAATATGATATTTTGTCTTCCTCAATCATGTATTTTGTTTTTCAATCATGGCTGATGGAGAATATTTAAATTAAACAAGGTTGTTTTCTTACTCTTTCTTCATTCTTCTCTAGTTTCAAAAGAGCACGACGACACGAAGCAAAACTGACCTTTAAAAGGTCAACAACTTACCCAAAAATGAGTGTGAGCAGAGGGAATAATATCTCACAGCCTAAAAAAAAATGAAAACATGAGTTCATCCATATGTAATTTAATGAAATAATGCAACAGACCTGAGAGTTCACGCATTGGAGTTTCATGTACAAGTTGTGGCCTGCGGTGTTACAGAGTGAGCTGTATTAAGTTATTATTTCACACAAATGTACAGTATACAGTATTTACATTTGGATTTTATAAAGTTTCACATAAACATCAAAAATGCCAGGTGACTTCATCATGAATGTAAGAGAAATATAGTCATCATGAAAATAAATATGCAATAATTTTGCATAAGATTAAAAAAAATGCCTTAACATTCAGCAGTTTGAACAATGTGTCAGAAAAATATGGGATTAAAAACTATATATAAAAATTGCATATAAACGTAATAAGATTTTCTGAATGAAAGGCCTTAACTTTCAGAAGTTTGATCAAATAAATCTAAATGAAAATTTTCAATTACAAATTATGTGTCAGAAAAATATAACATAAAATTTGCAATTCAAATATGTCACATGACTTAATAATACATGAGAGTATTATATTTATCGCAATAAAAATAAATATACAATAATATTAGATTTTAAATGAAATTTTCTGAAAGTGGTGTTAAAGAACTGTTAAAATAATGCCTGAACTTTCAGCCGTTTGATCAAATAATGTTGCAGAAAAAAAATGTGAGAAATAAGTTTCGCATAAACATCACAAATGTCAAAGAGAGTGATATCTAGTTATTACCATGAAATTAAATATACAGTAGTTTTGGCTTTTAAAAAAAGAAAAACCTTAATATTCATCAGTTTGGTTAAATAATGTGGGGGAACAATCACTCAGAAATTGCTAGTAAATTTCAAATAATTACAGAGAAATGGAAAGAAACACGATTAATTTAACATGAAGTCCTGAAATATAAAAACTTAAATAGTATTTTCTTGTAAAACATACTCCAATAATACATTAATGTGTGTGTGTGTGCGTGTGTGTTGTACTAGGTGGTAAATAAAACTACTACTAATAAAGCTAATAATAATATATTAGTTTATAAATATATATATACATATATGCATTTGCGTACCAACATGGTTGACATCTGTTAATGCACAATTACCATTTTGGCAACCCGCCAAAATAAAAGCCTGCTGATTTTAAGTTTGAATATGATGAAAATGCTTTTGTTTATTTATTTTTAGACACTTTTTTCCAAAGCGACTTAAAATTGGGGAATACATAAAGCGATTCTTCTTAAAAAGGCAAACTAACAAAGAAGTATTAAATATTAGCATTTATTTTTAATTTTATTTACTATAAAATAAATGCATTTGTATTTAATACTAGGACTGCTTTTAATTTTAAACAATATTATCACACACTATTATTTAGTTTATTTACTATTATTATTTTTTTTAACTAAATAAATAAAGTGTAATAATATTATAACTATTATTAATTCATTTTTTATAGCTGCATTTAATGGATCACGCTATATGCATGTGAGGATCAAACCAAATCTCCAGGTTCTCTTATGAGAACCAGGCTGAAAAAATTATATGCACCCCTGTATATATATACGTGTATTCATGTTTTAGTTGATGTGGGTCTTACTGACAATTTGCATACTGTGCACAGTATATATATATAGAGCCTAAACAAGACTGCAATTGGCAAGTAGCAGCTAAGAGTTCTGTTCCAAACATAGCTACGTATGCATCTAAAAGTGTGTATGCATGAGCCTATGTGTACTCGTGTATAAACCATTCTGTGATATTAGTTAGTTTTGGGCATAAACCTCCATCCCTCAGAGGCATTTCCAAAAAGTTTAACACAGGCAAACTCAGCAGCCGAATTTCAACATGCTGCAGGCAACACTGCATTGATCTCGGCATGTTTCCATGCAAATGTCTGCAAAATCCAGCCACTAACATCTTCATTACAAAACTCTACGGCTCTTGGTGAGCTAAAGGAAGATATTCTATACTGGCAATGAAAGCTGCATCAAAGCCCCGAAGAAATCAAATCCCAGAGATGGCCCAGAGTCAACCGGATAAGGTTTCAACATTAAAGAGACTGACAATCCAACGCGGCGCACCATCGTCTAATGCACAACTGCAAAGCGCAGATAGAGAATGCGGGATTCGCAAGCCCCGAGCCAAGAAAGCCTATGCCACTTCATTAAAATTCAGAATACATTTCTCGGACAATTTGTGCCCGGTTGCCCGGTTCTTGAGACCGCCAGCTGAGCCGCGGTCATTTCCTTGTCTGAGAAGATCAAGTCCCTCATTTAGCGGCGTGTTAGGCACGCAGAGGTTGGGCCACATGCACTATAATTCTGCCTGTCCAGTTGATTCAAACCAGCCTCTGGTGCTCGCAGCTATTCTTGAAGATCGTATTGGGTCCTGCTTTAGCAAAACAAACAACAAGACGGAGCATCTCTGCCTAGAAGTTAAACTAGGCACAATAACTTCTCTCTGACGCTTAAATGATGAGGTTTTCTAATTAAGGCTTAGCTGCACAACCGCACATCTCAAACTTCCCTACAGGCTCATGGTAAGAGCAATGGAGGAGATGCTGGCGAAGGGATGCATTGTGGTCACGGCCTAAGCAACATGATAATTATCTGAAGTCTCCTGCTGGGCGATGAGTGCAACAAAGCTCTGAATGTAAAGCTGTTGATGTTTATTAAGGTCAATCTTAATATTACAACTTACAGATAGAGTTAGTTCCTGCACAAACCCTTAATAGCAAATATTGAATTTCTGCTTGTAAATTGAATAAACATACAAAATAATCCTATTTTAAAAGAGGGACCTGAGCCATACCTAGTAACCAGTATTTGCTTACAGGAGCAATGCATAAATAAACATGTTTATGTAAAAAATCTAGGATTTTGTTATTAAATGTCCCCTAAAAAGTGTAATTCATGCTGTTGTTTTTTAACTGCGTGGGTTATAAGGACAAAACAAACGTGAGGACTCTGACCATGACTGTTTCATGCTCATGTACCATTTTTATAAAGGATGGTGATACCTCGAGCTGAAACAAACCATAATGTTGTCTCATTCTATTTCACCTGCTTTCAGAATAAATGGGGTTACCTGAGCTTGCAATTATTTACACCTTGTGTCTCCTTAAAGCCTGTGTTTTACTGGCCGAGCAGAGATCTTCCCTCCAGCAGGGGCTCTGCACTAAAGCTTTAAGAGGAAAGATGGCTCCCCTCTCTTTGCTCTTGGGCGTAATTGTTATGATGTGTGTCATCTTGCTCTCTGCGTGCCTGGGGTTCGCCTCAATTGTCTTTTTACTGTAATGAAATATTTCTTAGAAAAACGCCAGTGTGTACGTACATTGATTTTTTTTTTTTTTGTAGCTGCTTCAGGCTGCCACAAAGACTGCACTAAACAAACTATAAACAGGATAAATGATAGGTCTAATGATTTGTTTGTGTGTGTGTGTGTGTGTGTGTGTGTGTGTGTGTGTGCGTGTGTGTAATGTGTAAATAACTTATTAAAAATTTTTATAAATAAAAAATAACTTATATACAATATGAGTCTTTCTAACTTTAATATTTGATCACATTGATATTTCACATATCTGATATTTAACTGTTTAAATGACAACTGGCATTCAATTTACAAGTGAGCTACTACATTCAAAATAACTTACTTCTTTTTTATGCAGACAGAATGCTTTTTCTTTAACTGAATCACAACTTTAAGTTAATGCATTCATTTATTAATTGTGCATTTCATGCTATTAGGGTGCTCAATTTTTTTTAATATAACATGATGAAAAAATCTATATTTATACAGTACAGTCAAAGTTTTTTTAATAAATTAAAATGTTTATTCAGCAAAGATGCCTTAAACTGATCAAAAGTGACAATAAAAATTACATAATGTTACAGAAAATTAATATTTCAAATAAATGCTTTTTTTTTTTTTTTTTTTTTTTTACATTCTAAAAAAGTATCATGGTATCCACAAAAACAAGATAAGTTTCAACACTAATATTATTATAAGTTTCAACACTAATAATAATCAAAATTGTTTATTAAACAGCAATTCAGCATATTAGGGTGGTTTCTGAAAGATCGTGTGACACTGAAGACTGGAGTAATGATGCTGAAATTCAGCTTTGATCACAGGAATACATTTTTTAATGCATTCAAACAGAAAACAGTTGTTTTGAATTGTAAAAATATTTCACAATTGCACTTTTTTACTATATTTTTTAATCAAATAAATGGACCCTTAATGATAATAAATGTCCAAAAACATTTAAAAAGCTTTTAAATGATTTCTTATTTTGCTTGCTAAAAAAATGAATATATATATATATATATATATATATATATATATATATATATATATTTTTATGATATTTTCCCCATATAATACTGTAGTTATGGCATCTACAAGCAGGGGAAACCAACAAAACCCTGACTCCTACATTCAACCCTATTTCCAAAAGTCAAGCCTTTTTTCTTTTTTTTTTTTTTGTCGTCATTTAGAGCTCAATTTGAAAAAGCACTAATCTAAGACAGTGGGGGTCCTGAAGCACCCAGAAGTGTCGCCGATCAGCATTTGTTTGTAAACACTAATTTAATCTATTCTGGTCACTAAATGCAGTCTCATCACAATGATGTGATATCACATTTGGACGAGGCGCTGAGAGAATTTATATTACATATATTATTAGAGTGTTGTGCGGCGAGCGTGTTTAATGTTGCTAAAGAAGCCCGTTTCCAGCTGCACTCCGTGTTTGCAGTGCAACATATTTCTCATTAACTTTAGCTGCTGGAGTGGTTATTTTCCTGGGTAACTCATTCATCAAACAACAACAGGCTTTCAGGTCTGCTGTGTCTACATGAATCCTATTTCCCAGAGGGCCAAAAATCTCATGTTCTCCAAACGCTGCTAATCTGCGGAGACGTGAGGGTCTAGAGGTCAACCATATACAACGTGCAACACTGGTTAGTCTGCGGGTTACGTGTCGTATGTATGTAATATATATCCCATAATAACCTTCTCTAATTCATTCAAGGCTGTCATACTTTATATTTGGCTATCAAGGGAATATTACCACAAATGACCACCAACAGAAAGGCCAAAAATGGGGTCTAAAAACCAAAATATACTCTGAGCAAGTAAGTGAAGGAAAATATGTATTTCTTTACAAACTTAATCTCATACATTATGCGAATCGTGTCAAACCATATTTACTAATGCAACAAAGCAGGGTAATAAGAGTAAAAACGAAAGCCATTTTTAAAAAGCCACTGATAATGTCAACTAAATAAACTGAAATAAAGATTACTAATATAAAATATTATAAAAATATATATATATAATACAAAAAGACATCAATCTCTTGCTATACCCCAAAGTATGCTAAAGTACAGTTGACATGTTAATAGCATTTACCTGAATAAAAACACATCCAGTTTAACAGCACAGACATCTGCATGCATTTTGTAATGCAAAGATGCATGGTAAGTACAGTATGTGCAATAGTACAGTAATGTACGTGCCAAGCATTCACATCTGCACTTGTGTATTTTGTTTCTGGCCTATGTCTTTAATGTCTAGGGTGGGATGGTTAACCATCCATGGCTTAATTGAAATAATTAAGGGGCAGAGTGATACCCTTTTATGGGTCAGGCTCATGTGCTATAATGTAAATCAGTCATCCTTTAGGCCACAATGTGCATGTCATCCTCATTCAGCATTTTCCATCACACATCTGACCTCAGAATGACTTAAAGCATCTCACTGCCTTGTACATTTAACATGGGTAAAAGGTATTTCTATGCATTTATGGCATGTTTTATAGTAATGCAAGATGAGGAAACTGCAAGAGATGCCTGCAGTGCTCCAGCGCGTCATTCAAGGGTTTATTCCAAGATAAGTAAACGAATCAAAACTCGAAAAGGCACACTATAATTGAAGCATATTGTAATTAAAATGAGAAAGTGTCCATGGCAATCTAGGCTCGCTTTCACAAATGTCAGAAAACTCCACAGCGCTTCTCTTTGACTACTTAATGATGAGGTTTCTAATTAAAGCGCAGCTGTACCACAGATTTCAAAGTCCCCGCGGCTGTTAGACATCATAGTAAGAGCAAGGAAGAGACAATGAAGAAGAAGCCGGCAGGATGAATGATGATAGCAGCACTTTGAGAAGTACTTGAACATTTAACACACGACAGAAACTAGATTTTCAGGTACATTTTTCAGTGAGAAAAATACTAAACTCTGAATGGTTGCCAAGGGATTGCTATTTACTGCTAGGGTGCTTCTGCTGGTGATAAAGGCATGAACAAGTTTCTCCAAGGTTTGACTTGAAACAAAATATCTAATTCTTGCAATGTTTTTTAAATGATAGCATGCTGATTTAGTAACTGCTTTGACATGACTACTGAAACTAAGGTCTGTCTCCAGAATCACAACAAGATTCCAGACTTGATTTTTGTTGTTAGACCCCTAGAATCAAGGTATCAATTCACATTAAGAACTTCAACTTTGTTTCCAAATGCAATAACTTCAGTTTTTTCCTTGTTTAACTGAAGATAGTTCTGGCACATCCAACTATTAATTTCATCAATGCATTAGCAGAGGGAGTCAATGGGACTGTACTCATTTGGAGACAAGGCTAGGTAAATCTGGGTATCATCAGCATGGCTGTGATAGGCGATTTGGTTCTTTCTCATTATTTGACTTAGTGGAAGCATATACAGGCTAAACAAGAGTGGTGCAAGAACTGAGCCTTGTGGGACTCCGCATGTCATGGATGTCCACTTAGACTTATGCTCTCCTAGACTTACATAATAACTTCTCCCTTCTAAGTATGACCTGAACCATTTCAGTACCATCCCAGAAAGCCCAACCCAGTTTTCAAATAGATTATTGATCGACAGTGTCAAACGCAGCACTGAGATGTAGTAATACCAGCACTGATATTTTGCCAGAATCAGAATTTAAAATAATATAATTTATTATCTTTATGAGCGCTGTCTCTGTGCTGTGATACGGTCGCAAAACCAGATTGAAAATTGTCCAGGTAATTAGATTACTGAATCAAAACATTATGTCGTTCATTAGATTAAAATTTTAATAGATTGACAGCCCTGATAGATAGATAGATAGATAGATAGATAGATAGATAGATAGATAGATAGATAGATAGATAGATAGATAGATAGATAGATAGATAGATTTAGTATTATATATATTTATTTGTTTTATAGTTATTTGTTACATATAGTTACATTATATTATTGCAAGTTTTATTATTACATTTATATATAGCTTTTTATATTCTTATTTAGTTATATGATCATGCTGTGGGTGGTTGCTAGTCTGAATAATCCGCTCAAACGTCACTAGAAATGGTTTGAGTGCACACTTCAATGTAAGTCTGTGGAGTTTTTGCCAGTTTTAACATCTGCCATGTAAAGGGAAAATAAATTAATAACTTCTCAACAAGCAGGATGATTTGAGCGGGGAAAGTTGTAGAATAAGTTCAGAACAAAGTTTAATACTTTATACTAGGGGGGTTGTTCAAATATCTCTAACATAAGTAATAGTAATGTTAATAATGATTTTGAGAGTTTGCATACTTTGTCGATCTTCCGCTGCAGAGACTACCAGAACGCTCTCAAGGGGCTCCCGACGCTGCGCGTAATGAGGTGATATTTATAAATGACATTTTTGAGGTTGAGAGTTGAATTATTTTGAGAAGAGCCCTTAATACTATCCATGAGTCACCCTGACTGAAGAAATACCCAGAATTCCTCCTCACTGACACAAAGGAGGAAGAGTGCAAGACGAAGAGATTTTTCTTCTGGATTGCCGGTTGAAACGCTGCTCACCTCTGACAGAAACCCTTGGAGGAAGCTGAAAAAGAAAAATCTGTGCAGATCTAAAGAGAGATACAGCAAACAGCTAAACATTTGGGTTTTTCTGGCAAATATGACATGAGTCTTACACTTGATACTGACCCCTAGTGGTGTGGATAGAGCACCATGCAAACGCAAATGTTTTTTTAAATATACAAGTATAATAAAATATTTATAATTATGATACTATTATTATTATTTGATATGTTATTTTATTATAATTTTATATATATATATATACACACACAAATACACACATTTTATAATATATTTATTATATTACAAATTAGCTTTTATTTTTATATTTATCATATATATATTGGTTTTCATTTTTAATTCCTGTTGCAAGTTTTAGTGATTTTATAATGTGCTTTTATAAATTTTTATTAGTATTTGTTTTCTTATTGTTGAATTTCTATTTACATTTAGCTTTAACCTGTTTTTATTTTAGTTAGTTGCAAGGGGCAGCATTTCTAATTGTTATTTAAATTTATTTATTGAATAATTTCAGCTTTTTTTATAAACAAATGAAACTATTTAAAACTGTTTTAGTTAACAATAACAACAGGTGTGTTTTTCTTGTTGTTCACACTGGAAATATTGAATTGATAAACCCAGATGTAATGACTTTAAGAAACTACCCAGCAACCACATAAAAACTACTCAGAATACCTTAACAACCACTCCGCAACACCCTAGCAACCAAAAATACATTAGAAACTTGCACTGGACTGGAATCCACCTACAACATCCATGAGGCCAGTTTTGCAGCACTCACAGGTTTATCAGAAAATATGAAGATGTAATTCTAAACATTTCTTTAGGTGCAAAACTCTTTACTGCAGCTTTAATATCAGAATGTGAGCGCTGGCACACAGGCAGTGAACTGCAGAAGAACAGCTAAGAAATGAGATTGGACTGAATCCTATTTTTCTACGGCTGGTCTTGTATCTGAGAGGCAGACGGGGGATTTGAAGCACACAGACTCTGCGCTGTCCAGCTGACATGTTAATCCATTTAAACAGAAGCCCACGACAGGAGCTAGTCAGAGAAACGCCTCACGTCCCGACGACAACACAAAACGCAATCAGACACTGAACTTTATTATTCACTAAATCCCTTCCTATTATCTCCACCTGGTTGAATCACTTTCATAACACCACACAGGAGACGAGACGGGGGACATAGTTTACTGGAGTTCTTACGCTTCCTCATGAGCACTAAACAAGTTATGCAGAAATCAGTTTAAAGGGTCTTAGATGTCATAAACAATATAAATACCACTAATCAAGGGTTGAACTGAATCAAACAACTACGGCAAAGTTAGTGAGTGGGATGCAATTATTCAATAATTCTTCTCATGGTCTGATTACTGTTAAATGGCTGATTTTAAAACTGTACAAATGTAATTAAGGGAGTTGTTTCCTCACAGGACCTTTTCATCTCACAATTTAGACTTTCCCACACAATTCTGAGAAGAAAAAAAATCAGAAAATCTGAGATATTACGTGCAAATTTAAATAAATGATTAATGTTATTAATGACATTTTAATTGAGAGCTACAGGAAAGGGTAAATGTCATCTAAACATAAAAACAGATGAAAATGTGTACAGTTAAATAACTGAGAAATAAAGTAAAAGCAGGTATATTGTTAAATATTATGAGAATTTTAAATAAATGCTTTCTGTTGTAATATATTTTAAAATGTAATTTATGAGATCAAAGCTGAATTTTCAACATCATTTCTCCAGTCTTCAGTGTCACATGATCCTTTAGAAATCATTCTGATGTGCTGATTTGCTGCTCAAGAAACATTTCTGAATAGCATCTGTTGAAAACAGTTGTGCTGCATCATTTTTTTTTTTTTTTTTTGTCAAATCATTTTTGTCAGAATTCTTTGACCAACAGAAAAGAACGGCATTTATTTGAAACAGAAGTTTTTACTGTCACTTTTGATTTATTTAATGAATCCTTGCTAAATAAAAGTAATCATTTCTGAAAAAATATGATAATGAATGTCCAATATATACAAAAAATTATAAATTAATAAAAAAATATTAGTGCTGTCAAAAGATTAATCGCTTCCAAAATGAATGTTTTTGTTTACATAATATATTGTGTGTTCTGTGTATATTTATTACGTATATAAAAATAACACACATGCATTTATATATTTAAGAAAAATCTGTTACATTTATATTTGAAATATATTTATATATAGATTATATGAATATAAATATAGACATGTAAATATCTTCAAAATACATGCTGTATGTGTGTTTATTTATATATACATATATACATGATACTCACATATATTATGTGAACAAAAACTTTCATTTTGAAAGCAATTAATCTATTGACAGCACTAAACAATATCTAACACGGTACTTATACATCATGCATCCCTAGTGAACATATGCACACATATGTATTACATGAGTGAAATAATAAAATGCAAATATGACTGTTTTAATGCAAGCGGCCTCAGGTTCAAAATCTGTCCTTTAACGCAACAGATTGAAGATTTTCTGGACTGTGCTGTAAGCATCAAAGAGTTCATATGTGTGGACTGTGTCTGTCTCACATCGATGACTCACGACTGTTTTATTTCTCTATGACACTCAGGGAGGAACTCAGGTCAGTGTTCTCAACCCAATCTAGAACCATTGATTACACATCTCTATTGAATATCTATACATCACCTCTCACAGCTCGGAGCGGCTCTTAATAATAGATGTGCGTGAAGTATCTGTCAAAGTAAAAGTTTTACAGACCGGCAAAACAGAAAACTCTTGAGGGAAGTGCTTTGGGTTGTTCCAGCTCCATGAACCATATGAACTGAATATCTGTCATCGGTTTAACCTACAGCATAAATAAAGCATCTTCCTGTCGAATGACCTCTCATAACTTGTTTCCCACACAAGGTGCAATGTAAAAATCATAATATTAGCACAGCCTGGCAAACATTAGCAAACGTTCACCTCTCTCTCTGCGTCAGCATTGATCTCTGTGGGAAAAATCAAGTCATTCTTAAAAAGACTGCCTGGGTAAACGGTAGCCCGAACGGCTCTCTCCGTCAAGTAGCAATCTCGGCAATGGAAGGCATTTCATGCTGCAAATCCCCCGCTTAAATTGGACTGGTGTGACAGCATCAAATTTCCTCCCAGGGCGATATCAAAATGATTCAGATTTCTGCCAAGTGTTTGAAGCCTTCACATTAATGCATACTTGAGTCTCGCTCTTTTCAAACCCAGATTCGCCGAAGTAAACACTGGCAGGAGCCCTGGGATCGCTATTCCAGAGGACGAGATTAAGGGCAAAGTAGGACAGAGGCGTTTCCAAATGAGAAGTTTAACACAATCTTGTTATTATTAATGTCGACGCTCAGATGCGAACTTAAACAAAGCATCCGGCGAAACGCACGCGCCATTAAACAGAGGGGAATACGCCGCGACGATCTGGAATTCAAAGAGAGCCTCGGAGGTCGAGTCGGCGTGAATGAAAAGTTGAGAGACTGGCTGGATGTTTTAGCATTCGATTTGCATAGTGAGTAGCCTGGCTGCTCTGATGAATAGGTAATACCACCCCTATGAGGCAAACAGGTTGCATTGTGGGACAGTAGCTGCGGGGCGTGTCATTCCAGTAGAGTGGATTCGCCTGACACTCCAATTTCATCAAAATCCTCCCACTTTTGTCCCGGGGCTACGGGTGACAAAATTTTGATGCATTATGGATTTATTTATTTATTTAGTCGCGCTTTCTTCTGTACCCAATACAAAAGTTGTAAACAGCTCTACCTCTGGCAGGCGTTTATACACGAGGGGCCACGTTTCCCAGACGCAATAAAGCTGCAATAAAGTTGTAGCGTGTTGATATTGTTTGTCGCACCAAGTTGGACCTCTCCAAGCAATATGAAATCTAATTTCAGGACTCACGCATGTCTAGAAGATTCACAAAATATTAGAACGTGGCTGGTAAAAACACTGGCTTGCATTTGAAACACAGCTTTATTGTGTACATGTGACATTGTACATCTTCTGCAGCCTGCCAAGCTGCTTATAATACAAATAGTCAAGAAAAAGTAGTTATCTACACTACAAAGTGTTATAGATAAGCAGTTATCCATATACAGAAACAGACAGGCCTAATTAAGTAATTTAATTAGTTAATTATTATATAATTAATTAGAATTATAGATGGGTTGTTGTTTGTTTGTTTTTTGCACAAAAGCAATGAGGATTTTGATTAGAGAAAATACACTAAATTACTAAATACACAAAACTTTAAACTGTTCATCCAAAGTAAATTTTTTATAAAATTTATTTTTATAAAATCTAAAATTTTTAGATATTTTCTATATGAATATATTTTAAAATGTAATCTATTGATGCCATGCGAATGCAGAATTTTCTATATACATGGGTCAAAGACGTTAAGATGTCCGCGTCAAGAAAAATGTACAAAAGTGATTTTGTGTCCATAGAAAGCACATTAAATGTAAGTAAAATGTCTACTTTTAAAGTTTTAAATAAGTTTTTGGAGAATAAAATGTCAAAATTTGGTTGAAATAATGTTACATTGTCATTCAGTGTAAAACAATATTTATGCAAAAATTCAAACAACATGCTTATTCTGACGTGTACATATTAAAATATCTAAATGAATAATGGTGCATACTAAATTTTATTGTGTTTTAAATTAGTAAAAAATTCTTACTGACAAATGGGCAAAGCCAAGGATAGTGGCAAATGTTAAAAATGTAAAATTACAACTTATTAGTATTTGGTGTGAAAGTAATTAGTCTTTTAATATGTCATAAATTGATTTTTGTTGTAAATATGCCTGACAAGCTTGTTACACTGAATGACATTTTACTGGTTGTCTTCTGTAAATCAGGGGAAAATGTATGATATTTATTTTTTGCTAAGAAAAACAAAAACAAAATTGCAATTAAATTAAACAGAAAACTTTTTGCATTTTTTTTTTTTTGGGGGGGGGACTTCAACAGTTTAAAGCAGTATTATACTTTTTTTATGGTTAAACACTTTTTCATCTTTGACCCACATATTATTATGTATTTATTCACTATATTAAATATTATTATTTGTTTATTTATTCATATTATAAATGAAGTAAAACACTTTTTTTATTTTGCTGATTATTTATTAGTTTTTTTATTAATTAATTAATTCATTTTATTTGTTGAGCGGGGATGCATCAAATTGATTCAAAGTAATAGAAAGTAATGTTACAAATTATTTATATTATAAATAAATGCTGTTCTTTTGAACTTTCTATTCATCAAAGTATCCTAATATATATATATATATATATATATATATATATATATATATATATATATATATATATATATATATGTTTCCACAAAAATATTAAGCAGCATGATTGTTTTCAGCATTGATAATAATCATAAATGTTTCTTGAGCAGCAAATATATTATAGTTAATATAGTATATTAGAATGATTTCTGCAGGATAGTCTGACACTGAAGACTGGAGTAATTATGCTGAAAATTCAGCTTTGCATCACAGGAATAAATTATTCTGCAATATATTAAAGAAGATACATTGTGTCATAATAATAATAATATAAAACCTTAATTATTTTAAACTTTTGGCCGGTAGTGCTCATTCATTTTTTTCCCTGAATTCCCTGCACACCATGAGAGTAATTGGAAATTTAAACAGTGCATTTGATTATACAGCTCACAAAAACAGTGTGCACAAACAATAAGACATAAAAACCAGCAGTGCAGCGTTTCGTCAAGCTACAACACTACGTTTTAGAAAAAAAATAGCTCATTACTGGCAAAGCCAAACTACGATGACTAAATGCGAAATGACTAAAGGTAAATGCCATCCATGCTACTGACAAATTTAGTTAGCAGTATTGCTACTTTAGTTAGTTACTCCGTAATGTCGGTCTTCTCAACCTAGAAATGTGCCTTCCATGGGTCAAGGGCACAGAATAATGCCCTCCTAATATAATGAAGGATGGAGAATCTAGACGAGATAATTAAAGCGGAAGCATTCTGATATCAGACATGCATGATTGGTTGGGGCCGCAGAGGTTACAATGACGCAAATCTTCGAAGACAAGAAAGGTGACATTGTTCTCACACTTAGCCTCACTGTGAGAGCGGGAGAGGATCAAAAGGTGCCGTTTTTTAAATGAATGAAAGAAACTGAGATCACAGTCTACCTTTTCCGAGCGGCTGCCGAATGAGGTTAGTCAGTGTGAAGTTTCTTTTGTGAAAGCGCAGCTTCATTTTCACAAGGCCATCTGTTTGAGAGACCTGAAGATGTAATTATGCTGTCTTCGTTCAGACAGATCATGCACAATCAAGCACAATTAGGTGGCCTTCTGCTCGAATTCCCTCGTGTTATGACGTGAAGGTACCTTACATGCAGTTTTGTGTAAGTAAATACTTGCTTCAAACTTTGTGGTGCAAAGGACCTACAATTATGATAACCTCCTTCAAAAACTATAAAGAAAAAAAAATAATAATCAAAATATCTGTAAAATACTGTTTTATTTATATGTTTTAAGTGTGTGTGTGTGTGTGTTGTACAAATTATTATATTATTGTGAAATATGATTTTAAGAAAATGTATAATTTATATTTAAATAATTATAATTTAAATTTCATATTTTAATGTATTTAATATAAAAAAATATTTAATATATTATGTTTCTTGAATATTTTACTATTATTACATTTTCTTTTAGAAATTGTATATATATATATATATATATATATATATATATATATATATATATATATATAAGATAGTTTCTTGAACATGCAAACTTTAGTCAAAAGAAATATTTATAATAATAATTATTACATTATATATATTAAATTATTGTGAAATTCATCGATTTTGAAATGTATTTAATATTTATGTAATATTACAATATATTTTACATTTATTTAAAATGTATTTTTTATTGTGTTTCTAGACAATTTTTTATAAAACAAATTTCCACATCCTTTTGAGGTTAATTAGGTACAAAGGTGCCGCTCCAGTGAACGCTTTTGTACCTTTTTTCCTGAGAGTTTATTTACTTTGCAAAGGAAAGAGAAGTTAATGAAAACAAGAGGCTTACCCGGGCAATGTCAGTGGACTGCTGCAGGTAGAAGATCCGACCGATGAGGCAAAATGTGAAATCTTTTGTAGGGTATTGAGTAGGTGAAAGGATGGAGGAGGAAGGAGTAAACATGAAGGTGGAAGCGTGATGGTCTGGGGCTTTTTTCTGTTTACAGAGTCAGTGAATGAGTGAGTGACACCCTGAACAAAAACACAACCAAAACATTTTACAGCAACATGCAATACCCTCTGCTATACACCTCACAGTCAGTGATTCATCCTACAGTGAGATAATGAGCCAAATCATACCTTCAGGCTGTGAAGAAACAACCGTGCTGGAATGGCCATCGCAGTCTCGGGATTTAGACTCCAATGAGCTGCTCTAAGATCAACTGGACAGAAGAGTGAGGGCAAAGAAACATACAAGTACAAATACATATGAGACCCTGGACCACAAAAGCAGTCTTAAGTCTCTGGGGTATATTTGTAGCAATAGCCAAAAAAAAAACACTGTATGGGTCAAAATTATAGATTTTTCTTTTATGCCAAAAATCATCAGGATATTAAGTAAAGATGATGTTCCATGAAGATATTTAGTAAATTTCCTACTGTTAATATACCAAAATTAAATTTTTGATTAGTAATATGCATTGCAATATTTTAAGGCGATATTAAGGAATATTTTTACAACTATAAAGGCGATTCTCTCAATATTTAGTTTTTTTTTTTTACACCCTCAGATTCCAGTTTTTTAATATTTGAATCTCTGTCAAATTTTGTCTGATCCTAATAAGCCATACATCAATGGAAATCGTATTTATTCAGCTTTGAATATTCAGATGATGCATAAATCTCAATTTAGAAAAAAATGACACTTAAGACTGGTTTTGTGGTCCAGGGTCACGTATGTAAGAACTTCAGCAACAACGCTCAAAGGAACTTTCCAAAAAATGGCAAAAGTTAATAAATAAATTAATAAAAATTTATTTAAAAAAAATTCTTAATAAAACTGAGCATGAACTCAATTTTTCTGATATATATACTGTATATATATATATATATATATATATATATATATATATATATATATATATATATATATATGCACACACAAATTATGTTATGTGATTATCAATAGTTGTTTCATTAGACATATTCATTTTATTAATTAAATGAGTAGCATTTAGAGGATTTAGATAGCAATGGCCCATAATTCAGCAGTGTGACACAAGGATTTCATCATCCTACATCTCTGAATAAACCACAACACTGCTGAAGACCACATTTTGAGTTTGGCAGGAGTGTGTGTGTTCATGTGTATGTGTGTGAGGAGGAGAAAAAAAGGTACAATCTCAGCTTTTTTCCCCCCTAAAAATAGGGCAGTTTTATGAACACATGGCAGACTCATCTTTCCGGACAAGAAAACCTCTCCTTTCTGCTCCTTTGCTCCTCAAAGGTGCCTCGGGTCTCCTGAGAGAACGTCTTCCAAGACAACAGCTGTGTCTTCCAGATTCTTAATTTAGTTCATTTATGCCCGGCCTGCATTCATCTGCGACGGACCAACGAGGTTACCTTGCGTAGATCTTCATTTCCAATTCAATAATGCTCTTCAGCTGTGTTAATTAAACAGTTAATATTGAATCTAGCACAAATTAAACCAGAGTCCACAAGAAGCCTCTGGCTGGAACGCGGGCGTCCCCTGAGAGATTAGTGCCATTATAATGAGGTGGAAAAACAATTATTTCAGCTGCTTTTCATATAGGAGGCTGATATCCGTCAGGCGTGTTATTGAGTTTTATTTCAGCAGACTGTTGTTGTTATTGTGCTCGTCATGTCTGTAATGTCATTAAGAGTATAAAAACCTTGTCTGATGTCAGAGATTGTTTGCTTGGGTTTTCATTTTGCAATCTAACTCGCTTTTTCATTTCATTCATTTCAATTAAAGAAGTGAGAGGACTTAATTGTGCTCGTTTAAAGATGGACTACAAGAATCACATTGATGAACACATGGGATGATGTTTGAGGAGAGATGGAAGGCCTCCAGCTTCTGTCAGAACTTAAACAGACGTAAGATTGGCAAATGCAGCCCAAAACATTGTCTCTGGATGCTCGTTTTTCTCAGAAGTGTAATTGAAATTAGCTTTCGCAGTTTAGGAAAAGCCAATTAATTCGTTAACACAACCAAACGGCTCTGATTTAAAACACACAGTTTAAAAAAAAAAAACAAGAAATGTCACTTAAGTTCAAAATGAACCAGCTTGAATAGATAACGTTTCAACTCACTTAACAAATGACCTACAATACATGGAACCTTTAAAATATGAAATATTTAATTTATCCAATTATTGTAATATATTCTGTTCTATATATTTTGCTGTTTTACTGTATATTTATGTATGCTTGTATGTATGTATTTATTTGTGTTTGGGAGTTCGGAGCGGGTTCGCAAATCATTTGAGTCAGTTTGGAGATCGCGAATCATTTGAATCAGTTCGGGAGTTCGGAGCGGGATCGCGAATCATTTGAGTCAGATCGGGAGTTCGGAGCGGGTTCGCGAGTCATTTGAGTCAGTTTGGGGATCGCAAATCATTTGAATCAGTTCGGGAGTTCGGAGCGGCTTCGCGGATCATTTGAATCATTTCGAGAGTTCGGAGCGGGTTCGCGAATCATTTGAGTCAGTTTGGGAGTTCGGAGCAGAATCGCGAATCATTTGAGTCAGTTCGGGAGTTCGGAGCGGGTTCACGAATCATTGAGTCAATTTGGGGATCGCAAATCATTTGAATCAGTTCGGGAGTTCAGCGGCTTCGCGGATCAATTGAATCAATTCGAGAGTTCGTAGCGGGTTCGTGAATCATTTGAGTCAGTTCGGGAGTTCGGAGCGGGTTCGCGAATCATTGAGTCAATTTGAGGATCGCAAATCATTTGAGTCAGTTTGGCAGTTTGGAGCGGCTTCGCGGATCATTTAAATCAATGAGTGATTTCTGAATCTCTATTATTTACCTGTTTTACCATATGTATCTGTGTAATTTTATTATCTTAAAAATAAATCCTAACCCTAATTTCTGTTTAATGATAGAAATCCAAATGTGGTATGACGTACAGTATTATATATATATATATATATATATATATATATATATATATATATATATATATATATATATATATATATATATATATATTTGATTTAAGTGTATGTTTATATGCATATATGTGTGTGTGTGTGTGTGTGTGTACACATGTCCCTCATTTAAAAACAAAAAAATTGTGTAAATAAACAAATAATATATGGATAGCATGAAAAAGTGAATAAATTAAAATATTGCTTTGAGAAAAATTTCATTTGAAGAATTTCTGCCTTTGACATCTTGTTTGCCAGTTAATTATGCAGAACAACAAGAATACATTTACTTTACAAAAATAATTCATAATAAATGACTAAAATCTCACAAAAGAGATGATTTTATGTGAAATCAAATTCAAGCCTCGTTTTTCAGCCCATCTTGACTCATAAGACTTTAATAAAGAAATTAAACATTTACCATGTTTAAAGCGCGACGCTCTCAACGGCTGGTTTGTGCCACAGGTTTTTCATTTGATTTCTGAATGAAACATTTATTTACTTTTTACATCTGGGGCCTATTCGCTTTAATTAAATATGATTGTCTGTAAAGGTTCCAGATTGAAGTGTGGAGCCGTATAACAGCCAAAACTTTGACGCAGACATCATTTCACAGACTTTTACCATATTCATGGGCCTGAAACCGCAGCGCCTGGCAGTCTGTCCTGTAACTCAATAGAGACAACAGCAGTTGTCTGTGGCAGTGTAAACCAGCCGTCGCATTCTCCAACACCATCACACGGCCTCACCGCCAGCCATTCGGTGGAACAGGAAAGATCAAACGTGAGCTACAGCTCAGCCATTTTTAATCTCCGCTTTATATTACCCACTGACATATCTCTCGAATGAACTAATTCACTTTACGGAGGGGAACAGCGGTGTCGACTAATCAAATGGGACAATGATATTGCATAATGTGGTAATCTGCCATCTCCCCTGCTGCTGTTCGGGGCAGTTAATGGCTGGTATCAGTCATGAATTCTGCTTGTTTAATGAGGAGTGGCGATGGAAAAGGGCCAATCGGACGGTTTGGTACCCTCTTCCACCAATCAAGACGGGGTAAAGTGTTGCCCATTATGATGTCATCAGGTCAAATCAGACACTCGTATGGCAATCAGATGATGGATTCAGATGAAACTCGTCTTTCTCTCAAACCTGGCTTGTTTTGTATCACAGACCAGCAGCCGCTCAGGTCAATTCATCCTACACCAGTAAAACGTTAAAAGCTTTCAGCCACGAAAAGCATGAAACAATCACAGAACTGAAAGAGAAAAACAGGTTGACATTTGAAACATGAGATGCTGGATGATATTATGTAAGCGCTTGAGAACGTCTCTGTCTGCCGAGTGTTATTAAATACTGCTACTCAATACTATTAAACGATCGTTGTGATAGTACACTGAAAATAGATGATATCTA
This sequence comes from Carassius gibelio, assembly GCF_023724105.1. NCBI lineage: Eukaryota > Metazoa > Chordata > Actinopteri > Cypriniformes > Cyprinidae > Carassius > Carassius gibelio. The sequence continues at coordinate 4,255,881 of NC_068403.1, read as the reverse complement.
CATTAACTGGTTTCATTGAAGATGAAAACATTATTTAACGTCACTGAATTGGATAAAATGCATTAGTTTATTCCAACAACAGCATTGTTTTAGTATTTTGTTTTTATTAATAGCATGATTTAGTCAATTTTAGTAATCCTTTGTATTTTTATTAGTTTTTAATAATTTTTATACTTGATATTATTTCGGTTCAAATTTATTTAATTTCATGTATCAATTTGTAGTTTTTTTATGGTTTTAGTTTTAGTTTACTATAACAACACTGACCAACAAAAAATTTTTTATAGGTTCAGTCAGGTAGAAACAGCTCTTCCAGGTAACTACTGACATTATTTACATTGTAAAACACGAAAATCACTTTATACGTTAAGGGTGTCTGATCTAACAAATGTACACGTCCAAATTATGAATGAACTAAAACTACCAAGAAACATTTCATGGAGCATATCAATATAATATCAGATCAACAGATCAACTTAATTTGAACACTTTCAGTAAAAAATTGTTCAGATCATTAATCCTAAGGATGAACAACCTTTGCTTGGTAAACACCACTAATTAGTGCATTACAATTAATCTTTATATCTTACCAATGCAATTTGCACTAAAGTTACTATACAACATGTAGCTCAACATACAAAATGCATGCTAAGCTTAAAAACAGAGAAAAACCTAGGAAAACAATGAAAATATGCTGATAACTATAAAAAATCTAAAAGTATATAATCAAACTAAGAAGCAAGCATCTAACTTAAAAACTGTTGCTTCTGGCCAAAATACCAGTCTATAATCCATAACAGTAAAAAAAAAAATATATATATATATATATATATATATTTCTAATAATAGTATGAATAGAGGACTCGTGTCTTTGCTGGAAGCAACAGCTTTAAGTTAAAAATGCTTTAATGATGCATTTAAAGCTTTTCACTTCACAAGATGTTAACTGATGGACTGAAGGGGTCTGGATTATTGTGATGGTTTTATCAGCTGTTTCATTCTGACGGCACCCATTCACTGCAGAGGAACCATTGCTGAGCAAGTGATGCAATGCTACATTTCTCCAAATCTTTTCTGATCAAGAAACAAGTTCATCCAAATCTTGAATGGCCTCAGGATGAGTAAGTTTTCATGAACTATTAAGAAAATGAACAGGTAGATTGTAATTTTGCATTGACTTCAAATAATGAGGCGTCCAATATTCTTGTATTTACACATGACAAACTGTAAACACGTAGGTTAACCCTTAATGATGTACTAGTCTCTGATTATACAAACAAACCAGTGACATTGAGAAATGCAAATGCATCCTTTCAGACCAACAGCCGCAGGTTTGTTATATATGCTGGCTTTCCATTGATTTGTTTCCGTAATTTACTGTCTAGAGAGTCCTCTAACCTGGAACTCACACCATAATCAGTTTGTTGGTGGGTAATTACTAACACCTGCCCCCGAGCCCTTTGACTCACCTCAGCAGCTACTTATGAGGCTTGTGTTGAGTCCCGGCAGGCCTAGGTGGATTCCTCTTCATCCAGAGGCGTCTCCGCTTGGCTTAAGAGACTGCCGTGTTTGTGCAGATACAATATCTGACTTGTATGATGCAGGTTGTTGTCACCACTATTAGATTTGTCTTGGCCAACAGGCTGATCCCTCATGAGCACTTGATGAGACAAGTTCAACAGACTGCTTGTCAAATTCAGCAGAGGCAACCTGGATAAACAGAAATGACAGATATCTGTAACCTTTATCTCAAGTTCCCTCTTGTAAAATACAGCTAGCTGTACATGGTTTACAGCTGGAGCAAGGTGATTTACACACTCACTTTTTACTTACATATTTATATATCCTTAGATATGCACAACAATAAATGATGAATAAAAACATTATATATATATATATATATATATATATATATATATATATATATATATTAGTAATAAACATGATGTGTTACAATGTATTTATAATTATATTTATAATGTATTTCAATATCTTCAATGTATTTATAATGGTTGTATAATAATGCTTTCAATATATTTTATTTAAATAGTCACTTTGATTTAATCTGAATATATTTTATGCAAATATGATTAATTCTTCACATAGATATTATAAATAATTTAATAATTATAGAATAATTATATTAGAATAATTTACATTGTTATTATATAAAAATGCTATAATAATTATAATAATATATTATAATTCTAGACAGATATTAACAGAAAATATATTGTGCATTTGTGTGTGTGTGTGTGTGTGTGAATATAAAAACATAAATATTTAATTAATAATTAATTAATAATTTAATATTTAATATTTAAATATATTTCATTTAAATATAATCACTGATAAATTATATGCAAATAAACAAAAGCATATATTTAGTTTTTGTATAGTTCAGATTTTGCTGACTGTTAATACTGTTTCACTTGGATATTAGAAATTACTGAATAATTATATTATATTAATAATAATTAATATTGTTATTATATAAATATGCTTTTATAATACTTATATTATAAATATATACATTATAAATATATATATTCATTATAAATATTTATGTTTATATAAAATCCATTCCTTAACATTAAGCTCATTCCTATTTTTGCTTAATAATATGCTACACATAGAAACGCATCAAAGAAATAAAACGAGTTAATGTTGAGCTGGTTTTTCCAGCTGGGTTATGTATGATTCTATCCGCATACAAAGTCTCACAATAAGAGGACAGCATCCTGTCTAAAGCTTGAGTGCGTTCCTATATATGTGGTACACAAGCAAACACACTCGAGCGCACTGAAACTCTTTAGCTGTGTCAGGCTTTGGATTACACCAATGATGAAACTGCTTTGCTGAATAAAGCGTCTTTCTCCATTTGCTATTCATTTTGGCAGAACAAACGCTTCCTACTAGGATGTGGCCTTGACCTCCCATGCTCTTGGATCACATACATATATATACATATATGTTGCATCCATACAGTTTCAACTTTGAGACCATTACCACTGACCTATGTGACTACATGACATTGAACATGACATATGATTAAGTGGGCAAACGCCAGAGCAAAATTCTGATGAAAAACAGATGCATTAAAGCAAAAAGCAGGACTTTTTTCTATTCTAAGCTTAAATGCATGTTCCATTTGTCTCAATGCTTTCCCTGTGTACACCTTGCTACCTAGCAACCTTGTTAAACCTCTGTCTGTGATGCTGTCGGAAAAGCGTTTCATGCAGAGGTCAAAGCGGTGCATGAGAGGCACACTGAACCCAAAAGGCTTGAAGACTTTCTTGGGTATTCTTTACTTGTCATTCCATGTTTTTAGCCTTTACTCTTTGTAGTTATGGCCTTAGGAAGTACATAAATGATGATTTATATTTGAATCAAATTAAATCCTGCTGAACTGATGGAGGGAGAGCGTGACATATGGCCAGCCACTGGCAGGAGACCATGTTTGTGATCTTATATATTAGACCAGAAATAGGATCTTTTTTGTGGTGAGTCAGTGCAGCAGGTCATGGACGTGTGAGCTTTCTCTCTCACCATCTGCTGATCCCGTGTGACTGTGTGATTCAGGGCCTAAACCAGCACTTCTGCAAGGACATCTGGGCCAGAGAGTACAGATGTCGAATTAGTTTATTTATACAAAATATCACATTACCTTGCAGCGATTCTAGAATGTTCTGTGTGATTGCTGCAAGATTCTATGCCGTTTTGATACTGAAATATCTCAAATGGTTTCAATATTTTTTTCCCCAGTATCAATACAACAATAACAGCTGCTCATTTCATGCAAACCACAGAGTAATGAGTAGAGCTGGGTTAAAAAAAAAAAAGAAAAGAAAAAAAAAAAGTATTGACTTCTCGATGTTTATTGATTCTTATTTTTAAGAAACAATATCAATTATTAAATGCCTGGAATTTATTAGTCTAGCCTGTTTTCATTTGATGAATGCAACACTGAAGCGCACCTCCCATCCAGTAAATTTACCTCTAAAAAAACATATTCGGTGACCATAAACTTGTTAGTCTGATAGAAAAAGGAACTCTAAATAGGAACATATTCATTATCATTTTTACTGTTCTTCAATGTTTAATTTATGTTTGAATAAATCCATCAAGTTTTTATGACAGCCACCATTTAAATTTTTATATTTCATAAAAAATAAAAATAACTTGGTGTATAAATATAATTATGTACTTGTAAGTTTATTATTATAAAAATACTTAGCGTAATTTAAGTGTTTTTACAAATCAGTTCATTTTAATCTTTAATATCATTATGGTCAACTAAGTTTACAGCATTTGTTGAGAGATATTTCTCCCCATGTATATTCAAAAATGATAAATATCGACTCAAAAGCCTCTGAATCAGAATTGAATCGAATTGTGATATAATGAGAAGCATTTATAAACCTGTTATCCAACATACACACATATAACAATATATTTGTACACCAAACTCACTTTATAATGTCAGTCGAGTGTTTGAAAGAACTAGCTTTTGTGAATGAGTCCCAAAATATATTATACTATTCTGGTGTAATACAGTAATATTAGCCAACTTTATTCCTAAAACCCAAGATGACTTGAAAAACACAGATAAACTGCACATTGTTTTATCAGTTAAAGCATTTTAAAGCGACAGCGATAGCTGGCTTTTGTCCAAATTAGGGATTTCCTGGAACCTCATCAGTTATAAAAATAAAAAAAACACATGGGTTAAAAGTATGGGGTATAAATTAAAAAGTGTGTGTGGGGGGGGGGGGGGGGGGGTATTTACAAATTCAAACGTTTTCCCAAGTATTTTAGTTTTCATTAATTAAAAAAAATATATACCACATTGTTATGTTATCTACCCTGCTTATATCTTTCAATAATATAATTATTGTATTTAGATATGGCTTGGTATATAATGAATGTCATTGGAGTTCGATGGCAGCAAATAACATAATTTAACATAACCTGTATATAATACATCAGTACTTTAAAATGAGTAGAATACGTTTTTAAAAAGAGCCTTTTTTCCAAACAACAGGGTCTCATTTTAGGTCATCTCTAAATACTGAAGATACTAATGACTATCATGGTAGCATAAATAAGTTTAGTCTGAATGTAGAACAGATGTTGCATGATGTCATCTACTTGTGTTCTAGACACCTTGAACAGAACACAGTGAGATACTGGACTGAACATCAATCTACGAGGCATCGATTTAAAATTGCAATGAAAAAACTTTCATTGAAAGTGAAAGTTTCGATGCATATACAGTACAAGTGAAACACGACATTCAATATGAAAATATAGCTAAAACTTAAGTATAGGGTCCAATTCACACTAACAACTAGTTGCTTATTAGCATGTCTATTATTAACATATTGGCCGTTTATTAGTGCTTATAAAGTGAATATAATACATGACATCCATAATCTTACCCAATACCCTAAACTTAACAATTACCTTATAAACTATTAATAAGCAGCAAATAAGGAGTTAATTGAGGCAAAAGTCATAATGATTAGTTAATAGTGAGAACTGGACCCTAAAATAAAGTGTGTCCAAAATATGTATTGTAGATAAACTATACAAAATGTTATCTTTATATTTATGAGAATTATTTTTGATAGTTTATTATTTTGGCTTAATTTTTGATTATTAAAATATATATATATTTATTGCTGATTATGAAGGTAAACTTTTTGTGCACAGATTAGTCATGCATAATAATACCAGAAATGGGTATTTAAAAAATAAATAAATAAAACTGATTTTATGTTGCCTTTAGTTTAAACCCCTTAAGAAATCCTCTAATTACTTACTGAAAAACAGTTACGCTTTCTCCTATCAAACATGTTTATGTATTCATGCTAGTTATTGCATTAATATTTCAACAGCCTTGATTTCAGAGCTTGGCGTGAGAAATGGCAATATTTCTTGGACATTAATTCAGCAATCTACAGTAATCATTAACAAAATCCTCTCAGGGTGTTAGGTCTTACATTTTGGTTAAATGTGTCTCAATTAGCTATTCAATTATTGATGAGGCAAAGGGTTCAGCTGGCAGAAAGATTCAGTCTGGTCTGGTTCAATCAGTAGGAACACACTGCCACCTGAAGGCCAGATATTAGATGACATCCTTGATGAGGCTGCTGTGTCTCTACTAACAGATGCATTTAAAATCGTACTATGATTATTATGGAGATATCTGGATAATGCAATAAATCTAATGTTGAATTATGAATGTTTAAAATTACTATTTGGGGCAGGGGAGACTGAGGTTTTTCACTTTCTGCATGAAATAAAAATATAACCCACTACACTTGCCAAAAAGCACAGCACACTATACAGCTGAAGCACAATATTTACTGCATTCATAACCTGAGAAACACTCCCTTCGCAGACAATATATAATGTAAAGTTCAGTGCTGTTTTGCCAAAAGTAAATACATATAAAAGGCATAATACTTGTAATAATCACTAAATAGGAATATTTTAAAATATAAGATGACAAACAATAATTTAAAAGAAATAAAATCAAAATATAAAATGACAAAATCACATAAAAACGAGACTTTGATTTTTCATTGGAGAGCTAAATGTAAAAATATTATTACACAAATTTAATTAGAAATGCAAAATACTGTATTGCTGAGAAGAGTCCTGGGGCCTGTACCATGATGGTAGCTGAACAAATTCAGAGTTACAGGATTAGTTTTGAGTTGACAAAACCAAACCTCTCCAATCCGGCTCTGTTGGTACCATGATGCTGTTCATCAACTTTCTTTGTTAATTCAGGCTTTGATCCTGAGTTTGTGGAGTGTGTGCACATGAATGTGTGACATCACTGGCGAACAGCCAATCACAAGCCTTGCAACACAAAGCCAGTTTGATTTACTTCTCGTGAGATTCAAAACTAAAGGTTAAAGGTTTTGCTAAAGGTTAAGAGACTGAAGAATATGACAAATTTAAACAGGACAAATAAAATAAATAATCTTGCTCTATCAGTGAAGTCACAAGTGAAACTTGTTAACTTAGTTCATACATTTGAAAATATATAGTGGTAGAGACTAGAACATGTAAGGTCAGATTTTGTATTTTTTTAAATAGTGCAATCTTTTGATACTACAGCTTATTTATATCATATGATCAGTATACATTTATATTTATTTAAATAAATGATTTATAATAGCTGTTTAACTAAAATTGCTTGTGTGTAAAAGATAAATAATAATAATATGAATCACAATAATTATATAAATCATAAAATGACTGAGTAATTATCATTAAAGCCAGACTTCTATTTTTTTTTTTTTTTTTAGCATTAGTGACATTTAATTTGGAGCAAGATAAACTGGAGTGACTTTGTGTCAGACATGTGTCACTTTTCTCACATCTGATTGGTCCAACTTCAGTTTGAGATCTCTAACACAGAACATAACCTGCCCTGGAGCAGGTTAGCCGTGGAGTGTAAGTTACTATGGCAATGAATGCAGCTAAAAGCCAAGCCACTTACGTGGTACCTAAAACCCAGGATTGGTGCAAACTAAACTGAAACTTACCTGGCTAGCCAATTAATCCAGCTTCATGGTACAGGCCCCTGGACGCTATTTACAGATTAAACATAATGAGGTCATGTGACAACAATACAACCTCATATTATATGAAGTGTCTGCATGTTTACTTATGTATTATATAGTTGCAAATATGCAGTATTGTGCAGCATGCAGTACAACTGAACACTGAAAGTGGCCTTTGTTTGAAATGATTTAACTTGCAGAGCTGTGCTAATTCAGATCAAGGGAATTGCAATGAAAATCAAAGTCTCATAAAGCTTCTGTTTTGGTCGAAATCAATGCACTTGCTAAAAAGACTTGAGGATCCACATTCAAGACTAGACACTGATGTGTTCTGTTTAATAGGAGAAATTAATGTTTATGGGCCATGTCATACAAATAAAGCCTCCGGGCTGCACTATCTTACACACATTAAATTCTGTTTATTCTGCTGGATTGATACTAATTTGGTTTTAGAGCCACAGTTTAAATGGGCACTTTTTAGCGCTTCAAAAATAATGCATTATTGGTAAATCAATAACCACACAGTGATTTCTCATCACTTCTGCTTGTTCTTGAAACTATATCATCTGTATCATCTGAGATGTGAAAATTATGGGGTGTGTGTGTATACAGTATACAATTTTTTTTTTTTTTGTGGTCGCAGGCTTTTTTGAGGGGTGCACATGTATATGCAAAGCCTACAAAATGTTATGTTAGTTGATAAAAATGTAAAACATGACATGTTGAAAGAGCCCTCTGCCAAGAACACTAAAATGCTTATCAAAATCTTTCTAGATGGTAGCGATGTAAAAAGCTACATCTGATGACAACAAAATCAGCGCTTATATTTTTCTTTGATTGCAAGGTGGGACAACGATCACAGAAATCGTCACGATAGTTTCACGATGCCAATCTTTGTCTGGGACAGCTGAAATTTGAGCAATGTGTTTAAGGGCTTTAATCAGGTACTGTGTGTTTTGTTGTTTGGTTAACATTAATGTAAATCAGCAGCAGGTTTTATGAGACTGCTGTCTCTTTAAGACCAAATGCATGGATCTGGAAAAAAAGAAATGGACACAGCGACCCCATTGGATTCAACGGAGGCAGGTGAAGTCAATTAGAAGCACGCACTTGCTGGGGGTCAAGCGTACTGCACAGTCTCAAACTGAGCATGATGACATAGATGTCATGTGAGCAACCTGTCTGACAATTGTAAGTCTTCTAATAGCTGTGCCAAGAGAAATCTAAATCACCCACCGAATCTTGCAGACGTTGTTGAATAATTTTGTCCAGTTGCTTTTATGGACTCTCTATGGGCTTCTACCTTGACTTTATTTTTTTACTACAAATAAAACCAAAAAACCTATAGTTAATAATGTTAATTCTATAGTTAATCCATGGTAACCACAAATTAACCATGGTTTTGCTAAATTAACCATAGTTTAACCATGGTATTTGTAGTAAATCTGTGGTTATACATTTGGTAGTCAAATAGTATATATTTTACTATAACAAAACCATGGTTATTTTTCGTAATGGAAAATATGTATTGCAAAATCATTGCTTTCGCGCTGTTACGTTTATGTTTTGCAATTCTTAATTTTTGTTTGCAAGAAGCAAATTTACTTTCCTCAATACTTTAATTTTCGTTTTCAAAACTTTATTTTCTTTTGCAAAACTTTATGTTTTTTGCATATATATATAAGGCGTTATATTGACTCCATAGATTGTATTTATTTCAGTTACGTTAATCTCTAAAACTAGCAAGCTAAGCAAGAGGCAGAACTGACCATAGACAGTAAAAGAAAACGCGAACCCGCTTTGATGTCCAGATCTGACTCATCTGACTCAAATGATTCGCGGACCCGCTCTGAAGTCCCGATCTGACTCAAATGATTCGCCAACCCGCTCTTAAGTCCCGATCTGACTCAAATGATTCGCCAACCCGCTCTTAAGTCCCGATCTGACTCAAATGATTCGCCAACACGCTCTGAAGTCCCGATCTGACTCAAATGACTCAAATGATTCGCGAACCCGCTCTGAAGTCGCGATCTCATTTGATCAAATCATTTGAGTCTGAAGTCCCGATCAGAATCAAATGATTTGCGGACCCGCTCTGAAGCAGCGATCTGACTCAAATGCCTCAAATGATTCACGAGCCCGCTCTGAATATAGACAGTAAATGTCATGATTCTGCCCTCGTGTCCTTGATTTTTCCTAGTCTTGAGGCAGGATCATGGCAGACCCGTGTTTTGTGTTCAAGCACATGGCCTTGTCTTTGGGCCATGTGCTTGTGTTGTCTCGTTCCCTTGCCCCGCCCCCCTTGTTATCCTAGTCGTGTCGTGATTGCTATCTGTGCCACCTGTCGTGTCTTAATTGTTCCCCTATTTAGATCTCCTAGTGTGCTCTGTCTTGCGTCGGTTCATTGTTCATCACTTGTGATTGTTCCACTCTGTGATTGTTCAACTTATGTGTTCCTACCTGTCAGCCTCCAGAGGTATCTTGTCCTTGAAACCCCTCTAAGAAGTCTTTGTCTTGCAGTGAGTGTTTGTTAGTAGTTAGTGTCCAGAGTCTTTGTTTACCTTGTTTATTGTGTTTTGTAGAATTATTCAGTGTCAACCCTAGCCCTTGTTTTCCCCCTCGTGGGTTTTTGTTTTCCCTTTTTGTTAAATAAATCCTGTTTAGTTACTTCCTGTCTGCACCTGAGTTCCTCCCTTACCAAAACCCTGACAGAATGAACCGACCACCAAGGAACTCAGCAGGCAGGAGGGCCTCTGAGCTTCAGCGTCAGGCGCAGTTCCGGAGGCTGTGCTGGCCGTCATCCCCCACCGACAGGAAGGGGGTCACCCTCCCCTACTCGCCCGAGGGGGAGTGGATCCTCCGCAATTATGCCCGGCTGTGGGAGAGTCTCTCCCAGGAGGAGCCACAGAGGTCCCCCCCACCTACCCAGCTGCCAACGATCCCAGAGGGTCGTCTCCTGGCCGTCACAACACTGGGGGAACTGGCAGATCCCTCCCAGAGTCCTGAGGCGCCTTCCATAGCCAGCAGTCTCCCCATGAAGCGAGGGAGACGATTGTCGTGGGAGTCAGCCTCAGAGTCTTCGGCGTCCGAGTCTGCCCTGCCCGAGACCAAACTCCCCCAACCCGCCTCTGACCCAGCTGTGGCCTCTGCACCGCGCCCAAGGAGGAAGAGGAAGAAAAAAAGGCCTGCCGGTCCTGTGACCCTGTCTCCTCCCGAGCCAGCAGCGGTGAGCGCTGGCGTGCCCGTGCCAGCAGCGGTGAGCGCTGGCGTGCCCGTGCCAGCAGCGGAGAGAGCTGGCGTGCCCGTGCCAGCAGCGGTGAGCGCTGGCGTGCCCGAGCCAGCAGCGGTGAGCGTGCCCATGCCAGCAGCGGTGAGCGCTGGCGTGCCCGAGCCAGCAGCGGTGAGCGTGCCCGAGCCAGCAGCGGAGAGCGCTGGCGTGCCCGTGCCAGCAGCGGAGAGAGCTGGCGTGCCCGTGCCAGCAGCGGTGAGCGCTGGCGTGCCCGTGCCAGCAGCGGAGAGAGCTGGCGTGCCCGAGCCAGCAGCGGTGAGCGTGCCCGAGCCAGCAGCGGTGAGCGTGCCCGAGCCAGCAGCGGTGAGCGCTGGCGTGCCCGAGCCGGCAAAGAGAGCTGTATGCAAGTCTGCAGTCGTGAGAGCGGAGGAGAGAGCCACGGCCGACTCTGCAGCAAAGACTCTAGTACAGTCTGTCTCATCTCGTAAGGAGATGCCAGTTATCCTAGCTGCTAAAGCCTTCTCAGAGTATTTGTCTCGTCTTGTCCAGATCCTAGAAGTCCCCGTCAGTCCTGTCTTGTCCCCTGACCCTGTCCCCAGAAGTCCAGAGTGTCCAGCCGTTGTCTCCCCGTGTCCTGTTATCCCCCCGTGTCCCGTAGATGTTGTCTCCCCGAGCCCAGTAGATGTTGTCTCCCCGTGCCCAGTAGATGTTGTCCCCCCGTGTCCTGTGGTCCCCCCGTGTCCAGCTGATATGGTCCCCCCGTGTCCAGCTGATGTTGTCATGTGTCCTGTTGTCTCCCCGCGTCCCGTAAGTGTTGCCCCGCGTCCCGTGTCTGCTCCTGTCATGTCCTCTGTCAGTTGTCCCGAGACCCCTCACCACCCAGACCCGCCCGGACCCCTCGTCGTCCGCCTTCGTCCCGCCCTCCTAAGACTCCTGCCCCACCTACCCACCCTGGTCTGTCCCCCATGAACTTTGTGGTCCCGCCTCCTCCCCTTCCCTGTTTGTTTTTTTTTATTTGTCACCCTAACCCTGCCGTGGTGTATTCATGTTTGCCGTTGTTATTATTTGTCATGTCTTGTTGGTTTGTGTCTGTGTCCCAGTCTGTCATGTCAGTCATGTCCCGTGTTTGATGTTCCCTTGAGGAGCGTCTGGAAGCCGCTCCTTAAGGGAGGGGTTCTGTCATGATTCTGCCCTCGTGTCCTTGATTTTTCCTAGTCTTGAGGCAGGATCATGGCAGACCCGTGTTTTGTGTTCAAGCACATGGCCTTGTCTTTGGGCCATGTGCTTGTGTTGTCTCGTTCCCTTGCCCCGCCCCCCTTGTTATCCTAGTCGTGTCGTGATTGCTATCTGTGCCACCTGTCGTGTCTTAATTGTTCCCCTATTTAGATCTCCTAGTGTGCTCTGTCTTGCGTCGGTTCATTGTTCATCACTTGTGATTGTTCCACTCTGTGATTGTTCAACTTATGTGTTCCTACCTGTCAGCCTCCAGAGGTATCTTGTCCTTGAAACCCCTCTAAGAAGTCTTTGTCTTGCAGTGAGTGTTTGTTAGTAGTTAGTGTCCAGAGTCTTTGTTTACCTTGTTTATTGTGTTTTGTAGAATTATTCAGTGTCAACCCTAGCCCTTGTTTTCCCCCTCGTGGGTTTTTGTTTTCCCTTTTTGTTAAATAAATCCTGTTTAGTTACTTCCTGTCTGCACCTGAGTTCCTCCCTTACCAAAACCCTGACAGTAAAAGAAATGGACACAGCGACAGGGCCGTGCAGACCTTTGGAGGGGCAGGTGCTCAAAGTATAAAAGAGGCACATGGAACAAGACTTTAAATAGCGCTGTTCAAAATATCAATACAGCAATTTATTGTGATGCATTCCTTGCTGATTCGAGTATCGATATGGATGATTATGTATTGATATGGCAGCAAAGGCTGTGATGCAAAAATTTAGAAAAGACAATTTTAAGTTTAAAAGTAAAAAAATATATATATTTTTTCTTTCCACCTAATAATAACTCTGGGATTAGAAACTGAAATATCTTAAATTGTCCCAACCTGATGGCTTTTTCTTTTCTGTTCTACAGAATAATTAAGAACAGCTGTTATAGTAAAAAATATAGAAAACATTACTTTCCACTCTCTTTCCATCTAGGAAGAAGGCACAATTTACTATTTCATCATTAATCTATTATTTTAACCATCACTACTACTCTTGCACCTAATTAATAAGTCCACCTTAAATATTGATACAAAACATTAAACAACTGATACACTGGAATATAGTGATTAATATTATTATTACTGTTGTATACAACTATAGTTGTTGTTGTCTAAAATAGAACACCTTTGCAATGTAAACAGATGACAGGCTCACAAGTGTTATTCATCTCCTTCACACTGCACTTTGATGGGAGGTCAGGTACTATATTATTCATTTTATATTGACATATTTCTACGTTTATTTCCAGAAAGATATTATTGAGTTTACAGGCTAAAGTGGTCTTGCTATTGTAAACTGTTGCTATTGTAGAAAAGAATATAATTATATTTTATATTATTTTTTAGTTTTTATTTTCATAATGATAATTCAGAGAATGGGAAAAAAACCATCATCCAAAACAAACCATGGCTAACAGTCAGATTCAGCCGTTTATTTATGATCCAGAATCAGATCCCGAGGCTGAAACTGAACGAGAGCAGCAGCAGCAACGACTCGCTCCGAGCGGGACTCGAACCCGGGTCTCTGGCATGGGAGGCGGACGCACTAACAAGGAGGCAGAGATATTTGAAGCAGTTTTACTCACCGCATGCAGTTCCAACACACGATCGTGACCCTTTTTCGTTGGGACTGCATTATCCTTAAGAAATAAACTATGTGCAAATCCGGCGTCAAACTGGGCCTTGTTTGTAAAACAAGCATCTTCGAAATGCAGGGAACAAACAAAAACACTTGCACAACTCCGTTGATGCTCTGTAAAAATAAACTCCATCCACTGGTCCCTTAATGCTGTTTTTTTTTTTTTTTTTGGTAATCTGTGCAGGGTTGTCTTGCCCTGGCAACCAAAAACACACTCCTTTTGTGACATTTCGCTACGCTCTCGCTCTGATCAGTGAAGTCTGTTGTGCTCTCAGTGCTCTGCTATACAGGAGCGCGCGCTCTTCCGGGAGAAGTGCCTCAGGACCCATATAAGGAAATTCCGCTCCATTTAACGTCACACAGAGCCATACTCAAAAAAAACTTTCCGAAACTTGTGAAAAACCGGAAGGAGTATTTTTGGAACAGAAATACTCCTTCAAACGTACAACTTAATTTTTGAAACTTTGTCCATGTTTAGCATGGGAATCCAACTCTTTAACAGTGTAAAAAACTCAGTATGCATGAAATAGCATTTCACCCCCCCTTTAACTACACATAAAAACCCGACTTTTTACTTAAGTGCCATATCATGCCATAAAATATTTTTAATACAACTGAATTTGCAATATTGCAAATATTGTAAGTTACTTATTTTAAAACTTTCATTTTACAGAGAGTAAAGAACATTTACATTGTCAAAGAACATTTTCATTCAGTCTAGCCAGAGTTCAGGCACTCTCAAAAACTCCCATTAAAATCACTGAAGCACTTTATATTACATTCGTTTGCACATCTGCACTTTTTGTTGTTTCTGATTAGAGAATTCGCTAAATAATTCAGCCAGCTAGAATGTGAACAAAACACTGCGTTTCAGTGATGACTCTTCTGCATGTCTCTGATTGGCCATTGCATTCATAAGCACAACAGAATCGTTTCTGATTGGTCATCATGAATAGTTGTACGAACGCTCAGCTCAGCGCCAGCCAATGAACGCAGATTTGAATTTAGAAGCTGATGCTGTGCACTGAACTATCTAATCACACCGCTGTGATTGTATAAAATATATGTAAAAAATATTACTCGGTTTGAAAGCTGCATTTAAAATCCACTTGGCTCAGAAATCGAGATGGGTATAAACCATAGACTGTAAAAAAAATAGTGTAAACGGAGGTTGGATGGGTAAAAATGGAGGTCGGAGCCAGCTCCAAATGGGTGGGACTTCAGCTCAAAGTGGGCTGTACAAACCTCCAGAGTCTTTTGATTGGTTTATTTAATGTCATGGGGTTAATGCACGCTGCAGATCCCCACCCACCAAAAAAAAAAAAAAGAAAAAAAGACGAGGTCAACTTCCCAAGGCTTTTCAGTGTCAAGAAAGAGGAATTTGAAGGGGTAAGTTTAGAGTTGTACAACTTATTAAAAGTTGTGAAAAAGTGCAGTATCTTGGCGGTTGATGTTTTAGTCTTGACGTAGTTAAATCATGATTACAAGCTCATTGCATTCATGTTTGAAAATGGGAGGACATTCATGTGCAATTTTTACCTTCAAAACTCATATTTACGATTATTCCGAGAGCAAGTTAAAACAGCACAGATAAATTACATCTTTATTGTGTCTGTTACCCTTTTGTGCTAAATATTTCTGCAATACATATTTAGGATTTACGCTGCAGATTATGGACACTGAAGACCATAAGCAGGTATTGTGACTAACGTTACGTAAAATATGTAGGCCTATGTATTATAACTGCACTGATATTTAAGCGATCAATAACTATTAATAGATTTAGTACAGTGTTCCATAAGAATGAGTCTTATTTAAAACTCCTAACTGATTATGCTTGACTTTAACAAAGCTGGTCATTGTTTCAAAACCTGCTGTTATATTTTTAAAATGTTATCTATTTTTACGTGTAACGTTAATTCAAATAATGTAATGCAATTGAAACATTTGGTTTAATTACCAAATTCATTTTTCAATTTAATAATCATAACAGTGGATATATGAAGATAACTGCAGTGTCCACTACCATGCATTACATATCAACAGTAGCCTATAAGGTGTAGAATTAATTTTGTCATTGTAGGAAACACCAACAAACAAAAACATTATGTGTAAACTTTGTGTTACAGAAAGTTCAAGTCTGGGTGGCCAGAAGTTAAATTTCAATGACCTGGTTACCGCCTCTCTCTGCAAACTCAAAGGATCACTTTCCTGATTTTTTGTTCTTTCCAACTTTTTTTGTTCTTTCTATGCAATGCATCAAGATGTGTAATTTATTGTGTCTGAAGAATTTTGACTAATGTGTGTGCGTGGGTGGGTCTTTGTGTGGATAAATTATGTTCATACTTTAAAGGTGAACATTTGCAACAGCGCTTGTCCCTAGATTTGCTCCAGGGGTATGGTCAGAGACTGTCCTAAATGACAAATGTTGGAATGTAAATTACATTACATTCTGTGGACGTCTCACATAAATGTGGATTGTACTTTAGTTAATGTTAACTTGTCAACAGTGAATTGTTTTAGGATGTCATTGGACTGAATGTTTAGTAACTAATGACACTTCATTCCAGTAAAAATATAATCCATAGCATTGGAGTGAAAGCAGCAGCAAAGTGTTCCAATGCTGATAAAAATCAGGCAGGTTAAAACCTCAGGTTCCTTAAATATCTGTTCTACCGGACAGTATGGGGTTGGACAGATTTTGTAATGGTTTTGAAGTCTGATGCTCACCAGGCCTTCATTTATTTGTTCAGAAATGCAGTAGAAACATATTGTATATTGTCATATTGTAAATTGTAATAATATTTTACAAAAACTCTTTTCTGTTTGAGGCAGCAGTGGATCTACCCCAATCATCATTAATGGGACCCCAGTGGAGACAGTGAGCAGCTTCAAATATCTTCAAATGCCCTGCAAAGAGTAGCTGAGCGCATCTCCAGAACATCTCTCCCTTCTCTGCAAGACATCCACACCAGGAGATGTAAATCTAGGGCTGTTAAGATCCTTAAAGACCCCACCCACCCTGGAAATCCACTGTTTCATCTGCTATAGTCAGGCAGACCCTTCTGCAGTCTGATGGCAAAAACAGAGAGGCTCAGGAGGAGTTTCTTCCCTCATGCTATCAGACTACTAAACATGGACATTAAACACACTGAACTTTATAGACTGGTTGTTTAGGGCTACCCAATAACTCTCTGCACACTGCACTTTTTTGACACAACCTAACTATGCAACTCCTCCTCACTGCACATTGTTTACATCTCTGCACAACATCTGTATAGCAGTTTCTGTGTAGCATCCCTACAAATCATCTGTGTAGTAGTTTAATAGTTTAATATAGTGTATATTTCATTATTTGTATTTAATTATCTCCCATAAAAAAACGTAGTTTTTTTCCTGTTGTTTCATTATTTGTATTTTAATTTTCTTATTTTTTGCACAGTCTAAAAAGAATATGCCAGACCTACATTTCACTGCTTTTTGCATGTCATATAACAAATAAAACTTGAATTTTGAATGATGTGGAGCGTTACCTGTGATTGAGTTGGTGATAAAAAGGAGATGGAGAAAAGAGTGTCTTAAATTGGACTTTAGTACCATTAATATTTTCCTATTAAGTCTTGGAATTTTTTTTTTAATTATTATTAATTCTTGTATTACTATTTAGATTTTTTTTCTTTTTTTAAATTAAATTTTTATTTGTCAAATTTACTTCCATGTGTGGCCTTTTGTAATGTTGTTTCACCTAGAGCCAAGGGGGTTGTAACAATCTAAACAATATAATTCTCCCTCAGATTTCAAACTTGCATTAAAGAAAAACATTAACATACAGTAAACATTTTATTGCTCTAAATTACTCATTCATTTTCTTGAAACTGATGTAATTATGAAATGAATATCATTTAATATACTTGAATGTTTGCAGTTGTCACAAAATTAAATAACCTCTTTTTAATAAAATTTAAACTACAATAAATCTGTTTTTCATTAGTATCGCTACTTTATGCCATCCTCATTTGCGCGCACCCCGGCAATGACGCAATTAAAAAATGTCCGCTTAAACCCCGCCCATTTGTAAAGTCCCGCCCACTAGCCGCAAAAGTTCCTCCCACTTGGAGGTCTCCGTGAAGTCCAGCCCACTTGCGGCAAAAGCTCCTCCCACTTTGAGGTCTCCGGGCTCCAGCGATATGTGCTCGGCTACTTGCTTTGAATGGGCATGACGCCTCTGCCCTCGATGCCTGTGAAACGTTTCTCCCTCAAACAGCACGCTAACATTACTTCTACACTACAAGCTACACACAGCAATATAAACAACATATCTGCATGTTCTCACATGCACAACACAACACATCATTCTTGTAAAATAATAAGTAAATAAACATCAAAATCACTTCGCTGTGAATGAAACACCTCTTACCAGCTTGTTGAAAATATCCTCTGCCAATTAAAAAATGCACGTGCGGAGGGAGGAATCGTCCTGGTCGGATGAGGTCATTGTCGTCAGGTGAAAGGTCATCAAGAGGGTCATTTTATTTACGGCTAAATTATTATTCAGAAATTTTACTAATATTTAGATTGGGCATCGGCAGGCATTCACAAAATGGTATGTTATGACAAAAAAAAATTGAGGAAATTTTGGTTTGACAAAAGGGCACTTTGGGCACCAAAGGGCAAAGGGGCAGGTGCTCAAGCTGTAGCTGTAAACCATAAAGATATTTTAAAAATAAGAGCATGTCATTTGTCTAATTTGTTTTATTTTATTTATTTTAAAAATAAATATAGTCTCTCTTCCCTTCAGATGCTGTGAAGTGAATGCAGCGATGGCAGAAAACCTGAAGCATGCTCCAAGAAGAGCTGAGGGTGGAGGTTATGCAAGAAATGAGCCAAACAGCTGTAATGTGTTATATGTGGGATAGTTCACCCAAAAATGAAAATAGTCATAATTTTCTCACCCTCATGTCACTACAAACCTGTATAACTTTCTATGTTCTACTTGACACAAAGATATTTGGAAGAATGTTTGTAATTAAGCAGATCTCGTCATCTTAACGATCATGATAATTTTTCCTACAATGGCAGTTAATGATTTGTGAGATTGTGAGATCTGCTTGATAACAAACATTCTTCCATATATCTTTGTGTTTATAAGACAACTGGGTAAGTCAATGACAAGATTAATAAAGACATGATAAAAAGAAACCCTCTTTTAACATTCCAGTAGAACACACGTGAACGCATTCTCAGAAATGCAATCTTTTAATTATAGACAATAAAATAAAGACTCATATGACTCAAATGATTCACTAACCCGCTTTGAAGTCATGATCTGACTCAAATGATTCGCGAACCCACTCTGAAGTCCCGATCTGACTCATATGACTCAAATGATTCGCGAACCCGCTCTGAAGTCGCAATCTGACTCAAATGATTCGCGAACTCGCTCTGAAGTCCCGATCTGACTCATGTGACTCAAATGATTCGCGGACCCGCTCTGAACTCGCGATCTGACTCAAATGATTCGCGAGCCCGCTCTGAAGTCACAATCTGAAATCATTTGAGTCATTTGAAGTCGTGATCTGACTCAAGTGATTCGCGGACCCACTCTGAAGTCGCGATCTGACTCATCTGACTCAAATGATTCACGAACCCGCTCTGATGCCGCAATCTGATTCGCGAACCCGCTCTGAAGTCCTGATCTAACTTTTTTTTTTCTTTATTTTAAACAGTTAGGACACAACAATAATTTTACAATAACAGAAAATAACAAAAATAGAGACAGAGAACATTTCAACAACATAACACAAAAAAATGAAGTCCGATCTAACTCAAATGATTCGCGAGCCTGCTCTGACGTCCTGATCTGACTCATATGACTCAAATGATTTGCGGACCCGCTCTGAAGCATAGACAGTAAAAGAAATGGACATAGCGACCCCATTGGATTCAACGGAGAAAAATGAAGTCAATAAGAAGCACGCACTTCCCGGGGGTCGAGCATACTGTGCAGACTCAAACTGAGCTTGATGACATAGATGTCACGTGAGCAACCTGTTAGTCTTCTAATCGCTGTGCCAAGAGAAATCTGAATCACCCACCGAATCTTGCAGAGAAGGCGAGCGTGAATAGGAGCAAATTTTGGTAAGTATTCTGATTAATTATCTCCCTTGACTTCATGCCTCCACGTCCCCCTGATAGCCTCATAGACAGTAAAAGATTGTCTGCGAGCTTCTCCTCCTGTCCATACGGTAATTTCTCTACTGTGCGACAGAGAGTCGCTGGTTATGACGCAATCGTTAGCCTATTTTTTTTTTTTTTTACAAAAACTGCTTCTACGGGAACATAATGTAAGATACAAGGTAATGGAACCTTTTATACGTTTTCGTGTTCCTTTAGAAATAATTAATGGACAAATGGAGTGTTAAAAGATCTCGAGTTGAGGACTCGAGGAGGGAGCTGTATGGATATATATTATATAAAATCTACTGTTGGGTAAGTACATTTTGTATTATTTGATTAACGTGCTTGAGTTTTACTTGTTTCACACGAAGGAAACGTAAGGAATGATGCCCACATTGTCAACTGAAATTCACTGAGTAAGCCTAAAATTAGCTAACGTTAGAAGGCTAAAAGTTACTTATATTGATGTAATTTTTATTGGTACGCTTTAATTATTCAGGGGACATCACAGCCCACCTGTCTTATCAGAAATGTCCTGTTCACTTTCTCACAGTTACACACCTAGTTAAGGGTCTTTCTCAAGGGCATCATCACATTAAAGCACATCATCTTTTATACAATAAAAATAAAATCTAATGCATGTTGATTACGTTTTTTTAATGTTTCATTCATGATTCATTCATCTTGTTCCAAGTTTTTTCTTTTTGCTGTAGACCATAAAGATATTTTGAAAATAAGTGCATGTCATTTATCTATTGTTATTTTATTTTATTTATTTTAAAAATAAATATATTCTCTTCCCTTCAGATGCTGTGAAGTGAATGCAGCGATGGCAGAACACCTGAAGCACGCTCCAAGAAGAGCTGAGGGTGGAGGTTACACAAGAAATGAGCCAAACAGCTGTAATGTGTTATATGTGGGATAGTTCACCCAAAAATGAAAATAGTCATAATTTTCTCACCCTCATGTTACTAAAAACCTGTATAACTTTCTATGTTCTGCTTGACACAAAGATATTTGGGAGAATGTTTGTAACTAAGCAGATCTCGTCATCTTAACGATCATGATAATTTTTCCTACAATGGCAGTTAATGATTTGTGAGATTGTGAGATCTGCTTGATAACAAACATTCTTCCATATATCTTTGTGTTTATAAGACAACTGGGTAAGTCAATGACAAGATTAATAAAGACATGATAAAAAGAAACCCTCTTTTAACATTCCAGTAGAACACACGTGAACGCATTCTCAGAAATGTAATCTTTTAATTATAGACAGTAAAATAAAGACTCATATGACTCAAATGATTCACGAACCCGCTTTGAAGTCGCGATCTGACTCAAATGATTCGCGAACCCACTCTGAAGTCCCGATCTGACTCATATGACTCAAATGATTCGCGGACCCGCTCTGAAGTCGCGATCTGACTCATATGACTCAAATGATTCGCGAACCCGCTCTGAAGTCGCGATATGACTCAAATGATTCGCGAACTCGCTCTGAAGTCCCGATCTGACTCATATGACTCAAATGATTCGCGGACCCGCTCTGAAGTCGCGATATGACTCAAATGATTCGCGGACCCACTCTGAAGTCGTGATCTGACTCAAATAATTTGCGAACTCGCTCTGAAGTCGCGATCTGAGTCATATGATTCGCGAGCCCGCTCTGAAGTCGCAATCTGAAATCATTTGAGTCATTTGAAGTCGCGATCTGACTCAAATGATTCGCGGACCCACTCTGATGCCGCAATCTGATTCGCGAACCCGCTCTGAAGTCCTGATCTAACTTTTTTTTTCTTTATTTTAAACAGATGTCAGACACTGTAATATACTCTGGTCCCCTCCCTGCTTACCGTGGTGACGAGATGCATAGCAGATTATCATCACTCAATGGCTGGATGTCTAAGTGGTGCCCACAGAATAACATAGGTTTCATAGACAATTGGACGAGCTTTTGGGGCAGACCTGACCTGTTTAAAAGAGATTGTCTTCATCCCTCCTGGGGTGGCGCCACTCTTCTGTCTTAGAAATATGGCGCATAGTCTTAGTGTTTATACTTGACTAACTGGGGCCCAGGTCAGGAAGCAGACAGACTGGCTAAACCGACCATCTGCTAGCTGCCTCCCGTCACAGAGGTCAGTTAATTCTCAGCACATAGAGACTCTTTCACCTAGATATCACACTATAGAGACTGTGTCTGTTCCCCGAACTAGAAAATACAAAAAACGTCCAAACCAAGTTAAGGTTAACAATTTAATTGAGGTTCAACAAATAAAAAACAAATGCAATATGGATAAACAAATGATAAAGATTGGCTTATTGAATATCAGATCCATTTCTACGAAAACACTCTTTGTAAATAATATGATAACTAATCATAATATAGATGTGCTCTGTTTGACAGAAACTTGGCTAAAACCTGATGATTACATTATTTTAGATGAGTCTACCCCCCAAGATTACTGTTATAAACACGAGCCGTGTCTAAAAGGCAAAGGGGGAGGAGTTGCTTCAATTTATAACAACGTTTTCAGGATTTCCCAGAGGGCAGGCTTCAAGTATAACTCGTTTGAAGTAATGGTGCTTCATATAACATTATCCAGAGAAACCAATGTGAATGATAAATCCCCTGTTATGTTTGTACTGGCTACTGTATACAGGCCACCAGGGCACCATACAGACTTTATTAAAGAGTTTGGTGATTTTACATCCGAGTTAGTTCTGGCTGCAGATAAAGTTTTAATAGTTGGTGATTTTAATATCCATGTCGATAATGAAAAAGATGCATTGGGATCAGCATTTATAGACATTCTGAACTCTATTGGTGTTAGACAACATGTTTCAGGACCTACTCATTGCCGAAATCATACTCTAGATTAAATACTGTCACATGGAATTGATGTTGATAGTGTTGAAATTATTCAGCCAAGTGATGATATCTCAGATCATTATTTAGTTCTGTGTAAACTTCATATAGCCAAAATTGTAAATTCTACTTCTTGTTACAAGTATCTAAGAACCATCACTTCTACCACAAAAGACTGCTTTTTAAGTTATCTTCCTGATGTATCCAAATTCCTTAGCATATCCAAAACCTCAGAACAACTTGATGATGTAACAGAAACTATGGACTCTCTCTTTTCTAGTACTTTAAATACAGTTGCTCCTTTACGCTTAAGGAAGGTTAAGGAAAACAGTTTGACACCATGGTATAATGAGCATACTCGCACCCTAAAGAGAGCAGCCCGAAAAATGGAGCGCAGCTGGAGGAAAACAAAACTAGAGGTATTTCGTATTGCTTGGCGGGAAAGTAGCATATCCTATAGAAAAGCATTAAAAACTGCTAGATCTGATTACTTTTCTTCTCTTTTAGAACCCCAGGTATTTATTCAATACAGTGGCTAAATTAACGGGGGAAAAAAAGCCTCAACAAGTGTTGACATTTCCCAACACCACAACAGTAATGACTTTATGAACTACTTTACTTCTAAAATCGATACTATTAGAGATAAAATTGCAACCATTCAGCCGTCAGCTACAGTATCACACCAGACAGTGCACTATAGACCCCCTGAGGAACAGTTCCACTCATTCTCTACTATAGGAGAGGAAGAATTGTATAAACTTGTTAAATCATCTAAACCAACAACATGTATGTTAGACCCTATACCATCTAAGCTCCTAAAAGAGGTGCTTCCAGAAGTCATAGGTCCTCTTCTGACTATTATTAATTCCTCATTGTCATTAGGATATGTCCCCAAAACCTTCAAACTGTCTGTTATTAAGCCTCTCATCAAAAAACCACAACTTGACCCCAGAGAACTTGTTAATTATAGACCAATCTCGAATCTCCCTTTTCTGTCCAAGATACTAGAAAATGCGGTATCCTCACAATTATATTCCTTCTTAGAGAAAAATGGTATATGTGAGGATTTCCAGTCAGGATTTAGACCGTATCAAAGTACTGAGACTGCTCTCCTTAGAGTTACAAATGATCTGCTCTTATCATCTGATCGTGGGTGTATCTCTCTATTAGTTTTATTGGATCTTAGTGCTGCGTTTGACACAATTGACCACAACATTCTTTTGCATAGACTTGATCACTTTGTTGGCATCCGTGGAAGTGCATTAGCATGGTTTAAATCGTACTTATATGACCGCCATCAGTTCGTAGCAGTGAATGAAGATGTATCATATCGATCACAAGTGCAGTATGGAGTACCTCAAGGCTCAGTACTAGGGACGCTACTCTTCACACTTTATATGTTACCCTTCGGAGATATCATCAGGAAACATGAAGTTAGCTTTCACTGTTATGCTGATGATACTCAGCTCTATATTTCCTCGCAGCCCGGTGAAACACACCAATTTGAAAAACTAATGGAATGCATAGTCGATATAAAAAATTGGATGACGAGTAATTTCTTACTGCTAAATTCAGAAAAAACAGAGGTGTTAATCATAGGGCCTAAAAACTCTGCTTGTAATAACCTTGCTTGTAATAACCTAGAACACTGTCTAAGACTTGATGGTTGCTCTGTCAATTCTTCGTCATCAGTTAGGAACCTAGGTGTGCTACTTGATCGCAATCTTTCCTTAGAAAGCCACATTTCTAGCATTTGTAAAACTGCATTTTTCCATCTCAAAAATATATCTAAATTACGGCCTATGCTCTCAATGTCAAATGCAGAAATGTTAATCCATGCATTTATGACCTCAAGGTTAGACTATTGTAATGCTTTATTGGGAGGTTGTTCTGCACGCTTGGTAAACAAACTACAGCTAGTCCAAAATGCAGCAGCAAGAGTTCTTACTAGAACCAGGAAGTATGACCATATTAGCCCGGTCCTGTCCACACTGCACTGGCTCCCTATCAAACATCGTATAGATTTTAAAATATTGCTTATTACATAAAGCCCTGAATGGTTTAGCACCTCAGTATTTGAATGAGCTCCTTTTACATTATACTCCTCTACATCCGCTACGTTCTCAAAACTCAGGCAATTTGATAATACCTAGAATATCAAAATCAACTGCGGGCGGCAGATCCTTTTCCTATTTGGCGCCTAAACTCTGGAATAACCTACCTAACATTGTTCGGGAGGCAGACACACTCTTGCAGTTTAAATCTAGATTAAAGACCCATCTCTTTAACCTGGCATACACATAACATACTAATATGCTTTTAATATCCAAATCTGTTAAAGGATTTTTAGGCTGCATTAATTAGGTAAACCGGAACCGGAAACACTTCACATAACACTGTACTTTCTACATCATTAGAAGAATGGCATCTACGCTAATATTTGTCTGTTTCTCTCTTGTTCCGAGGTCACCGTGGACACCAGATCCAGTCTTTTTCCAGATCAGAGGGTCACTGCAGTCGCCTGGATCCAGTACGTATCCAAACCAGATGGTGGATCAGCACCTAGAAAGGACCTCTACTGCCCTGAAAGACAGCGGAGACCAGGACAACTGAAGCCCCAGATACAGATCCCCTGTAAAGACCTTGTCTCAGAGGACCACCAGGACAAGACCACAGGAAACAGATGATTCTTCTGCACAATTTGACTTTGCTGCAGCCTGGAATTGAACTACTGGTTTCGTCTGGTCACAGGAGAACTGGCCCCCCAACTGAGCCTGGTTTCTCCCAAGGTTTTTTTTCTCCATTCTGTCACCGATGGAGTTTCGGTTCCTTGCCGCTGTCGCCTCTGGCTTGCTTAGTTGGGGTCACTTCATCTACAGCGATATCATTGACTTGATTGCAAATAAATGCACAGACACTATTTAAACTGAACAGAGATGACATCACTGAATTCAATGATGAACTGCCTTTAACTATCATTTTGCATTATTGAGACACTGTTTTCCAAATGAATGTTGTTCAGTGCTTTGACGCAATGTATTTTGTTTAAAGCACTATATAAATAAAGGTGATTGATTGATTGAAATGATTCGCGAACTCGCTCTGAAGTCCCAATCTGACTCATATGACTCAAATGATTCGCAGACCCACTCTGAAGTCGTGATCTGACTCAAATGATTCGCGAACCCGCTCTGAAGTCCTGATCTAACTTTTTTTTTCTTTATTTTAAACAGTTAGGACACAACAATAATTTTCAAATAACAGAAAATAACAAAAATAGAGACAGAGAACATTTCAACAACATAACAAAAAATGAAGTCCGATCTAACTCAAATGATTCGCGAGCCTGCTCTGACGTCCTGATCTGACTCATATGACTCAAATGATTTGCGGACCCGCTCTGAAGCATAGACAGTAAAAGAAATGGACATAGCGACCCCATTGGATTCAATGGAGAAAAATGAAGTCAATAAGAAGCACGCACTTCCCGGGGGTCGAGCGTACTGTGCAGACTCAAACTGAGCTTGATGACATAGATGTCACATGAGCAACCTGTTAGTCTTCTAATCGCTGTGCCAAGAGAAATCTGAATCACCCACCGAATCTTGCAGAGAAGGTGAGCGTGAATAGGAGCAAATTTTGGTAAGTATTCTGATTAATTATCTCCCTTGACTTCATGCCTCCACGTCCCCCTGATAGCCTCATAGACAGTAAAAGATTGCCTGCAAGCTTCTCCTCCTGTCCATACGGTAATTTCTCTACTGTGCGACAGAGAGTCGCTGGTTATGACGCAATCGTTAGCCTATTTTTTTTTTTTTACAAAAACTGCTTCTACGGGAACATAATGTAAGATACAAGGTAATGGAACCTTTTATACATTTTCGTGTTCCTTTAGAAATAATTAATGGACAAATGGAGTGTTTAAAGATCTCGAGTTGAGGACTCGAGGAGGGAGATGTATGGATATATATTATATAAAATCTACTGTTGGGTAAGTACATTTTGTATTATTTGATTAACGTGCTTGAGTTTTACTTGTTTCACACAAAGGAAACGAAAGGAACGATGCCCACATTGTCAACTGAAATTCACGGAGTAAGGCTAAAATTAGCTAACGTTAGAAGGCTAAAAGTTACTTATATTGATGTAATTTTTATTGGTACACTTTAATTATTCAGGGGACATCACAGCCCACCTGTCTTATCAGAAATGTCCTGTTCACTTTCTCACAGTTACACACCTAGTTAAGGGTCTTTCTCAAGGGCATCATCACATTAAAGCACATCATCTTTTATACAATAAAAATAAAATCTAATGCATGTTGATTACGTTTTTCTAATGTTTCATTCATGATTCATTCATCTTGTTCCAAGTTTTTTCTTTTTGCTGTAGACCATAAAGATATTTTGAAAATAAGTGCATGTCATTTATCTATTTTTATTTTATTTTATTTATTTTAAAAATAAATATATTCTCTTCCCTTCAGATGCTGTGAAGTGAATGCAGCGATGGCAGAACACCTGAAGCACGCTCCAAGAAGAGCTGAGGGTGGAGGTTACACAAGAAATGAGCCAAACAGCTGTAATGTGTTATATGTGGGATAGTCCACCCAAAAATGAAAATAGTCATAATTTTCTCACCCTCATGTTACTACAAACCTGTATAACTTTCTATGTTCTGCTTGACACAAAGATATTTGGGAGAATGTTTGTAACTAAGCAGATCTCGTCATCTTAACGATCATGATAATTTTTCCTACAATGGCAGTTAATGATTTGTGAGATTGTGAGATCTGCTTGATAACAAACATTCTTCCATATATCTTTGTGTTTATAAGACAACTGGGTAAGTCAATGACAAGATTAATAAAGACATGATAAAAAGAAACCCTCTTTTAACATTCCAGTAGAACACACGTGAACGCATTCTCAGAAATGTAATCTTTTAATTATAGACAGTAAAATAAAGAGTCATCTGACTCAAATGATTCACTAACCCGCTTTGAAGTCCCGATCTGACTCATATGACTCAAATGATTCGCGGACCCGCTCTGAAGTCGCGATCTGACTCAAATGAATCGCGAACCCGCTCTGAAGTCGCGATATGACTCAAATGATTCGCGGACCCACTCTGAAGTCGCGATCTGACTCAAATGATTCGCGAACTCGCTCTAAAGTCCCGATTTGACTCATATGACTCAAATGATTCGCGGACCCGCTCTGAAGTCGCGATATGACTCAAATGATTCGCGGACCCACTCTGAAGTCGCGAACTGACTCATATGACTCAAATGATTCGCGGACCCGCTCTGAAGTCGCGATATGAATCAAATGATTCGCGAATCCGCTCTGAAGTCCTGATCTAACTTTTTTTTTCTTTATTTTAAACAGTTAGGACACAACAATAATTTTCAAATAACAAAAATAGAGACAGCGAACAGTTCAACAACATAACACAAAAAAATGAAGTCCGATCTAACTCAAATGATTCGCGAGCCTGCTCTGACGTCGCGATATGACTCAAATGATTCGCGGACCCACTCTGAAGTCGTGATCTGACTCAAATGATTCGCGAACTCGCTCTGAAGTCGCGAACTGACTCATATGACTCAAATGATTCGCGGACCCGCTCTGAAGTCGCAATATGATTCAAATGATTCGCGAACCCGCTCTGAAGTCCTGATCTAACTTTTTTTCTCTTTATTTTAAACAGTTAGGACACAACAATAATTTTCAAATAACAGAAAATAACAAAAATAGAGACAGCGAACAGTTCAACAACATAACACAAAAAAATGAAGTCCGATCTAACTCAAATGATTCGCGAGCCTGCTCTGACGTCCTGATCTGACTCATATGACTCAAATGATTTGCGGACCCGCTCTGAAGCATAGACAGTAAAAGAAATGGACATAGCGACCCCATTGGATTCAACGGAGAAAAATGAAGTCAATAAGAAGCACGCACTTCCCGGGGGTCGAGCGTACTGTGCAGACTCCAACTGAGCTTGATGACATAGATGTCACGTGAGCAACCTGTTAGTCTTCTAATCGCTGTGCCAAGAGAAATCTGAATCACCCACCGAATCTTGCAGAGAAGGCGAGCGTGAATAGGAGCAAATTTTGGTAAGTATTCTGATTAATTATGTCCCTTGACTTCATGCCTCCACGTCCCCCTGATAGCCTCATAGACAGTAAAAGATTGCCTGCGAGCTTCTCCTCCTGTCCATACGGTAATTTCTCTACTTTGCGACAGAGAGTCGCTGGTTATGACGCAATCGTTAGCCTGTTTATTTTTTTTTACAAAAACTGCTTCTACGGGAACATAATGTAAGATACAAGGTAATGGAACCTTTTATATGTTTTCGTGTTCCTTTAGAAATAATTAATGGACAAATGGAGTGTTTAAAGATCTCGAGTTGAGGACTCGAAGAGGGAGATGTATGGATATATATTATATAAAATCTACTGTTGGGTAAGTACATTTTGTATTATTTGATTAACGTGCTTGAGTTTTACTTGTTTCACACGAAGGAAACGAAAGGAACGATGCCCACATTGTCAACTGAAATTCACTGAGTAAGCCTAAAATTAGCTAACGTTAGAAGGCTAAAAGTTACTTATATTGATGTAATTTTTATTGGTACGCTTTAATTATTCAGGGGACATCACAGCCCACCTGTCTTATCAGAAATGTCCTGTTCACTTTTTCACAGTTACACACCTAGTTAAGGGCCTTTCGCAAGGCCCTTAACTAGGCCCTTAACATCACATTAAAGCACACCATCTTTTATACAATAAAAATAAAATCTAATGCATGTTGATCACCTTTTTCTAATGTTTCATTCATGATTCATTCATCTTGTTCCAAGTTTTTTCTTTTTGCTGTAGACCATAAAGATATTTTGAAAATAAGTGCATGTCATTTATCTATTTTTATTTTATTTTATTTATTTTAAAAATAAATATATTCTCTTCCCTTCAGATGCTGTGAAGTGAATGCAGCGATGGCAGAACACCTGAAGCACGCTCCAAGAAGAGCTGAGGGTGGAGGTTACACAAGAAATGAGCCAAACAGCTGTAATGTGTTATATGTGGGATCAGGGGCGTCGCACCCGTGGGGGATCCACACTTTTCCCGGTGAGAGTGTTCAACACCCACACGTTTTCTGCAGTTTTTCCGCAGTTTTGCCGCAGTTTTGCACAAACGCCTTACTACAGTCGCTCCTCCGTTTCTCTGGCCGCTCTGTGTCTGCGCTCGCCGCGGCTGCCTCCTCCCCGCTCCCTCTCATGACACCTGCTTTGAGCCTGACCGGCTGCTGATTGGCTGTTCTGCCTTAAGTCCCGCCTCTCTTGGGGTGTTATTGGTCAGCTCGTGCTGAGGAGGCGGGCACCTAGGCGGGAAGAGTTTGGGAAGATGTTCTGTTATCGTTTTTGTTGACATGTCGAGTGTTTTCGGTATTATATTTCGTCTTTTAGACTAATGCTAATTTATATTATTGGGATATTGTTCAGCAGCTAGCTAAATTCGGTTATGTAACGTTATGTGGCATGCAATGTATAACATAACTGTGATGAAGAAGGCAGGAAATTGCCAAGGAGGGTGGACAAACTGGCATTGTTAAGCAGTGTATTTATGGGTTCATTGCCAGTGCAACTGATTTTGATATTTTGAGCATTGTTTGTTGATTAGCTGAATACTTTTGTGGATACTTACTGAGTGTTTGATTGTAACGTTACCTGTTGAGGAGAAAAAAGTGAGAAATGATGACATTGTTTGCCTACCTGTTGAAGAATTATGAAAGAAAAATTTATATTATTTTAATGTTTAAAAACAGTAAATTGTTACATTATTTATACCACCAGAGAAAAAGCTCTGTGTGGGCGTTTTTTTTTTCTCCCCTTTTCTAAATTTTTTTTTTTAATGTAGGATCATTTTTTTTCCCCAGCCAAACTTTAAGCCCTGCATTTTGTACCCCTCTGTCACTGTATTCAGCGGGGGTTTTTTTTATTGTTTATAAACAAACCACATCCATCCCCCACACTTTTGAAAAGCTTCCTACGCCCCTGTGTGGGATAGTTCACCCAAAAATGAAAATAGTCATAATTTTCTCACCCTCATGTTACTACAAACCTGTATAACTTTCTATGTTCTACTTGACACAAAGATATTTGGAAGAATGTTTGTAATTAAGCAGATCTCGTCATCTTAACGATCATGATAATTTTTCCTACAATGGCAGTTAATGATTTGTGAGATTGTGAGATCTGCTTGATAACAAACATTCTTCCATATATATTTGTGTTTATAAGACAACTGGGTAAGTCAATGACAAGATTAATAAAGACATGATAAAAAGAAACCCTCTTTTAACATTCCAGTAGAACACACTTGAACGCATTCTCAGAAATGTAATCTTTTAATTATAGACAGTAAAATAAAGACTCATATGACTCAAATGATTCACTAACCCGCTTTGAAGTCGCGATCTGACTCAAATGATTCGCGGACCCGCTCTGAAGTCGCGATCTGACTCAAATGATTCGCGAACCCGCTCTGAAGTCGCGATCTGACTCATATGACTCAAATGATTCGCGAACCCGCTCTGAAGTCGCGATATGACTCAAACGATTCGCGGACCCACTCTGAAGTCGCGATCTGACTCAAATGATTCGCGGACCCACTCTGAAGTCGCGATCTGACTCATATGACTCAAATGATTCGCGGACCCACTCTGAAGTCGCGATATGACTCAAATGATTCGCGGACCCACTCTGAAGTCGCGATCTGACTCAAATGTTTCGTGAACTCGCTCTGAAATCCCGATCTGACTCAAATGATTCGCGAACTCGCTCTGAAATCCCGATCTGACTCATATGACTCAAATGATTCGCGGACCCGCTCTGAAGCATAGACAGTAAAAGAAATGGACACAGCGACCCCATTGGAACTCAATTGAGACAAATGAAGCCCGGTTTCAGCGTTTTTTAGCACTTCCGTTTCTGACGCGCAGACTCAAACGAAGCTTGACGACGTCAGCAACCTGTCTGCCAGATGTAAATCTTCTAGTGGCTGTGCGTGCAAACTGCCATCGTTAATCTTGCAGAGACGGCGAGCTTGAGCGGGGAGTTCTTTGTCGTGAGTGAGCAGGAGTAGGTATTCTGATTAATTATTTTGTATAGTATTTTAAAATGTAACGCCAGTACGTCATATTAAGTTAATTGCCTGCGAGCTTCTCCACCTGTCTGTACGGTAATGCGACAGAGAGCCGAGTGGTTATGACGCAATCGTTAGCCTATTTTTTACAAAAACTGTTTATACGGGGCCATAATGTAACATAGAAGGTAATGGAGCCCTTTATACATTGTCGTGTATCTTTAGAAATAAATAATGGACAAACAGAGTCTTTAAACGCCTCAGATGTAAAGTTATTCGCTGTCAAAGTGACGCCAAAATGAATGGGAGTCAATGGGAATGCTAACGCAAGTGAAGTTCTGCTAAAAGATGGCAGCCCCCACCCGACTTCAACTTCCGGTCAAGTTCCTTGCCCCTTGCTCTGAAGTCGCGATATGACTCAAATGATTCGCGGACCCACTCTGAAGTCGTGATCTGACTCAAATGATTCGCGAACTCGCTCTGAAGTCGCGAACTGACTCATATGACTCAAATGATTCGCGGACCCGCTCTGAAGTCGCAATATGAATCAAATGATTCGCGAACCCGCTCTGAAGTCCTGATCTAAATTTTTTTTTCTTTATTTTAAACAGTTAGGACACAACAATAGTTTTCAAATAACAGAAAATAACAAAAATAGAGACAGAGAACAGTTCAACAACATAACACAAAAAAATGAATTCCGATCTAACTCAAATGATTCGCGAGCCTGCTCTGACGTCCTGATCTGACTCATATGACTCAAATGATTTGCGGACCCGCTCTGAAGCATAGACAGTAAAAGAAATGGACATAGCGACCCCATTGGATTCAACGGAGAAAAATGAAGTCAATAAGAAGCACGCACTTCCCGGGGGTCGAGCGTACTGTGCAGACTCAAACTGAGCTTGATGACATAGATGTCACGTGAGCAACCTGTTAGTCTTCTAATCGCTGTGCCAAGAGAAATCTGAATCACCCACCGAATCTTGCAGAGAAGGCGAGCGTGAATAGGAGCAAATTTTGGTAAGTATTCTGATTAATTATCTCCCTTGACTTCATGCCTCCACGTCCCCCTGATAGCCTCATAGACAGTAAAAGATTGTCTGCGAGCTTCTCCTCCTGTCCATACGGTAATTTCTCTACTGTGCGACAGAGAGTCGCTGGTTATGACGCAATCGTTAGCCTATTTTTTTTTTTTTTACAAAAACTGCTTCTACGGGAACATAATGTAAGATACAAGGTAATGGAACCTTTTATACGTTTTCGTGTTCCTTTAGAAATAATTAATGGACAAATGGAGTGTTTAAAGATCTCGAGTTGAGGACTCGAGGAGGGAGCTGTATGGATATATATTATATAAAATCTACTGTTGGGTAAGTACATTTTGTATTATTTGATTAACGTGCTTGAGTTTTACTTGTTTCACACGAAAGAAACGAAAGGAACGATGCCCACATTGTCAACTGAAATTCACTGAGTAAGCCTAAAATTAGCTAACGTTAGAAGGCTAAAAGTTACTTATATTGATGTAATTTTTATTGGTACGCTTTAATTATTCAGGGGACATCACAGCCCACCTGTCTTATCAGAAATGTCCTGTTCACTTTCTCACAGTTACACACCTAGTTAAGGGTCTTTCTCAAGGGCATCATCACATTAAAGCACACCATCTTTTATACAATAAAAATAAAATCTAATGCATGTTGATTACCTTTTATAATGTTTCATTCATGATTCATTCATCTTGTTCCAAGTTTTTTCTTTTTGCTGTAGACCATAAAGATATTTTGAAAATAAGTGCATGTCATTTATCTATTTTTATTTTATTTTATTTATTTTAAAAATAAATATATTCTCTTCCCTTCAGATGCTGTGAAGTGAATGCAGCGATGGCAGAACACCTGAAGCACGCTCCAAGAAGAGCTGAGGGTGGAGGTTACACAAGAAATGAGCCAAACAGCTGTAATGTGTTATATGTGGGATAGTTCACCCAAAAATGAAAATAGTCATAATTTTCTCACCCTCATGTTGCTACAAACCTGTATAACTTTCTATGTTCTGCTTGACACAAAGATATTTGGGAGAATATTTGTAACTAAGCAGATCTCGTCATCTTAACGATCATGATGATTTTTCCTACAATGGCAGCTAATGATTTGTGAGATTGTGAGATCTGCTTGATAACAAACATTCTTCCATATATCTTTGTGTTTATAAGACAACTGGGTAAGTCAATGACAAGATTAATAAAGACATGATAAAAAGAAACCCTCTTTTAACATTCCAGTAGAACACACGTGAACGCATTCTCAGAAATGTAATCTTTTAATTATAGACAGTAAAATAAAGACTCATATGACTCAAATGATTCGCGGACCCGCTCTGAAGTCGCGATCTGACTCAAATGATTCGCGAACCCGCTCTGAAGTCGCTATATGACTCAAATGATTCGCGGACCCACTCTGAAGTCGCGATCTGACTCAAATGATTCGCGAACTCGCTCTGAAGTCGCGATCTGACTCATATGACTCAAATGATTCGCGGACCCGCTCTGAAGTCGCGATATGACTCAAATGATTCGCGGACCCACTCTGAAGTCGTGATCTGACTCAAATGATTCGCGAACTCGCTCTGAAGTCGCGAACTGACTCATATGACTCAAATGATTCACGGACCCGCTCTGAAGTCGCGATATGAATCAAATGATTCGCGAACCCGCTCTGAAGTCCTGATCTAACTTTTTTTTTCTTTATTTTAAACAGTTAGGACACAACAATAATTTTCAAATAACAGAAAATAACAAAAATAGAGACAGAGAACATTTCAACAACATAACACAAAAAAATGAAGTCCGATCTAACTCAAATGATTCGCGAGCCTGCTCTGACGTCCTGATCCGACTCATATTACTCAAATGATTTGCGGACCCGCTCTGAAGCATAGACAGTAAAAGAAATGGACATAGCGACCCCATTGGATTCAACTGAGAAAAATGAAGTCAATAAGAAGCACGCACTTCCCGGGGGTCGAGCATACTGTGCAGACTCAAACTGAGCTTGATGACATAGATGTCACGTGAGCAACCT
Source organism: Carassius gibelio (assembly GCF_023724105.1). Classification (NCBI taxonomy): domain Eukaryota; kingdom Metazoa; phylum Chordata; class Actinopteri; order Cypriniformes; family Cyprinidae; genus Carassius; species Carassius gibelio. The sequence goes on along the minus strand of NC_068403.1, from coordinate 4,220,939 downwards.
GTTAGTCTTCTAATCGCTGTGCCAAGAGAAATCTGAATCACCCACCGAATCTTGCAGAGAAGGCGAGCGTGAATAGGAGCAAATTTTGGTAAGTATTCTGATTAATTATCTCCCTTGACTTCATGCCTCCACGTCCCCCTGATAGCCTCATAGACAGTAAAAGATTGTCTGCGAGCTTCTCCTCCTGTCCATACGGTAATTTCTCTACTGTGCGACAGAGAGTCGCTGGTTATGACGCAATCGTTAGCCTATTTTTTTTTTTTTTACAAAAACTGCTTCTACGGGAACATAATGTAAGATACAAGGTAATGGAACCTTTTATACGTTTTCGTGTTCCTTTAGAAATAATTAATGGACAAATGGAGTGTTTAAAGATCTCGAGTTGAGGACTCGAGGAGGGAGCTGTATGGATATATATTATATAAAATCTACTGTTGGGTAAGTACATTTTGTATTATTTGATTAACGTGCTTGAGTTTTACTTGTTTCACACGAAAGAAACGAAAGGAACGATGCCCACATTGTCAACTGAAATTCACTGAGTAAGGCTAAAATTAGCTAACGTTAGAAGGCTAAAAGTGACTTATATTGATGTAATTTTTATTGGTACGCTTTAATTATTCAGGGGACATCACAGCCCACCTGTCTTATCAGAAATATCCTGTTCACTTTCTCACAGTTACACACCTAGTTAAGGGTCTTTCTCAAGGGCATCATCACATTAAAGCACACCATCTTTTATACAATAAAAATAAAATCTAATGCATGTTGATTACCTTTTTCTAATGTTTCATTCATGATTCATTCATCTTGTTCCAAGTTTTTTCTTTTTGCTGTAGACCATAAAGATATTTTGAAAATAAGTGCATGTCATTTATCTATTTTTATTTTATTTTATTTATTTTAAAAATAAATATATTCTCTTCCCTTCAGATGCTGTGAAGTGAATGCAGCGATGGCAGAACACCTGAAGCACGCTCCAAGAAGAGCTGAGGGTGGAGGTTACACAAGAAATGAGCCAAACAGCTGTAATGTGTTATATGTGGGATAGTGCACCCAAAAATGAAAATAGTCATAATTTTCTCACCCTCATGTTGCTACAAACCTGTATAACTTTCTATGTTCTGCTTGACACAAAGATATTTGGGAGAATGTTTGTAACTAAGCAGATCTCGTCATCTTAACGATCATGATAATTTTTCCTACAATGGCAGTTAATGATTTGTGAGATTGTGAGATCTGCTTGATAACAAACATTCTTCCATATATCTTTGTGTTTATAAGACAACTGGGTAAGTCAATGACAAGATTAATAAAGACATGATAAAAAGAAACCCTCTTTTAACATTCCAGTAGAACACACGTGAACGCATTCTCAGAAATGTAATCTTTTAATTATAGACAGTAAAATAAAGACTCATATGACTCAAATGATTCACTAACCCGCTTTGAAGTCGCGATCTGACTCAAATGATTCGCGAACCCACTCTGATGTCCCGATCTGACTCATATGACTCAAATGATTCGCGGACCCGCTCTGAAGTCGCGATCTGACTCAAATGATTCGCGAACCCGCTCTGAAGTCGCTATATGACTCAAATGATTCGCGGACCCACTCTGAAGTCGCGATCTGACTCAAATGATTCGCGAACTCGCTCTGAAGTCGCGATCTGACTCATATGACTCAAATGATTCGCGGACCCGCTCTGAAGTCGCGATATGACTCAAATGATTCGCGGACCCACTCTGAAGTCGTGATCTGACTCAAATGATTCGCGAACTCGCTCTGAAGTCGCGAACTGACTCATATGACTCAAATGATTCACGGACCCGCTCTGAAGTCGCGATATGAATCAAATGATTCGCGAACCCGCTCTGAAGTCCTGATCTAACTTTTTTTTTCTTTATTTTAAACAGTTGGGACACAACAATAATTTTCAAATAACAGAAAATAACAAAAATAGAGACAGAGAACATTTCAACAACATAACACAAAAAAATGAAGTCCGATCTAACTCAAATGATTCGCGAGCCTGCTCTGACGTCCTGATCCGACTCATATTACTCAAATGATTTGCGGACCCGCTCTGAAGCATAGACAGTAAAAGAAATGGACATAGCGACCCCATTGGATTCAACTGAGAAAAATGAAGTCAATAAGAAGCACGCACTTCCCGGGGGTCGAGCGTACTGTGCAGACTCAAACTGAGCTTGATGACATAGATGTCACGTGAGCAACCTGTTAGTCTTCTAATCGCTGTGCCAAGAGAAATCTGAATCACCCACCGAATCTTGCAGAGAAGGCGAGTGTGAATAGGAGCAAATTTTGGTAAGTATTCTGATTAATTATCTCCCTTGACTTCATGCCTCCACGTCCCCCTGATAGCCTCATAGACAGTAAAAGATTGCCTGCAAGCTTCTCCTCCTGTCCATACGGTAATTTCTTGTCACGGCACGTGATGCAATGAGGCACGAAGATAGAACAAATTGCAGGTAGTCGTTTATTTAGGGATAATCCAAAGGGGTAAACAGTCCAGGCAGGGTCAAAACCAGAGAATCCAAATCGGAACATAAACAGGACACGAACACGGGGCAAGGCAAAGCAAGGCAAGACAAGGCAAGGATGACAGACATGAAATAACATTAAATTAAACAAGGACTCCGTAACACAGACTAAGACAGACTGGGTATAAATAGACAGAAGGATAATGAGGGAACAAGAGAAGGGTGGGGGACAATCAATTACATAACAAGGAGGAAGGTGACCAAATAAGGGAACAGGAAGTGATCTAGTGACAGACACCGTGAGAAAGGAGGACATCTAGTGGAACCCCAGGGAACAACAACCCAGACACTGTGACAGTACCCCCCCCACTACAGAGCGGCTCCCAGACGCTCGATTACAAGACACAACACAGAGACCAGGAGGGATGCGGACAGGTGGAGGCTCAGGGGGAGGGACGGAGGGCCGGAAAAGAAAAACATGGGGAACAAACACCAGAAATGTAAACATAAAACAGGGAGACCAGGAGGGAGGAGGACCGGCGGAGGTTCAGGGGGAGGGATGGAGGGCCAGACTAACTGAGGGGAACAGGCAGACACATAACAAAAAACACAAAACAGAAGTCCATGAAGGACATAATATGGCGTCCACCAGGGCGGAGCAGAAGACCACCACGTCCTCGTGGTTGCCGCCAGAGTCCCCCAGGGTGGAGCGGATGACCACCACATCTTTGTGGTCAAGGCCGGAGTCCACCAGGGCGGAGCGGAAGACCACCACATCCTTGTGGTCAGGGCGGAAGCCCCCCAGGGCGGAGCAGATGACCACCACCTCTTTGTGGTCGAGGCCGGAGTCCACCAGGGCGGAGCGGAAGACCACCACAGCCATGTGGTCAGGGCGAGGGCTCCCCAGGTCCAAGCGGAAGACCACCACAGCCATGTGGTCAGGACGAGAGCCCCCCAAGGTGGAGCTGACCTCTGTGCGGCCGTACCAACGGGACTATGAAACTCCGGTAATCCCCTGGTGTCTTTACTGGACTCCAGAAGATCGGTGACTAGCCCTGACTCCGGAGAGTCCACCGGAACCTGACTCGACTCCTGAGAGTCCACCGGAACCTGACTCGACTCCTGAGAGTCCACCGGAACCTGACTCGACTCCTGAGAGTCCACCGGAACCTGACTCGACTCCTGAGAGTCCACCGGGACCTGACTCGACTCCTGAGAGTCCACCGGGACCTGACTCGACTCCTGAGAGTCCACCGGGCCCTGACTCAACTCCGGAGAGTCCACCGGGACCTGACTCGACTCCGGAGAGTCCACCGGGACCTGACCCGACTCCGGAGAGTCCACGGGAATCTGACTAGACTCTGGACTGTCTGTGAAATCCTGAGGCGCCTTGGCTTCGGACACTGCATCGGGAATGGCCTCAGGCACCGCCTCGGTAACGGCCTCGGAAGCGGTTTCGGGCACCGCATCGGGAACGGCCTCGAGCACCGCCTCGGCCTCCAGAACAGCATCGGTCACCGCCTCGGCCTCCAGAACAGCATCGGGCACCGCATCGGGAACGACCTCGGGCACCGCCTCGGCATCGGGCATCACCTCGACCTCCAGAACAGCATTGGCCACCGCCTCGGCATCCGGCACCGCCTCGGCCTCCGGAACAGCATCGGGCACCGCCTCGGCCTCCGGAACAGCATAGGGCACCGCCTTGGCCTCCGGAACAGCATCGGGCACCGCCTCGGCCTCCGGAACAGCATCGGGCACCGCCTCGGCCTCCGGAACAGCATCGGGCACCGCCTCGGCCTCCGAAACAGCATCGGGCACTGCATCGGGAACGACCTCGGGCACCGCCTTGGCATCGGGCACCACCTCGACCTCCAGAACAGCATTGGCCTCCGGAACAGCATCGGGCACCGTCTCGGCCTCCGGAACAGCATCGGGCACCGTCTCGGCCTCCGGAACAGCATCGGGCACCGTCTCGGCCTCCGGAACAGCATCGGGCACCGTCTCGGCCTACGGAACAGCATCGGGCACCGTCTCGGCCTACGGAACAGCATCGGGCACCGCCTCGGCCTCGGGAACAGCATCGGGCACCGCCTCGGCCTCCGGAACAGCATCGGGCACGGCCTCGGCCTCCGGAACAGCATCTGGCAACGCCTCGGCCTCCGGAACAGCATCGGGCACCGCCTCGGCCTCCGGAACAGCATCTGGCAATGCCTCGGCCTCCGGAACAGCATCGGGCATCGCCTCAATCTCAGGAACAGCATCGGGTACTGCCTCGGCATCGGTCACCGCCTCGGCCTCCAGAACAGCATCGGGCACCGCATCGGGAACGACCTCGGGCACCGCCTCGGCATCGGGCACCACCTCGACCTCCAGAACAGCATTGGCCACCGCCTCGGCCTCCGGAACAGCATCGGTCACCGCCTCGGCCTCCGGAACAGCATCGGTCACCGCCTCGGCCTCCGGAACAGCATCGGTCACCGCATTGGGAACGACCTCGGGCACCGCCTCGGCATCGGGAAACACCTCGACCTCCAGAACAGCATTGGCCACCGCCTCGGTATCGGGCACCGCCTCGGCCTCCGGAACCGCATTGGGCACCGCCTCGGCCTCTGGAACAGCATCGGGCACCGCCTCGGCCTCCGGAACAGCATCGGGCATCGCCTCGATCTCAGGAACAGCATAGGGTACCGCCTCGGCATTGGGCACCACCTCGGCCTCCGGAACAGCCTCGGGTACCACCTCGGACACTGCCTCGTGGACGGCAGCGGTCCGCTCGGAAACGTCCTCCTGGACGGAAGCGGCCCACTCGGGAACGTCCTCCTGGACGGCAGTGACCTGCTCGAGAACGTTCTCCAGGCCTTGAGGAACGGTAGAAGCCTGTCTCCCCGTCCTCCGCCCTCTACGATAGCGAGTCAATGGCACCTTGACTGGCGACTCAGACGTTGAGTCGGCCATCTTGTGCTGTGGCTCTAAGCTGGCGACCATCTTGTGCTGTGGTGCTAGGCTGGCGACCATCTTGGGCTGTGGCGCTAGGCTGATGGCCATCTTGGGTTGTGGCGCTGGACTGGCGGCCATCTTGTACTGTGGTGCTGGACTGGCTCCATCTTGTGCTGTGGTGCTGGATTGGCGGCCATCTTGGGTTGTGGCGCTGGCTCAGCAGCTTTGACGTGAACAGTCTTGGGAACTTCTAGGATCAGTGACAGCATGGAGAAGTAGTCTAAAAATGAGTCAGCGGCCATCTTTATCGTCGGTGCTGAGCTGGTGGCTATCTGGTACTGTGGTGTGAGGCTGGCTTCCTTCCTGCCTTGTGGTGCGGGGTTGGTGGCCATGCCCCGCAGTGGCGCTGGGTTGGCGGCCATCTTGTGCTGTGGCGCTGGGCTGGCGGCCATTTTGCTTCATGGTGCTGGGTTGGTGGCCATCTTGGGTTGTGGCGCTGTGCTGGCGTCCATCCTGCCTCTTGGCACTGATCTAGCGGCCATCATGGGCAGTGGCGCCACCATGGCGGGCGTGCGCTTCTTCTCACCTCTCTGTCCGCCATGGTGAGACGGTGGCTCTAATCCATCCCACACGAGCCCCGGGTCGAAGGGCGGCCCTGCTTGAGAGCGATACTGAGTATCCTCTCGACCACTTCCTCCTCGGCGACCTCCTCTGGTTCCCCGGAAAACCACCAGGCGAGTTCCTTCAAATCCATTCCTCTCCCACACTGTGGCTGGGGAGGAGACATAAGTTGACATACCGCTGGCTCTTGCAGTGACGGAGTCCTTCTGTCACAGCACGTGATGCAATGAGGCACGGAGATAGAACCAATTGCAGGTAGTCGTTTATTTAGGGATAATCCAAAGGGGTAAACAGTCCAGGCAGGGTCAAAACCAGAGAATCCAAATCGGAACATAAACAGGACACGAACACGGGGCAAGGCAAGGCAAGGCAAGGCAAGGCAAGGAAGGCAAGGAAGGCAAGGAAGGCAAGGAAGGCAAGGAAGGCAAGGCAAGGCTGACGGACATGAAATAACATTAAATTAAACAAGGACTCCGTAACACAGACTAAGACAGACTGGGTATAAATAGACAGAAGGATAATGAGGGAACAAGAGAAGGGTGGGGGACAATCAATTACATGACAAGGAGGAAGGTGACCAAATAAGGGAACAGGAAGTGATCTAGTGACAGACACCGTGAGAAAGGAGGACATCTAGTGGAACCCCAGGGAACAACAACCCAGACACTGTGACATTTCTCCTCTGTGCGACAGAGAGTCGCAGGTTATGACGCAATCGTTAGCCTATTTTTTACAAAAAACTGCTTCTACGGGACCATAACGTAAGATACGAGGTAATGGAGCCTTTTATACATTTTCGTATTTCTTTAGAAATAATTAATGGACAAATGGAGTCTTTAAACGCCAAAATGAATGGGAGTTAATGGAATGCTAACAGCTTCAAAAAAATAAGAAACCCTGCCCCCCTGGAACTGACACTGGCGTGTAAACCGAAAAGTGGATGGACAAACAAACCGATTCAATTGAATAATTTATGCTGGAACCGCTTCAGTTGATTCAGACTCATGACTTCGATCATTCAGTTCGAGGTATTCACTAATAAAAACCAATTCAAAAGAGCCATTCATTTTTTAATTTCGACATAACTTGTAGTGATTTTGAAAAGCAGTGATGGGTGAAGCGGATCGAGCTTTTCGAAACTCCGAGTCAGTTAAACTAATGTGTCGCAAAACGATTTACTGTTTCAAAGCGCATCAGTCGAATCGCGAATCATGAATCACTTGATTCAGATCTGAACTAAACGGGTTCGTGAATCTCTTCATTCAAATCTGGACTTTGTGAAACGGGTTCGAAGTCAAATACAAAGTCAAATAGCGGTGCGCGAATTAGGTCTATTTTTCAGACCTGGACTTCGGAGCAGGATCGCGAATCATTTGATTCAGATCGGATAAGCGGGTTCATGAATCATTTGATTCAGATTGATTGATTGATTGATTGAACTTTAGTGTCCAGTCTGTTTTCACAGAAAGGAAATTTTTCTTTGACACTGTAACATACATTCACTGCTTAAAAATCACATCACACATCAACAGCACAAAAAAAAAATTCTATAGTTAAACACTGTAAGAAAGAAAAATTAAAAATATCGACAGCCATTCTTTTGTTTCAATTAAAATACTGTACGATTCAAGATAATCACTGCCAATGGAAGAAAATATCTTTTATAGACATTTTTTCTAGCCAAGGGAATTTTTAGTCTACGTCCAGATGGGAGCAATTCAAAAGCAGAGTGAAGAGGGTGTGTTTTTGTATTTTATCTTTAAAAATCGCAATTGCCATTTTACCCATAAAATGATCGAACAAGCTCTGAAGTGGCTGTTGCTTTTGTACAGTAATCTTATTTGCTTGATTAATTATTTGTGAGAGTTTGTTCTTTTGTTTTAATGTTAGATTGCCGTACCATGAAACAATATTATATGTGAGAATACTCTCAATCATTGATCGATATAACATAGGGTCTGCTCGGGAATTCAGAACAGGTTCATGAATCATTTGATTCAGATCTCAAATCTTTTTTTCTAATTTTATTTTTTTTATTTATTTATTTTTACAGTAGGCTAAGCGTAAAATCATCAAGTCAAAACATAAAAACTAACAAAGTATACACGGACACAAATGTTTTGCCAGGTTAACAAAAAAAGTAATATATTAGACACAGTTTAGAGATAGACCTTGAAGAGAACACATAGGATGAACAGATACAATTTAGACTGCTTTAGGATTGAAAGAACATTAGATAGTTTCCAAATACTCTAGATCAGCTTTAAAAAGAAAAGAAAAAAAAATTATTAAGAGAAAGTATATATATATATATATATATATATATATATATATATATATATATATATATATATATAATTTTTTTTATTTATTTTTTTATTTAGCACAAATAAATAAATAGAATAGAGATACATTGACTACATTGCTTTATTTTTTCATGTTTGCAAGTTCTCAGGTACAGAAATTGAATAAACAAAAATAAGTCTTCACTGTATAAATTAAATGCTTTTAAAGCTTCAACACAATTGTTACTTTCTAGAAAATGATGTCAATAAGTAATTGGCTTTTGTTAGTTGAAAGGTTTTAAAAAAAAAAAAAGGAAAAGAACTGAGAGGGCACAAAAAAAATCCCAAGCAATATCCGTTTTGTACTACAAAATGTCGTCACGATTTTATTAAAAAGTAGTCGTGATTTTGGACGTGACCGCGTGTGGTCGCTGTCGGGCATCGTGCGTGAGTCGTGACGTCAGCGGGCAACGCACGTTCAGCGCGTGTGATCATAGAATGATAGAAAAGCTAAACACGCTTCTGTACGGAAGGAATTATGAAAAACAATCGTATTCTAGCACTTTGTTAAGAAAACCAACCTTCTCTTATTAAAATATATTTTTTGAAAAAACCGAGTCAGAGGAAAAGACGCTTGAAATCAACATCGAAAAATAAGGCCCAAGACTGAATCGGATCCAGCCCAGCATGGACGGTAAATGCAACTTGAATTTCGTTAATATCGTTTAATATAATTCATGCAGTCATGTAATGTTTTGATGTACATTGCGTTGCTTTGAAGTACAGCTGTATTTGGACATAATCGTTTGCATTTAATTTCATTAGTGTGTGTTGAGTTTACCCGGAATTGCACGTAATGTTGAATCAGAAACACGACGGTGTGTGTTACGATGCATGTGAAGATCCTCAGATGTGTGCTGCTGCTGTGGTCAGATGTGTGGTACAGACTGCTGGACACAGTCCTGCTCAACAGCTCTCCCTCGAATGCATGCAAACTTACTGGAATTTGTAGTTTTTCATGAAGATTTAGTTTATTTTTCTATAGATCTGAACTGTATACGCCTCCAGTCCTTCACAAGTGTGATAGTTTAAGTCACATTTGTGGTGGTGGACACAGATAGGGGTTTTTAATGTGGTCTTCGTGTTGGACATACAGTCTGAATTTGTCTTCGGTTCCAGGAGATGGAGAGGGCCAGAGCCGCTGGTGTCTTTCCCAGGTCAAAGGAGCCATAGATGATGATGTAGCTGAAGGTAAGACGCATACATCCCTGCTTTACCACAGTAAATACAAACACCTGAGTAACTACTGTGACACTGTAATAAAACTAATTTGTTACCATCATTGTTGTTTTGTTAGGTTTTACTCTTGTATTGATGTTATGTAATGATTATGTTTATGCAATTCATGAATATTTGTATTTGTAAATGAATATTATCTATACATGTAGTAATTAAGTTATCTGATAAAGAAAGACTACTGTAAGTTGTAACTTGCTAGAGGAGGATCTTCAAAGTTTCTTTTTGCCATTTTAGTATCTTTTTCTTTTTTTAATAACCTCGCTGGATATTATCCAAGTTTGCAAAGTTTTTGTTATATTAATATTATTGTTATATTAATAGTCATTTATTGCCTAATATGAGATCTTCAAAGCTTGCACAATCTTTCTTTTCTACATTTTAGCATGATTTTTGAAAACTGTGCTTGATATTATTCAAGTTACTAAATTGTTTATTGATTTATTGAATGGTTACCATGTTTTACTCTTTTGTTTTAATGAATTTGTGCATTGGTTGTTTATGAATTTCTGAGTGTGCAAAGATGCTTTCATCAGGGATATTATTATCATGGAAACACATCAGCGAAGTTAATTTTGAATTTTTTTTTTATCAAATCTATAAGAAAAGTGCCCATCTGAGAGGTCTGTTCATAAAATAATTCAGAATGTAATTCTGATGGTTTATTTAAAGGTCATGTAAAAGTTCACAAGGTCTGAGAATGACATTTATAATACTACGGAATAAGTGTTGTTTCATTTGTACTTTGGCTCTCACTTGTCAAACTATATTTCTTTATATTTATATTATGTTAGATTGTGTATGTGTTTTTAGCTTAAAGGATTTGTTCTCTGGCTTGAGTCAGAACATGGCACAGCCCATCACCACACTGCCACCCATCACAATAATACGACAGACAGGCAGACAGAAAGAGAAAGAGAGAGAGAGAGAGAGAGAGAGCTTGTTATTGTTAGGGATGGGGGACGATACTGTGTGTGCAGATGCCCAAGATGCTTTTAATGCCAGGCTCCGCATGTTCCCGCCCACACGCCCTCAGACACAAGCAGTCACTTATCTTCTCACAAACATTCAGAGAAACAATATGCTCTCATAGTTGCTCTTTTCAATAACTCATTATTGTGTGTGTTGCAGCTGACATCATCTCTGCGGTGGAGTTCAGTCATTCTGGAGAGCTTTTGGCCACAGGAGATCGAGGTGGAAGAATAGTGATCTTCCAACAAGAACAAGAGGTGAGATGGAGTACAGTCCATTACACACACAACGATTAAAGAAAGGAGTGTCAATCAGCTTTCAGGCTTAAAACAGGCTTTATTCGAAATGCAGAAGGGGCCTGTAAATGCATAGTCCACTTATTCAAAACATGCTATGCAAAACGTTATTGGTTCTCACGTGTCGTGTGATCATTCACAACATGCCAGGCTTGAACATACAAATTGGAGGGCATTTTAAGTGGGCTGTTCCTTAAAGGGTTACAAAATCATAAATCAGTCGTTCCAAACCTGTAAAAGCTTTGTTCGACTTGGGAACACAATTAAAGGTATTTTGGATGAAAACCGGGAGGCTTGTGACCGTCTCATAGGCTGTGAAGTAAAATACACTGTCAAGGTCCAGAAAAGTATGAAAGGCAGTCCATCTGCCATTAGTAGTTCAATAGTAATGCTATGAAGCGATAAGAATACTTTTTGTACGCGAATAAAACAAAAATTATGACTTTATTCAACAATTTGTCTCCTCTGTGTCTCACCGCATCAAATCTGAGCTGTACACAGGATGCTTATGCTCCTCTGTGTCAATACAATAGAAAACATATCCTTGTGTCGCGGCTGACACAGAAGAGCGTACAATGCTTGCGTTCAGTGGATATTCTCTGAAATGCACTACAGTGAAGCCGAGAGACACAAAAAAGGCGAATTGTTGAATAAAGTCATTCATTATTTTTGTTTTCTTCACATGCAAAAAATTTGAATATTCGAATATTTGTGATTCTTGTGGAAATCGGTAAAAAAAATATATATTGTCTCACCTCAGTCGCGGTAATGCGGTTTTATAATTATTTAAATACTATCATATAATAGAAGCTAATTTAAGATATTATAAAAACGATATATATATATATTTATTATGTTCATTTTAAAGGTCCTATATTGTCAAAACTGAAATTTCTGGCTTTTTCTTGATAATTGAGGTCTAGGGGCTATTTAACTAGCATTTCAAAGTTTCAAAACAGTCAGTCAACAGTTTAATGCACACAGCCTGCATAAAGTAGCTGTGATTTTTCACGAACCGTTGTGACTTCTGTAAAAAGTTGACTTAAGAACAGCACAGTCACCTCCTTCAGACACCACCTCGAGCACCAACCACCGTCCCACTCTACTTTTGACAACCCTAGACACCATCGCATCCGTGCCATTGCTGAGCAACAACAACATTGAAACATGTCGAAAAGGTTAACTTTAACCACGAAACCAGATCAGCTGACTTGTAACGCTACACTCTAACTCAAAGTTTGGACGATCTGACAGGATTGTTACTATGAGGTGGATCACATCTAACGTGTATAGTAAAGACAAACTCACTGTATCTATCTAGTCATGATGAAGATGTATATACATTCAAATTTCAGCTTGGAACTATTTTTACAGCTACATTATTGTTCCAGCCACAATTAATCACAACAATGTATATACAATTACAAATTATTATATATAAATCATCAGCTTCTTTTAGGGCTGTGCAAAAAATTGAATGCGATTTTCATGCGCATCTCATCAGTAAAGATGCTCCTGTAATTAGAAGTATATCTCCAGCATGTGCGTTCGGATCAGGGTTGCCAGGTTTTCACAACAAATCCAGCCCTGTTGCTTCTTAAAAATAGTCCAAAACTTGCCCAATCGCGTTTCCAGGAGGTTCCTCGATAAAAAAAAATTGCTTCCCACGGTTAAAATCTGAAATTTTTGGAAGGGTTGCCTTGGTAAAGTTCGTATTTTAGGCGCTAAATATCACATGAAAAACAATCGCAGACTTGGCAACACAGGTTCAGGTGGAGCGGCAGTTAATACACAGAGCCGTAGTCTATCGAAAACTAACACTAAATCGTTTTCAAAATAGACAAAGAATCGCCTGCGATTTTAACATCAATTTTGTGTAGATTGTCAGTGCATTACGGCTCGGTGTAGTAAATTCCAAACAGTGTTGCCAAATCTGTGATTGTTTTTCATGGCCGCGGGTCGAAGTGACCCCAATAAAAATAACGTGATATTTAGCCTCTTAAATGCGAATTTTACCAAGGCAACCCTGCTTAAAAACTTATAGTTTAACTTATAGTTTGAGCAATTTTTATCGGGGAACCTTCTGGAAGCGCGATTGGACTAGTTTTGAGAAGCAACTGGGCAGGATTTGTTGTGAAAACCTGGCAACCCTGATCTGAACGCATGTGCTGGAGATATACTTATAATTACAGGAGCGTCTTTACTGATGAGATGTGCATGAAAATCGCATTCGATTTCTTGCACAGCTCTAGCTTCTTGTTTTGCACACATACATTTTTTTCAAACACGACATAGTCGTGAGATGCAAGAAAAATATGGCAGGAAATCTGTAGACACGTCCATAACAACAAAAGACAATACTTTATTAAACATTTTCTAATAAGAAGTGTGCACTGCAAACATGATCATTTTTGACGATAGTTTCTGTCCAGTCCAGTGTTCCACTTCCATCACATTTAACCACAGCTATGATCGGTTTTCTGTCTGGCAGTGGCAGCAGACATGCAATCAGTTTCTAAAATGAGGCTGTATTATGTCGATTCTTGTACTCAACATAACAACAAGATGATATTTTAAGCTCCTTACATATGTAGCTGAATCTGCACTGGTTTAAGTGGGCCACCTCCAGTTTCCCATTTGTTTTACTGCTTCCAGCTATCGCTGTGACATTGGCTGACCCTAGTTACCTGTGATTAGCCGTGTTTCCACTATCGAGCTAGGACCGGGCGTGCTAGTGCGTGCCAGGGCCAGTCGCTTTTCCACTGTCACTTCCGGGGCTTGATCGTGCCTCGCCGGGGCTTCCTCGGGCCAACGGCCAGGGTTTTTCGGCCCGACGAAATCCTTGGGCCAAAGCGGGCCAGCTGGGGCTAGAGGAGGAGTTATGAACAAAGGCGGAGTTTCTCCGTGTCTAGAGAGCGTCAGTGCGGATCATTTCAGAAAGGTAACAGCTTTAACACCAGCATTAAAGACGTTTTAAAATAAGTTGAGCTCAAAACTCACTCTTAGTTAGCAGCAAGTGTTTGAAATAACTTGATCCGTTGTGGATTATAATCACTAAACAAGGCAGAAATATTTATAAGCGATGTAAAAGACTATGCACGCTAAACATTAACGTTACCATATAAACATGGTAAATATGACCGCTTGAAGAAATCAGACGTCAGCTTCTTATTCTCTATTATAATTGTGTATTTATAAAGTAACATTTTATGTCGTCTCGTTTCGTGAGTTTAGCTCCACGTTGCATATCATCAAAATATAATAATGATTTTTGTCCAGGAGCTTTTATAAAAATAGCGAGTCTGCACTGCGGATCATTTCAGAAAGATAACAGCTTTAACACCAGCATTAAACACTTTTTTAAATAAGTCGAGCTCAAAACTCTCTTTCAGTCAGCAGCGAGTGTTTGAAATAACTTGATCTGTGGATTATAAACACTAAACAAGGCAGAAATATTTATAAGCGATGAAAAAGATATGCACGCTAAACTTGTTACCATAGTAAACATGGTAAAATATGACCGCTGGAAGAAATCAGAAATCAGCTCCTTATTCTATATCACAGTCGTGTATTTATTAAGTAACTTATATTATCTGTCACAAGACTCGTCTCGAGAGTTTAGCTCACGTTGCCTATCATAAAAGAATATAGCCTAATAATGTTTTTTTTTTGTTCGGGAGCTTACAAAAATAGAGATATTATCATTCATTCTAAATATGACGGCTACTGTGGCTAATAAACAGACTCGACTGAATAAGCAGGCTATTTTCATGAGCGTTAAAAATAAATAAATAAAATAGAAATAAGTGTATTTATGTGTGAATAATTTTGAGTCCTGATAAATTAAAACAATATGATCAATGTATCACTTATTCTATAGTTAAAACATCGATGCTTTTGAATTTGAATATATAACAAAGCATGCAAACAAACGGCCGATTTTATCATGTTCGTTTTGTGATCGCGCATGTTCCAGGGACTTATTTCTTAGTTTTCTGATAACTTCTCTTTGTTGGTGAAATTTTGAGGTTGCATGACGTTGTTCTGAGAGGCGTGTAAAGGGCGTGTTTTAGTGACGTGCAGCAGTGCTTCAAGCTCCACTGTGGAAACCCTGCGCTATTCTGGCCTCGGTGCTACTGGCCCGAGGCTATGAGCCCCGCCCGGCCCGCTTTAAGCCCTGGCTCGCACTGGCCCGACAGTGGAAATGCGGCTATTGGCCTGGCCTTGTATCACTCAGAAAACAACAGGCCTATCAGAAGAGAGGCTCATGAATATTAATTAGACAGGCCAAAATAGACCTGTTCTCAGCAGACCTGCTGAGAACGGAGCTGTAAAAATATATTGAGATGGTTTTAGTTACTTATACCGCAAATATACGACACAAGATGTTTAAACGGTCATGTGACATCTCTCTGTCCTATCAGAATAAGAACTTGCCGCAGGGCCGCGCCGAGTATAATGTCTACAGCACGTTCCAGAGTCACGAGCCGGAGTTTGACTATCTGAAGAGTCTGGAAATCGAGGAAAAGATCAACAAGATCCGCTGGCTTCCTCAGAAAAATGCTGCACACTTCCTCTTGTCCACAAACGGTGAGCTTACATGAAATACGCAGATCTGCTATTTTAATATTACTTGTATTATTAATTCTTTGAATTGGCTTTCATTTGAATTTTCACATTTTAATAATTTTATGCATTCATTTTATTTTTTTATTTGAGCAATTTAGGTTTCATTCCCAAGGCAACGTATTACATTTTCCAGTTGATTTTCAGTAGTTCAGTTAATAACAGCTCCTGTGCAGATACACACACATTTCACACATTTCTATGCGTGGGTTGCTCTGTTATCAAATATGTAGATTGTTCAATGCTCCGTTGTTTTCTTGTATGCAGATAAAACCGTCAAGCTCTGGAAAATCAGTGAACGAGACAAGAGACCGGAGGGCTATAACCTCAAAGAAGAGGATGGCCGCTACAGGCATCCGTCATCCCTCACAACACTACGGGTGTGAACACACACACACACACACACATTATGCATTGAATGCATTAATAAGTCTGTAGGAGTAACAGGCTTTGCTCGGCGCAGGTTCCAGTGTTTCAGCCGATGGATCTGATGGTGGAGGCGAGTCCACGGCGGGTTTACGCCAACGCTCACACCTACCACATCAACTCCATCTCCGTCAACAGCGACAACGAGACGTATCTGTCCGCCGATGACCTCCGGATCAATCTGTGGCACCTGGACTTCACCGACCGAAGCTTCAGTATCCTGTTTATCCATTTATATTCTTATTCATCATACACTACTGTTTAGAAAGATTGTGCTCATCGAGGCTAAAAATTCTGTAATGCAAAATAGTATTACAATTGAAAATAATTGTTTTCTATTTTAATATATTCTGAAATGTAATTTATTCCTTTGATGCACAACTGATTTTCAGTGAAGTCACGCTCGCTTTAAAATTGCATCATTGAGAGAAGTTGCATCAGTGCATATTTATATTTATTAATACTTTCAGAAAGTATGTAAAATGCCAGTAATTAACATGTTATGAATACTAAATGCATCTATTTTGTTCACCTTTACTCAACAAAAATTTACATTTTAGTCGTAACACTATTCATATTTAACCAATATTTACATTTAACCGTATTCAGATCATGCATGGAAAATAGATGCACAAACTAAAATTCTAGCAACATTAATTATAAACGGTGAGCTTAAATGATGCTTATGGAAATATATAGCATTAAAGAGTTGTGCTGCTCCATATATTTGTGGGAACTGCATTTTTCAGGATTCTTTGATGAATAGAATGTTCAAAAGAACAGTTTTATTTGAAATATACTTTTGTAAAATTATAAATGCTTTCGCTGCCACTTTTGATCCATTTAATGCATGCAACTATCACTTCTGTTCAAAAATCTTACCCACCCCAAGCTTTTGTAATTGTATAATAACACTTATTGCATGTTTCATAGTTGTTAACAAGGTCGTTTTTGAACCAAAAAAGGTGATTTCCACTTCCTTTTAATTGCTTTTCATGTTTGTTTGTTTTTCTCATAATGTACACTATTTCACGTTCCCTTAAATTACCCTTAACCGCTGACTCAGACATTGTTGATATCAAGCCGGCCAACATGGAGGAGCTGACGGAGGTGATCACGGCTTCAGAGTTTCACCCGCTCCAGTGCAACACGTTTGTGTACGGCAGCAGCAAGGGCTCCGTGCGTCTGTGTGACATGAGGGCGTCTGCGCTGTGTGACCAGCACTCCAAATGTACGTTTCACTGCTCTTTAGAGTGAGATTATCATGCAGGTTTTGGCTGATCGAGCTGAAAACCTTTGTTGTCATGTGTTTCTGTGCAGTGTTTGAGGAACCCGAGGACCCCAGCACACGCTCCTTCTTCTCAGAAATCATCTCATCCATCTCAGACGTCAAGTTCAGTCACAGCGGCCGATACATGATGACCAGAGATTATCTGACCCTGAAGATCTGGGACCTGCACATGGAGAGTCGACCGGTGGAAACCTACCAGGTGCTGTTTCTGTCTGGGAGATTTGCTCTCATGAAAATAGTAATCCATATTCCAAAAGCGAATCATTTCAAAGGATTAGTTCACCTAAACATTAAAGTAGCATAATGTTTTGTAATTAAATAGGTTGATCCAGTTTTTCATGAATCAGGCTGATCAGCTTTCTGGAAAGAAAGAGAATCGATGAGTAACAACTTAAATTGATATTTTATGAATTCAGACAATATCCTGTTTTAATAACCATGAACGCTCTAGTCTCCGTGTACATGGAAGAAACAACCAGAAGATTTAAAGTTTCTCCTTTTCCATTAGAAGAAAGAAAGTCAAAGTGGTTTGGAAGGACTAATCCTATAAACCAAATAATAATTTAGCAATTGACCGCAAGGACTTTCTTCATATAGGTATTTTTTCATTGCATGAGAATATGATTTTTACACAAGTCTGAATATTTCTGTAGAAAAAAAACATCAGGATTTGTTTATGAAAAGCTGGATATGATGCACTGCATTAATGACATGTATTGCAATTACCCTAATTATAAACTTTTTCTTAATAGTCAGAATGCTAAAAATTGATGCTTGATGTATTTTTTGTCTGTGGCTTATTTTCTATTGAAATGATCCTGTATTAGTAAGAAATTATGGTCAGCCATAATTATGAGCGATATCAAACACAAATATGTACAGCTTACGTTACCTAAAAATGTTTGAATGGTAGTGTAATAGAGTTCAGTGGCAGTAATAACTTTGCCATAAAGAAAATGTCAGAGGGTTTCTTTCACAGGAGCTATGAGCTATTTTTTTCTTATGAGTAATATCATCTCAAGCTTATTGGTGTACTTATATGACATTTAGTCGTATGGCTCTGATAACCCAGAATGCACTGAATAAAGACTGTGAAGCTGTAACTAACATATTCATAAACTGTCTTTCCCTGCAGTCTGTATGCATGACATTAGTGTGTTTTGTGACTTTTGATCTCTCTCTCATCAGGTTCATGGTTATCTCAGGAGTAAGCTGTGCTCTCTGTACGAGAACGACTGCATCTTTGATAAGTTTGAGTGCTGCTGGGGGGGCGATGACAGGTGAGGAGACATGACGTTTCTGTTCAGCTAACAGGCTTCCGCACATCCTGATAAAGACAAAGGCATACTTTGGTGCATTTGAGTTCATGATAAAAGCAAATACACGGCAAACCTCAAACAGACATGAGCTGTGTGCTCACAGACGTATCACTCATCCAGAGAAACTCTATCAGACTGAAGCTATGCATTCAATGTTTTGTTGTTTTTGAGAGAAATTAATACTTCTGCAAAGCATTTAAAGTGGCAGTCATGATATTTATAATGTCAATATTTCTATTTAAAATAAATGCTGTTCTTTTCATGTTTCTATTCATCAAAGAATCCTGAAAACTGGTTTCTGTAAAAAAAAAATAATAATAATAATAATATGAAGCGGCACAATTTTTTCAACATTAATGATAATAAGAAATGTTTTTTTTTTTTTTTAAGAAGCTTAGAATGATTTCGATTGGAGTAATGATGCTGAAAATTTATCAGAACATCACAGAAATTCTTTAAATTCTGAAATGCATCCAAAAGTTATATACAAAATTGTAGTAATTTTTCACAATATTACTGTATTTACAAAAATGTTTTTAATCAAATAAACAGCTTTGATGAGCATAAGAGGCTTCTTTAAAAGACATCAAAAACACAATCTTACAGATCACCAACGTTTGAATGGTGGTCTAATAAAATGAAATTAATACAATTAAACTTTTTATTAAGCACAACATCTATTCAGAATTTGCCAAAAAAAAGTTTTAAATATAATCAATTTTATTTAGTGGAAAGATGTAGAAAATACTTTTAAAATTTTTAATGTAGTTTCACAACAGTGCAGTAATGGCTTTTCGACTGAATTTATTTATATAGAGATATAGAGAGAGAGAGAGAGAGAGAGAGAGAGAGAGAGAGAGAGAGATTTTTAAGCTAATTGCCAAGGCAAAATTCCCCTTTTTCATTTAGTTAAACTTGATTTTAATTGAAAATGTATTTGCTTTGACCTACACACATTTACATAAAAAAAAAATATAAAAATATATATATGCCCATATGCACACACACATATATAAACTGGCTTTGGGATTAAGAAGTGGGTTTGTAGGACAGAAACAGACTAGGGTGGAAGCTAGGGCACATACGGGGCATATATATATATATATATATATATATATATATATATATATATATATATATATATATATATATATATATATATATATATATATATATATATATATATATATATATTTTTTTTTTTTTTTTATGTAATTGTGTGTAGGTCAAAGCAAATACATTTTCAGTTAAAATCAAGTTTAACTAAATTAAAAAGGGGAATGTTGCCTTGGCAATTAGCTTAAAAAATTTAGTTTTACTTTATTGCATTTTTTTTTATATATATATATATATCAGCCGTAAATTTAAGCATTTTGGTAGTAACAGTCATTACCATAAAGATGTTGTTTTTTGCCTTATAAAGGAAGAAATTATTCATTTCATAATCTTTCATCTCTCTGGTCTCAGCGAGGTCATGACGGGCTCCTATAACAACTTCTTCCGGATGTTCGATCGCGACGCCCAGCGGGACGTGACCCTGGAGGCCTCGTGGGAGAACGGCTCCCCCGGCTGCCCGCTCAAGTCCTGGCGTGTGTCTGCGGGGAGCCGGCGCAAGAGGAGCGAGATCGGCGTCGACTGCCTGGACTTCAGCAGAAAGATCCTCTACACCTCCTGGCATCCTCAGGATAGCATCGTCGCACTGGCGACAGTCAATAACCTTTACATATTCCAGGAGAAACCGAATTAGGGATTTGGAACGGCTTCATCCCTCTTCCTAGCTCTGAGAGTCAGACGGGATACACGCCAAGCACAACGTCTTTCCTGAAACTCATAGTCTTAATATTAACCACTGTAGTACACAAAAACCTTTGGGTTATTCTATTATGTTAATTGATACACTGTTGGCCGGAGGAAGGGATTTTTGGTTATTACTGTATTTTTATTTTTATTTTGCACATCATCTGTTTTAGCTTTAATCGGAAGCATCACTCATTGCTGGGTTCTAAACACACAACCAAACTGACAAAGCTACCCCGCAGAATCCTGTTTAATAAGTTGGCAGAATCATAATTGATAAATTGGTCTCCACATGCATTGATTGCTCCCTTCCCAACTCAGGCCTGGTGCAACGGGACGTTTCCTTCACCAAACACTCGTCAAACGCCTGACATTTGTCCACAAGTGCAATTGACTTAAGCAGGGTTCCCAAATAGCTCCATTATTCCCTCCATTAAGTCCCTAATCGTGGCATTAATTTTATGCAATATCTTCGTCTTAGTGGAAAGGGAGACTCGTAATTGTTTTATAGAGAGACACACAAATGTCTTAAGTAAATGTTTGTGCAGATGTGCATGTTCTATGATTTTCAGCATCTTTTGATGTGTGTCCTTTTATTTGCAGCTTTTTAAATACAGAATGGTTCCTATGGGGTAAAGAATGCTCTAGATATTTTTATATGAATTTTCGAAAATCGAAATTATGTCCTTGACAGTATTCAGTGTATTAATGCTGTTGATTGGTGCAGAATGATTCTGTATAATAGTGTGTTTACATGGAAATCAGGCCTGCTGTACATGAACAAACCCTGGAGTATGTTCCCTTTATCTTAATAGTTGTACAACCCAAAATGTAAAATAAAAATAAAAATTTTAAGACTGAAAATTAAACCTCTTGCAGTCATTTTTCTATTTGGAGGTCAGTAAATATGTTGTGGCAGGTAAGTTAACATGATACAGAGCAGCAGAATCACTCATCTTTAAACATCTGCTCCACATGTAGGTCAGCAGGAACAAATGGGACACCCAGAAATGAATCTGTGCCTCCGCTATTTTAGGAGTTGGTGATCTGTGAACCAAAGTAACAGGTTTTTAGGTTAAGATGGCAGTGCATGTAAACACCAGACGCTGTCAATCAAAACATTTAGGAGCAACATCTATTCCTTCATATAATCCCTAATGCTTCTATAATGTTTGTAGATAGATATTTATCACATCTCTTCCATCTACACTTTACCCTCTAGCACCAGCATACTCTATTCTATTTCTTTTCTATCTACTTGTTTTTATTTTTGTTTATTTAAAAAAGCAACCTACTAACACTATTTTTCTCTATTATATCTCATTTTTATTTTATTATATATAAAATGTTGACCCTCTAACATGAACATTCCCCATTCTGTTTCTATTTAAATTTTTATTTAATAAACATTTTAGACACTAACACTGGCGTTCTCTGTTCTTTTTCTATTCATCTACTTGTTTTTTATTTATCAGTTAAAAAATGTACCCTCTAACAATAGCATTTGTATTTTATCTACTTGTTTTCTTTTTATTTCTTAAAAAAAATTATCTTCTAACACTAGCATTCTGTTCTATCTACTTGCCTACTAGATGAACACTGATCATTTAATATTAGGAAATTAAAAGAAAAACTTTAACCTGTCAGATGACCGCAAACTAAAGTGAAAAAAAAAACATGCTTACCACGTTTCCTTCATTTTTTGCTTCTTTTTCTTTTTTTTAGAATAACACTATAAGGCTAGTCCATGTCGCTGTATCATCAAGAACTAAAATTTAAGTGTACTATTTTTTTATTATTATTCATGCACAAGCATTGTAGATTTGAATATAATGTAGTTGGATCTTCATATGCATCAGGGCTCTCAAGTGTCACGCATTGAGCGTGACAGTCACTCATTTCGGTCTTTTGTCACGCACTCCCGCCACACATTGTATTTCTCACGCAGAAAAACTATTTATAATATATTTAATATGCCGCAGCGCCCAAAAGTTATCTGGTCGCGCCGCTCTCACTATGGAAACCGGCAGCAATCAAGCGCGTTCTTAATCGAGCCTGTCACTTATCAGCCAATCAAAAAAAAGAAATAGGCTACACAATAGCCAATCAGAAAATAGCACCACTGTATCTGGGTAAGATTTAACAACAACAACCAATGAAAAAAAAGCATCCTGGAATTGTTCACCATCTTCCTCGTACACCCACAGAGGAAACCACTGGAGCTCCGAGCATCACTTTGAGCACAAAGTAAGTAATGATCTCCTGTTACAACAAATTCACAACTTGTTTGACACAAACAATGACAACTTGACTGCTGTTAGAGAATGTTTCCCAGATAATTAGCATCAGTTTTTCATGAGTGTCTGACAAATACACCTTTTCAACAAATACACCTTTTCTATGGATTGAGTGGTCTTTCTGATGATGGAATATGGATACAAAATTTTAAAAAGTGTTGTATCCCAATAACAATATATTCACCCCTCTGCCATTTGGTAGAAGATATAAGAGCATCAGAAACAGCTCTTGTAGATTCAGAGACAGCTTCTATCCTCAAGCCATCAGAATGCTGAACTTTACTCACCCATCTTGACTCTCCTAAATGGCACACTTGTCACTTTTTAGAATTAATCCTTCAACCTAAATTAATCCTTTTTTATTTTACCTCTTCTATTTATCTACTTTCTATTAAAAAAAAAAAAATCTGTAAAGTTGAGATTACTTTGAGCACAACAAATTTCATGACTGATAAATGTTATTTGTGTGTATATGACAATAAACTTGAAACTTGTATAACCCAGAGATATCCTATAAGAAGCCTGTATTTGACTAGCTTTCTCTATGTCTTCTGTCTCACTGATAGGAGAAAAACTCAATGTGGGTTTCACTATCAGAGCTACGCTAAACAGGCTCCTTGAGGCTGGAGAGGTCACATCACAGAAGGCTCAACAATTCCAGCAAGGCAGCACTGGCCTTTTTGGTCAGAGCTGTGGAGTATGCCATGGATAAACTCCCGTTGAAAGATGCTCTCCTGAAGCATGCCAGATTTATTGATGTGCAGCTAAGAGCTGAGTGTGGGGTTGAAGATGCCCTATACTTTGTAGATTGAGGGTATTTTCGATGGTTGGTTTGAACAAAACCTCAATACGAAACAGTTTTTCTCTGGATGGGACATTGTCCTCCATCATGACCCTGAAAATGGCTGGGCTTGAGCCGAACTGTTTCAAATGGGAGCCAACACCACAAATGATAAATGAGTCCAAAAAGGCAACAAACACTTACAACAAACAACACCAGTCATAATCTCTCTCTCTCTCTCTCTCACACACACAAACATTCGCACTCAAACACACACACACACACACACAGATTTTGTAAATGGAAATTGAATAAACACTTTGAATTTGGTTAAATTGTCAGTGTCCTGTGTCAAATATTTTCTTCTTGGGGGGGGGGGGGGGGGGGGTCACTCTTGTCTGTCTTCAAAACTTGAGAGCCCTGATGCATTCATGGGTATTTTGTAAATAACGTACAAGAAAAAGTCTTGAAAACGTATAAGCTTGTTCAGATAAAATATATATCTCTCTCTCTTTATGTTCGTCTGGATGAGAGATTATTTTAGAGTTTACTCATCTGCCTCTATCAGGTTTACACTTTAAAATTATTTTTGCGCACGTCTGTAGGCTACTGCAACTTTCCTTTATTCAGTAGTTAATTCAAGTTTAAATTAATGTTGTGAATGTGATGACGTCGCCCCAGATCCATGTGAACGTGCACGCGGAGGGGGCGGGAGCGCGCCGTGTTGACGGACTGGAGAGGCAACATGTCCACCGCAGCCGCCGCGCAGCTGAACAACAATGAAGAACCGGGACTCAACGGTAAACCTCCGTCCGTGTTACTGCAGGGAGAACTCGGGAGGGACCCTAATGTCGCTTTAAAACTGTTGTTTGTGTCGGTTGCATTTTTCTCTGGAGCTGTAAAACGCTGTTATGCAACATCTATTGTCTCACTTCACTCAATGGCTGGAATTTCCTCCTCGTTCGTTGGGGAGGGGTAAATGGGCGGAGCGTAGGATGGCGTCATTACGCGAGGGCGAATGAGATTGAATGGGAGCAGAATGATTGATGGAACGTAAACCAATCGTCAGTTCTAGATTAATTTCGAGCGCCGTGGAGGCGGGGCTACGCGGATATCAAAACAAGGCGAAGAGGGGATCTGAGAAAATGGAAGCGGGGGGCGTGTAAATAAATACAGAAGCTGAATGCATTGCGATTTAATTTAGCTGGGTATTGCCATAAAACTTCACTGTTTATTGTGTGCCCCAATTTTGTTTAGTAGCAGGGTCATTCCTGTTAAGCACTTTTTTCCTGCCCCCCTTCGTATGTGTTAATATATTGATTAAATCATCTTTAAAAATATGATTAAAATCTTACTAATTAGTTTGTCACAATAATATCACAATTAAGTGGACACAGAGGTTTATTTGAAGTAATGTCAGTGCTTAAATACATTTTGTCAATGCCCTGTCCTGAAAGCAGCAATTTATTAGGATTTTTTTTTATTAATAAATATTAATTTTGTCCTTCTTTTTCTTTTTTTAGAATAACACTATAAGGTTTGTAATGTATGCCATTGCATCATCTAGAACCAAAAAACAACTGTACTTTTATTTTTTAATTCTTGTATAAGCATTGTTGATTTTAATATAATGTAGTTGGATCTTCATATGCATATTTCTGCATATATCTTGCAAATGTACATTTACATTTACATTTAATCATTTAGCAGACGCTTTTATCCAAAGCGACTTACAAATGAGAACAATAGAAGCAGTCAGGTCAACAAGAGAACAACAACAGAATACAAGTGCCATGACAAGTCTCAGTTAGTCTAGTATAGAACGCATAGCCAGGTGTATATAATTTTTTTTTTTTTTAATTAAATGAAAAAGACAAGAAAAGGAAAAGTACTGGTGTTAGTAGGTTAAGTGCAGGTGAAAAAGATGAGTCTTTAGATGTTTCTTGAAAATGAGTAAAGATTCAGCTGTACGAATTGAGATTGGGAGGTCATTCCACCAGCTGGGCACAGTCCAGGAAAAGGTCCGTGAGAGTGATTTTGAATTTCTTTGGGATGGTACCACAAGGCGTTGTTCACTTGCAGAGCGCAAGCTTCTGGAGGGCACATAGGATTTAACCAGTGAGTTTAGGTAAGTTGGTGCCGTGCCAGTGGTTGTCTTGTAGGCAAGCATCAGTACCTTGAATTTGATGCGAGCAGCTATAAGTTTGTATAAGTTGTATGTATAAGTTTGCTCAGACAGAATATATGTGCTGTTTTTATGGGGTTTATTCTGTGCAGTGAGTTTAAACATGGTAAAAGCTGAGAGTGGGATGCTCTTGATTAGATGAAAGCATACAAATATCTAAAAATATTTGATATGTAATGGGGTGTGTAGCAGTTAACAACATTTCCCTGCGGATCTGGTTGCACGAGTTGTAAAGTGATGTAATTTAAGGTCTTTTATCATGTGATTTATAACAGGTAGTTAACAGTATCTCTAAAGCCATATCAAATCTTTCAAGAAGCCCCAAGAAACATGTCCAAACAAGTCAGCATGATACACTTATCTACATCAGAGATATGTAGATAATAAGTGTTTTATACTTTCTTAAAACAGTGCGTTCATGATCTTGCTGTGCAAAAATGGCCAAAAATAGTTAGTTTTTATGACCTTATTTATAACATCTTATAATCATATAGAGAGTCTTTTTTTTTCACCTTTGAATCAATTCCTAGGTAAAAGCAAGTCTCACCCAATAACCATTCTTCTTGAATATCCAGTTGCGCTTGAACATTCATCACGTTACAGAAGTAAAGTGAGTTGCAAATGCTTTTTGGAGTTGACTAGAGTCTGGTTTTGTTTACACAACAGATTCACACTCATCTGTTTAATAAACAATGTCTGTTTCTTAAAATCCTACTGTGTTGTCTACCTAGACAGCATTTAAATATGCAATGATACTCAAAAATGCTGTCTAGATGAGCAACTCAGTAGGTTTTAGGATACAGTCTGTCTTTCAAGGGGCCATGAGTCATCCTGTTTACTGGTTTGTGTTTAGTGAGAGTGTTTAGTAGGTTTATGGGCATCTGTGGCACGCAGACAGATCTGGGTTACAGACACAGCAGGCAGATGATGGGAGAGGGTTTGATGTGCCAGAGATTACATAATCCCTCCCTCCGTCCCGCTCCGGTCCTGCAGTGAACTCCATCAGAGCTGCTCCAGGATCAGTGTGTTTAGTTGTGTAACTAGAGCTGGTGTGTTATTTCTGCATTCATTTGATTATTTTACCACATCGATTGTAGTTGTACACCACTTTTTTGGCCACAAGTTAAGATATTTCTGATGAAATCCGAGAGCTCTCTGAGCCTCCCATCGACAGCAATGCAACTGGGATGTTCCTCCTCCGGTCAATATAAGTCTGAAGTTTTCTGCATTTTGTGTTGTTGTGATGCAGAGAGACGACAAATGCTCACAGATGAAGATCTGTTGGAATGCATGGCAACATGCCAGTAACTGTGGGCAAATACAAGCGTTCAGTGTTGAGGTCTGGGGAAGGATTCCTTCCATAATTAGATGTGCTGATTTAAACAGGACGCTGGCTTATTAGGGCTGCATGATTATGACAAATGTTGATTGATTCCCTTGAATCTTGCAATGATGAGTACACAGTTTAAATGACTTATTTTGTTTGGACGACTGCAGAGACTTCAGGGTGGATTCAACCAACCAGAACACCCAAGCAACTGCATAGCAATACCCTAGCAACATCCTGTCACTCCTTTGTGTTACTGAAGCATCATGGGACCTGTCTGTGGATCTTCCTGTTTTGCCCAGCAACAGTGTGCGGGGAAGATGGGACACGTGTGTTTCATGTTTGCAACAGAGGATGTTTGTTCTCACAAGTCACTGTCATGTTCCCTTTTGAGAAAAATGTGCATTTTTGGCTCTCTTATTGTTTATCTTTTGCTGATGTCAGTCCCACAATCCCCTGAATGAGTAAAGAAAGAAAGAACTGAAAACGTTTGCTCAGCTCCACACCGGTGGACACGTATGCTCGTAAGAAAACTCATGTATAGTGTCTGCCTCTTAAAACGTTTGATGCATGTTAATGCTAATGACTGTTTGGGGTTTTTCAGGGTCCTGGGTGGAGCTGGAGATGAACGGAAACACTCAGCAGCAGAACCCCAGCTTGCCCTCGCTGCTGGGGAACGGGAACCAAGGCGAGTCCCAGGCTTCACAGGCCCTGGAGGCCGTGCAGGAGGAAGAGGAGGTCCTGACAGGAGGACTGGAGCACGTGCCTTCCTCCTCCTCTATCCATAATGGAGACATGGAGAAAATCCTACTGGACGCACAGCACGAGTCCAGCCCCAGCAGCTCATCCTGCAACAGGTACGAGCCTTCAAACTGGCCGCTCACAAAGCTTTATCCTCAGAAACTCCGCCCTCCAAACCAGAACACTCAGAATGATTGACAGGAAGAGAGTGTTTCTGATTGGCTAAAAACAAATGGACTACTCCCAGACCAGGGTTATTATAGATAACTAAAATCATTTTTGTTACTTAAAAAAAAAAATATATATATATATATATATATATATATATATAATTTTTTTTTTTAATTACTAAAAATATTTAAGCTAGTTTCTAAAGCAAACATTTCTTTCAACATTTTTATTTAGTTTAACTTTATGTACTAAAATAACTAAAACTTAAAATAAGTTAGCTATATAGACATAAAAGAAAAAACTAATAAAATGACAAAAAACACAAAACAAAATTGCTTAAACTTAAAAAAAGAAAAGACAATGGAAAAATATTAAAATAAAAATTTATTTGAACTGTTATTAAAACAGTTTTGTATCTCAATAATACAATGATTCACTGTCCCAAATTGCAGTTTTATTTAGTATTATTTATATACTATTAAAATATTTATTCATATTTTGAATTGGCTTTTACTTTTGTATTTTTAGTTTTCATTTTTTATTGTCAGTTCTTTTGTTGTTTTAATTTAATCTTAATTTTTTCCTAGTTTTATATATTTTTTATTAATCATATTTTGTTTCTAATTTCTATTTAGCTTTATTTTTACTTCTGTTTAGTTCTAGTTATTTTAGTACTTCAGCAGAAGCGTATTTATTTCAGTTAGCTGCAAATTTTATAACTGTCATAAAGTTTATATTCCGTTATTTTTTTCCGTTTATTTCAAATGACCAAAAACAGTTTGCAATGGTTTTATTTTTAATTAACGATAAGAACACCTCAAGATATTTTAGTGACATTAGTGTCATTTTGTGGAGCATTAGTGACCATATTTACTTTTTTTATAACTAAGTTCCACTTACTTGTATAACTTTAACCAATGTGTCATGCACCAAAAAGTTTCATATATATTTATCTAGTTTTCAAGACAAATACAGCACTAGTTTCCAAAAACTAATACTAATAAGACTGAAAATGATAGTATATTCATAGATTCAAATTCAATTCATCCACAGAGGCTCATCTTAGAGGCGTCTGTGGGCGGCACGGCTTTGATATAGCGGTTCTATTCTTACGTCTGCAGCTCTCAGTAAAGTTCAATCCACTCCTTACATGACTGAGGCATCTGTTGTTCTCCTGTTTAATATAATCAATATTTTACATTTCTCTGATGTGTTTACAGCCCACCACGACCACACAGTCCTGACCAGGATGAGGGACAGATCACGTTTGATGTGGAGATGCCCAGCGAGAGAGACTGTCAGGTTAGAGCAGCGCACAGTATACAACAATCTACAATCATCGTTGAGATACTGTCTGTCTGTTATAGTGCTGTTATTTAATAAGAACACTCGAATGAGTGGCATTTATCAAACATACTGGTCTTTTGTCATATTTTTTAGTCAGAAGATGATAGTTTGGAGAAGGACAAAGAAGATGATATCCTCATGGATAAAGGGGAGAGTTGGGTGGCAGACTGGTCCAGTCGACCAGAGAACATTCCCCCGAAGTAAGAACCTGCAATCAAATAAAACCAGTTTAGGTGCATGTTCATAATTTTCCACATGAAAAGAGTACTGTAATAATTCCTAAACAAATCCAATATACCTAATAAATAAAATATTATGTTCTCTGTAAAACTAAAATATAATGTAAAATTTTTATATATATATATATATATATATATATATATATATATATATATAAACATTTTATTTATTAAAAAAAAATATGTATTCTTTTAAAAATCTATTGTATTTTATCCATTTTTTTATTTGTATTCAAATATTTTACTTTGTTTTAAAATATTTTTATCATAATTTTTTATTCATTTAATTTGTACATTTTTTATTTAGTTAATGTTTTAAAATATTTTTTATTTAAAAAAATTAATTTAATTGCAAAAAGTCTATTTTATTTATTTAAATATATATGTATTTATTTTATTTTAATCCCTCAGTGAAGTTCCAAACTCTCAATAGAACTATTCTGCCATTTAAACAGTATTTGACACAAAGTTCAATGTGATATAAGTATGATCTTCTTTGACCGTTCGCAGGGAATTCCACTTCCGCCACCCAAAGCGTTCTGGATCGGTGTCTCTGAGCATGAGAAAGACAGGTGCTATGAAGAAAGGTGGCGTGTTCTCCGCCGAGTTCCTCAAAGTGTTCATGCCCTCGCTGCTGCTCACCCACATCCTGGCTCTGGGACTGGGGTGAGTTTCAACACACACACACACACACACACACACTTATACCAGCTCTACCTATCGTGATCTAATCAAGAGGCTGTTATTTTTTTGTTATCCTTTTGTTATGTCCTCTTTTAGGGTCTACATTGGGAAGAGGTTGACTACACCCTCCACCAGCTCATTTTAAACCTGAACCGACCCCAGTGCCTGGATCCAGAAAATCCTCTCTCTCTCTCTCTCTCTCTCTCTCTTTCTCTCATTCTCTCCCCCTCTCTGACTTTCTCTTCATTTCTTTAACTCACTTCGTTTCCCATCACACCCTCTGCTGGGAGACATTCTGCTTGTTGACCTTTGGCTGTGTCACATTTTCTTGCCCTCTAACGCTGTGGCTTACTGACATGTTTTAGATGTTTTTATTTGGAAATGTAGTGAATTATTCACTGACGTTTATTTTTTATGAAACGCTACTATACAAGTTAGAGCCCCACTACAACCATGACCATAATGCGCTTTTATTTTTGCATGATGCACTTGATATGAAACTAATATAGAGTCTGTATGTGGCCAGATATATCTTGGGAGTATATTGACTCTTAATAGGAAATTTAGGAGGGTTGCAATATTTTATTCTAGAGAGATGATTTTGCTCATTATGTTGCGCAATTTAATTTATTCACTTCCCGTTTTGTGTCAAAGCAAGAAAAATGCATGTTAGTCATTTACTTTTATAGGAGAACGATGACTGTTTAATGACAGACCAAGTCATTCTTTACATAAGTCGCTGCATTGCTTTAGACTGTTACGACAATTATTTAAAGACTTATTTTGCATAGAATGTAAATCTTAGAGGTCCCACTCGGTTCTGTTATAGGCCCTTTTCTGTTTGCTCTTCACTTCTGTAGAGATCCAATATGACAGGCTAGAACCGAAGCATCGCTTTATAGCAGCTTTATAGTATAAAAATATACAAGTAAATCACAAATTTACATGAACAATACGTGTTTTTCTAATCGAAAGACGTTAAGCTAAAGAGATCAGGATGGACGTACATCTGTTTAAGAGCCAAACTGGTCGAGTTAATTATTTTTTGAGTTATTAAGGAAGCTACACACACATACACACACACACTCTGGTTTGCCTTGATGCATATTCTGCTCGCAGTATTTTCTGACTGTGTATTTTCGTGCCAAAGGTTTTACACCACCATCCCAACATGATTTGTCTGCACCTCTCATAGACTCTGGTCTGGTTTGAGTGGGTAATTGATCCTGTCATTCACTCCGTATTGACAACACCTTACAAAGCCTTTGGTTTTACTGTGAACACCCTGTGTATATTAGGCAATGTGTTGCTATAGTAGTGTATTATACACTGTTGTATGCAGTTTTGTCAAAGCTACAGATCCACACTCAGTGTACATATTTATATGCAATATGGTGTAGTTTCAAAGATTAAAAAAAAAACATTTAGAAGACTTTATTTGCTACGCACATGCCCAGGTCATATTTCATTCCATTTGATTGATTTCATTTTCATTTACAAAGAATTAAGCCAGGTTTTAAAAGCATTTTTTTTTTTTTTACTTTTGATTTATGGGTAAAAGGTAACCAGGTCATTTTCTAGTTTTATAATTCACCCTCACAGTATCTAGTAACGCTTTTACTTAGCAAAGTTTTTCGTACAAAAAAACAGTACAGTTAAATAGTACAGCAAGAATTTTGCAACCCAAATCAGTTAACTGATCCCCCTTTGCATTAAGGCCTTCTGTGTCATTGTGCCACACTTTACTTCTTGACTCTGTTTTCATGCTTTCTTTCTTTTTCAGAGGGGGAGTGGAAATACAAGAGGCCAATTTAGTGTCACTTCAACCGTGCCTCGACTTTTGTTTGCACCTTTTCTTAGCCCCATTGCATGCGTGTGTTCAGAGATTTCACATCAGGGCATGACAGAAGTGAAGTTTTCCTCTGCGTGGGGTGAAATGAGAACTGTGAATGGAATAGCTATAGCTCATGTCAGATATGATAAACTAGCCCTGCCCGGTCTATTTCGGGTAGGATGACTACATAATGTCTTGTTTTACGCACATTATTTCTCTGTTATATCTCTCTTGTGTTTTTTAGTTTTTACTTTAATCATGAGTGTAGATACTGGAGGGCGGGGCCCTTGTGATTGACAGCTCCACCGTGTGTTTCATTTGCATTCCCATAGCGACTGGAGTGATGAAGCAATGAACATGTAGTTTCTTGCATTTCGCTGGTATTGGGGAAAAAGTGAACTGATATTAAAATATAACCTGACATTCATCTTTTCTTTTGTTCTCATTCCATTGTTGAATGTTCCTCATGTGCTTTAGTTTTGCCATGTGAAAACTTAGGAAGTTATATGAAACCCGTCCTTTTTGTTTTACTTCCTTGTTATATTCATCACATAAATATTCTTGCATTAATGTGCATGCAGAACCGAACAAATGCAGATTAAAACTATAGTACAGTTAGTTTTGTGCTGTATGGCAAGGATTCACTTTTTTTTTTTGGACATATTTTATTTTTTATTTTAATATTTCAATCATTTCAACACATTTGCATGTTTACTATTCTTTATTTTGGTAAATGTTCACATCAAATGCAGGTAAACAAAATATTTCATTTTTTTTTTTTTTTTGGTATTTTATTTTAACATTCATTTTACATTTTTATGATTTAATAATTATTTGTATTTCATAAAATCACAAAGCCCCTGCAGGTATAGCACAAACCCCAGTTTGGAAAACCCTGCTTTATGGCATGAAATATAGAGTGCTTTAGTTAACCAACAACAACATTATCAAAATTATACAAGTTTCAAGTCCAAATCCTAACCAAATTATAGGGAAATTGTGATTGTCATATTTTGCATGATTATTTGCATGTCTCAGCAGCTTTGTTTTGGAGAGGATGTTGCTTTAAGCTTTCGTAATGCCAACCCATTGCATGACAAATTTGGCTCCATACGGGAAATACACGTTTGTATCTCTGCAACACTTAAAACTAAGCATTAAAACTTGCTCTGTATGATTGCCATAATACGTTGATCAGTTTGGTGACTATGATGAACATCTCCTCAATTAATTTTTGTTCATTGTTCCCCTTTTAAATTTGTCCAATCTATGCCAAAATCAAAACTCATGAAATTCACCAAATTAATGTTAGGTGTTCAGTACAGTTCTCCAAAAATATGTTGTTGGCAAAGCCACCAAATGGCAAATGAGATTGGAAAATTATTTTTTTATATTGACACAAAACTTTGTACTGACTATATTCACCTTATTTCTAACGTGGCTAATCTAATTACAGATGTCTCCAGTTGGAGGCAGTTATGTATTGTTTTTCTGTGCAAAACCAGTCTGTAATGCTTAGTTATATTGACAGTTATCATGATATTTCAATATATCATAATTATAAACAGTTTTTCAGCATAAATTGTTTTAATGTTTACTGTACTTTGTTATTCTTCTGCTACCTATAACAGATGAAGAATCAGACGTCTCGCACATTCAAACAAAAACATTTCAACGTTGCAAAATAAGTTGATTATACTTTCTACAATGTCCTAATATCTAAATACAAGTCATCTGCTATAAAGTTTCAAATGTGAAAATCTACTCTTGGCCTTTGAATACTTTCCCTGTATCCAACACTAGGGGTGCTGAGACCAAAAAACTTTTTTTATTTAACATTATAACAGCTGTGCTGTTGCTGTTTGTCCAACTCATTGCCTAAGATGTATCATGTAATTCTTAATGAATCAATGGCACAAACCACTATAGCATTTCCATTATTATTATGTTTATATTAATCCATATGTGAAGATAAGATCATGCAAGTTCTCGATGTAAAGGTGCACAAGTGTGTGTTTGATGGAATAACTTGTGTACAGGCAGTGGGTGTGTGAACTATGAATGCATGTGATTGTTGAGCACTGTGAATGTGGGGTTTTGTGCTTTTTATTTGGTAAAGAGTCTCCAGACAGGCAAGCATGCGACCTGCGCTCTGATGGTGGTCTCTCCTGTCCTGATGCATGCTACAGGTACAGAAAACCGCATGGTACAGGCTACGCTTTTATTCTGTTATGTGCAAACTTCAAATATGGAAAGCTAACAAATGCTTCAGTAACAGATAAAAGCAAAATGTTGTTTTGTTTAAAGAGAAAGCGCACCCAAAAATGAGACATCAGACGCTCACCCTTGTGATGTTCAGAACTGTTTGACTTTCTTTCCTCTGTGAAACACTAAACTCTTCATGAAGCTGGTTACTATTATAATAATATTATAAAAATATATATAAAACAAATCAAAACAACCATAAAATTGGATTATGGCTTAAATTTGAGTCTGTTCCTCCTCACATCTATGACCTCAAAAACTTGGAATATAGTGAAATTAGTATGCACTACTTTTGAGATTTCCATTACACTTTAAATTCAATGTATAAAAAGTATGAACGTCTTTTGTATTCCAGAGAAAAAATAAATTAAAAATCAGTTGGTTCAGGATGAAATTATTACTTTTTTTCTGAATTTTTGGATGCACTGTCCCTTTAAGAGCTCAAACTGATTTGAGTGTTTGAAGATGATTTGTGATGTTCATATTTCATTTCATGATGGAATCAATAGGTACTTCAAGCAGATTTCTGTCTGTTCAAAGAACGTGAAGCTATTCAGTCTTATTTTGATTTATTATTTATGATCCATTATTGTCTTATTTTTATGATTCTTTAATGCCACTGCCAGAAGAAAAACCTCTTGCCCCATGTTTCCTTCACTTGCCTTAATTACTGCATGCTGAACTTTATTTGGTTTGTTTGGATGGTTGGTTGAAACACAGCCAGTTTTGGTTCTCATAAGTCATCCACTGTGAATAATTGTTTTCACAAAATAGATTTAGTAACATTTAGATCACGACGTAAACCTGTATATGTTGATTTAGTAAGTAATTACAGTGATCTCTTCTTCATGTGGTCTGAAATTGTTTAAATCTTGTTCATAGGTGGACATTGAGCTGTTAGCTTTCTTTTGCCAAAGCATTTTTAGCCAACCATTGTAGAATTTGAACTGACTGATTCACCACACTTGTGTAAATCATGTCTGGTGTTTTGTTTGTATTTAAAGTAGATAAATGATGAACAGATTTGTATGTGTTTCTGAATGTGTTTATATTGCCATAAAAATTGCATCCGCTACAAGAGCGTTTTGAGTTTATTTACTCACACTGTTTAATATGAATGTTCTTTAACAGGACACTGCATTATCATCATCTTGGTCATTCTAAACCATGCATATTATAGACTATTACTGCCAACTGTTTTTTAAAAAAGTAATGCATTAGGTAACAATGAAGTTAGGGACTTTTCACACTGCACTTATCACAATGTTATCATCGTTCCCCATATTTAATCCTGTTTCACACTTGTAGTTTAGAAGTGGGTTAGGGCTGCTTTATCCCAGGTTGTGAAACATTGCTCTGGAACAGGATTAGCAGCACTTTTGTGGTGTCAATGGATGCGGTGTTACAATATCACGGCTAGGTGCTAGCAACCGACAGCCAATTTAACTCATATTCACATTCTTTAGCTTGGACCATTATACAAAAACTGTATGAAAATTGACCTTTCAGTGTATGAGGGGAAATGTCAAAATGTGATAGAAAGCACCTGAATTGGAGAAAAGAAGATATTGTTTTATTCTTCATTTAATATTTCGAATCAGAAAGATTTGATATTACATTTTGCAATAATTGGAGAATGCTCTGCTAGAGCCCTTTGGGCTCCGCAACTATGAAAGTGAAAAAGGTCAGTTTATTAATACTCAAGATTCATACACTACATGTATGAGTAGCCTACATAGTGCATAAGTACATAGTGTATACATAGTGGAGTGTGTCACTTGGCATGCAGTTAATGAAACCAAAAAAAATTAGGAATCAAATATATTTTATTGTATAATAAGTTCTACTGGATAAACTGAAATGTAAACTAGAGTTGCATACTTAAACCATGCAAGAAATGTACATAGCATAAGCAGGGCTAGTATGCTAGTCTAAAAAATAGTCAATGATAGTTAGCACATTACTGCCTCCTGATGGCTAAAAAGCCAAACTCATGGTAAACTTCAGTGACTGAAGTGACAGTAAAGCAAACATCCATCCATCAAGAGCCACGGATGAACATTGTGATTTTAGATCTACTAGGAAGAGCAAATGGAGATTTTACTCTCGCAGGGGAAAGCATGCTGTAGTTTGCGTTGCTGCATTCTGGAGTTGGTTTCATCTTCTAAAGCAGCTCATTGGCTGCTGCTTTTCACAATCACATTGTCTCTGTTAAACTATTCAACAATGTGAGATGCTTCCAGATAGTTTGTACACTCATTTTTCTTTTGTGCAGAAAACTGGTCACATTAATAAAGAACGATTAGCGATGCACTGAGAACTGGACCATAAAATACCAAATTATCTCACACAAGAGAGGGGATCCATTGTGTTGGTGGTGGTCCTCATTTATAGGAGACAGGCTTAGAGGAGCAGCCTACCCAGTAACCCACGGCAACCATAGACACTCAGTGGGAGGAGCCTGTGGGCTACCATTCATGTGATTGGCTGCTGGCAGGTGTTCTGAGGTTGCATATGCTGAAGTGGAGGGGTTGTGTGTAATTTACATGTGTGTGCACAAGGCTATAGGAGAAATCTAAAGCTTAATTCATTATTTGTAAGAAAAATAGCATTATATTGTAATTCCTCCCATAATATTTAAGTATGAAAATGCAAGAGAAATCATTTTGCATTTTTAAAAGTGCATCTTCATTGATAAGGCCTGATGCATTTTAGGGACATTTTAGGTGGAATAGATTCCACAATTTATTCACAATGATGCTTAAGTCACAGTCTTAGGCATAGGCACAGTTTAATAAAGGCACAGTCAATTATATAATAATCATCAGTAATATAAATAAATGTTATTATTGGTTCTGAATTAATATATTATATTGTTGTGTTGTTTCATATTCCATTATCTGGAAATATCAGCCTCTTAATAAAGAAAGAAAGAAAGAAAGAAAGCTGTTGGTCAAACCATAATGAATAATGAAAAACAATAAATCAACACAACATATTTCCTAAAACCTGTGATTTTATTTATGCAAATAAAATCATTAAGGATAGATAGATACATAAATAAATAAATAAATAATTTATTATACTTTATTATTTTATTATTAAGGATAAACCAGGTCATGAGTCATTTCTAAGGAAGTGGAAATGTTGAAATGTTGAAATTTGATTTGATATGAATTTTAATTGAACTGAATTAATAAATAAATACATCTGCTGGTCTAACCATATTGAATAAAGGGGAGGGGGGGCAGCAATATTAAAACTCGTCCAATTTTATTTCATTTTACTTCTGATTTAAATCATACGAATTGTTTATTTAAATAGCAAAATTATTTGTATATTGGCTAATATACAAAAATGTATATTATTCAAAAGAGAGACCTCAGAGTACTGTCAACAGTCATATAAATACCTTTTTTTGTCATATCATACAGAAAATGTAATTCTTGTTATTGCCTTTGTGCTTCGCCAAAATATTAATCAAAATAATTTTGTAATACTATAAAAACAGATGTAAAATAGAAATCAACAGAAACGTAATCGTTTCCCTAACATTTTATCTAATGAATCTTGTCCTGCATGTGTGTGTGTGTGTGTGTGTGTGTGTGTGTGTGTGTGTGTGTGTGTGTGTGTGTGTGTGTGTGTGTGTGTGAGTGAGTGTGTGTGCGCGTGTGTGTGCGTGCGTGCGTGTGTGGATCAGGGTGGGGTGTTGCGCATGCACGGTGGCTTTGGCCGTGTAAATCTCCGTCGGTGTCTGTCTGGAGCGTCCTGTCGCTTCGCCGGAACAAGATAGAAGAGCCCGTCACCTGACCAAGTCATCGTCCACCTTCAGAATCTCTGCAGGATTGTCTGGAAACCTTCGTCCATCGCGTCCGGTTTGTTTTGTGCCGACGGCGGCGGGTGACATTGAGCTGCGGGGCGTCGCTTCTCCAAACGCGCATCGGGAATCATTACGCGTGCGGATCTCCAGCCATCAGCGCAGAGATGTCCGGATACCAGGGCAAGAAGAACATCCCTCGCATCACTGTGAGTACAAATCAACAAAAAGATGGGCTTAAAACGCGCGCGATCAAAGCGACAAAGAATAAGAGGGCATGAAATGACAGCGACTCCACAGATACAGAGAATGAGAATCGAGTTAAATGCAGTTCGGTTTTGTGCTTTTATAGTGGTCCAGTTATGTCAATACCATTCCATCAGATGTTGGAATACTGTCACCTCTGGTTTCTGTGTGTGATGTGCTCAGGCTCACTTTAATGTGTTTCTTTGTGGGTCACCCTTTGGAGCTCTATAGGTCACACTGGATTCATTAGTTTTTTTGTGAAAAGCTATCAAGAATGCATGCATTATAAAACATGCCTCATTTAAACAGAAAATTATGCATTATTCCTGGAATAACCATAACCTGCCTATTGTGATTGCATATTAGAATTTATTAAATTCAGTATAGTCTTATACTGCTACAATGTTATGTTCTAAATGAACGGAGCATCTTTGTGACTGGTGATTTGTATGTAGTTAGGATGGTGTATGATTTAAGTGCATTTTTTTATTTCACAATTGTATGGGAAGCTGATAAAAATGCATGGATTATTTTAGATCCTAGTATTATAACGTAATGCATAGCCTTAGATAAAATAAACATCATTCTTAGGTATTACATTATCTCCAGTGAATTTGAAGCAATGCATCTTTGCAGTTCCTTGGAAATCTTTGTGAACTGTGGTTTTGCGTTTACTGGAAACATCCACTATGTTTCCGTTTCTATCAGAACAACTTCACAGACAGCTGTTAAACAAGCATGTATGATTTTAAGATCCTAGGAATACCCTAAAGCATAGCCTTAAAAAAAAATCCTATTCATTTTTGCACAATATCTTGCCTCTAGTGAATATGAAGCAATGCATCACTGCAGTTCTTTGGAAATCTTTGTGAATGTGGTTTTGCATGCATTGAAACATTCACCATCATAAGTAGGCCTATGCTTCATTTGATATACAAACAAGCTGTTAAGCAGGTATGCATTATTTTAAGATCCTAGGGATATACCGTAATGCATAGCCTCAAATAAAGTAAACATATTTTTTAGCTATCCTTACAAGATATGTATCTTTCAAATTAATTTCAAGCAATGCATTATTGCAGTTCTTTGGAAACCTTTGTGAATTATCGCTTTTGCATGAACTGAAAACATTCCCCTTCAAAATGTCATTTTAGCGAAAAACTAGCTCACGGAAAGCATGCATGCATCCTTTTGGATGTATCATAACTTAAATTAAATCAAACCAATAATTATAAACTATTCCAGCAGAACCTGTTTTAGATTTAGCAGCATGAATGTGTCTTACAAGATATATCACCAGCCATGCATGCATCAACAACATTCACCTTCAAAAGTGCATTTCATTAAAGTAAAAAGCACCTTCAGTTTAGCTGCCAGTACTATGGCCTCCGCACCCACCCCTGCTTTGAGCTGGAGCTGGTTTGATAGCCATGCTAAATGCAGAGAAATGAATGAAAATCCTCTTTTGAAAGTAGGTCAGTGAATGTAAAGGTATGTGGTGATACATGCCTGTAAAATGTCTTCAGTCCACCAGTGAATTTTATAATCCAAAGGCAGCGTGCACTGCATTGATATTCACTCGGATTGTTTTAGAGGCGGCACAGATCAGTTAGTGTAGAGTCCTGTAGGAACGGGCAGATCTGGGACAGGAGGGAGAAAGATGAAAACTCTCCCTTTGCTGTTAGATCTTTCCTTTAGCTCTTGGATGTCAGCTAAGCTTCAGCCATCTTAAGGGACGGTGATAAGACTGGCAGTGGGTGGCAAACACAGATACTGTACTGCACACTCAAAGATGTTAAAGGAATAGTTCATGTTACAGTATGTCATTGTTTTAAACCTGCATGCGGTGAAAAACAGGAGAGCATTTGAATATTCATGCAGTTGTCTTTTATACAAGGACATGGTCTGTCAAGCTCCGAAATGAACAAAAAAGCATCATTAAATATTATGTAACTAGTCCATAAGACTTATGTACTGTATATTACAGTTCTTCTGAACACATGACAGCTTATGTGAGGAACAGACCCAAATGTAATTTTAGCAAATCTTTAAAATCATTTGCATTCATGTTTGGAAGTTGTCATGAGCAGCTGTGCATCAAAAGCAGAAATGTGAATGAAATTGTATGGAAAAGAGCTGCATGAAGATTCTTACAATTCTCTTTGGATCTTTATAAGGAAATGCCTATGGGAAAATGCATGCTATATTACAGAAGAGTTAACTTTACAGATGGATAAAGTTAAACTTATTGCGTGTGATATATCGTGAGTGAAGCCAGACATTCAATAAGACAACCATGTTG
This sequence comes from Carassius gibelio, assembly GCF_023724105.1. Classification (NCBI taxonomy): domain Eukaryota; kingdom Metazoa; phylum Chordata; class Actinopteri; order Cypriniformes; family Cyprinidae; genus Carassius; species Carassius gibelio. Next base: position 4,180,332 of record NC_068403.1, on the reverse strand, counting down.
GAAAAATATGAAAAATAAAATGTCTTGTAATGTGCACTGATTTTTTTCTGCATTCCTATTTATTTCAGTGGTAGTTGCCATCTGTAGATGATGTCATTTCAGAGGCTGGAGCAAGTTGTTACATGTTGATGACAGATTTCAGACAGTGGAAAGACCTTCTTTAGGATATTGTGTAGATTTAAAGCTTGATGTATGAAATATTAGCTGGAAAATCTAATTTCAAATGGAACATCTTATTGAAACCTTAGACTAAATATTAAAAAAATACATAAGTTTGCATATTTGTTTTGTTGATACATCAGGCTTTTATGGCTCATACTGTATGAAAATAAAACCTGAATTTGATTCAGATGCCCATACTGAGCAAAAATATGCAATTTGGTGCAGATGCTGATATTTAAATGGACAAAAAAAGTAAAATAAAAGGCGGGTAATTCTGTAAATCAATGAGATATTAATATGTAATTTAAAAAAAATCATATAATTATCAGTTTTCACTCTATACCTACCAATAACAGATATGAATAAGATTATATTTAATTTTTAATGCTTAATTTTATGATCAAGGCTCTGTAGTTTCAAAACATATAATGAAATGCTATACATGAAAAAATGAAAAAATCTTCCTCAAAAGCTTATAGGAACGTATTTGACACATTTAATGTGATCCTTGTGGATAATCAACTAAACCTAAGTTACTTTAGTCCAGTAAATGTTCATCTTCAAATATTACAAACAACATGAAATCTATTTTTATGTTCATTTTATAAAAAGATTTCACAGCGAAAAGAACCATGAGGTGGATGTTTGCACAATTATCCTTAAAGTTTTTTTTTCGTAAACTATCAATCAGTCAACAGCAGGCATGAAGTACATTGTATAAAACAGATTTTTCAGCAAAGTTTTCATCATGTTGATCATTTCATGGCCTTAGAAATTCATGTATAAAATATGATATTGTAGTCTTTACAGGGTTAAAGAAGTACCTAAGATACAGTTTGATGCAATGTTGGTTTTAACTAGAAATGTGACTTTGGTTTTTATATCTGTACGTCTGACTTGTTTTTTTTAATTTTTTTATTCTAGGATTGTTTGACAATGTCGTGACAAACGGCCTGGGCACTCCATCCTTTCTGTCTGAAACACACATACACCCCCATAGCCCACTTCCTAGCCTTGTTTCTGCAGCAATCACATTCCCGCAGTCATCGTCCGCAGCGTATCGAATGGCTGAGAGGTCTGCCGGTTTTATGTCGTTCACTCAGGCTCTCATTGATTTGATAAAAGTGCAGCCGTTCGTTCCCTTTGACCCCTGTGTGAATTTGCTTCAGTAATGAAACTCTTCTTAAATTACTGAGATGTGTGTCAGTAACCTATGATGTGAAACTTTTATTGCTCATTCTTGTCTTCCATAAAAATTATATAACATTCTTAAATCAACATACATTTACTTGAGAAGTTGAAAATTAAAAACTAAATTAACTTAACTAAATTAAATTAACTAAAAAAGAGAAAGAAAAAATTATTTGAGTTTTTTTTTCTCCTTAAAATGGAGGGGTTCTGCCAATGGGGTAAGACAAAAAAAAATCTTACTTTCTCTTTGAATTATGATTATTTTTCTTACCCCATTGGCAAATATTTTTAATTGATTTAAGCAAAAACTAACAAAATTTTGAAACAGTTTTTAGAAGCCAAGTCTTCATATCTTAAGCCATTTTGTTATGTATCTCGATTCAAGAATGTTTAGATATTTGTATTGGAAATCAAAACACAAAAATATTAAGAAAGAACAATTTTTTTCAGTGTAAACATTCTTGGATCAAAGTACATTTATTTAAAAAAGCAGAAAATTTACTAAAAGGGGTGGTTGTTTGTGATTTCCATTTTTTTACGTTATTTAGTGTGTACTGTTGTTGTTTGAGCATAAACAGTATCTGCAAAGTTATGAAGCTGCAAACGGAGATATCATTTTCTAAAATTATGTCAGTTTAAAGGGGGGGTGAAATGCTATTTCATGCATACTGAGTTTTTTACACTGTTTAAGAGTTGGATTCCCATGCTAAACATGGACAAAGTTTCAAAAATAAAGTTGTACGTTTGAAGGAGTATTTTTGTTCCAAAAAAACCTCTTCCGGTTTGTCACAAGTTTCGGAAAGTTTTTTTCGAGTATGGCTCTGTGTGACGTTAGATGGAGCGGAATTTCCTTATATGGGTCCTGAGGGACTTCTGCCAGAAGAGTGCGCGCTCCCGTATAGCACAGCACTGAGAGCAGAGGCATTCACTGATCAGAGCGAGAGCGTCGCGAAATGTCACAAAAGAAGTGTGTTTTTGGTTGCCAGGGCAAGACAAACCTGCACAGATTACCAAAAGAGAAACAGCATTAAGGGACCAGTGGATGGAGTTTATTTTTACAGAGCATCAACGGAGTTGTGCAAGTGTTTGTGTTTGTTCCCTGCATTTCGAAGATGCTTGTTCACAAGGCCCAGTTTGACGACAGATTTGAACATAGTTTATTTCTTAAGGATAATGCAGTCCCAACGAAAAAGGGTCACGATCGTGTGTTGGAACCACATGCGGTGAGTAAAACTGCTTCAAATATCTCTGTGTTGTGAACTTACCTATCGGCGCGTGAGCACATCAAGTAAACAACATGCGATGTTGTCATCAAACTGCACTTTCCACATGTACAGCTTAAAAAAATAAATAAAAAAAAGACGACATAAAGTGGAACTTAGTCATTTTCCAAAACCGCTAAGCAAATATATACAGTTTCAGTACATACCACACAGAGACGCATTTGCTGATGCTGCTCTTGTTAAATTTCAGCCTCTGGATCTGTGTCACAGCTTCCAGACGCGCTCAACACAAAAGCCTACTGGTGCTCGTGATTCTTTAGCTCCGCCCACACGTCACGCCTCTAGGCGCTCGTGTTTTTCCGGTAAAAATCGGTACAGACTATCTTTCTCTTATAAATATAATAAAAATAAAGACTTTTTGGAGTTATGAAGGGTGCAGTACTACTCTATAGGTACTCAAGATTAACAGGATATTGAGTGAAAACGAGCATTTCACCCCCCCTTTAATGTTTACAAAATGGCTCGTATAGGGACAACAACGAGTTACTTCCCAGGTTTGTGATGTCACAAACCCTGAAATGTATATAAGCCCCGCCCTCGAGAGCATGCAACAGAGGAGGCCAAGTTGAAGGCCATGTTGTGCTGCTGTAGAGAAGAGGAAGTGTCCCTGCTAGGCAACCAAAACTGGAAAACAACACAGTTTACAGTGTATAATTCCTTACAAAAATATAGATATAAGATAAGATTTTATAGATATAAAATAAGAAAAGTTTCATTTGGACTTTCCGTCATGTTTGAGTTTATATTGAGATCTTTAGGTTTTGATTGCAGACATCTTGTTGAATATGAGAAAAGTCTGAGATGTTAATATCTTCTGAAAACCCTAAAACCCTATATATTTTTTTTTGGAAACAGGATCCTTAAACAGTTTGCTCTCCATTTAATCTCATAACCATCTAGAAAAACATGAGAAATGGAGATCTCCTTTGTGATTTTTTAATTTTTTATTTCTGAGTGTAAATGACTAAAATAATGTGTCTTTTATCACATGTGAGTGTAGCAGTGCCACTGGCGTGTGCTTCAAAAGTGTGGTTAGAAAAATCACTGAAGGAAATTGCAGAGTTAAAGCATGTAATATGTCTTCAATGTCACTGCCAATAAACTTGGTTTCTACACCTAATGTGCTTTTGATTGTTGGCAGACAAACTGCTCGCTGTAATTTGACATTAATTTGGTTAAAACTATGACATTTATACGACCTCAGTTGTCGCAATAAAGATAATTTTTCATCTTTGACAGCGCACTGACCCTGTGGATTACACTGATTGCTAGTTCAGAACCCGAAAACCTCATTCTGATTTGAAGTTGAACTCACGATTAACCCTCTGGCGCAGAAAGACTGAACATTTCCAGCTAGTGCAAGCAGTTGAGCTCATGTTCGGGAAGCATTCGGAAGACTTTTTAAAGAAGACCTCTGTGAGCCTCTCATGCTAGTCCTACTGTTAAACTGAAAAACAATTGATGTAGAAACTATTTACACTCAGACATTTCTAGTAAATTTCTAAAATAATTACAAATAAACAGGAAGTAACAAGTGCGAGTGAAATTTTGATGTATAAAAACTTAAAAGTATTTGCTTGTAAAACAAACTCTAATAAAAAAATAAAATTTATTTGGATCCTTTGCAGTGAATGGGTGCCGTCAGAATGAGAGTCCAAACAGGTGATAAAAACATCACAATAATCCACAAGTAACTCACACCACTCCTGTTTAATAGTTAATGTCTTGAGAAGTGAAAAGCAGCATTTTTATAAGAAACAAATACATAATTAAGATGTTTTTAACTTTAAACTCTCGATTCTGGCCAGATGACAAGTCCATAATCCACAATAACGCTTCCTTCAGTGAGAAAGTTTCTCACTTCAAAATCCACTCGCACATTTGTTTAGAGCTGTTTTGGACTGTATTAACTTGTAAACATTGCTTGATTTGTGCAGATTTCTCTCCTGATTTACAGGACATTCTGAATATTATGCATTATGGTGTTGTATTTTAGTTGCAATCGACGGTTTAAAGTAAAAAAAAAAAAAGTCTTAATTGTGGATTTCTTTATTTCAAGCACCCAGCTTTTCACTTCACAAGACATTAACTGATGGACTGGACTGGAGTGGTGTGTATTATTGTCATGCTTTGATCAGCTGTTTAGACTCTCATTCTGACGGCACCCATTCACTGCAGAGGACCAATTGCTGAGACAGTGGTGCAATGCTAAATTTTTTTCAAATCTGATTTGATGACCATACAAACTCATCTCAATTTTAGATGGTTTGGGGGTAAATAATTTTCAGTTTTGGTTGAACTATTCCTTTAAACCAGAATTGTTAGCTGTAAATATGTAGAAGAAAGCAATGCTAATGCTTGATGTAGCGTCTAATGTGGCAGCTGCACTGTTATGAATTGCAAACTTGCATATTTCAAAAGCAATGACTTTGTAGCTAAAAGTATCTCCATGCATTTAACTGCACAAAGTAAAAATACTTTAAATATCACTTCAGCCACAGAAGTATGAAATTAATTCAATAAAATACTGTACGATATAGACATGGATTTGCAGTTCAAAACCAAAATAAACACAAATGTGGGAAGAGAAATTGAGACTGGTGAACCAGCTTTGACCTGATTAAATCATTTATCTGTGGGCATTTATGTAGCATGACTGAGAGATCTGTGAAATGTCTAGTCTTTTTTTTTTTTTTTTGAAAGCCACATCAAAGTAAGCATAGCAGAACAGACTACAACCTTTAAAATACTCAGTGCAGTCATGTAAATGCACATGTATTTATATGTTTTTTGTGTTTGGATTGCATTCTTACACACGTTTAAATGCATTTATGTTATTCATGTGAAGCCTTGAAACACAAACCTGGTCAGCCACCGAAACGTGAAGAATCTGAGCGTTTGACCCACTTACTGGAGCACACTTACTTTCGGAAAGTGCACGCAGGATGGGAGTGCACTCTGTCCAAGGGCCATTATGACTGTCAATTGGAGTAGCTTGAGTTAGTGTGTGTGTCTTTAGGATAAAAGTATGCACCAGATTCACTGTAAGTGGGTCACAGGGATTTGTTCTGGTATGGATGGACTCTCTGGAGGCCATCATTAGCAGCCCCTCACGTACACACTACATGTGCATCTGAGGAAAAAGTCAATTATGAAGTGCTCTATTTGTCTCTTTAATCTAAACAGAGGCGCTTTTAGCTGTCGGAAATACATTTAGCCATAACAGACGTTTAGTTTAACATTTCGTGTACAAACACTGTAACGCATGATCTAGAGGAGGGACATTTGCTGTTACGTAATGACCCATTAAGCCCATTCACAGGCTTTACAATGGATTAAAGGAATATTCTGGGTTCAATACGAGTTCAGCTCTAACAACAGCATTTGTTGTATAATGTTGATTACCATAGAAAAATATTGAAACTTTTTTGCATGTCGAGAAATACAATGAGAGCATACAGTGCCAGCATCCTGAGGATTTATGTGGTCATAGTCAATACTTCATGCTGCTCATATTTTTTGTTATTCTTCCATGCAAAATATGTGCAATTTGAGTTGTAAAATCACTATTTATGTAGGTGCTGCTCTTTTGGATGGGTGTCAGAGTATGTAGCTTTTATTATCCGGTTATTTTTTTGGTCCTCAAACACCATGAACATGCAGACATCAGGAAGATTGTGTTCCTTTGTCGATTCAAAACTACCAGCCCAAACGTACGTCAGTTTCCATTTCTGGTATCATGTGCAGTCCTCATGCAAAATTTAGCAGGATTGGGGTTTATGTCATCTTGAAGTTGTAATATTGGACAGGCAAAGGTAAGCAAAGTATTCTATCACACTAGTCTCATGCTAACTAGTGGCCATTTTTTGGACCCATATTTTTCATTATATTGCATGTGCATTACGGTAACTGTGATTTACTTTTTTTAATTAGAGATGAGTAGTAATATTTTGTGTCATAGTTGACATGTATGTCCTCATGTCAGGATAATTGCATGATCTGATTCTTTCCTGATTCTTTTCCTAGCCACATTGGGGTTAACCTCTATACAAGTTAACATTAACTACCTGATATTTGTGGAGGAAAAAGATTTTGGGGTATTTTCACTGTTTTCAGGAAATGTTGGTCTTAAAACATTTTTTGTTATCTCTGTTCTAACAAACAATGGATAGTATTTTCTATCAAACTCCACAAAATATGTGCATACTAGATAATCATAAAGTTGACATGTGAAATTAAAACTAGAATAAAAACTAATTTTTGCCACTTTTATTTTACTATCAGTGCTTGTCTCTTAAAATAAAATACTTTAATTCTGATTTGATTTTTAAAGCATCTTAAGCTTACATTTGTGGTCTTGAATCTCAATTTATTCATTAATTCATTAATTTACTTTTCAAATTGAGGAGAGCAGGAGAGCTTAAATAGCTGACATTTGTGTGGTCAAATCTTACCAAAGATCAACCCATCTATATACTAAACTAAATGTCTGTTTGTGCTCAAGTGATCTACTTTATTAACTAAAAACAAATAACTTTATATTTCACCTATAGCCAAAGCTTTGATTCTTTCTAGGAAAGTCAGAGTTCACTGTCAGCCAATCATGGTGTTATATTTTGTACACAGGCTTATCCAGATCAAATTTGGGATTGCATAATGAAGGCCGATTAGAATCCAGGACCTTAACTATCCGTTTTGTAAGATTTGAGATGTTGTCTACCTTCTTCAATCCTCTAGTTGGTCGGTATTCCTGAATATGGCTTAAGACGTTAAAGAACTGCTGAATAAGCCAAAAGCTCAGCAGCAAAGCAGATGTAAAGGTCTGTTTTAATGAGCCTTTGGGCTGTAATGCTGCCAGCATTTGTCTGGACTCAGCGTTAGTAATGGATTTGTGTAGAGGAGCGAACAACCAACAACAGTAGAGACTACAGAGCACATGTCCGTCACGGCTGAATAAAAAGAGTTCATCTTGATCTCTGACATTGATCTCGAGCTCGCTCTAAACATCACAGATAAGCTCGAGAGCCGCAGTTCTTCCACTGTGACTAACATAGTTAACATGGTTTGGATGTTTGCGAGATGTTTTTCAGCTAACAGCATGAGCGATCGCCAGCTGTGATGATAAATGCATTCTGGAGTTACTGTGTTTCATAGTAACAGAATGAACAGAAAGGCTTTGTCTCAGAGATGAATTAGGCCTGATTTCCATTCAGATGTTTAAGCCATTTCATGATCATTCTTTCCCAAGCCATATTTGCCACTTTAAAGGTTCATATCTATGTAAAAGCATTATTGTTAGCCGATGTGGTTGGTTAAAACTTGATTTAGTTGTCTGGGGGATATTTCTAATGTGTATTCAAGGTTTTTTTTCTGAATAAAACTAAACATTTTGCTCTCTCTCTCTCTCTCTCTCTCTCTCTCTCTCTCTCTCTCTCTCTCTCTCTTTCTCTCTCTCTCTTTTAATTTTTTTTTTTTTTTTTTTTACAAAATATGCTATAGAGAGTTGAACAATATATCCACAGAAGTTTGTAAGACTTGAAAAATCTGTTCATTTGTATCTTTGTTCAATAAAATTTATTCCTCCTATTGCTTGTAATTAATGTTTTTTATGTATCATTAATGTATCATTACGATGCTATTTTAATTGTTATAAACTTTTTTCCTTATTTCTTAATTTTTCATTTTAATTTTAGTTAAGTTTTTATTTATGATTTTGTTGTGTTTTTGATGCACCTATATAGTTTTTATTCATTTTTATTTTTATTTTATTCATTTGGGTTATTTTAGAACATCAAGTTAAACTAAAAGAATATGAGAAATGTAGCCTTGGCAACTAGATGAAATAAAATATATATATTTTTTTTATATTTAAGAGATTAATTGAATAATTGCACGTTTTATGTAATTTTATTTAAATATATACTGGGGGTGAGGAGCTAAACTAAACTTATGACTATGTGTTTTGAAAAATAACAAGGAGCTATTTTAAATATTTATTAATAAACTATTGCTTTCTGAGTCAGTGTCAGCTGCAAAGAAAAAGTGGACGCTGACTTGTCATCTCAGAAGTACAGTGGACATGCCTTTAGATGAACACAGAATATTTGTTCTGTGTTTGAATTGGTTTATTTTAGAGTAGACGTTTCTAGCTTTTTATAAATTATTTCTGATGTCTGTGAGGCAAGTATATGTTTTTTGCCTGGCTTTATTACACAGAGACAGAGACGGCAGAAAGCACATCCTGATTGTGTTCTTTATTTTACATAAGCGCAACGTCGTGTTGATGCTTTGAATGTATTCAAATAAAAGTAGACCCTTGTCAGTTTCGAATAATGTACTAATCTTATCTGCATGAGCAAAAATTATGGCGTATTTTGTTTCCATTGTTATCCATTATAGATGCTATTCTTATTTTATTTTTCATTTGAGGTCAATGAATGAAATATATTTGGAATTTCTTGTTAATGTTCTACAATTACCTCAAGGACCAGCTGTTAACAATATTTTCCTCTAACTTCCAAAATTAATAAAATTAATAGTGACAAAATGTGTTTTTGTTTTTTGTAATGGTTTTAAATTTATTTTAAAACTAGACTGTAAAACCCTTATTTAAAAAATAAAAATAAAAAATAATAATATTTTGTTGCATCAAAATATTTTGTGATATAAGTTTGTGGTCATAATAAGGAGTTAAATACAGCATTGGGGTTCCGTTCATGTGTGCTTATTTCTTAAAATAAAATAATTTAGATATGATCGTAAAGCATCTTGAACTTAATTGTGAACTTAAGTCCTAATTCATGGGATTTCCTCTGTATCTGTTTAAGTTTGTAACAGTCATTCCAACAAAATCTTGTTCTCCACCCCTTCATAGCTACTCATTAGCAGACAAACAGCTACCAAATAGGACTTCCATGACAATTATCCCATCAGGTCCTTAATTACAGAGCACAGGGCAACTGAGATCTTATTAAACCCACCCACCATTCCCATCATGCACTTGGATAAGGGTGTATGTCCTTCACACCACCACAACAGGGTTAAAGTGTCAATGCTATGGCATTAAACCAGTTTATTTTTTATTGCAGTGATGTGAAATTAAACATGCACCATGTTTCTATGCTTGCGTGTCTGAACAGGAGAGAAGCATGCAGGCCGCAGTCGATGGCGGTGTCCTGAAATGACGTTTGGGCTCATGATGGCATGTCAGAATCAATTTAGCATGATAAGAATCACTGTGTTTCTCTGATGTGCCTCAGCGATCTTTATGCTTCAACTCTGATTGAACTTGATGTCCAGTGCTTGTCGGTCATGTTTTAGTGTACTGTCTGGTTTAGAACAGGATTGTAACTGTGCATTATGTCTCCAATCTACAATTGCATCCCATTTGGTTATTTCCTAAAGTGACCTTGTCATGCAAAGACATCAAATTAGTTCACTTTAATGTAAACAACAGTGGTGACTTTTTATCTCAACACACACTTTGCAGGGTTTTTTGGTATCATAATTGCATTTAATTGTTGAAATTACCTCTATGTATGTGTTTGTGCAAACAGCAGGAGTCACTATAGTAAAATTACAGCAAAATAAATACTGTATATACACACAAACACAATAAATCTATATGAAATCATATATAAAATAACATTAATATTAATGAATGGCACAATGTATGTATTTTATATATATTCTATGTATATTGAAATTGTGTGTGTGCAAAATGCAGGAGTTTTGTAATTTTGTATTTATATTTTTATGTGTTTGTAAATTTTTGTTTAATTGTTCATACTCTGCAAAACAAAGTGTATCTTTACTTAAACTGATAGCACGTGATATCTATTGAGTTACAGTGAGATTACTGTATATATAAATGCTGGGAATTAAAGCATTTTTGTATGATTGTCTTGTCTCTGTCTCCCAGAGTGACCGACTTCTAATCAAAGGAGCGAAGATAGTGAATGATGATCAGTCTTTCCATGCCGACATCTATATGGAGGATGGAGTCATCAAGCAAGTGTTTTTGTTGTTGTTCTTGTTATTTGACATCATTATTTTTCTTGTCATTATATCTTATATTCATGAATAATGACCGATAGTAGAGATGACCCCTGTTGTCTCTTTTTCTGTCTCCAGGCAAATCGGTGAAAACCTCATAGTTCCTGGTGGTGTGAAGACCATCGATGCCCACGGCAGGATGCTGATACCCGGTGGCATCGATGTTCACACCCGCTTCCAGATGCCCGACCGGGGCATGACAGCTGCTGATGATTTCTACCAGGGCACACGAGCTGCTCTCGCTGGTGGCACCACTATGATCAGTACGTCTAAAACATAAATACTGTATATATTTACGAGGCAGATTAAACCTCAGTTAAACTGAGATTTTAAAAATTAATGAGATTTTGATTAATTATTTTAATATACATATATATGCAATCATGGCCAAAAATATCAGCCCCCTTGGTTATGACCAAAGAAGCCTGTGAAAATTAATCTGCATTGTTAATCCTTTTAATATCTTATTTAAAAAATTTACCACGGGTGGGAAATATCATTATGAAATAAATGTTTTTCTCAAATACTCGTTGGACACAATTATTGGCCCCCTAGAAATTCTTATGGATAAAATAACTCTGAAGTATATTCCGATTCATATTCCCAATTTTGAGCACTCCAGCGTGACTATAAACATGAAATCATCAAGCTCTGGCTTCCTGTTTCACAGAAATATAAAGAGGAGGGAAAACAAAGCCCAAATTCCCTTAATCATCCATCACAATCAAAAAAACCAAATAATACATTTCTGATGGGCTGCAAAAGATAATTGAGCTTCACAAATTGGTGAAGTGGCTTTAAGAAAAGAGCTAGAGCAGTGACCATCAGCAATAATTAAGAATTTCCAATCAACATAAAATGTTACGAATCTGCCTGGAAGAGGTCCTGTGTCTGTATCGTCCTAATGTGTGGTGAGGAGGTCAGTTTGAGTGGCTAAAGACTGTCCAAGGACCACAGCTGGAGAATTGCAGAAATAGTTGAGTCTCGGGGTCAGAAAACCTTTAAAAAAGTGTCAAATAGCACCTACATCACCACGTTGTTTGGGAGGGTTTCAAGAAAATTCTCCCAGCTCATCCAAAAACAAACTAAAGCATATTCAGTTATCAGACATGACTGGAACTTCAAATGGGACTGGCTTCTATGGTCAGATGAAACTAAAAATGAGCTTTTCAACAGCAAACACTCAAGATGGGTTTGGTGAACACCGAGCTGAAAAGTACCCCATGTGTACAATGAAATATACAGCTGTATATTTGATGTCGTGGGCCTATATTTCTGCTTGGAGGTCCTGGACATCTTGTTTAGACACATGGCATCATGGATTCTATAAAATACCAACAGATAAAAAAAAAAAAGTGATTGTCTCTTATTAGCAATCCTATAATGGACCAAGTTTGGATCTTCCAACTGTATAATAATAACCCAAACACAAACACAAAAACTCGAAAACAACACAGAAAAGGGTCACTGAGCTCAAAACCAAGCTTCTGCTATAGCCATTCCAGTCCTCTGAACTGAACCCTATGAAAAATGAGAAGAGTGAACTGAAGAGGAGAAGCTGGGAATCTGAAGGATCTGTAGAGATTCTGGATGAAGGAATGGTCTCTGATCTCTTGTGAGGTGTTCTCTAACCTCATCAGGCATTATAGGAGAAAATTTAGAGCTGTTAAACTGGCAAATGGAGGTTTCAAAAAGAATTCAATAAAAGGGTGTCCGTAATTGTGGCCAATGTGTATTAGAGAAAAACGTTTATTTCATAATGATATTTCCCCCAATTTTAAATTATTATTATCCAGTGAAAGGATCAATTTTTGTAAAAAAAAAGATCAAAAGGATTAACAATCGAGATAATTTTTCACAGCCTTCTTTGATATATTTACCAAGGGGGCTGATATTTTTGGCCACGACTGTATATACAGTATGTATATTTATTATTATATATATATATATATATATATATATATATATATATATATATATATATATATATATATATATATATATATGTGTGTGTGTGTGTGTGTGTTTTGTGTGTGTGTGTGTGTGTGTGTGTGTGTGGCGGTAATAACTAAATTTTAATTCAATTAAATTTATTTACAAAGTGTAAAAAAATTTATAATAATAATAATAATACAAATTAAAAAATGTTGTTCATGACATTTCATGTGTCCAGTTCTTTTCCTTAAGGAAAGAAGAAAACGAAATAATACACACACAATAATAAAATGTTTGTAACGTTTTAATTTTAATTTAGTAACTAAATTACTAAAACTTAAACTAAAATTAAAAGAAAAACTAAAAGATGTAAAAATACTAAATTCTACATATGAATAAATGCTGTACCAGTATATAAATGATACTAAAATATGACGTTCATACTATCACAACTATCATAATGTCATTCTCTATGATCATTTAGCTTAAAAACTGGGGCAAATGGCATGTTTAGTATCTTTCCATTTCCTTCTATACATTTACATTTCCGTAAACAGAAGCATACAGTTTTACTATATTTTGATGTGTCTGTGTGTTTTCAGTCGATCATGTGGTCCCAGAGCCAGGCGTGAGTCTGATCGCTGCTTTTAACCAGTGGAGGGAGTGGGCCGATCACAAGTCCTGCTGCGATTACTCTCTGCATGTGGACATCACAGAGTGGCACAAGGGCATGCAGGAGGAGCTGGAGGCGCTGGTCAAAGATCACGGTATGCTCCTCTGCACTTTACACACTTTTGCATGTGTGCAACAACAATGGAAGCTTACAAGTAGATTAGATCAACTGACAGCATTCATGGCAATGTTGCTTAACAGAGAAGATCCTTTTTTTTTACTTTACTTTTTTCCCTATTTAAAAAATTCACATGTATCAAAAAGTACTGCTGGAGGATTTAAACATTATGTGTTAATATGAGATTAAAGTGATAATAAATGCTCATCTCAAGTGGGTAAATATGGTGACTTTCACATAATATGTGCAAGCGATTATTTATATAGAGAGAAATCGAAATACTGCAATTACATCAGTGATTATTAACCTATAACAGTGTTCTCAAGTGGAAAGTCTCGCTTTAGGCACTTCATCTTTGAGAATAAATAAAACAAACCATTATAATGAATGTTATAGAATTTAGAACAAAAAAGTATAACCAATAAATCTAAGGATTTAAAAATACAGAGTGAATGAATAATTCAGGATTAACAAAAAGTAAAACGAGTCCAATGCAGTTCAATGATAAGAGTCGGGGGCAAGAAATGCTTAATAGTCACAAAAATGATGTCACAATGCAGCAGTTTTATCAATGGAGTTCATACACTGAGAACAGTATTCCCACATGAAAGTGATGATTTAGGCACTTTATTGCAAAAATTACACATTTTCGAGGGAAGAATCATTGCAGGTGCTTAAACAAGAATATAACCTGCACATTTCCGCTTTTAAGTCCATGAACTCATTACTTTAACCTTCCCTGTTTCAGCAGCTCCAGATCTCTGTATGCACGTCCATGTCTGATGTCTTACATCCTGATTTTTTTTTTTTCTCCCAGGTGTCAACTCTTTCCTTGTCTACTTGGCGTACAAGGACATTTTCCAGCTAAACGACTCCCAGGTATGCATGGTTTCTCATGCGTATTTGTTTAATTATCCTGTTAAAGATGGATTATTAGACACTGAATGAGCAGTACTAGTGTTTTTGGTGCGTTGAGAGTGCAGTGCTGATGAGTTCTCCATGATTTGAGCGTGCAGGGCTGATGGTCACAGGGGAACAGATATGTTTGCTCTGATGTTCAGCACATTTCCTGTAGCTGTAGATCCAGAGCAGATGATAAAACAAACTGCACCGCACTGAATAAACACAGAAACTACACCCAGTGCTGTGTTTCTCCTTTCTGTTGTAGATGTATGAGGTGTTCAGTGTGATCAGGGACTTGGGAGCCATCGCCCAGGTGCACGCAGAGAACGGAGACATCATTGCTGAAGTGAGCTCCCCTTCTCTACCTTAAAAATAAATTAATTCAGTCATTAATATAAACGGATATATATATACACTCACATACAGGAGCAGAAGAGGATTCTGGGATTGGGTATCACTGGTCCAGAAGGACATGTTCTGAGCCGCCCAGAGGAGGTAAAACACTTCACATGCACATCAAACTACACCAAATACATTCACACTGCAAAATCACAGCTGTGTACCACATGGAAGGGCTTTTTAGCACGTCATCCTACATCCAGACCCTTCCAAAATACCCTTCAGACATGCTGCACTAAAACACATTTATGGTTTATTTCCCTTTAGCGATCAGGGGATTTCAGACTTTCCACTTTCCCACTGTTTTTACAGCCAGACTCATTGATCATTGGTATCGCAGACACATCAGCCTTCCAGAAACCTTTAGCCGCACATAATGTGCAGGAAGTGCCGAGCAGCACTTTATAGCGGCTGTGTCTGTAATTTCAGCTGAAGGTCAGTGAGTGTCGGTTGTTTTTAAGGTCAGTGAGTGTCGTTGTTTTATAGGTGGAGGCCGAGGCTGTCAACCGGGCTGTGACCGTCGCCAATCAGACCAACTGCCCACTTTACATCACCAAAGTGATGAGCAAGAGCGCTGCTGATGTCATCGCACAGGCCAGGAAAAAAGGTACAACAGATGTTTGATATAAAAGTCCAATGTGTTGATCAACTTCCCAATAAATCACCCAAACGAGCCCGGAAAATGGCACATGGGTTTCATTTGCAAATGATCAAAAGAATCCTGTCTAGACTGATTTTCTTACACAGTATTTTTGTCTTGATTTCCAGTACCAAATAAACATTATTAAATCAAAATATATTTACTTGAGAAACAAAATGGCCTGAGATTTTAAGTCTTGTTTTCTGAAGAAAAATTATAATAATTAAGTGAGTTTATGTTTAAAACGAAAAATATCTGTCAGTGGGTTAAAAGAAAAGAAAAGAAAAGAAAATTAAGTAAACACTTTACTTAAAGTGTTTATGTATAATGCATTATAAAAGTAGTTTTAATGCATTAATTATGCCTTGTAATGCACCTTATAATGCATCATACTATCTTAATGTAATCACAGTTAATACACTTAAAACACTTATGCATTTTATATTCAGTTATAATTATTTATGATAAGATATAATGTATTAAAATGCACATTATGAATAGTTATGGTTGCACTTTATTTTACAGTACGTGTACTTATATGTACTTACAATGTATTTATCTAAGAAAGTTCTGTAATACAAGGTAAATACATGGGGTAGGGTTGGTTTAAGGGTAGGTACATACATAGTTATTGTAATTATTATAATAAGTACATATAATCTACATGAGGAACAGGACTGTAAAATAAAGTGCTACCAAGAAAATTATTAGCAGTTTATGTTATATAACTAGTGACTAGTGAAGTACCATCGTACTGTGCTAATACAGTTGTAGCCTATATAATATATTCAAAATATACAAAAACTGACCAACAATCAATTTGCTAAAATATGTTTCTTCTGTAAATGTATATTTCTACCAAATATTTTTTTTAGGCGATTTGTTGTCTATTTTTGAAAATACTTTTTCAAATTTATTTTTATTTTTTTACAAGCATTTTAAAATAAATATTTTATATTTCAATTCAAGAAAATTCATCCACACGTCACATTTACAGAGGTCATATGACATTGCTAAAAGGAACATTATTTGGTGTATTTGGTGTAATGCAATGTGTTTATGCGGTTTAAGGTTTAAAAAACACATACTTTTCCATATACTGTGTATTATTGTTTCTCCTCTATGCCCCGCCTTCTGAAACATGTCGATTTTTACAAAGCTCATTGTTCTGAAAAGCAAGGTGTGCTCTGATTGGCCAGATATCCAGTGTGTTGTGATTGGCCGAATACCTCAAGCATGTGATGGAAAAATTATGACCCTTTAACATACTGTTATGCCATGTGTCCCGGCTCGATGAGACAAAACCAATAAAACCCATTATAAACAAGGCATTTGTTACATCCAGTGGAAACATAATTACTGATTATAATGACTTATCCTGTCTTTTAACTTGTTGCATTGCATCACGCCGCGTAAACATAAAACCATGTCTGCATTTGTGATCAGAGAAATGACAAACAACAAGCTCTACTCTACACTGCTCAAAACTTGCGTTTGAATCATCAGTGGCAAATCCTGTAAATATGAAAACATACTTACAGACTGAGAGTCAGCATTATTTTTTAGAACACAAGCATTGCAGGTTACTCTCCCAGGTTCAGGAAACAGACCCTGACCAAAGAGTAAGGAAAACTTGAAATCGCATCATATGACTCCTTTAAGTATGAAGAATGAAGTAGCTGTCCTGGAAGCAGCCTCGTGGAGCTGACCCAGTGCTTTCCCTCGGCAGGTACCGTGGTGTACGGGGAGCCCATCTCAGCCAGCCTGGGGACCGACGGCACTCACTACTGGAGCAAGAACTGGGCCAAAGCTGCAGCCTACATCACATCTCCACCCCTCAGCCCCGACCCCACCACCCCGGACTATCTCAACTCCCTGCTGGCCTGGTGTGTGTCCGCAGCTGCTCTAGTGCATTATGGGCATAGACTGCAGGGGGGTATTTAGACCACAGTGAGTGTGTTTAGAGCAGGGTTTAGCCATTAGCCACCTACTGTTTATCATGCCATGCTGACTTTAAAGGGAAGAACATTTATGGGTGATCACTAGAGGGCGCCATTACATAAAGAAGAGCGTCTCTCTACTTATTCTTATGACAAACTAAGAGACAATACAAATGATGATGAAAGAACCCTTTACTAGGTTAAAATAGTACAAATAAGAAGAAATTCTATGGTTATTATAGTTAAAACTAAAATCATAAAAAAATTATAATAATTTTTACTTGAAATATAATAAATGCTAACCGATGTAAAAAAATAAAAATAAGGGGAAGAATCTTATGTAGTAACTGATCTTTTTTTTTTTTTTTATCATACTTTATCAACTTTTTGAAGTTACTAATTAATGTAAAATATTTATGTGGAGCTACAAATTAATTTTAAGAAGGAATATTTAATGTAGTTTCGTAGTTAATACTATGCAGTGCTAAAACTGCAAGTATAATAATGATAGAATAAATAGCTAAATGTCTTTAAATTAATTTTTAATCAACCTTTTAACTTTTGCAATTAATTTTAACTGTTTATGTAGTAATAAAAATAAATTGGCTAAGAAATATAAGATAATTAGCCAAATATTTTTAGATAAAGTTCAGATTAGAACTTCCAAAAGCATTTAATGTCAGCTAGCAATATACTGTGATACCTCATGGTTGCTTGATGGTACACATGTTATTCATTTACATGTTATTGAATTTTTTTTTTTAGTAAGCCATGGTATTATATTGTCAAAAAGAATAACAACAACTTACTGCCATGTGTAAAAGCATTACTGTTTGTGTGTGTTTTGTGTGCAGTGGTGATCTGCAGGTGACTGGCAGTGCTCACTGCACCTTCAGCACTTCCCAGAGGGCCGTGGGCAAGGATAATTTCACCCTCATCCCGGAGGGAACTAACGGTACTGAGGAGAGAATGTCCATCATCTGGGACAAGTGTGTGGTGAGAGCTGATTCATCTGTTCATTAATATTATTACAGACACGAGGAGTATATGCATCTGTTACTTTGTAAGCATTAACTCATGCGTTTGTTTCTTTTTTATCTTTATCTTTGTTATTATTTTATTGTACCCAAAAATGATTTATTATTAAATAGTTTCATATTTAAAATCTGACTAGATGAGCCACAATGCATTGTTTTGATTATTATTGTTAAAGACTTTTATATTTAACATTTTAATTATTATTATTATTTTTTTCCTTCTAAAGGGTTTATCTTCATTAGAGTATCGTAGTTAAAATGAGTATATAATAATGAATAGTTGCATCTGTACTGTCTGATTAGATGCTCTATGTCACTTTATTTTGATTATATATATATTTCATGATGTGCACAACACACTATAACTATTCTGTGGTAACAATCAATGTAACTCTCATTGCTGTATCATGTCCACAAAAGTTTCTGACCCCGTCTTTAAGATGAATGTTCTGCTTCACAGGTGACGGGAAAGATGGATGAAAACCAGTTTGTGGCCGTGACGAGCACCAACGCAGCCAAGATCTTTAACCTGTACCCCCGGAAGGGCCGCATCGCTGTGGGCTCTGATGCCGACCTGGTGCTCTGGGACCCCGACACCACCAAAATCATCTCTGCTAAGAGCCACCACTTGGTGAGAAGAGTTTGTTCACTTTTGAAGTAATGTTTGTCAGCTGAGAAGGAAGCTCTGGGGCCTGAGTGTTAGACTAGTGCATCAGGTTTGGACCAGCTCTGACACTGACCCATGAGCCTCTGCTCTGAGCTGTTTTGGTATTCTGCTGACTCACTCGCTCTGTCCGCTCCTGTTTGTCAGTGAGGCTGATGCTGCGATCTGTGCTGATTTAATTCGACCGGAAAGAGATGCTGATGCCGTCAAATATAGAAAGAGTCAATTATCTGAGATGAATTTAGGATGTGCTACAGATTGTTTTAGAGCTTCAAAAGCTCGGCTAGACAGACTTTCATGCAGTGTAGTGGTTAAACTTGAGATCTCTCCTCATTCTGTCCTTCTCAGGCGGTGGAGTACAACATCTTCGAGGGGGTCGAGGTGCGTGGAGCTCCTCTGGTGGTGATCAGCCAGGGCAAGATCGTCCTGGAGGATGCGAACCTCCACACCACTGAGGGTTCTGGACGCTACATCAGCCGTAAACCCTTCCCAGACTACGTCTACAAGAGGATAAAGGCCCGCAGCAGGGTATATATGCGTTATACACAGATGCATGTAGACTCTTTTTTTGAATCATAAATTATTTAAAAATTGTCTAATCGAGGTATCTCTCATCACAGCTTGCTGAGCTGCGTGGAGTCCCACGAGGTCTATATGATGGCCCGGTGTGTGAGGTCACTGTGACACCTAAGGTCATGACCCCTGTAACCTCCAGTAAGACTTCTCCAGTCAAACACACTCCTCAACCGGTTCGCAACCTACATCAGTCTGGATTCAGCCTGTCTGGTGAGTATACAACTAAATGTCCTATACTTACTCTTGAAACAAACATAGTTGTTTATATATATATATATATATATATATATATATATATATATATATATATTTAAGAAAAGTGTTTTTAGCTGATTCTTGAAGATGGCTATGGACGCAGCTGCTTCGGTTGAGTCCTCCACCAGGAGGGAACATTTATAAGTCATTTTTTTCTTTCACCATTTCACAGGGGCTCAAATTGACGATAACATCCCTCGTCGTACAACTCAGCGCATTGTGGCGCCTCCAGGTGGAAGGGCCAACATTACCAGCCTGGGATAAAATCAATCACTCATTACAGAGAGAAAAGGATGGGGTGGGATGGGGGTTGAAGAAACTTGGGCTTTTCACCCGGGAATGGTCCAGCTGTCTGGACTGCATCCCATCAAGCACACCTCTACTTCCTCCTACACTTCTGTCCATCCATCCTCCCCTAACACCCATCCTTTTAACTCTAGTGTCACTCTAGTGATTTTTGAGTGTTTTTCTCAGATGAATAAGTTTCAGGATTACTTGGCATAGAACTGGGATACAGTACTTACTGGAAAGTATGACTAAACAGCATACTAGCATTCTACTAATTCTTCAGTATGAATAATGTGCATAGTGTGAGTTTTCTGTATGCAATGACCTACTGTACTGTGCAGTATGAAACAGAGCATATTGCACTGTGTACTGTATCCCATAATGCAATGCAACTTTCCATTTCTCGTGCAACAAATTAACTGGAAATAATAACTTTTTCTTTGGTCAGACTGTCTAAAATAGATTTTTTTATATGCAGTTAGATTAAAATGCAAAATAACTATTTATTTCTGCCTTGATAAATGTGTTGAAACATGCAACGCATGCTTGTTTTTGGCCAAGTGTTCCTGAATCTTATCCAGCTAACCAAGTAATCCACTTTCAAAGAACAGGAACTACCCAGCTAACAAAAATATATTCTTAGACCGTTTTGCTAAAGTTATTTTTCGCTGAACATTCAAAGTATCCAGTTAAAAAGAAAAAATGTATTGTTTTGTTTATGTGAACGTAAGAGAAAACAAGAATGTTCTGTTTCATCATTTTGCAAACATTATGGAAATGTTCTACTTTTAAATATTCAAATAATTAGTAATTTTAAATGTAAAAATTCTTAAACTGATGGTTAAAAATGTTAGACAGAGGTGGAACTAAAATGTTTCAGAAAAACGTTACATGATAAAAAAAAAAAAATTGAGTTAACGATTCAGAATGTTGAGACCAGTTACCTCTGAACGTTCTAATTAATGTAACTGGAAGAATATTTGTTCGGAACTTTGAGAAAACCTTGTGTGGCGAGTGGGGCGGGGCCGAGAGGCGTGGGAACGAGGAGTGAGGCCAGGTGTAGTGATTGGAGATAAGCTACACCTGCGCCCCACCGCCGGTCTTGAGTCCCACTGTAACAATATGAACTTCTTACTTATCGGGAAGAAGGAGGCGGGAACCGGCGCACAATCAAAATACATTTTAATAATCACAAAATAAATACAAAACGGCGCACCAGCCCCTCGCGGACGACTCGTGCGTGCAAATAAAAACCAAAACATAAAATAATGTCCCAGGCCTGGTCCTCTCTCGTCCTTCACGGTCGTCACTCCAGTTTTATATCCTTCCATCTCCTACGTGGGACTCAAGACCGGCGGTGGGGCGCAGGTGTAGCTTATCTCCAATCACTACACCTGGCCTCACTCCTCGTTCCCACGCCTCTCGGCCCCGCCCCACTCGCCACACCTTGGCAGAACTAACTAATAACGTTTTGTTAGCTAGGTAGTAGGCTACTCTCCATCATTTGCCTCCACACTTTAATGTTTTTATTTGTTTGCATTCTGGAAATGAACAGCACAAAACTCCCGCCTGTATGGTTATGATTTAAACGTGCTGTCGCTATTTTAATTTGTGGTTTTTCCTTGTAGGAAGAGTCGATGAGATATTTATTGTATAGGATTCAAACCACATTTGTATTTTACATTTTGCAAAAGTGTCAACTCTTCCACAAACGCCTGATGTATTACAAGTTTTTAGAATGTTGTTTTATAATGGACATAATAGTTTTATTCTTTTTATGTTTTATTTTCCTATGTATGTCATTGTTTCGGTTTCAGGTTGGTGTTTCAACGCTCCCTGAAATCCCTCACATTTGTCTTCCTCACATTTTTTGCACTTCGTTATTTTCTCTCAGTATTATTTAACTGCAGTTTTGAAGATGTTTAGAGCAAAAAAAAAAAAAAATAAAAAAGACTAACAGTGGTGTTTTTGGCTGTGGTGCGCAGTCCTGTGGGGTTTTAGTGTTATTTGAATCACAAATTTTTCGCTGTAAATGTCAAACTGTCCATTCCTACTTTGTCCCACGGTTGCACGAAAGGGGTCTCACAAGAAACAATACAGTACTGTTTAGAGAATAAAGAAAAACTCTCTGCGCGAGCAGCAGATCGAGAGGGAGGTGCTCTTTTCACCCTTTCATTTCGGTTTAGGAGGAACGCTGTTGCTATAGCAATGGTCCCGATCACTCTGTGTGGATGCTGATGAGTTACGACAACCGTGCCGTGCTGGAGGCCACCCCAATAACCTCCTCACACCAGGGGTTTTATTTGTGAGGTGGATCACTGCACGGGTTAGACCTTTCCCTGTGACGTCACAGTCGCTCCACGGGGCAGCTACTCACCTCCTCCCGTTCCGTCCCGTCCCATAACAGAACCGACCTTTACCGTGAGGACATTTTGAAGGTTGCAGTGGCTGTCTGTCAAGCGGATCGTCCGGCATGTGTAAGGTTGATCAGTATTATTCTGAATTTAACGTTGGGTCACAATGCTTTTCTTGCATTGCAGTTCTGCTTTGTTTTTATAAATTGACTTGCCTGCCTATTCACCAAGTGATACAGTTCTTGATTAATGTCTGTGAGTGTTGTTATGACAAGCTGAACATTTCTCATGGAAGATATGTACACAATTCATCATTATTCATGTCTTTGATTGTTACAATAAAATGCGGTTGTGAACAAAAGCCTGTAGAGCTTGTCCAGTGTCAAAACACATTCATCATAAACACATTTCCATCCTTGTTAAGTATTTTGCCCCTTAATTTTTTTTCATTGAAGATATGAGGTGGTAATATGATGATATTGTAATGTATAATAATCCCATTTGTATTAAGACACTTTAAGGGATAGTTTCCCCAGAATTTGACTGTCATTTAAGGTCCACTGATTTCCATTAGGCTAATGGAAAAAAATACTGTGTAAGTCAATGGGGACTAGCAACTGATTGGTTGCCCACATTCTAACAAAAATATCTTTGTTGTGTGTGTGTTTAACAGAAAAAAGAAACACACGTTACAACGTGAATAAATTACTCTTTTTTTGGGGGGGGGGGCTTTATACGCTACATATTCTGTACATATATATCTCATATAAAAATCTAAAGTTGTCAGAATTTTTTTTTTGTCAGGACACCTTTATATATAGCGCTTTTAACAATACAGATTGTGACAAAGCAACTGAACAGCATTAAATAGGAAAATAGTGTGTCAATAATGCACAAAGGCAGTTCGTCATTGAATTAAGTGATGTCATCATTCAGCTCAGTTCAGTTTAAACAGTATTTGTGCAATCAAGTCGATGATATCACTGGAAATTAAGTGTCCCCAACTAAGCAAACCAGAGGCGACAGCGGCAAGGAACCAAAGGGGTTTAGTTCTCCTCTGACAAGACAAAACCAGCAGTTCAATTCCAGGATGCAACAAAGTCAGATTGTGCAGAGGACTCATCTGTTTCCTGTAGTCTTGTCCAGGTGGCCGTCTAGGAGACAAGGTCTATACAGGGGATCTGTATCTGGGGATCATCTAATGTTGTGTTCAATAGTGTTGATTGTAGAACTAAGATCGCACTAATAGAGAGATACAAACACGATCAGATGATAAGAGCAGGTCAGTTGTAACTCTAAGGAGAGCAGTCTCGGTACTATGAGACGGTCTAAATCCTGACTGGAAATCCTCACAGATACAATTTTTCTCTAATAATAAATATATAGGTGAGGATATTGCCTTTTCTAGTATCTTGGAAAGAAAAGCAAGATTCGAGATCGGTCTGTAATTGACTTTTTCTTTGGGGTCTAGTTGTGTTTTTTTTTTTTTTTTTTTTTTAGGCTTAATAACAGCCGGTTTGAATGTTTTGGGGACATATCCTAATGACAATGAAGAATTAATAACAGTCAGAAGAGGATCTATGACTTCTGGAAGCACTTCTTTTAGGAGCTTAGATGGTATAGGGTCTAACATACATGTTGTTGGTTTAGATGATTTAACAAGTTTATACAATTCTTCCTCTCTGTAGTAGAGAATGAGTGGAACTGTTCCTCAGGGGGTCTATAGTGCACTGTCTGATGTGATACTGTAGCTGACGGCTGAATGGTTACAATTTTATCTCTAATAGTATCGATATTAGAAGTAGTTCATAAAGTCATTACTGCTGTGCTGTTTGGAAATGTCAACACATGTTAATGTTAATTTAGCCACTATATTTAATAAATTCCTGGGGTTATGTTTGTTTTCTTCTAAAAGAGAAGTAATCAGATCTAGCAGTTTTTAATTCTTTTCTGTAGGATAGGGTACTTTCCCGCCAAGCAATATGAAATACCTCTAGTTTTGTTTTCCTCCAGTAACAGTTGCACTCCATTTTCCGGGCTGCTCATTTAGGGTGCGAGTGTGCTCATTATACTACGTGTCAGACTGTTTTCCTTAATCTTCCTTAAGCGTAAAGGAGCACCATTATCTAAAACTGTAAACAACAACAGCGTTGATTTATGTCCGAGTCATTCATGGGTAAGCTTGTACTTTTCCTTTGACTTGGCTATGAATTACAGGTAAGTTAAAAATGTTGTAAATAATGTTACATTTCTTACTGAGACCAATTGTTTTACTTCATAAGTCTTTAACATACTGTGGAGGATTAATTTTGGTGTCTTTGTATCATCCTTTTTTTCTTTTTTTATCTCTAAGGATACCCCTTGACTTGCATTTTATGAATCACCAGAGAGACCATGGTTTGTATTCAGCTACTGTACAAAAAAATGTCACCTACATGTTGGTTGGCCGGAGGGTGAGTAAATAAACAGAGAATTAATTTTTTTGGGGTGAACTATAACTTGAAAAGGGCTTGTAAATGTAAAAGGCTATATTCCCCCATACAAGAGCATCCAGTATATCTGTCTTAATTGTTGTTTTGAAATGAGACTTCTTTTATACCCTTAAGAGAGAAAAAAAAGTTTATTCAAGTGTGCTATTAGTAAACTTCTTTTAAACTAAAAAAAATAGGAAAGTATGCTTTAGTTTACTTTTTATGTACTCCTCAGAAATATACTTAAAATTACATTGAAGTATACAGTACTTGACTTATACTTACAAAAAGTCTAAATATTTGAGCTATACTCCTAGAATCTGTGTTTTCATCATTACACGGTAGAGGGCGCTAGTATACATCTTCTGCACAGAATTTCCAAAAAAAAAAAAAAAACATAAGTGAAGAGGAAAAAAGAAACACCAGATACTAACACATGTAACACGATCATCTGACATAAAACAACATCAAAACTGTAACGTTATAGAATAAAATGTCAACCGATGAAGAGATAATAATTACAGTCAAGCTTTGGGATGTTGATCGACTCCATCTAAGTTTTGATTATCATTCTGAATTCAATTCATAGTCTTTTTTTTTCAGCTTTTTGTTCAAACTGTTATTTCTTTATATTTATTTATTTATTTATTTTTGATTAAAAAAAATAATGCCCGAAGGTAGAATAAAATATTTTTGTTTACAAGCAGATACTCTGTTCTTTCTTTGAAAGGTTTGTATGTTCAGATATTTATATAACAAAATATATAGACATTAAAACCTAAATAGGGACATAGTATTCTTAAAGTATTATGTAAAGTTCACTTAAAGCAAACTTATGAGTATACTTGCAGTATAAAACTACTAGTTTACTGAGACTATACTTCAAAGTGTACAAAGTTTTTAATTAGTAAACTATCCGTATACCTATAAGTTCACTTTTAGTATAATTGTAGTACAAACTACAGACATAGAGGTAAACTAGTAGTGTACTCAAAGTTTGCTTAAAAGTATACTTTTATATACTAGAAAGTGGGCCAATTTAGTCCCAATGATTTTTGAAACAGTACACTTACAAGTATACTACTAGAACACTGATATTTGTATACTTGCTACATAAAATATACTTAAGAATATACTTGAACTTTACTTAAGTATAGACCGTTTCTTTGGGCGTACGCGTCTGGCCCTAAGTTAACTTCCGGTCTGTGTTGTTTATATCGGCCTGGCTGCGGTACCTTGTACCTCTACAAACGCAGTTAAAGTCAAGGTTATGAGTAGACTGAAGTTGGGTTCAGGTGGTTGTGCTGTGGGATGTGTTTCCCATACATTTATTTATTTTTGAAGACTCGCAAGGATTTTTAAACTGATCAATTTCAAAAAAGCTTTGTTGAATAAACATGAGTAACGTGAGTTACGTACTGCACGTATAATATTATTAATTCCTTATATTTATATGTTTAAATATCAAAACGAGGCACGGGTGTTTTTATCAGGGTTCTAAATTAACACTGTTAATTCTGTTAGTTAAAACTTACTACCCAGTTTGGCTCGTGATGCATGACATGAGGCTCTGTTCTCAGTCGTTTATCCCCCTGGCAACCCTTATTCCATTTCCCATGAACACTGTGCTGTAATGCTACGTGATGACGTTTCATATGACCATTGGCTGCAGGCAGTTTGCAGTGAAACCAGCGCGAAAAAACGTGGAAACGAATAGAGCGTCCATCAGAAAAAACAAAGAAGAAGAACGAATGGAGCCAGAGCAGGGAGTATAGACTGAAAGAGGAGGGAGTTAGCTATTAAAGGAAAAAATTAAGATTAAACTAAATGCGGCGGTGGTTGGGACGGATTTCTGGGGTCGAAAAGAGGAACGAGGCAGGGGATGAGGATATTGATAGAGAAACAAAGAAAATAAAATTTAATGCCAAATGGCTGACGGGTCATGAATGGCTTGTGTTTGATCACAAGAATGTCGTAATGCTTTGTCAGGATTGCCGCATGCCCTGATATTTGTGCTTTTTTTCAGTTTCTTGTAAATATCTAAATGGATAAAGTCTAATATCACTGTAATCAGCACAAACTGGGCTATAATAATATGTGAAATGCATGCATGTACATGATTGTATTTTTGAGAAAAAAAATGTTATGCATGGTTAGTGAAAAACTAAAAATGTTAAATCACTTGAATAAGGCCATAAAACACATATGTAACATTGGTTCCCGGGACTGTTGAGAACTGGAGCTTGTAGCCTAGAATTTTTCTTTCTAAATTATGTGAAAATCATCTTGTTTACTCACTCACAGAAAACAATATATTGATTTAAATTTTCTAAGACACTTTTTGTTGGTAAAAGTCATATGTGAGTAGGCATCAACTATCATGAATATCTTTGTGATTTACACCAGAGAAGACAAAGGCCTGCATAATGAGCTGCATAATGAGCCTCTCAGTCATCTGTGCCACTGTGTGTGAGGAGTTACAAGAAAGAATGTGAGAAAAAAATAAAAGTATATAATTTTATGTTTGTAGTTTATTAAGAATATATTTAATTATCCCACAACATAATTTAATATCCACTTCGGGGAGCAGTTAAACAGTTTATTAGGAACAATCAAAGCTTACTCTCTGTCGCACAGTAGAGAAATTACCGTAAGGACAGGAGGAGAAGCTCGCAGACAATCTTTTACTGTCTACGAGGCTATCGGGGAACATGGAGGCATAAAGTCAAGGGAGATAATTAATCAGAATACTTACCAAAATGTGCTCTTGTTCACGCTCGCCTTCTCTGCAAGATTCGGTGGGTGATTCATTTGAGTCATATGAGTTAGATCGGGACTTAATGTTTTTGTGTTATGTCACAATTTTTGTTATTTTTTTGTTATTTGAAAATTATTGTTGTGTAAATTGTATTAACTGATTAAAATAAAGGGAAAAAAAGTTCGGGACTTCAGATCGGGTTCGCGAATCATTTGAGTCAGATCGCAACTTCAAAGCGGGTCCGCGAATCATTTGAATCATATGAGTCAGATCGGGACTTCAGAGCGGGTTCGCGAATCATTTGAGTCAGATCGCGACTTCAGAGTGGGTCCGCGAATCATTTGAATCATATGAGTCTTATCGGGACTTCAGATCGGGTTCGCGAATCGTTTGAGTCAGATCGCAACTTCAAAGCGGGTCCGCGAATCATTTGACTCATATGAGTCAGATCGGGACTTCAGAGCGGGTTCGCGAATCATTTGAGTCAGATCGCGACTTCAGAGCGGGTCCGCGAATCATATGAATCATATGAGTCTTATCGGGACTTCAGATCGGGTTCGCGAATCATTTGAGTCAGATCGAGACTTCATAGCGGATCCGCGAATCATTTGAGTCATATGAGTCAAATCGGGACTTCAGATTGGGTCCACCAATCATTTGTGTCATGAGTCAAATCGGGACTTCAGAGCGGATTCGCGAATCATTTGAGTCAGATCGCGACTTCAGAGCGGGTTCATGAATCATTTGAGTCACATGAATCTTTTTTTTACTGTTTATAATTCAAAGTTTACATTTCTGAGAATGCGTTCACGTGTGTTTTTCTTGAATGTTAAAAGAGGGTTTATTTTTATCATGTCTTTATTCATCTCGTTATTGACTTATACCCAGTTGTCTTATAAACACAAAGATATTTGGAAGAATGTTTGTAACCAAGCAGATCTCACAATCTCACAACTCATTAACTGCCATAATTAATCATTATCTTTAAGATGACGAGATCTGCTTAGTTACAAGCATTCTTTCAAATATCTGTGTGTCAAGCAGAACATAGAAAGTTATACAGGTTTGTAGTGACATGAGGGTGAGAAAATTATGACTATTTTCATTTTTGGGTGAACTATCCCACATATAACACATTACAGCTGTTTGGCTAATTTCTTGTGTAACCTCCACCCTTTTAAAATAAAAAATAAAAAAAATAAAAAGATAAATGACATGCACTTATTTTCAAATTATCTGTATTGTCTACAGCTAAAAAAAAAAAACTTGGAACAAGGTGAATGAATCATGAATAAAACATTGGAAAAAGGTAATCAACATGCATTAGATTTAATTTTTATTGTATAAAAGATGGTGTGCTTTAATGTGATGATGCCCTTGAGAAAGACCCTTAACTAGGTGTGTAACTGTGAGAAAGTGAACAGGACATTTCTGATAAAACAGGTGGGCTGTGATGTCCCCTGAATAATTAATTATAGCGTACCAATAAAAATGACATCAATATAAGTAACTTTTAGCTTTCTAACATTAGCTAATTTTAGCCTTACTCAGTGAATTTCAGTTGACAATCAGTGAATTTTCAGTTGACATCATTCCTCTCGGTTCCTTCTTGTCAAACTCAAGCATGTTAATCAAATAATACAAAATGTACTTACCCAACAGTAGATTTTATATAATATATATCCATACATCTCCCTCCTCCAGTCCTCAGCTCTCCTCGTGGTTGCCTGCTCAATGTTCCGAAAGAAAGCGAGATCTTTAAAGACTCCATTTGTCCATTATTATTTCTAAAGAAAGACGAAAATGTATAATAGGCTCCATTACCTTACGTTATGGTCCCGTGGAAGCAGTTTTTGTAAAAAATAGGCTAACGATTGCGTCATAACCTGCGACTCTCTGTCGCACAGTAGAGAAATTACCGTATGGACAGGAGGAGAAGCTCGCAGACAATCTTTTACTGTCTATGAGGCTATCGGGGAAACATGGAGGCATAAAGTCAAGGGAGATAATTAATCAGAATACTTACCAAAATTTGCTCCTGTTCACGCTCGCCTTCTCTGCAAGATTCGGTGGGTGATTCATTTGAGTCATATGAGTCAGATCGGGACATCAGTGCGGGCTCACGAATCATTTGAGTCAGATCGCGACTTCAAAGCGGGTCCGCAAATCATTTGAGTCATATGAGTCAGATCAGGACTTCAGAGCGGGTTCGCGAATCATTTGAGTCAGATCGCGACTTCAAAGCGGGTCCGCGAATCATTTGAGTCATGAGTGAAATCGGCACTTCAGAGCGGATTCGCGAATCATTTGAGTCAGATCGCGACTTCAGAGCGGGTTCGTGAATCATTTGAGTCAGATCGCGACTTCAAAGCGGGTCCGCGAATCATTTGAGTCATATGAGTCAGATCTGGACTTCAGAGCGGGTTCGGGAATCATTTGAGTCATGAGTGAAATCGGCACTTCAGAGCGGATTCGCGAATCATTTGAGTCAGATCGCGACTTCAGAGCGGGTTCGTGAATCATTTGAGTCAGATCGCGACTTCAAAGCGGGTCCGCGAATCATTTGAGTCATATGAGTCAGATCTGGACTTCAGAGCGGGTTCGCGAATCATTTGAGTCAGATTGCGACTTCAGAGCGGGTCCGCGAATCATTTGAGTCATATGAGTCAGATCGGGACGTCAGAGCGGGTTCGCGAATCATTTGAGTCAGATCGCGACTTCAGAGCGGGTCCGCGAATCATTTGAGTCATGAGTGAAATCGGCACTTCAGAGCGGATTCGCGAATCATTTGAGTCAGATCGCGACTTCAGAGCGGGTTCGTGAATCATTTGAGTCATATGAATCTTTCTTTTACTGTTTATAATTCAAAGTTTACATTTCTGAGAATGCGTTCACCTGTGTTCTACTGGAATGTTAAAAGAGGGTTTCTTTTTATCATGTCTTTATTAATCTTGTCATTGATTAACCCAGTTGTCTTATAAACACAAAGATATATGGAAGAATGTTTGTTATCAAGCAGATCTCACAATCTCACAAATCATTAACTGCCATTGTAGGAAAAATTATCATGATCGTTAACATAACGAGATCTACTTAGTTACAAACATTCTTCCAAATATCTTTGTGTCAAGCAGAACATAGAAAGTTACACAGGTTTGTAGTGACATGAGGGTGAGAAAATTATGACTATTTTCATTTTTGGGTGAACTATCCCACATATAACACATTACAGCTGTTTGGCTCATTTCTTGTGTAACCTCCACCCTCAGCTCTTCCTGGAGCGTGCTTCAGGTGTTCTGCCATCGCTGCATTCACTTCACAGCATCTGAAGGGAAGAGAATATATTTATTTTTAAAATAAAAAAAATAAAAATAAAAAGATAAATGACATGCACTTATTTTCAAAATATCTTTATGGTCTACAGCAAAAAAAAAAAAACTTGGAACAAGATGAATGAATCATGAATGAAACATTAGAAAAAGGCAATCAACATGCATTAGATTTAATTTTTATTGTATAAAAGTTTATTGTGGGCTTTAATGTGATGATGCCCTTGAGAAAGACCCTTAACTAGGTGTGTAACTGTGAGAAAGTGAACAAGACATTTCTGATAAGACAGGTGGGCTGTGATGTCCCCTGAATAATTAAAGCGTACCAAAAAAAAAAAAATATCAATATAAGTAACCTTTAGCCTTCTAACGTTAGCTAATTTTAGCCTTACTCAGTGAATTTTAGTTGACAATCAGTGAATTTTCAGTTGACATCATTCCTCTCGGTTCCTTCTTGTCAAACAAGTAAAACTCAAGCACGTTAATCAAATAATACAAAATGTACTTACCCAACAGTAGATTTTATATAATATATATCCATACATCTCCCTCCTCCAGTCCTCAGCTCTCCTCGTGGTTGCCTGCTCAATGTTCCGAAAGAAAGCGAGATCTTTAAAGACTCCATTTGTCCATTATTATTTCTAAAGAAACACGAAAATGTATAATAGGCTCCATTACCTTGTATCTTACGTTATGGTCCCGTAGAAGCAGTTTTTGTAAAAAATAGGCTAACAATTGCGTCATAACCTGAGACTCTCTGTCGCACAGTAGATAAATTACCATATGGACAGGAGGAGAAGCTCACAGACAATCTTTTACTGTCTATGAGGCTATCGGGGGAACATGGGGGCATAAAGTCAAGGGAGATAATTAATCAGAATACTTACCAAAATTTGCTCCTGTTCACGCTCGCCTTCTCTGCAAGATTAGGAGGGTGATTCATTTGAGTCATATGAGTCAGATCGGGACATCAGTGCGGGCTCGCGAATCATTTGAGATAGATCAGGACTTAATGTTTTTGTGTTATGTCTCTATTTTGTTATTTGAAAATTATTGTTGTGTAAATTGTATTAACTGTTTAAAATAAAGGTTAAAAAAAGTTAGATCGGGACTTCAGAGCGGGTTCGGGAATCAGATCGCAACATCAGAGCGGTTCCGCGAATCATTTGATTTAGATCGGGACTTAAAGGGGGGGTGAAATGCTATTTCATGCATACTGAGTTTTTTACACTGTTAAAGAGTTGGATTCCCATGCTAAACATGGACAAAGTTTCAAAAATTAAGTTGTACATTTGAAGGAGTATGTCTGTTCCAAAAATACTCCTTCCGGTTTGTCACAAGTTTCGGAAAGTTTTTTTTGAGTATGGCTCTGTGTGACGTTAGATGGAGCGGAATTTCCTTATATGGGTCCTGAGGGCACTTCTCCCGGAAGAGCGCGCGCTCCCGTATAGCACAGCACTGAGAGCACAACAGACTTCACTGTTCGGAGCGAGAGCGTCGCGAAATGTCACAAAAGGAGTGTGTTTTTGGTTGCCAGGGCAAGACAACCCTGCACAGATTACCTAAAGAGAAACAGCATTAAGGGACCAGTGGATGGAGTTTATTTTTACAGAGCATCAACGGAGTTGTGCAAGTGTTTGTGTTTGTTCCCCTGCATTTCGAAGATGCTTGTTTTACAAACAAGGCCAAGTTTGACGACGGATTTGCACATCGTTTATTTCTTAAATAAACGCATAATGGATAATGCAGTCCCAACAAAAAAGTGTCACGATCATGTGTTGGAACCGCATGCGGTGAGTAAAACGGCTTCAAATATCTCTGTGTTGTTAACTTAGCTGTCGGCGTGTAAGCACATCAAGTAAACAACATGCGATGTTGTCATCAAACTGCACTTTCCACATGTACAGCTTAAAAAAAAAAAAAAAAAAAGACGACAAAGTGGAACTTAGTCATTTTCCAAAACTGATTCTTTTATTTATTAAAGTTTTTCTTTCACTTTTGTAAAGTGAAAAGTTAATACAAATTGTATTTGATTGTTTTGATTTAGAGCAGTGAATAACTGCTATTAAAACTTAATAGGGTATCACTGTTTATTACTGATTTTAAAGGTTACTGAACTCTTGAAATGATTTGGATATACAGTTTAAACAACTCAAGATTGGCCCCTCTGTATTAATCGTGGAACCCTCTTGTGCCCCCCAGTTGAAAAAATCTTAGAATCGCCCCAGCTACAGACGCTAGTGTTTTTCCGGGAAAAATCGGTACAGACTATCTTTCTCTTATGAATATAATAAAACGAAAGACTTTTTGGAGTTATGAAGGATGCAGTACTACTCTATAGGTACTCAAGATTAACAGGATATTGAGTGAAAACGAGCATTTCACCACCCCTTTAATGTTTTTGTGTTATGTCTCTATTTTTGTTATTTTTTGTTATTTGAAAATTATTGTTGTGTAAATTGTATTAACTGTTTAAAATAAAGGGAAAAAAAGTTAGATCGGGACTTCAGCGCGGGTTCGCGAATCAGATCGCGATATCAGAGCGGGTTCGTGAATCATTTGAGTCATATGAGTCAGATCGCGACTTCAGAGCGGGTCCGCGAATCATTTGAGTCATATGAGTCAGATCGGGAGTTCAGAGCGGGTCCGCGAATCATTTGAATCATATGAGTCAGATCGGGACTCCAGAGCGGGTTCGCGAATCATTTGAGTCAGATCGGGACTTCAGAGCGGGTCCGCGAATCATTTGAGTCATATGAGTCAGATCGGGACTTCAGAGCGGGTCCGCGAATCATTTGAATCATATGAGTCAGATCGGGACTTCAGAGCGGGTCCGCGAATCATTTGAGTCATATGAATCTTTCTTTTACTGTTTATAATTCAAAGTTTACATTTCTGAGAATGCGTTCACGTGTGTTCTACTGGAATGTTAAAAGAGGGTTTCTTTTTATCATGTCTTTATTAATCTTGTCATTGATTAACCCAGTTGTCTTATAAACACAAAGATATTTGGAAGAATGTTTGTAACCAAGCAGATCTCACAATCTCACAACTCATTAAGTGCCATTGTAGGAAAAATTATCATGATCGTTAACATGACGAGATCTGCTTAGTTACAAACATTCTTCCAAATATCTTTGTGTCAAGCAGAACATAGAAAGTTACACAGGTTTGTAATGACATGAGGGTGAGAAAATTATGACTATTTTCATTTTTGGGTGAACTATCCCCTGGGGAGATTCTAGGATTTTTTCAACTGGGGGGCACAAGAAGGTTCCACGATTAATACAGAGGGGCCAATCTTGTGTTGTTTGAACTGTATATCCAAATCATTTCAAGAGTTCAGTAACCTTTAAAATCAGTAATAAACAGTGATACCCTATTAAGTTTTAATAGCAGTTATTCACTGCTCTAAATCAAAACAATCAAATACAATTTTTATTAACTTTTCACTTTACAAAAGTGAAAGAAAACTTTAATAAAAAAAAAAAATCCAATGTATGAATAGTGTACAACTCACAAATAATAATAATAATAGAATTTATTTATAATAGCCTTATATAATATATATATATAATAGCCTTATTTATATAAATGCAGAATAACATTAATAATTCATAGAACTAAATACACAATTAATGAATTAATATAACTAATATAAATTTAATATAATTAATTGTTTTTGTTTATTATCCACATCCCATTCAATTTGCATAGCAGCAGTTGTAGTAAATTTGCATTGATTTATAAACAAAATCTACTTATGTCAAGGGTAATTAATCTTGAGCATATTGATTTAAAATATCATATATCCATACTTTGTTAGTGTAAGAGCCAATTTTACGTTTCAATAATTTGTATGGTATTGTTTCTTTGAGTGTTGATTTCAAGCATAAACTGAATATATCATATTTGTATCTTTTCTTTCTGAGGTAGTTCTGTTTTTTCCTGTATTTATTTTATATATATTTATATATATATTTCAGTACTGTTTCCTATGTTTTCTGATGTACAGGCTAATTTCTGTTCTGTTTCTTTAATGGTTACGCCCACTTGGGCGGAAGATTGAACTGGGTAGTTGTTCGTGTATAGGAAATAAGGGAGAAACAGTTTTCTTACCGTTTTCGTCTGTCATTAAAAAATAACTCTTGTTTAAACATTCAAGGTAACAGCAGTTAAAGGTTTAACAGGTGAAACCATAGGAAAGGCTACAGGAACCATCAGGATTTTGTATAGTTTTGTAATTTTGTGTTTGGATTAAACTTTTTTGATTGACTTCTGTGACGAGTAAGAAGCTTTTTTCCTGTTCCAGTGAAGTTAACATAGGACTTTGCACCTACATTTAAAGTAAGAAAACTTCTCTTTTTCGTTTGAAGCGAGCAATATTTTTGTTTTTAACGAGAAGATTATCCAGTGATTCACGCAACATCAAAGACCATAACGTTACTTGGATATTAACGGACTATCGCGGGATTCTCGGCTGAGATTCTCCGATGCCATTTGGATTACATACACTACGGATTTTGCTGATCGGACTTTAGTGAGCTTTCACAACTTTTTCGGACGTTTTGGGGATATTATTGTACTTTGAATATTGCTGAACTTTGCTGCGTCATGGTCCCGCCATGTTTGCGTTTCCACACAGCATCGCAAGAGGGCGATCTCATCTGCTTTCGTGATGAACGCAATGCGCGCTTTGAACACGAACATTGATTACTATGGAAACAGAGGAATTGAACGCGGCCTCTAAAAGAGTAGTGAAGATGACTGTTAAAGCACAAGAGGAACGGCTTCATCACTTGTTGGGAACTAGAAGAGCCAAGCTGGGACATTTAACAAGGCAAATGAGAGAAATTGAAGCTCTGCTTGAGGACTCTGGTAATGTTGACACTGTGTATGATTGCATGAATGGTGAGTTTGCACAGTCCTTTGCTGCATTCCAAGACATTAATTATTCAACCAGAGAACTTATGTCAGATGATGAGGCATATTTAGATCAGTTACATTGGTTCGAACCAAAGTCTCAAGCAGTTAAGCACTTTGTAGACAAGGTTAAAGACTGGGTTGAAAAAGTAAAACTCCAATCCAAGGAGGCAGAGCAATGTGATGCAGAGGTTGAATGTAATGACAGTGCCTCAATGGTTATCTCTTCTTCACAACTGCCTCTCTTTCCAAAAAAATCTCGTAGTCAGGTGGCTTCAGGTGTTTCATCTACAGCTTCTTCTAGAATGAAAATTGAAACTGAAAGGGCAGAGCTGTTGGCACGAGCTAATGCGTTATTACAGAAACAAGAGCTTGAGAGAGAGGAAACTGAGCTCAAAGCAAAGAGGGAAAATTTAGAGCTCCAAACTGCTATTGCTGCGGCTGAAGCCAAACTTCAGGTTTTGTCCATGTATGAACCAGCTCGTAGTGTTTCTGATGCATCTGGTAATGCAGCTAGGGCTGCCACTATTGCAGAAACCCTTAAAGCTACACCTAATCAAGTAGTACGGCCAAAAACATTTTCTCGTGAGCTAATACCTGATACTGATGCAGTTCCAAGAGACAGTCATGTGCATCATGATTTTGTGACGGTAGGGTTGTGGGAAAAACACAAGGAGAGGGTAAGATCCAATTGCAGGTAAGGTTTATTGCACAAACAGGTTAAATACAAAATAAAACTGTCTTGAGAGACAAACAAAAAGGGAACCGGATGAAACGGATAAGAACGCGGAGGAACAAGAAGGTAACGAGAAGACTCGCGAGACAAGCACAACTCACACATAGGGTAAGGACTCCATACAGATGACAGAGAAAGACAGCTATACATAGGGAGACTAATGACAGAGGATTGTCAGCACCTGTGCGATTCTAATTGGAGTGCAATTACTGTGAAGACACAACCAGACTAGAGGAAATAAAGTGCCTATGGTGAAGTGCCTAAGGAGAAGTGAGCTCACTAGGGAACACCCAGGAAAACAGAGACTGAGAGCGTGACATTACCCCCTCCCCTACGGAGCAGCTCCCAGATGCTCCACCTGAAACCCCGGAAAACCCAACAGAAAAAGAGGTAGGAGGGAGGTGAAGCGGCGGCGGACTAGGGGGAGGGACGGAGGGTCAGAAAACAGGGACAGGAGAACCAGATAGAGTGGACCGAGACAAACAACCAGGTGGAATGGAGAGACAAAAGACAGGACAACCAGGTAAAAATGGAAAAAACAGAGACTGAACAACCAGATGGGATGGAAAGGCAGAGACAGGAAGGTGTAACACAAAACAAGGAGTCCAGGAGGGTGGTGGACTGGCGGAGGAAAAACAAAGGGGAGGGACGGAGGGTCAGGTCCAAAGGAGGAAAGTAGAAAAACAAAATGAAAACAAAAACATGGGTAAATGGAGGACATTAGGTGATGCCCACCTGGGCGGAACAGAGGGCCATCACATTCATTTGGTCAAGGCCGTAGTCCCCCAGGGCGGAGCGGAAGACCACCACGTTCTCGCGGTCGAGGCCGGAGTTCCCCAGGGCGGAGCGGAAGACCACCACATTCTTGTGGCCGACCCCATGGGAGGACGAAGATCACCGGTGACTTGACTCAGTCCTCGAAGATCACCGGTGACTAGCCTTGTCTCTGGAGAGTCATCTGTGACTAGCCCTGACTCTGGAAGACCATTTATGACTAGCCCTGACTCTGGAACGGCCTCGGCCTCCGGAACCACAGCGGGCACTGCCTCGGGAACTGCATCGGGCACCGCCTCGTCATCGGGAACTGCATCGGGCTCCGCCTCGGGAACAGCATCGGGCACTGCCTCGGCCTCGGGAACTGCATCGGGCTCCGCCTCGGGAATTGCATCGTGCTCCGCCTCGGGAACTGCATCGGGCTCCGCCTCGGGAACTGCATCGGGCTCCGCCTCGGGAACTGCATCGGGCTCCGCCTCGGCCTCGGGAACTGCATCGGGCACCGCCTCGGGAACAGCATCGAGCTCGGCCTCGGGAACAACAGCCGGCACCGCCTCGGCCTCGGGAACTGCATCGTGATCGGGCTCCGCCTCGGGAACTGCATCGGGCCCCGCCTCGGGAACTGCGTCGGGCCCCGCCTCGGGAACTGCGTCGGGCACCGCCTCGGGAACTGCGTCGGGCACCGCCTCGGGAACAGCGTCGGGCACCGCCTCGGGAACTGCTTCAGGCACCGCCTCGGGCACAGCATCGAGCTCGGCCTCGGGAACAACAGCCGGCACCGCCTCGGCCTCGGGAACTGCATCGAGATCGGGCTCCGCCTCGGGAACTGCATCGGGCCCCGCCTCGGGAACTGCATCGGGCACCGCCTCGGGAACAGCGTCGGGCACCGCCTCGGGAACAGCGTCGGGCACCGCCTCGGGAACAGCGTCGGGCACCGCCTCGGGAACAGCGTCGGGCACCGCCTCGGGAACAGCGTCGGGCACCGCCTCGGGAACTGCGTCGGGCACCGCCTCGGGAACTGCGTCGGGCACCGCCTCGGGAACTGCGTCGGGCACCGCCTCGGGAACTGCGTCGGGCCCCGCCTCGGGAACTGCGTCGGGCCCCGCCTCGGGAACTGCGTCGGGCACCGCCTCGGGAACTGCTTCGGGCACCGCCTCGGGAACTGCTTCAGGCACCGCCTCGGGCACAGCATCGAGCTCGGCCTCGGGAACAACAGCCGGCACCGCCTCGGCCTCGGGAACTGCATCGAGATCGGGCTCCGCCTCGGGAACTGCATCGGGCCCCGCCTCGGGAACTGCATCGGGCACCGCCTCGGGAACAGCGTCGGGCACCGCCTCGGGAACAGCGTCGGGCACCGCCTCGGGAACAGCATCGGGCACCGCCTCGGGAACTGCATCGGGCACCGCCTCGGGAACTGCATCGGGCACCGCCTCGGGAACAGCATCGGGCACCGCCTCGGGAACTGCATCGGGCACCGCCTCGGGAACTGCATCGGGCACCGCCTCGGGAACTGCATCGGGCACCGCCTCGGGAACAGCATCGAGCTCGGCCTCGGGAACAGCATCGAGCTCGGCCTCGGGAACAACATCGTGCTCCGCCTCGGGAACTGCGTCGGGCACCGCCTCGGGAACTGCGTCGGGCACCGCCTCGGGAACTGCGTCGGGCACCGCCTCGGGAACAGCATCGAGCTCGGCCTCGGGAACAACAGCCGGCACCGCCTCGGCCTCGGGAACTGCATCGTGATCGGGCTCCGCCTCGGGAACTGCATCGGGCTCCGCCTCGGGAACTGCGTCGGGCACCGCCTCGGGAACTGCATCGGGCACCGCCTCGGGAACTGCATCGGGCACCGCCTCGGGAACTGCATCGGGCACCGCCTCGGGAACAGCATCGGGCACCGCCTCGGCATCGGCCTCTGGAACAGCATCGGGCACCGCCTCGGCATCGGCCTCTGGAACAGCATCGGGCACCGCCTCGGCATCGGGCACCACCTCGGGCACCGCCTCGGCATCGGGCACCACCTCGGGCACCGCCTCGGCATCGGGCACCACCTCGGGCACCGCCTCGGCATCGGGCACCGCCTCGGGAACTGCATCGGGCACCGCCTCGGGCACAGCATCGGGCACCGCCTCGGCATCGGCCTCTGGAACAGCATCGGGTACCGCCTCGGGCACCGCCTCGGGAACGGGCACCGCCTCGGGCACAGCCTCGGGCACCTCCTCGGGAACAGCATCGGGCTCCGCCTCGGGAACAGCATCGGGCTCCGCCTCGGGAACAGCATCGGGCTCCGCCTCGGGAACTGCATCGGGCTCCGCCTCGGGAACTGCATCGGGCTCCGCCTCGGGAACTGCATCGGGAACGGGCACCGCCTCGGGAACAGCATCGGGAACGGGCACCGCCTCGGGAACAGCCTCGGGCACCGCCTCGGGAACAGCCTCGGCCTCTGGGACTTTCTCCAGGCCTTGAGGGACGGTCGACGCCTGTCTCCTCCTCCTCCGTCCTCCACGATGGCGAGTCGGTGGCACCTTGTCTGGAGACTCAGGCGTTGAGTCGTCCATCTTAAGCTGTTGCTCTGGGCTGGCGGCCATCTTGTGCTGTGGCGCTGGGCTGGCGGCCATCTTGTGCTGTGGCGCTGGACTGGCGGCCATCTTGTGCTGTGGCACTGGGCAGGTGGCAGTCTTGTCTGGAAACTCTGGTGTGGTTGTTGCATCCCACTGAGCACGATGGTGCAGGTAATTGGTAAACCCCCAAAAGTCCAGGATCTCTAACCCCTTCATCTCCCATTGAGGTAAAGGATCATCCAGGCAATTATTAAACAAATCTTTTAGTACTGCATCATTGTAACCTAACCCGACTGCCAAAGTCCAAAACAATTGCGCCAGGCCACCCACCTCACTTCCCTTTTGATGAAGGGTGGTTAAGTTCCGGAATCTCCCCCTCCGTTCCTCCATGGTGGCTGGGGAACCGATTCGAAATCTCACACCGCTGGATCTAGGCATGATGGAGTCCTTCTGTGACGGTAGGGTTGTGGGAAAAACACAAGGAGAGGGTAAGATCCAATTGCAGGTAAGGTTTATTGCACAAACAGGTTAAATACAAAATAAAACTGTCTTGAGAGACAAACAAAAAGGGAACCGGATGAAACGGATAAGAACGCGGAGGAACAAGAAGGTAACGAGAAGACTCGCGAGACAAGCACAACTCACACATAGGGTAAGGACTCCATACAGATGACAGAGAAAGACAGCTATACATAGGGAGACTAATGACAGAGGATTGTCAGCACCTGTGCGATTCTAATTGGAGTGCAATTACTGTGAAGACACAACCAGACTAGAGGAAATAAAGTGCCTATGGTGAAGTGCCTAAGGAGAAGTGAGCTCACTAGGGAACACCCAGGAAAACAGAGACTGAGAGCGTGACAGATTTTGCTAAATCACAACCAACAAGGTCAGATGTGAGAATTTCTTCACATGTTGATACAGGAAGCTTGTTCAACATAATGCAACGTCAAAATGACATTGCTGAGATTTTCATAAAACAGCAGTCTTTATCTACTCTTCCGCCTATGGATATTCCAGTGTTTAGTGGAGACCCGCTGGATTTCACATTCTTTATTTGAGCCTTTGAACATGGAGTAGAGAGTAAGACAACAAATAACAAAGACAGATTGTACTTCTTAGAACAGTTCACCAAGGGGCAACCAAAGGTTCTGGTACGCAGCTGTCAACACATGCCTTCTGAAAGGGGCTACAAAGAGGCTAAAAGACTACTCTACCAACATTTTGGCAATGAGTACACAATCGCCACTGCCTATACAGAAAAGGCACTGAACTGGCCAGCTTTAAGGCCTGAGGATAATAAAGCCTTAAATGAGTTTGCTCTTTTCCTTACTGGTTGTTGCAACACCATTGACAGTGTGGAATATGTTGAGGAAATGGACAGTCCAAGCAACATGCGTGCAATTGTATCCAAGCTTCCTTTCAAACTGAGAGAAAAATGGAGAGCAGTTGCCTGTGAGCTTCAAGAAAGGACTGGCTTGAGAGCAAGATTCTGTGACTTGGTTCGTTTTGTAGACAAGCAGGCAAAGATTGTTTCGCATCCACTGTTTGGCAATATTCAGGATAACACGATGGCAAAAGACAATCTCAAATTCAAAACAAACAGATCAAGTAACTTGCAAGTGAAAGAAAGGAAAACCACATTTGCAACAAGTGTGACACCTGTTCCAGAACCCAAAAAACAAAGAACAAAGGAAAAAGATGTAGCAAAAGCAAGCCATGAAACCCTCTGCTTATGCTGTAATAAAAACCATGGATTGGACGTTTGCAGCATTCTGAAGCATAAGCCACACAAAGAAAAACTTGACTTTCTGAAATCTAAAGGCTTGTGCTATGGTTGTTTATTACCAGGTCACATGAATAAAGGTTGTGTGCAAAGACTAACTTGTCAAAAATGCTCATTAAAGCATCCAACCATTCTTCATCTCCCAGAAAGGAAGCCAGAGCTTCCAAAATCTCAAGATGGAGACAGCTCCTTAACCGTCACTGACACTGTCATCAGCGAAACTTGTGGCTGCACTGGGGCTGGTCATTTGGTGTGCTCTTTAGCCATAGTACCAGTTAGAGTTAAGTCCAAAAAAAGCAATCAGGAAGTTTTGACTTACGCCTTCTTGGACCCAGGAAGTTCTGCGACATTTTGTACAGAACAGCTAATGAAGGAATTAAAACTAACTGGCAGGAAAACAAACGTCCTACTGCGTACTATGGGACAGGAAAAGTCTGTTAGTACACATGTTTGCACCGAACTGGAAATAAGTGGACTGAACGAGAATAATTTTGTGGATCTCCCTCAGGTGTTCTCTCAAAAAGAGATTCCAGTTAAAGGAGAAAACATTCCGCAACAGAAGGATGTTAAGAAATGGAAATATCTGGAAGAGGTGCATCTTCCTCAGATCGATGCCGGTATTGGCTTACTAATCGGAACAAATGTACCTTAGATTCTTGAGCCATGGAAGGTCATCAACAGTAGAGGAGATGGGCCTTATGCTGTCAAGACCATCCTGGGCTGGATTGTAAATGGACCTTTGGAGAGAGAGAACATCCAAACTAACAGAAACACAGGATGGACACAGGTGATGGCAAACAGGATTTCAGTGGTAACTTTGGAGAACCTAATCCAACAGCAAATGAGGTATGATTTTCCTGAATGTGAACAAGCTGAAAATTTGGAAATGTCCATTGAGGATAGACAGTTTATGAAGTCTGTATAACAGTCCATAGAGCTTGTAGATGGGCATTACTGCATTGACCTTCCTTTGAAAAAAAAGGATGTAATGTTTCCCAACAACTATGTTGTAGCTTCTCTGCGTTCACAATTTCGAAAATGAAAATTCAAAAGAAATTCAGCTTTCTACATGGACTATTGTAGTTTCATGGAGGACATGCTACTCAAAGGTCATGCTGAGAAAATCCTTGCAAATGAAATTGAAGGAACCCTTGGCAGTATCTGGTACATCCCACACCACGGGGTGTATCACCCACAAAAACACAAACTTCGAGTGGTGTTTGACTGCGCAGCTACCTACCAAGGAAAATCACTCAACTCGCAACTGTTGCAAGGACCCAACTTTAATAATTCTCTTATTGGTGTTCTGGCGAGATTCAGACATAAGGCGATTGCCCTTGCAGCAGACGTAGAAGGGATGTTTCATCAGGTCAGAGTTCCTGCTAAAGATAAAGATCTGTTAAGATTCCTTTGGTGGCCTAAAGGGGACACTGCACAGGAAGTGGAGGAATACAGAATGAGTGTCCAAGTTGTGCAATCTACGCTTTGCAAAGGTGTGCAAAGGACAACAGTGCACAGCATAAATCAGAGGTAATTCAGACAGTCCTTAGGAATTTCTATGTAGATGACTGTTTGACATCTGTGGCTACTGAACAGCAGGGTATTGCTCTAATGCATGACTTAAGGGAGATGTGTGCATCAGGAGGGTTTAATTTGACCAAGTGGA
The DNA here is from genome assembly GCF_023724105.1 of Carassius gibelio. Classification (NCBI taxonomy): domain Eukaryota; kingdom Metazoa; phylum Chordata; class Actinopteri; order Cypriniformes; family Cyprinidae; genus Carassius; species Carassius gibelio. Next base: position 4,136,859 of record NC_068403.1, on the reverse strand, counting down.
TGTCCAACAGTCGCACTGTACTTGCATCCATAAGTGAGGAGAGCAAAGCTAAGACAGTGAAGGATTTGGACCTGGAGAAAGACAAGTTACCATTGGAAAGAGCTCTAGGGGTTCAGTGGTGTGTTGAGACAGACACTTTGCAGTTCAAAGTAACCCTACAGGAAAAGCCTCTTACAAGGAGAGGTATATTGTCCATGGTCAGCTCCATTTATGATCCCCTTGGAATACTTTCTCCAGTTATTCTTCCTGCAAAGCAAATACTGCAGGAGCTTTGTAGAACAAAACATGACTGGGATGACAAGATTCCAGAAACTCTCAGACATCAGTGGAATCTGTGGCTGGCTAGTCTTCAGAACTTGAATGACTTTCAGGTTGAAAGATGCATGAAGCCACTTAACTTTGGTGAAATCACCTCAGCGCAGCTGCATCATTTTGCAGATGCCAGTGAGCTGGGTTTTGGCACAGTGTCATACTTGCTCATGGAGAATCACAGAGGTAACCAACATTGTGCATTTGTTATGGGTAAAGCAAGGGTTGCTCCAGTAAAAACAGTTAACGTGCCACGTCTTGAGCTTACTGCAGCTACAATGGCTGCTAGAATGGACAATATGCTGAAATCTGAATTGGACTTGATTCTTCAGGAGTCTGTATTTTGGACAGACAGTACTTCAGTCCTAAAATATCTCAACAACGAAAGCACACGGTTCCGTACATTTGTGGCCAACAGGGTAACTGCAATCAGAGAGCTCTCAAGGGCGTCGCAATGGAGGTATGTGAATTCTTCTTCCAACCCGGCCGACATTGCCTCAAGAGGACTTACTGTAGATGCTTTCCTTAAAGCAAATTCATGGCTCACAGGTCCATCCTTTCTGACAAAGCCAGAATCAGAGTGGCCCAAAATGCCTAGTCACACTCTTAAGTTATCTGTTAATGATTTGGAAGTTAAGGAAGTCTGCGTAAATGCAGTGAGTGCAGACAATTCTGACTATACTTCTCAGTTCTTTTCACACTACTCCGATTGGTACCATTTGAAAAGAGCCATTGCATGGTTCCTCAAGTTTAAAAGCACTCTGAAGACACTAATGGAAAAAAGAAATGAGCTGTGCCACAGTCTAAGAGACAATCTAGCAGTGAAATCTGAACTTCAAAACTTCAAATCTTCACTGTCAGGGGTTACATTGACTGTAAGTGACCTTGAAAAAGCTGAGGAAGAGATCATTCACTACAGCCAAACAATCATGTTTCCAGAGGAAATCAAAGCCCTCCAGCAAGGTAAAACTGTAAAACACAGCAGCACTCTCTACAAGTTGTCACCAGTTTTGCAAGACAAAATTCTAAGAGTAGGTGGCAGACTAAGCAGGTCATCTATGCCTGAGGAGGCCAAGCATCCTGCTATTTTAGCAAAGGACCATCCTGTTTCACATCTGATCTTAAGATCAATTCATGCAGATGTGGGTCACAGCGGCCGTAATCACATGTTGTCAAAGTTACGGAAAAAATACTGGATTCCAAAAGCACAAACGGCCATCAGAAAAATCCTATCTCAATGCACAATTTGTAAACGCCAGCGCGGCACTACAGGCAAACAATTCATGGCTGACCTTCCCCGTGACAGGCTTTTGCCAGATGAACCCCCATTCACAAATGTAGGCATTGATTATTTTGGCCCATTTGAAATCAAAAGAGGAAGGACATTGATTAAAAGATATGGGGTAATCTTTACTTGCCTGACGTTAAGAGCTGTTCACATTGAGGTCGCCAGCTCTTTGGATACAGACTCGTGCATTCATGCACTAAGGAGATTTGTTTCTAGAAGGGGTCAGGTTAAAACAATCAGGTCTGACAATGGGACAAATTTCATTGGGGCAGAAAGGGAGTTGCAAAAGGCCATACAAAGTTATATAATGACAGGATTCAAACCACAATGCTTGCAAAAGGTGTACAGTGGATTTTCAATGCTCCAACTGCATCCCACCATGGAGGTGATTGGGAACGTCAAATACGGACTGTCAGAAAAATTCTCAACTCCATTGTAAAACAGCAGTCTCTTGATGAAGAAAGTCTTCAAACGCTCTTATGTGAGGTGGAAGCAATAATCAATAGTCGTCCCATCACTACGGTGTCCAATGACCCAAACGATTTGGAGGCCCTTACTCCAAATCATTTGCTGCTGTTGAAAGTAAAGCCGTCCATGTCTCCTGGGGTTTTTGACAAAGCAGACCTGTATTCCAGACGTAGGTGGCGCCAAGTTCAGTATATGGCTGACATATTTTGGAAGCGCTGGATCAAAGAATACTTACCAGACCTGCAAGAAAGACAAAAGTGGCAAAGCCTAGTACAAAATCTCAAGCCTGGGGACGTTGTATTGGTTGCTGATGATTCCGCACCACGAAACTCTTGGGTAATGGGACGTGTGCTACAAACATTCAAAGACAACAAAGGTCTTGTGCGGCAGGCCCAAGTGAAAACAAGCACAAACATTATTTTACGTCCTGTTACTAAGCTTTGTTTACTTTTAGAGACAGACGTATAGTCTCCTATCTGTTATGGGTTTATCACCTAAATTCAGGTTAACATCTTATTGAAAAAAAAAATTTGGAGATTCAGTTTAAACTATTTGGTATCTTTCTTTTATGTAATTTGTTTGGCTCTTTAGTATAAATAGGTTGTTAATTGTTTCGTTGAACACAAAGACAATTAGGGGCTGGTGTGTAAGAGCCAATTTTACGTTTCAATAATTTGTATGGTATTGTTTCTTGGAGTGTTGATTTCAAGCATAAACTGAATATATCATATTTGTATCTTTCTTTCTGAGGTAGTTCTGTTTTTTCCTGTATTTATTTTATATATATTTATAAATATATTTCAGTACTGTTTCCTATGTTTTCTGATGTACAGGCTAATTTCTGTTCTGTTTCTTTAATGGTTACGCCCACTTGGGCGGAAGATTGAACTGGGTAGTTGTTCGTGTATAGGGAATAAGGGAGAAACAGTTTTCTTACTGTTTTCGTCTGTCATTAAAAAATAACTCTTGTTTAAACGTTCAAGGTAACAGCAGTTAAAGGGTTAACAGGTGAAACCATAGGAAAGGCTACAGGAACCATCAGGATTTTGTATAGTTTTGTAATTTTGTGTTTGGATTAAACTATTTTGATTGACTTCTGTGACGAGTAAGAAGCTTTTTTCCTGTTCCAGTGAAGTTAACATAGGACTTTGCACCTACAGTTAGATAGCTACTTGTTCAAAAAGGTAGCTTTAGTTTAACATGTAAAATATGTGGATCCTATAGAAACAGTTTAGAATAGCTTAATTAGTCCAGTGTTATTTTAGTATTAGTTATTTATTTTGCTATTTAATCATGCATTAAATATTTATGTATGATTTTTTTTTTTATTTGAGAATGTTTCTGGATGTCATCAAATGACGTTTTGTCAATAACTTCTGTGAAAACACAGTACACGCCGAATTTGAGACTCATTTTATTTACTTTGATCGACAAAAAAATTCAATAAAACTACAATATATTTGTATAGCAAGTAAACATCAAGTTATAGAAATTACATACAATTCATTTTAGAGAGAGAGCTTTCCAGGGTGCAGACAGCAATCGCGGAGCACCATGGTGATTTAGAACACCAACTGAATTTATGAGAAATCTACAGACGCAAATAGACTAAAGGTGTAGTAAAATAAAGAGCTATGTGTATTTTGGACTTTTTTTTTCACCACAAGTCTGAAAGAAGACATGTTATTGAAGACAAACAGCCCCAAATCTAAAAAATGACCATTAAAAAAACGATGTTTTTGCATGTGTCTCACCCATAGACTGTAAAAAAAAAAAAAAGTCAAGTGTGGAACGTTAAACATCATACGATTTGTTTCGTCACCTCACTTAAGTGAAAAAAAGTCGACAATCGACTGCATGATTCAATAATGACTTTATTAGAACTGCAATTATACTTTTTTTAAACTATTGATTTAAATTGCGTTGTTGCCTATATCGGTGCGTTCAGCCTAGAAGCATAGTAAATATAATGATTAGCATCTTGGTCTGCTCTAGGAGATAACATCGTCAACGAACCTGGTCTAACAACGAAAGACGTTAACGTTAGTACCAAACACTTCTTGCACTGCAACAACTCGCTAATCCAAAAAACATAAGCTATATAAAATAGATAAAGTTATCGTGTGCTTTACTTCGTTGGAAAACAGCAGCTCGTTATTCTTGGTCCTCGTTGAGAAGCATCGCGACGCAATCAGGAGTTATTTACTAAACTGAAAGATTATGATTTGAATTTGTGAGTGACAGACAAGTAGAAGGGTGGGGGCACACTGGGGGGCCAATCAGTTTTCAGGAGGGGCCAGTGCCCCCATGGCCCCTCCCCTGGCTACGCCACTGACTATCCCACATATAACACATTACAGCTGTTTGGCTCATTTCTTGTGTAACCTCCACCCTCAGTTCTTCCTGGAGCATGCTTCAGGTGTTCTGCCATCGCTGCATTCACTTCACAGCATCTGAAGGGAAGAGAATATATTTATTTTTAAAATAAAAAAAATAAAATAAAAAGATAAATGACATGCACTTATTTTCAAAATTTCTTTATGGTCTACAGCAAAAAAAAAAAAACTTGGAACAAGATGAATGAATCATGAATGAAACATTAGAAAAAGGTAATCAACATGCATTAGATTTTATTTTTATTGTATAAAAGATTGTGTGCTTTAATGTGATGGTGCCCTTGAGAAAGACCCTTAACTAGGTGTGTAACTGTGAGAAAGTGAACAGGCCATTTCTGATAAGACAGGTGGGCTGTGATGTCCCCTGAATAATTAAAGCGTACCAATAAAAATGACATCAATATAAGTAACTTTTAGCCTTTTAACATTAGCTAATTTTAGCCTTACTCAGTGAATTTCAGTTGACAATCAGTGAATTTTCAGTTGACATCATTCCTCTCGGTTCCTTCTTGTCAAACAAGTAAAACTCAAGCATGTTAATCAAATAATACAAAATGTACTTACCCAACAGTAGATTTTATATAATATATATCCATACATCTCCCTCCTCGAGTCCTCAACTCTCCTCGTGGTTGCCTGCTCAATGTTCCGAAAGAAAGCGAGATCTTTAAAGACTCCATTTGTCCATTAATTATTTCTAAAGAAACACAAAAATGTATAATAGGCTCCATTACCTTACATTATGGTCCCATAGAAGCAGTTTTTGTAAAAAATAGGCTAACGATTGCGTCATAACCTGCGACTCTCTGTCGCACAGTAGATAAATTACCATATGGACAGGAGGAGAAGCTCACAGACAATCTTTTACTGTCTATGAGGCTATCGGGGGAACATGGAGGCATAAAGTCAAGGAAGATAATTAATCAGAATACTTACCAAAATTTGCTCCTTTTCACGCTCGCCTTCTCTGCAAGATTCGGTGGGTGATTCATTTGAGTCATATGAGTCAGATCGGGACATCAGAGCGGGCTCGTGAATCATTTGAGTTAGATCCGGACTTAATGTTTTTGTGTTATGTCTCTATTTTATTTATTTATTTATTTTTTTTTTTTTTTTTTGTTATTTGAAAATTATTGTTGTGTTAATTGTATTAACTGTTTAAAATAAAGGAAAAAAAAGTTAGATCGGAACTTCAGAACGGGTTCGCGAATCAGATCGCGACATCAGAGCGGGTCCGCGAATCATTTGAGTCAGATGAGTCAGATCGGGACTTCAGAGCGGGTTCGCGAATCATTTGAGTCAGATCGCGACTTCAGAGCGGGTCCGCGAATCATTTGAGTCATATGAGTCAGATCAGGACGTCAGAGCGGGTTCGCGAATCATTTGAGTCAGATCGCGACTTCAAAGCGGGTTCGCGAATCATTTGAATTATATGAGTCAGATCGGGACTTCAGAGCGGGTTTGCGAATCATTTGAGTCAGATCGCGACTTCAAAGCGGGTCCGCGAATCATTTGAGTCATATGAGTCAGATCGGGACGTCAGAGCGGGTTCGCGAATCATTTGAGTCAGATCGCGACTTCAGAGCGGGTCCGCGAATCATTTGAATCATATGAGTCAGATCGGGACTTCAGAGCGGATTCGCGAATCATTTGAGTCAGATCGGGACTTCAGAGCGGGTTCGCGAATCATTTGAGTCATATGAATCTTTCTTTTACTGTTTATAATTCAAAGTTTACATTTCTGAGAATGCGTTCACGTGTGTTCTACTGGAATTTTAAAAGAGGGTTTCTTTTTATCATGTCTTTATTAATCTTGTCATTGACTTACCCATTTGTCTTATAAACACAAAGATATATGGAAGAATGTTTGTAACCAAGCAGATCTCACAATCTCACAAATCATTAACTGCCATTGTAGGAAAAATTATCATGATCGCTAAGATGACGAGATCTGCTTAGTTACAAACATTCTTCCAAATATATTTGTGTCAAGCAGAACATAGAAAGTTACACAGGATTGTAGTGACATGAGGGTGAGAAAATTATGACTATTTTCATTTTTGGGTGAACTATCCCACATATAACACATTACAGCTGTTTGGCTCATTTCTTGTGTAACCTCCACCATCAGCTCTTCTTGGAGCGTGCTTCAGGTGTTCTGCCATCACTGCATTCACTTCACAGCATCTGAAGGGAAGAGAATATATTTATTTTTAAAATAAAAAAAAAATAAAAATAAAAAGATAAATGACATGCACTTATTTTCAAAATATCTTTATGGTCTACAGCTAAAAAAACAACAACCTTGGAACAAGATGAATGAATCATGAATGAAACATTAGAAAAAGGCAATCAACATGCATTAGATAAAATTTTTATGGTATAAAAGATTGTGTGCTTTAATGTGATGATGCCCTTGAGAAAGACCCTTAACTAGTGTGTAACTGTGAGAAAGTGAACAGGACATTTCTGATAAGACAGGTGGGCTGTGAGGTCCCCTGAATAAAGCGTACCAATAAAAATGACATCAATATAAGTAACTTTTAGCCTTCTAACATTAGCTAATTTTAGCCTTACTCAGTGAATTTCAGTTGACAATCAGTGAATTTTCAGTTGACATCATTCCTCTCGGTTCCTTCTTGTCAAACAAGTAAAACTCAAGCATGTTAATCAAATAATACAAAATGTACTTACCCAACAGTAGATTTTATATAATATATATCCATACATCTCCCTCCTCGAGTCCTCAACTCTCCTCGTGGTTGCCTGCTCAATGTTCCAAAAGAAAGCGAGATCTTTAAAGACTCCGTTTGTCCATTAATTATTTCTAAAGAAACACGAAAATGTATAAAAGGATCCATTACCTTACCTTATGGTCCCGTGGAAGCAGTTTTTGTAAAAAATAGGCTAACGATTGCATCATAACCTGCGACTCTCTGTCGCACAGTAGAGAAATTACAGTATGGACAGAAGGAGAAGCTCGCAGACAATCTTTTACTGTCTATGAGGCTATCGGGGGAACATGGAGGCATAAAGTCAAGGGAGATAATTCATCAGAATACTTACCAAAATTTGCTCCTGTTCACGCTCGCCTTCTCTGCAAGATTTGGTGGGTGATTCATTTGAGTCATTTGAGTCAGATCGGGACTTCAGAGCGGGCTCGCGAATCATTTGAGTTAGATCGCGACTTCAGAGCGGGTTCGTGAATCATTTGAGTCATATGAATCTTTCTTTTACTGTTTATAATTCAAAGTTTACATTTCTGAGAATGCGTTCACGTGTGTTCTACTGGAATGTTAAAAGAGGGTTTCTTTTTATCATGTCTTTATTAATCTTGTCACTGACTTACCCAGTTGTCTTATAAACACAAAGATATTTGGAAGAATGTTTGTAACCAAGCAGATCTCACAATCTCACAAATCATTAACTGCCATTGTAGGAAAAATCATGATCGTTAAGATGACGAGATCTGCTTAGTTACAAACATTCTTCCAAATATCTGTGTGTCAAGCAAAACATAGAAAGTTACACAGGATTGTAGTGACATGAGGGTGAGAAAATTATGACTATTTTCATTTTTGGTTGAACTATCCCACATATAACACATTACATCTGTATGGCTCATTTCTTGTGTAACCTCCACCATCAGCTCTTCTTAGAGCATGCTTCAGGTGTTCTGCCATCGCTGCATTCACTTCACAGCATCTGAAGGGAAGAGAATATATTTATTTTTTAAATAAAAAAAAATATCGGGACTTCAGAGCGGGTTCGTGAATCATTTGAGTCATATGAATCTTTTTTTTACTGTTTATAATTCAAAGTTTACATTTCTGAGAATGCGTTCACGTGTGTTTTACTGGAATGTTAAAAGAGGTTTTCTTTTTATCATGTCTTTATTAATCTTGTCATTGACTTACCCAGTTGTCTTATAAACACAAAGATATTTGGAAGAATGTTTGTAACCAATCAGATCTCACAATCTCACAACTCATTAAATGCCATTGTAGGACAAATCGGGGGAACATGGAGGCATAAAGTCAAAGGAGATAATTGATCAGAATACTTACCAAAATTTGCTCCTTTTCACGCTCGCCTTCTCTGCAAGATTCGGTGGGTGATTCATTTGAGTCATATGAGTCAGATCGGGACATCAGAGCGGGCTCGCGAATCATTTGAGTTAGATCCGGACTTAATGTTTTTGCGTTATGTCTCTATTTTTTTTTTTTTTTTTTTTTGTTATCCGAAAATTATTGTTGTGTTAATTGTATTAACTGTTTAAAATAAAGGAAAAAAAAGGTTAGATCGGGACTTCAGAACGGGTTCGCGAATCAGATCGCGACATCAGAGCGGGTCCGCGAATCATTTGAGTCAGATCGCGACTTCAGAGCGGGTCCGCGAATCATTTGAGTCCGATGAGTCAGATCGGGACTTCAGAGCGGGTTCGCGAATCATTTGAGTCAGATCGCGACTTCAGAGCGGGTCCGCGAATCATTTGAGTCATATGAGTCAGATCGGGACTTCAGAGCGGGTTCGCGAATCATTTGAGTCAGATCGCGACTTCAGAGCAGGTTCGCGAATCATTTGAGTCAGATCGCGACTTCAGAGCGGGTCCGCGAATCATTTGAGTCATATGAGTCAGATCGGGACTTCAGAGCGGGTTCGCGAATCATTTGAGTCAGATCGGGACTTCAGAGCGGGTTCGCGAATCATTTGAGTCAGATCGCGACTTCAAAGCGGGTCCGCGAATCATTTGAGTCATATGAGTCAGATCGGGACTTTAGAGCGGGTTCGCGAATCATTTGAGTCAGATCGGGACTTCAGAGCGGGTTCGCGAATCATTTGAGTCAGATCGGGACTTCAGAGCGGGTTCGTGAATCATTTGAGTCATATGAATCTTTTTTTTACTGTTTATAATTCAAAGTTTACATTTCTGAGAATGCGTTCACGTGTGTTTTACTGGAATGTTAAAAGAGGTTTTCTTTTTATCATGTCTTTATTAATCTTGTCATTGACTTACCCAGTTGTCTTATAAACACAAAGATATTTGGAAGAATGTTTGTAACCAATCAGATCTCACAATCTCACAACTCATTAAATGCCATTGTAGGACAAATTATCATGATCGTTAAGATGGCAAGATCTGCTTAGTTACAAACATTCTTCCAAATATCATTGTGTCAAGCAGAACATAGAAAGTTATACAGGTTTGTAGTGAACATGAGGGTGAGAAAATTATGACTATTTTCATTTTTGGGTGAACATATAACACATTACAGCTGTTTGGCTCATTTCTTGTGTAACATCCACCCTCAGCTCTTCCTGGAGCATGCTTCAGGTGTTCTGCCATTGCTGCATTCACTTCACAGCATCAGAAGGGAAGAGAATATATTTATTTTAAAAATAAAAAAATAAAAATAAAAAGATGAATGACATGCACTTATTTTCAAAATATATTTATGGTCTACAGCAAAAAAGAAAAAAAACTTGGAACAAGATGAATGAATCATGAATGAAACATTAGAAAAAGGTAATCAACATGCATTAGATTTAATTTTTATTGTATAAAAGATTGTGTGGTTTAATGTGATGATGCCCTTGAGAAAGACCCTTAACTAGGTGTGTAACTGCGAGAAAGTGAACAGGACATTTCTGATAAGACAGGTGGGCTATGATGTCCCCTGAATAATTAATTAAAGCATACCAATAAAAATGACATCAATATAAGCAGGGTTCGAAATGACTTAGGACTCTTGGGGGGTCCCCTAAAATTTAATTATTAAAGGTTCTGAAGACTACCTTGCTACACTATATACTATAGGCAAAATGATATTGACCAATGTTGAAGGTAGGATAATGGTCTTGGGATGTTTTTCATGGTTTGGGTTAGGCCCAGTATTGTAGTGGTCTCTGGAAAAGTGGCTATAATCTAACAGGTAACCCTCTAACTCTGGAGACATTACATGACTTTAGATAAATCTAATCCCTGACATGACAAAGTGAATAACAGGTCATTCTGTCCTTGAGCAAGGAAGTTAACTCTAAATTCACCCGGTGTACTCATTATGGCAGCACCATGCACCTTTAAGGGGTCTGATGAAATACAAATGGCATTTCTCATACCTTATGTTACATTAAACTGAATATGTCAAACAAATGGCCACTGGATTGAATAATAATGATCTCTAAAATAATGAATTCAAATTAAATGCATATTCAGTAGTAAAATTAATATTACCAACAGCAACGTCTATAAAAAGGTTAACATTTGTTCTTTCAGTCAAAAAAAATATATGCGATGTGCACTAACTCTTCTCACAGGCCAGATGAAGATGATTGGCGGACCGCCAATTGAATAGGCCTGTTCTAACATGACTAAAAGCCATTAAAGTGACAATAATCCAATAGTAACCACATTATTCAAAATCAACATGTTAGGTGACCAGGCACATATTTTACTTATTTTCCTTAACCAGTTCTCAAAATTAAAAAAATAAAATACATATATTACTTTGGAATACCATTTATTATTATAGTATGAGTGTTAAAAACACCCCTTCAAGTTATTATCTTATTACCAAACATGTTGTTTAAATCCTTTCTTGCAGTCTTTTCAGTTCAGAACAGTATCTATACAGTTTTGCAAACACAATTAGCTAAATATGTAGTTTAGTTTTAACCCCAATAAACACACCTGAACAAGCTAATCAATGTCTTCAGGATCACTAAGGCTACAATCAGGTGAGTTTTTTTTCAGGGTTGGAGCTAAACCCTAGAAGACAATGGCCCTCCTGGACCAACGTTGCCCACCCCGTACTAAAGTCCAGGTACTGTAGTCTGGACCTTTAAAGGAGTATAGTCTAACATCAACACATTATGGACCACAGTTGTCTGTCCTCTCTCTTATTTTTGCTTCCTTTCCTGCCTTCTTTGCAGTAGATGGACAGTGCCCCTCTTTAAGCCAGGACAGCACAAAAGGCTTAGGTTCGAACATCTCCAATGGGGGTGCATTAATGTCGATGAACAAGACAGCTGAGAGACTTCTGACCCTTAGGCGATTTCTTGTCTTACTGGCTTTATCATTCATGGCGGAAAACCCTCGTTCACACTCTGCTGACGTTGCTAGATATGTTTGGCTTGCAACTATCAATCTTCTTAAGGTCTTCCCACTTTGATCCTCTTGTAGTTTCCAAGAACGGAAATCTTCAACAGCCTCTCTGGTTGGTTCACCCAGATCCTTTGCAAGTTCATGTATCTCCTTCTCCCCATACAAGATCAGTTCATCCCTTGTTTTAGGCCAGTTGTGAGGGTCTAATGGTTTTAATGACTTTGTGAGTTCAGAATCTGGAAGATGACTTGACAGGATGTCGATCACTGCCTGAAAGAACTGAACTTGATTTACCTTCTCTGTGCTTTCCTTCAGGGCTACTCCCTTAAAAGTTCCCTCCATCAAAGATTCTTTTGCTTCTCTCATTGACATTCCCTCATGTGTCTTCATGGCATTCAAAACCTCCATTGTCAGTCTAATGTCCCGGCTGGCATCTGTTAGGGAGGTACTCCTCTTCTGAAATTTATATATAAAGGAGATTGTTAGATTTGTGTGACATGAAGTATCAGTCTAACCATAAATGCATGTTACAATCTATAGCTTTTTTTAAACCACCACATAACCCATGTTATACTGTACAAAATATGAATAGGTACTCACTTGCAGTTTCAGTGAAAGGCTTTTAAGTTCCTGAAGCACATCTCTCATGGTGGCTAGGTCCATAACAAAGCCAGTGCTGGTCAGTCTGTTAAGCATCCCAGTGTACTTCTTTCGCTCAGCATCAGTGTATGTGCGATCTTCAGATGCTTCTCTCATCTGCTGTGCAAGAGCTGGGAAATCCTTCCAGACTGCCTGCACTGTGCTGTAACTGCTGGCAACCCAGCGGATGGTAAATATTTTCCCGATTTTTAGCAGGCTGATATGGACCGCAGAGGCAGCTTCAGACAGGAGCCGTGCATTCTTGGTAGATTGGTGATACATTGTGTACAACTTTGATATAAAATGTTCAAAGTGGTTACATCCTGTCACACATTTTAGGGAATCGTGAACTGCCAGCTCCAGTTTATGTGCAAGGCAATGCACACTCTTAAGTGAAGGGAAATCTTTCTTTAACCTTACAAAGAGGCCACTGTCTTTCATTGTCATTACTGCTGCCCCATCTGTGGCAATGCTGATGAGATGATTCTTTAAATACACATCATCCAGTTTTGCCATTCTCAGACTGTTCTTAAGTGCCTTATATACATTTTCTGCTGTTGTTCCCTCATCAAGTTCAACAAGGTCAAGGAATATGTTCTCCATATCCTCTCTACCTGTGACATCTGCTCTTATATAAATTACCAGATGACTAATGCCATATGCACTGCTTTCATCTACTGTAATACTAAGGAGAGACCCGTTGTTCTTTATTTTAGATATCATTGTTTTTTTCATCTTAACAGCCACATGCTCTATAATGTTAATGCATGCGTGATCTGACCTATGCAATTGGCCCATTTTTGCACCATTTGTTTCCTGCAAAGAAAACAAGCAGCTCATTTTTGTAAATGCCAGCCTCTCCTTCGCCACAAAATATGCAGTTCTTAAAGCATTGGCAGTTTCTTCAAATAGAGAAGCAGTAACTGTTGCAGCCATGTTCGGAAGGACTTCTTTCTCTCGCTGTTTCTTTATAATTAAAAGTGCTTGGCTGTACTTCGCTGAGCTGGTCTGTGCTTGGATGCACTGTGCTGGGCTTGGCTGCACTGTGCTGAGCTGGTCTGTGCTTGGCTGTGCTTGACTTGGCTGGGCAATGCTGGGCTGTGCTTGACTGTACTGCGTTGAGCTAGTCTGTGCTTGGATGCACTGCGCTGGGCTTGGCTGCACTGTGCTGAACTGGTCTGTGCTTGGCTGTGCTGTGCTTGACTTGGCTGGACAATGCTGGGCTGTGCTTGGCTGTACTGCGCTGAGCTGGTCTGTGCTTGGCTGCACTGCGCTGAGCTGGGCCGCGCTGAACTGAGCTCAGCTGTACTTGGCTGGGCTGGGAATTACTTGACTGCCCTAATCTGAGCTGTATTTGGCTGGGCTGGGCTGAGCTGCAGTGAGCTGGCTTTTTTAACTGCATTCTAAAGTGCAGAAATATTGTTTTAATTACTGTTATTATGGTAAAACATAATAACAGTAACAGAAAAAAAGCTGTCGCTTTTATTCGATATTCGAATATGCATCCGAACATGACGTGAAATATCCGTAATCAAACTATAAATAAAATGCCATGTGTGGCAGATTTTTTACAGTCTATGATTAGACTGTTTGTTTTTTATTTTATTCTTTGCCATCTTATCCAGTAGAGGGCACTCTAGACGTATTGTAGCATACAATATCCAGATCAAGTAGATAGACTGGTGTTTCTTGCAAACAATATTAATAAATTAATTAGGCTAGGAACGTATATATTAGAAAATATTCTAATACATTTCATGATATTTGATATCTTTTCGAATTAGATTTTTCTCAAAAGTGACAGCCCTTTTGGCTATATTAAAATAATTTTAATGAAGACACCTGTGAATAATAAGTGTTGCCCAATATATCTCAGGGATGTAAACACATGTATGGTCAAAAAAGAGATAGGTAATTAAAACCCTTGCCCCGCTGCAAATATCTAGATACTTAAATTGCCACCAACCCCTGCCATCCCAGGCCTACCCCTATAGGCACATAGAGTAAAATGAAATTCTGAAAAACCATCTATTACTTCATCTTGCTTTACTACTCCTTCCTCTTCTTCCTGAAAACAATTTCACCTGATGATTTGAGTAGCTCTTTTTGTAAAGTTCTAGGATGATTTGGGTAATTTTGTAGGGTAGGCCTAGTGCCTCTGCATAGAAAATAATAAACAAAGTACAGGCATATATAAATGCAATAGAACGAAAAAGCATGAAATAAAGCAGTGCTTTTGGTTTTTCAGGTAAATGAACTGTATTAAGTAATAGACATTGAATAATCAAATGTAAAATAATACCGCCTTCACTGTATACATTAAATATGATTCATATAATTAATACAGTTTATCTTTTAGCTACAAACGTGTTTTTTTTCTCTTTATCTTATGTTGTTTGATTAACTGACACAAACAGCTGTAGGTATATTGGGTTGCTGACACAAACAGCTGTAGGCATATTGGGTTGCTGTCCCTTTAAGACGAATGCATGCATCTAATACAGGTGAACCCCTGCCAAATTATTACCCCCCTAGTATTGGTAGGTAATAGCTGCCCCCTAGTAATAGCTGCATTGATCGCTGCCTCGCGCTAGGGAAAATAAATGAATTACCATTATAAAATACAAAACGTCACTAAAACCTATAATTTTCACAGTCATTTTAATGTTAGTAAAAATATATATTTGTAAAAATATATATTTGTCGGGGACCCCCCAAAATAAAAAAAAGAATTCTTATAATTCAATGTTCCGAAAGAAAGCGAGATCTTTAAAGACTCCATTTGTCCATTAATTATTTTTAAAGAAACACGAAAATGTATAAAAGGCTCCATTACCTTGTATCTTACGTTATGGTCCCGTAGAAGAAGTTTTTGTAAAAAATAGGCTAACGATTGCGTCATAACCTGCGACTCTCTGTCGCACAGTAGAGAAATTACCGTATGGACAGGAGGAGAAGCTCGCAGACAATCTTTTACTGTCTATGAGGCTATCGGGGGAACATGGAGGCATAAAGTCAAGGGAGATAATTCATCAGAATACTTACCAAAATTTGCTCCTGTTCACGCTCGCCTTCTCTGCAAGATTCGGTGGGTGATTCATTTGAGTCATATGAGTCAGATCAGGACATCAGAGCGAGCTCGCGAATCATTAGAGTTAGATCGGGACTTAATGTTTTTGTGTTATGTCTCTATTTTTTTTATTTTTTTGTTATTTGAAAATTATTGTTGTGTAAATTGTATTAACTGTTTAAAATAAAGGAGAAAAAAAAGTTAGATCGGGACTTCAGAGCGGGTTCGCGAATCAGATCGCGACCGTGAATCATTTGAGTCAGATGAGTCAGATCGCGACTTCAGAGCGGGTTCGCGAATCATTTGAGTCATATGAGTCAGATCGGGACTTCAGAGCGGGTTCGCGAATCATTTGAGTCAGATCGCGACTTCAGAGCGGGTCCGCGAATCATTTGAATCATACGAGTCAGATCGGGACTTCAGAGCGGGTCCGCGAATCATTTGAGTCATACGAGTCAGATCGGGACTTCAGAGCGGGTTCGCGAATCATTTGAGTCATATGAGTCAGATCGGGACTTCAGAGCGGGTCCGCGAATCATTTGAGTCATATGAGTCAGATCGGGACTTCAGAGCGGGTCCGCGAATCATTTGAATCATATGAGTCAGATCGGGACTTTAGAGCGGGTTCGCGAATCATTTGAGTCAAATCGCGACTTCAAAGCGGGTCCGCGAATCATTTGAGTCATATGAGTCAGATCGGGACTTCATAGCGGGTTCGCGAATCATTTGAGTCATATCGCGACTTCAGAGCGGGTCCGCGAATCATTTGAATCATACGAGTCAGATCGGGACTTCAAAGCGGGTCCGCGAATCATTTGAGTCATATGAGTCAGATCGGGACTTCAGAGCGGGTTCGCGAATCATTTGAGTCAGATCGCGACTTCAGAGCGGGTCCGCGAATCATTTGAATCATACGAGTCAGATCGGGACTTCAGAGCGGATTCGCGAACCATTTGAGTCAGATCGCGACTTCAGAGCGGGTTCTTGAATCATTTGAGTCATATGAATCTTTCTTTTACTGTTTATAATTCAAAGTTTACATTTCTGAGAATGCGTTCACATGTGTTCTACTGGAATGTTAAAAGAGGTTTTCTTTTCATCATGTCTTTATTAATCTTGTCATTGACTTACACAGTTGTCTTATAAACACAAAGATATATGGAAGAATGTTTGTAACCAAGCAGATCTCACAATCTCACAAATCATTAACTGCCATTGGAGGAAAACTTATCATGATCGTTAAGATGACGAGATCTGCTTAGTTACAAACATTCTCCCAAATATCTTTGTGTCAAGCAGAACATAGGAAGTTATACAGGTTTGTAGTGACATGAGGGTGAAAAAGTAATGACTATTTTCATTTTTGGGTGAACTATCCCACATATAACACATTACATGTGTTTGGCTCATTTCTTGTGTAACCTCCACCATCAGCTCTTCCTGGAGCGTGCTTCAGGTGTTCTGCCATTGTAGAGGTTAAAAAGAGTAAAGATCAAAATGATCATACAAATGATGGAATCAATGTGATTCGATTGTAAAAAAGAGAAGGAAAAACAAGTTAAAATCAATATATGATTTAAGTGTACTTTTGGAGTGTTGCAATCTAAGGTTGCAAGTTGTGGCTGATGCGATGTGTGCTGTGTGTGTCACAGCCAATACAGACTGACGCAGAGACAACAGCACGAGTTCGTGTCTTCATTTATTAATTCCTATTTTCCCCCTTTATAAGGGTGTAACACCATCGCTGCATTCACTTCACAGCATCTGAAGGGAAGAGAATATATTTATTTAAAAAAATAAAAAACATAAAAAGATAAATTACATTAACTTATTTTCAAAATATCTTTATGGTCTACAGCTAAAAAAAACTTGGAACAAGATGAATGAATCATGAATGAAACATTAGAAAAAGGTAATCAACATGCATTAGATTTTATTTTTATTGTATAAAAGATGGTGTGATTTAATGTGATGATGCCCTTGAGAAAGACCCTTAACTAGTTGTGTAACTGTGAGAAAGTGAACAGGACATTTCTGATAAGACAGGTGGGCTGTGATGTCCCTTGAATAATTAATTAATGCGTACCAATAAAAATGACATCAATATAAGTAACTTTTAGCCTTTTAACGTTAGCTAATTTTAGCCTTACTCAGTGAATTTCAGTTGACAATGTGGGCATCCTTCCTCTCGGTTCCTTCGTGTCAAACAAGTAAAACTCAAGCACGTTAATCAAATAATACAAAATGTACTTACCCAACAGTAGATTTTATATAATATATATCCATACATCTCCCTCCACGAGTCCTCAACTCTCCTAGTGGTTGCCTGCTCAATGTTCCGAAAGAAAGCGAGATCTTTAAAGACTCCATTTGTCCATTAATTATTTCTAAAGAAACACGAAAATGTATAAAAGGCTCCATTACCTTACAATATGAGTCAGATCGGGACATCAGAGCGGGCTCGCGAATCATTTGAGTCAGATCGCGATTCAGAGCAAGTTGGTGACTCTTTTCTTTTGAGTCAGATCGCGTTTTTCAGAGCGGGTCCGCGAATCATCTGAGTCATATGAGTCAGATCGGGACAAGCGGGCTCGCGAATCATTTGAGTCAGATGAGTCAGATCGCGACTTCAGAGCGGGTTCGCGAATCATTTGAGTCAGATGAGTCAGATCGCGACTTCAGAGCGGGTTCGCGAATCATTTGAGTCAGATGAGTCAGATCGCGACTTCAGAGCGGGTTCGCGAATCATTTGAGTCAGATGAGTCAGATCGCGACTTCAGAGCGGGTTCGCGAATCATTTGAGTCAGATGAGTCAGATCGCGACTTCAGAGCGGGTTCGTGAATCATTTGAGTCAGATCGGGACTTCAGATCGCGTCTTTAGAGCGGATCGCGAATCATTTGAGTCAGATATAGTTATATAGTAAAATAAACTAAAATAATAAAATAGTAAAATAAACTTGAAGTATACTACTTTTTCGTAAGGGTATGTATACTGACTTTTTTATTATCAGGTGTATGAAGTCTTATTATTATTATAAACAGTTTCTAACACCTCCACTGACTCCATTGAAACGCTGCAGTTTCAGTAGAGTAGTGGAGGTTATAAATATTTAAAGTTTGTCGCCAAGGTGGTCACAACATTCTTTTTTTTTTTTTTTTTGGATCCCATTTAGCCTATGTACTTGTTCATCCTGGTAAATTAAGCGCAGGCGGCATCATACTAACAGTGCTTTCGAATCAAATGCAGTGCATTGCATTGTTTTGCTCTATAGAGAGTTTTGGATATTCCGTTTATACAGAAAATTCACATGCAGTGTGTATATAATGCAGAAATGGAGTAGTGTGCTGTTTTGAACAGCTAAGTGTTCAAAGTGTGTGTTATACTCACATTAGAACAGTAGGAGGAGTTGTTGGTCAAAGAAAAAGACCTTCAGATCTGGACCTGTGGATCATTACAATGCATTTGAAGAAATACAAAAACATACACCATAAACATCCATTTATAGAGTCTTTTGTATGTGCATTATCATAGTACTAAAAGATTGACATATCCAAAAACCCTGGCTACTTTAAAAAAACACTATTGTACATCTTTAAGAAACATAGTATATGTCAAAAAAAAAAAAAAATGCACAGGGGGCACGGGGTGATTTCTGTCTCCCACATGAGAAGTCATCTGAAAAGTGATGCAAATGTACATGAGCTCCTATTTAAAGTTCCTGTCGGGGATGCTGAGCAGGAGCTGTCTTTCCCCGCAGTACCAGGACTACAACACTAATGACCCTGACAGCTTTTTAAATTCTCCTCCGCTGTCTTGAGGCAAGAGCCCGTTATAGATCATTACATGACTGGCTATTGTCTGATCTTCTGCATACATAATTCATTTTTAGCAGTGGAGGTGGGTGTATGCCAGAGTTAGAAATGAACTTCAAACACGGGGTCTGTATTTGCCCCCAGAACTGATTTTATATAGCCTTTTTTACCTTTAATGACCACTGTTTGCTCCTGAACCATTCAAAAAGCACAGCATGTTGTCTAATACACATTGAATTAAAGTTAATTGAAGTCAGTTCTGAATCTGAACCAGATTGGCTGTTAATTATGAAATCAAATCAACATGAATACAAATCAAATACAAAAAATATCTCTAAATAATTAATATCATTCATTGTGGGAGAGTGTTGTTTTCATGTTTTTAAGATACTAATTATTATTTTGAATTTAATTTTTTTGTTGTTGTTGATGAATGATTGATTGTTAGATTGATTGACTTATTGTCTATATATGGGGCTTTGAAATGTTAATTTTTTTTCTTAAATTCTCTCTTTCTTTCTTTTTTATTCTTTTTTTTATTATTATGGTTTTATTATTTCTGGATTCCATTTTAATTATATGATGAAATGTTAATTTTTAAGCATTTTTCTGAAATATCAAATGAAGACATAAAACATTAATAAAGACAAACAAAGTGTTGCTTGACAGAGATTTAATGTTAAAAGTTAAAAGTTTTAGCTATAATGTTAAAAGAATAGAAATGAGAAATGTTGCCTTGGAATTAGCTGTATTTAAGTAGTATTTTACTAGTATTTTATTTTACATAAAAATACTATATACTACATACTATTTTCTATGGGGGGTAGGGTTTATGGAGGAGGGCTGGACTTTAACTGGGCGGGATATTTTCCCCCCCGCCACCATTGTTTTATGGCTGATATATTATCATGATGATAATCGTTTGACATTTACACATTTATCATTTGTTTCTGTAGACCACACGTCTGCAGAGAGAGTGATACAGATTTAGATTTCATTTCCACATGTTTCCACAAGCAATCTTTGGTCGATTTCTGACCCTGCTGTACTGTAACCACCTCATGTGTGGCCAAACAGTATAATTTTCAAGGATCAGTTATTGATTTCAAGAAATATTTCCCCGTTAATGTGCATGGAGGTATGGAGTGTAGATGTGTTGAGAAACTCACATTTTATATAAATAAAACACCCCATTTTCTGAGCCCATGATCACCAGCATAGATGTAAATGTTGTTCTGGAGTCTAAACACATGATCCCTCCAGCGAGGGCTGGAATTTTTAGCAGACATTGTTATGTTGCCATGTTTCTGTGGGCGATGGCTTTCTCATGTGCACTATGTTTGGAGCGGCTCTCACGCAGGCCTGAATGAAGCGTATCTCAGTCCCGTGAGAACACTGTGTTATTCAGACCCAGGAAATGTGCAACCTTGGTGTGGCAGGCCAATGACAAATTCAAGACGGACTTGCATGAAAAAAAAAGTGTTCTGCCTTCAGATATGCAGATGGGTTAATATCAGACTATGTTTTCTAGGTCCCCCCTTGGGCTAAAATCTTGAGGAATAGTTCAGACAAAAAGAAACCCCTAATCTTTCATTTATTCAATGCAAATCTTATAGATTATAATTAAAGTTAATTTGCACAACACACAGTATACAAAGTTGCTGTTTCATGAAGTAATGCATGAGGTGTCTTGGAAATTTTTTCTTACACAGAATTTAAAAGATTTACATTTATAATGTGTGGATTGTATAGACTACTTTTATTATGTTTTTAATTTATTTATTTTTTCTTGAAATCACATATGAAGTCAACTGAGCAAACAAGCTTCAGTAAACATTTCTGGTATTATTGTGCATGATTCATCCATGCAAATTATATTAAATACAAAAAATAGCTTTTTCTTTTCACTAAATGTCCTGTTAAACTATGCAATATGTTGTAATAATGAAATGAAAATGGGCCTAGAATGGCATATATTGCTGACTTTAACAGCCTTTGGTCACTGTTGTGGATAAATTATTGCAAATTTCTTGAAACGTTTTTTTTTCCCCCTCATTTAGTATGACCACACTGTAATAATAACAGTAATAATATTAATATCATCAATAGTATTAATTATTATTATATTCAAAATATTATTTCAATTATATTTCAATTATACAATTGTAAATAATAACCAATTATTTTACTGTAAAACAAAAAAAAGTATATTTAATAATAATAATAACAAGTGTCAAGTGTCTTGGAATGTTTTACCTTTTCTCACAGAAAGCCTTCAGAAGACCTGAAATACAGTGCTTGCTCATATTTTGTATTTAGTCAATTTTGTTCAACATAACTCGTTCCTGATCTTATTGTGCATAGTTCATCCATACATTATTTCCCATAGAAAAACTTGCTTTTTCTTAATGCTAAATGTCAGAAATACGTTGTTATAGAATTAAAGTCTCAAATGGTATTTATTGTTGACTTTGACAGCCTTCGGTCACTGTCGACTTTCATCAGTTGCAAAGAAATGATTAGAAATTCTACAAAACATCTTCACAAAGACAAGGAAGCAATTTGACCTTGAATACCATGAAGTCTTCAATGATTAATTTTTGTTCACACTATTCCTTTAAGACGTTAAGAGGTATTACGTCAACATTAGCTGAACATTTAGTGTGATAAACCTTCTCTGAGATTTAATGCTAAGTTCCACAATGATTTATTGTGATTGTGTTATTAGTAGCGTCCCGCTGCATTTGACCTTCTGTGCTATTGTAATATATTACTGCACTAAACCAAATTTACATTTCGAACTAAAATGTTGGCCTGGTGCCATATAACAACACAGGGATAAAGAGGGAGACAGTGAATATGAGACTTGTACAATAAACGTCTACTTGAGAATAAGTGACACTGATGCGCCGTCAATGGTAAAATGCCACTCAATATGGAGGGTGGATGATGCCAGAAACAGAATACTTGAAATTGGACTGTGCTAAAAAATTTTATGTATTTCTTTTGTATGTGTAGACATGCACTTTCTGGCCATGTTTAGATGTCAGTTTTCACCATGTTTCATATACGTGTAAAGACAAACAGTTTTATCTAATTAAGAAAACAAATTTGAGCGTCTCAACCTGTGCACGTTCTGACCGTGTTCAAATGTGTAATACACATTTACCCTCTAGATTTACCCATCCTTTCTGTATTTAATTATGGCCGTGTTTTACTGATATCTACTGTGCTAGAGTAAATTAATTATTTTATGATGTCAATTAAGACCTTTCTACCTGAGAAAGAACATTGAACTAAACAACTTAAAAGGACTGTAAAATATACATAATGTACTGATGCATTATCCCTCATTAACAAAACTAGCATTTGACGTTCACATATGAGAAAACCACTGTACTATTTTTCATGACTTGTGATGCTTGTATAGTATACTTATATACCAACATACCATCGCGCACATACAGTATTCGTCTCAAATACACTAATTCTATTGGCCTTAAACAAACAGTGTGTGTGGACACAGTCAAATTTCACATATTTCAGTTAAAGACTTTTGGCTCATTATGTGAAGTGAGTAGTGAAACACTGTGAACGGAGCTGATAAGATGTTGAAGATATAGGGGAAGGGTTTTGAACTAGTCGCAACAATACTCCTATAAAAATAACCCTTCCCAGATGATTTGGTTTATGCTTCTGCTTTTTCTGAGCATTGCCATAAATCAAAAACAGCCCTTCTGAGATGCCACAATGTGTTTACACTCTTAAAAATAAAGGTGCTTTAAAAGGTTCTTCACAGCGATGCCATATAAGAACCATTTTCTTTAAAGAAGCATCTCTTTCTTACCTTTGTATAATCTGAAGAACCTTCTTTCGCCACAAAGAAGCTTTTGTGAAACAGAAATGTTTCTTCAGATGTTAAAGGTTCTTTATGGAACCATTTAGACAAAAAGATTCTTCTATGGCATCGTGAAGCACATTTATTTTTAAGAGTGTAGAATATTAGTGTTGTTTGCTAAGATAAGCATCATGATTACTTTTGCCCAAAATCAGGGCTGTGGGTTTGAACAATCCCTTGAGTAATAACTTCAGGGAGTAATTGGCCCAGCATCTCTTGTGCAGCACACATAAATGACTCCTCAAATAGTGTGGACTACTGAGAAGTATGTTATATTTCCAGACTTAGTTGTGATTTTCAGACAATAAAGTAGGCTAACAATAAAATAAAACAGCAGGGACATATCTATCGACCGCAATATCAAAGAGACTTACAGATGGACTCTTTTAACTAAGTAATCACCTAAAGAAAAACCAGAGGACCTTAGCAACCACAGGATTTCTAAGCAACTCATATTGCCCCTTTGGGGCAATGCATTCTGGAATTGTCTTGGTGAGAAAAAAAAATTGGTTTAAATATGGTACTAAAACTAAACTACAGCTTTTTAGGTGCAACAGTCTTTGTGATCATCTAAAGACAAAGAAAGTTAAATTATTAGTACTATATACAGTTGTACTGTAAAATAAAAAAGAGTTTTTAATTATAATATAATTATTTTTATTCAAAATAAAGTTTTTGTTATTTAGATTATAAAAGTAATAGTAAAGGAATGAAACAAACAAATTAATTAATAAAAAGTAAAAAGTATATTTATTATTATTATTTTATTATTATTATTAACAATAATATTTTACAAAATAATAGTAAATTGCCAATATTCATATTTATGGACATTTTAATTTCTTTACTTTTAAACATCGAACCATAGAGCTTTTATTTTGGCATAAGACCAAGATTTTTGCTAAAAACTAATTTACTATTCTCATTACATATTTAGGAAGATGGTTAGTGTCTCAAAAAAAAAAAATCCATATAAACTTGGAAAACTCTCATTAAAATTATAATTGGATATAGTCATAACTGTAACTGTAATCTCGCAGGATGAATGTTTCCGGAACATCCCCATCATCTCATTCCTTGTCTTCTTTAACTGGCACACATGCAGAAGCCAAAACATTAAAAGTAAACACAGTTCTTATTTCTGTTCTCATCACGTTTCTCATACTTGATCGATACAACATGACACATTTCCATTAAACTGTTAATAGCCCATCAGTCACTAGGGGAATGTGTCCAGTGCTGGAATGTCATAGCAACCACCATAACATTCTCACATTCTCATGGTGGGTTGTTTCGGAAGCTCAATCAGAACGATTCCCAAAACACTTATAATGCAGTATGTTTTATTGGATATTTCCATATTGGAATCACATGTTTTTTTTTTTTTTGTTGTTGTTTTTTTTTATCTGAGAAACAAACACAATAACAGAAGTGCCACTTGTTATAAGGCATTTAAGCAACATAAGTTGTTAATTTTTAGGCCATCATCACATATTCATTGCTATGGTCAAGTATCAGTACCACATGGAAATTTGTGCAGTTCCCAAAGAACACAAATTATGGGAAGGGTGATGGTTGGTCCCACGGTGAAACACATGGAAAACTCTCTCTGACATTCATGTGGAATCTTTTTTTTAAACGGAAAATAAGAAGACCATGCAGGAATATCAGAAAGATACAATTACGATTGTTTCCCAGTTCAATATACAGTTTCTGTGCATCGTCACAATCAAGCTTCAGGTGAAATGGACTTCTGAATCATACTCAAACATCAACTACAGTGCAATTTCTGAGCATTAAACAAACAAGATATGAACAGGTGAACAACAGTCAAAAATATAATATTAATTTCTTTTTATATATATTTAGAAACACTCATTAGACATGTTAAAACTGCTGTTGATAAAAAAAAATGCTGGTATATTATCACAAACCCATGCAGAATGATGATGCCCACCATAATTTCCAAACAAACGTCCTGGACATCCTCCTTTTAAAGGAATAGTTCACTCAAAAATCATATTTCCGTCATTATTTGTTCACACTCATGTCATTCCAAACCTAAAAACATAAAACAATAAGAGGTCATAGCAACCGAGTTTGTTTTTCCTCCTCAAGTATAAGCTGCATATTCTCCTATATCATACTTTATATTATCGGGCATAAATGCCTGGTGTATCAAAACACAAATTCAAACCTACTTTATATATCTATACTTTATATTTGAAAAAAAAAAGATTTCTCCTACTCTTATTTCTTATCTCATTCTTTACAGGGTTAAAGTTAATGCCCTTCCATCTATCGAAGCTGCGAAATCTTATTTGCATTTCAGTTCACCGACTGTCATTCCACGGGTTTGGAAAGACACGAGACTGAGTAAATAAAGACAGAGTTTTCATGCAAAGCTGAACCATGCTTCCTTTATTAAGTATCGTCAGTGTCGCAGCAGCTTTCCATGTTCCCATCGCTGATCGTTCAATCAAAAGCTCTCTTTTCTTCATCAGTTTGTGTTCTCCAGTCTGAGGCTCTGTCAAGTGGCATCACAGCCCACATGAGTGGAGTGATTTCCCCAGCATGCTCATTCACACGGCGTCCCCGTCCTCACACAGCGAGAGCTGATGGATTTTGATGACGGGAAGCGAGTTGTGCGTGGGCGGCTCGGGCGGTGGAGAATCCAATCTCACGCAGCAGCATGTCCTCAGCAGGTTCTTACCACACATCCCCGCCACTTTGGCTCCCACGCTCACCCCAGCACTGACCCCGGTCGTCCCCGCTGACGACGTCCTGGAAGGGGCTTGCCATTCCCGGCCGTCCCGGGAGGACGGGCTGCGGGACAGAACGATGGAGGAGGATGGGCTCAGGTGGGACGGGTTGTCACGGCTTGTCAGGCCGAGGATCTGGGACTGGCCGTGTCGGGGACTGTGGCTCTGGTAGAGAGCGTGGGACGGCGTAGATCTCGTGCGGAGGCAGCGGGCGCCCAACACGCTCAGGAAGGCTTTCTTAAACTCCTGACTGGAGCAGGGGTAGATGATGGGGTTGATGCAGCTGTTGAAGTAGCCCAGCCAAAACGTGATCTTGAAGACGGTGTCCGAGGGTCTGTATGTCGGGAAGATGGAACCTAGATGTAGAAAAAGACTGATTATTTGAGGATTTTAAAATTCGTCAGGGCAATCAGTGTAAGGAATTTTACTAGACCAGCATCATAAATTCTTCCATATTTTTATGGATCAAACTTTCAAACATAGAAAAATAATAATTAATGATTATTCAAATATTAATCACACTCAAACAAATTAATAATGTGTTTGTGTGTGTGTGTGTGGACACATATAATTGCAGCGTATTTTAAGTTAAATTGTGGTTTTTATATACACAATTTAACTTAATGTGTTCTGATTTTTAACATATTTTTAAATTCTATATTATGAATGCACTAATTAAAAAAAGTGTAACAAAAAGTTATTTTAACAATATTTTACAAATATTTAAATTAGTGCTGTCAAACAATGCATCACATCCCCCCAAAAATTGTGTTTATATGTGTGTGTACTGTGTATAAATATTGTGTATATGTATATATATATATATATATATATATATATAAACATACATGCATGCATTTATTTCATAAAAATGTTACGTTTATAAATTAAATATATTTATATATTATATAATATATATGAATATAAACATATACAGTAAATACACCAATAAAAATATGTGTTGTATGTGTGTGTCTTTATACATAATAAATACACTGTACACACAAATATTATATAAACAAAAAATTTTTATTTGGATGCGATTTATGTTTGACAGCACTAATTCAAATTAACTTTATATTTAAATATTTCTACATAAAGTGATTTAGATTAGAACACATCCACAAAAAAAAAACATATATAAAAAATAGAAAACTTTTTTTTAGCTAAATTGTGTAAAAATCTATAAAAATACAGTATAAAACAATATATAAAATGTATTTATTTTTCTAAATATATTGGTTGACCACTTCATCAGGTATTTTCTATGGAGCCCCTAAAGGAACATGGTAGAGAAAAAACCGAGGTGGGAAAAAATAGTTTTCATTCTTTCACAAAACTTTAGCGTTCTTTCACAACATTTTTGCATTCTCTCGCAAAACCAATTGAGTTCAGACAATCACTTCCTGTTTACTTTACAGCTTGCAGTGTACAGCAGTGTGCTCATACAGCTCCATACGTTCACAATGGAGCAGTTCATAAAGTTTTATTTTGAACTTGGACTAAAGTAGACCTATTAAGAAATACAGTCAGTGCTTGTTTAAAGGCACGGTTCTGGGTAAATGTTTTAAAACTGACATTGGAGGACCAAATTTGATTATAATTTCTGTTTATACTAAAAGCATTATTAATATTAAAAACATTATTAATAATGCTACTAAAGCAGAATGAACACAAAGTGCTAAACATTAAGCTTCTCCCCCACAGTAATGCTTAAGGTAGGCTAATGGATGAAGATGGTGATTTAAAAAGACCAAATCTGTTTAGCAAAAAATATATGCACAAGCAGATGAGCCCAGAATACGTGCGGAACGCACAGTTTCTCACCGTAGACAAAACATTGCTTAAAGGATTGACGCTTTGCTTTCCTTTCCTGTGCATAGTGTATATTTGTAGTAAAATATACAATTTGGGCTTTTTTGTCACTGTTATATTAAGCCAAGTTAAGTGCACTTTTCTATGGAAAAGAAATGCTTATTGTGCAATTCAGCTCATATTTTGGGCTCATCTGTTTGCATGTACACTGAAGCCTATTTTTAATACGTTCTATAGAATATTTGGTCTTTTCATCATCTTCTTTAAGAGTTTTATGAACCACTGCAAGCTCTAATGTAACCAGGAAGTGTTTGCAAAAAAAAAAGTACAAATATTTTTTCCTCCCACCCCAATTTTTTTTTTACACCACCATGTCCTTTTATGGTCTCCGTAATTTCCTCTCATACTGCACACACAAATAATTTTTACTTTTTTTATAAACAATTCATTTTAAAGTTAGTGAGATCACATTTGCAACCTATTTTACTTCTATAATCAGTCAGTAATGAAACTAAATATTTATCAATGTTTGAGAAAAATTGA
The DNA here is from genome assembly GCF_023724105.1 of Carassius gibelio. Taxonomy (NCBI): domain Eukaryota; kingdom Metazoa; phylum Chordata; class Actinopteri; order Cypriniformes; family Cyprinidae; genus Carassius; species Carassius gibelio. Next base: position 4,108,752 of record NC_068403.1, on the reverse strand, counting down.
AAATTGTGTGAATAATGTGCACTGGAGAATCATTCACAGTAAAATCTAAATGTTTCATTTGAAAACAAATAGGACTGGTATCAATATCAAATCAATAAACCGATTATAGCAAAAAATCTGTTTACATGAGATTATTGGAAATTTTATCCTGCAGTTCTGAAATCAGTTGTAAAATGACATGCACACAAAAAATAACCTCATAAAAGCAGATGAGTTTCATGCAAAATGAAAATAAAAGTTTCAGGTGTTTTTATTAAGATACACATAAAAATCAACAAGTCCAGGCTTTTGGGATTTCAAGATTTCATTCTCTCTGTGAAACGATTGAAGACTCATCTCTGTCATGCAGTGGGGATAATTAATGGGACCTGAAATTAATAGATAAGGAGCAGAAAATAAGAAAGGTTATGTCTGGAAAAAAGAAAAACGTGTGAATGCTTCTGAAAGCATTGTTCTCGCCGCTGCCTCGGTGTGACAGGACGGATAACTACGTCATGCATCACAATGCCGGCCAAGTCTTTTTATAGCATCTGATCTGATCTCACGCTGGCACGCTCCTCCGTTAATCATGTTTAATAGTTTTATTCAAATTGCCTTCATAAATCCGGCTCAATATGATCAGAGAAGGACCTTTCAGTGGAAGGGAATTGTTCAGTGTTATAAAGGACACAGGCACAGAAAGCCACATCGATATATTTAACAGTTCACACACCCACAGTTTTTTTTACGCTGGTAGTACCATTAAAATCATTCAAGTGTCCAGCAAAACCACCTGGCCTTGAGACGCAGCACCTGTCATCAGAACACAAAGCTGGGTTCGCCGTAACACACTTTAAGAGTGAGTCTAAAGCTAGGGGCTTTTACACTCAAAGATGAACAGTCTCTAAACGCCACACTTTTTTTATTTTTCATTCAAAAATGGGACCAATGAGGACCATTAACATTTTTGGCTTTGTGACATTATTTTAATTTCACATTTTGTACCACAAATTGTCATCATGACTGTAATACAAAACAGAAATATTTTACATATATCTGTTTTGTACGTTTAATTTCATTCATTAATTCATTCATTTATTCATTCAAAAAAATCCACATTTTAACTATACAGTTTCTCATCATAACACATTGTGACTATATACAATAATAATACAAAATATTATTATTTTTATTTATTTATATGTAAAATTATTTGTAATTTTACATATATATATATATATATATATATATATATATGTATGTATATGTGTGTATATATATATATATATATGTATATATATATATATATATATATATATATATATATATATATATATATATATATATATATATATAAATCACTTTCTTCATTTTTATTTTGGTGTGAAATATAACCTAGAAATTCCTTTTGTTTTAGACAATATTTTTAATGACAATTACACAGATTTTTACCAGAAATTGTTTTCATATTAATTACACATAGTATTGATCATATTAATTAATCCATTAGTAATTAATTACATAGTAACATAATAATAAAATTATTTAAAAATGTATTTGTCTGTCAAATTTATTTTTAATTTATTTTTAAAACAAATATTAAAAAAATATTTGTTTAAAATCAATTTATTTTGATTTTGGAGTTAACTATAACCTTGAAACAATTTATTTTGACATTATTTAAATTACAATGATTAAACACATTTTTAGCCAAAAAATTTAATCAAAGTAATCAATCATGACTAATGCCAAAATAATTATAACAATAGTTACATTCAATTTTCAGTACTGATATGAATGTACAATGTATTAATTTACATATTTGTTTGTATCAATTTCTTTACTTGCATCCTTGGAAATGCTTTATTTTTACATTATTTTCATGACAATTAAACACCAGCTATATAATAATAATGGTCCTAAATAAAGTTTATATTAATAGAAAATCACAATATTCTGGAATGATTTCTAATCTGGACATCCTCTTGACTAGTCTTCATTCATCCAGCTTCTGATGTTAATCTTCTAATGTATAAAGAGAGAGAACAATATAAAAATGGAAACATTAAATGACTCATGTTCCACTGTATCCCGAATGATGTGTGCAGAAATATAAATTGTGGATCCAATGCAATAATGCATTAAATTGAAAGAAGTCAAAATGAGAAAACAAAAGCAATTTCATCCAAGCCCATAATGATAATGACTGTGCATATGTATAACAGTGTCTTTGACTACCGGATCTTCTCTTAGTCATCATGAATGAGGGCCGCTGAGCATATCTGATGTCGTCATAAATTAGCCTACTGCAAACACAAAAAGACCTCTGACACAGTCCTATGATAAGCTTAGTACAAAAAGTGACCAGGATGTTCTCAGGAAACTGATATCAGCCCCAAAGGACCACCATATACATTTGGAACCACAAAAAAAGGACCTAATATTCAGATTATTCAGTGGTTTTTAACTGGTTTTTCAAAGGCCAATTTTTAAACTATTACCTCCAATCCTAAATATGTGATTTCATACCAATAGCTATCAGGGGCATCAGACTGGGGGGTAAAGGGTACCGAGTACCCAGGGCCCGAGGCAGGGGCAGGGGGCTTAGAAGTCAGTTTTCTATATATACATATACATGCACTAACATTTGTATAGCATTTATGTACAAATAAAAAAGTTCCTGTGCAAAACTAAACTTGTAGTTAGGCACTGGTTTGGTATAAAAAAAAAGTCATGTTCATGCTGTGCAGGGCCCCACCACCCCTCTTGAATCAATGTAAATGGTACGACCCGCTGAGCAGGTGCTTCTGCTGCGGACCTGCAGTGAATTAGTTAATGAGACAGAAGCTGGAGTTAGCCGTGATACGAACTAGGAAGACAGGGGAAGAGTCATGTCTTTCCTTAAGAAAAGCAAATCAGGGGCTCAAAAAAGAAAGGAAATTAAGATTAAAGAGAGAAAGGCAAATGAGGGCAAGCAGTTGCTCACTCAGTTTTGAAAAGAAAGGTGAGCTCCAAATACATCATCGAGCATTGACATTGTTTTAACATAAATATCTACTCTTGGAGTTCTGCCCAGAGTCAGAAGTTTACATGAAAACACTGTATATTTCCCTCAATTGTCGAAATCTAAAACACCCGCGAAAACACAGACCGTTAGCGCCTATTTTACCACATTGTTATGCAAATTAGCCCGCGCACGCTCTTATACATTAAGTTAAGTTTAATGCACATCTTAATGATTGAAAATGACTTATTTTAAAACGTAATTAACTTGTACTTAGCTTACACTTTTAAAAAGGTATTGTGACAATAAATTATATTTTAGCAACCATTTGAAGCCATATATTTCAGTTTCAGACCCTGCAGCAGCAGGCCCCTCATCATGGCCAGGTGAAAGCAGTGACAGTGAGGTGGACCATGAAACAAGGTGAGCTTTTAGCGGAATTGCCTGTTTTAACACTTAAGAGGAAATAAGCAAAATGGGTACATTGTTATTGTACACATTTAAACTTTAAAGGGATAGTTCACCCAAAAATGAAAATTCTGTCATCATTTACTCTCCCTCAAGTTGTTCCAAAGCTGTATGATTTCCTTTCTCCTGCTAAACACAAAAGAAGATATTTTAAAGAAGGTAAGTAATTAAACAGTTGCTGGTCCCCATTGACTTTTTTTCAGTTGCTGGTCCCCATAGTATTTTTTTCCTACTATGGAAGTCAATGTGGTCCATCAGTCGTTTGGTTACCGACTTTTTTCAAAATATCCCACCCATTGGTATCACTATGGTATTTAGTACAGGCAGGCCCGTCGCAACAAGGCAGGCAAACCAAGCAATTGCTTGGGGCCCCGAGCTGACCTGGGGCCCCAAGACAACGACTGGTTAAGAATAAAATGCAACGACACTGTGTGAGCGCCCCTTTGATCGTCAATGCAGTAACATGTAATGACACTGTTATCGGGATCCCCCTCAAGGGGGCCCCACTCAGTTGTCGCTGACAGCAGCAGGCCAACCAAGTCAAGTGATCTCTGCTTTTTTTTTTTCGAACGGAAGGAATATGGTTACTGTAATATGTTTTTTTTTTTTTAACGGGATAAGGAAAACGCAGATCAGAAATCGCAGACTGCAAGGAGTCAGCAGTGTTTTGATTTGAGGTCTCAGGCAAACATAAAGAGAACGTCGTGGCGTGTTTCGATTGCAAGAATCGCGGAATCCAGTCATAAAAACGGAATTTACAGTTTAACGCAGAATGACACGTAATTTGCCAAATTTTGAATGAATGAATTAAAAATAGGTCATTGCGCTTACATCAAACCACGATACGGACTAATATCTGTAAATATTAAGCAGGAACAGTCTGTTTAAATATGAATCCTGCATGTTCTGCGTATCTCTGTTAATGAAAGGAGCAGAAGCGCGTCTTCCTTGAAGACGCACTGAAGCGCGCGTGACGCTCGCGGTGATTTCAGTCTCGCGTCTGATGTCTCACTAAATAAGAATGTGAACGCATGAACAGCATCTACAGAACTGCTCTTAAAAAAAACTTTAGTTTGCTTAATTTTCAATAATTAAAAGATAAATTAATGTTTGGTGTTTAATGTGCATCTCAGAAAATGCTTTATTTAAAAACCCACCTGAATGGCATTTAAATGCACTTAATTCATCTGTCAACTTTATTGTCATTGTTCAAAGTACAAGTACAGACAGAGAAACAATTATTAATAATTAAATGTTTTTTTTTTATGTATGCATTGCATTCTATGCATTAAAAAAAAAATCTAAAAAAGGAAACTTAGTTTTTCATTTAACGCACCCCTGAGCTGGTAATAGTGACCTCTTTCAATATGCTAACAGTGAAATGGTAAAACGTACTTGACAGGTAATTTCAGATTTTTGTTTCAATAATTTCCCAGCTACACCATCAACTTCATCCTCAACATCAACAGATGCATCCACAAGCTCTATAATTATAGCTGATATCCTGCACAGCCCAGAGTTTAAACTAAGTATGTGCTGTCATATTATTAGAAAAAAAAAAAAAACAGTGCAAATCACTATTGAATTCCCACCAAACTATTTTTTCAAGCAGTATTTGCACTGTAAACTTTTTTTAATTTATATAAGGTGCGGGTGAACTTAAACTGTATGGCTATAATGTTGTTCCTGTAGGCTTTGCGTGTGTGTGTGTGTGTGTGGGGGGGGGGGGGGGGGGGGGTTGTTGTCGGGGGGCCTCTGTGTCCATTTTGCTTGGGGCCCCCAAATTCCTTCAAACGGCCCTGAGTACGGGGGCCCAACAAGATGGTTTGTACCCAGGGCCCAAAATTGGGTGCTATGCCCCTGATAGCTATTATTTCTCACTGTTTTTATTATTATTATTATTAGATCGCTAAAAACTATGATTATCACTCCTGTAAGTCTAGAAAAGAGTTATTAAAGTTCACTAAAACTAAAACCATAAAAAAGCTATTTTTGTTTCTTGAAATCAAATAAATGCTAAATAAAGGAAAATATAAAAGCATCTGAGTTTATGATCATACACCCTCAAGTATGCTAAATATGAAATATATAATAAAAAAATCTTAAAAAAAGTCATTTTCTATCATGTTATCATATACTAACATCTTGTTAATATTTTGATAATTTTTATTTTCATTATAAGTTTTTGTGTTTTTGACGAGTGCTTTTGTCATTTTTATTCACTTTTGTTTTAACGTCTGTACATTTAAGTTTAAGTTTATTTACCTTATTTACTTTATTTTAGTACTTAGAATTTGCAAAAATTTGATGTTAATGTAAAATTTATTTCAATTCATGAAATGAGTTAATGATAAGCATAAAATAAACTTGAAAATAAAATAAGCAATTTTATGAAATAAAAAAGGGCCAATATTCCTATAACACGTACTTAAAAATAATTTTAGTATTTTAAAACTGCACAACTTTGGCATTACTTTAGTTAAATCCATCAAATAATGTGACTTACTTTAGCAGCCTGTTCATTTTATCGGTGTAAGGCAAAGGGACACAGATTCTTAATGTTTGAGAAGCTCTCTAAAACTAAAAACATTTGTCTGAGCTTTTCTTAATAATGCCAAGCCTGCTGCACTTTAATATTAGCTCTAATGTAATATTACCCACAGCAGATACTGATGCCCATTGTTTATTAAAGCCTTATGGATCCCTACTGCATTTTACTCTATTTACTCATCCAGTCTGCAAACGCTTCCAGAAATACAGGATGACTGAGCTCGTTTTCAATTTCATTTCTTTCAGCCTGAGCTGTTTGGTACCTCCTTCCTCATTTCCCATGGTTCCTTGTCTGAGTAAATGATCAGAGAAAAGAGAGAGTTTATGCCACGTGAGAATTTCAGACATGAATTCAATGCTAAAAGGGCTCGTGTATACATTCAAGTATGACTGTGTTCTCCTTCAAATACATGCTGTGGTTCAGTCATGCAGTTCATGCCTGCTTGACGCAGGTTTGCCTGGAAGCTCATGACACACAGGGCTCACATCTCATGAAATATAAGAGAATCGGCTTTAGGTGACAACAAATGTCCTAAACCGCTACTGGCCCACCAAAACTAACACATTCAGACATAAACTTCACTAAATTCATAGTAAGAACAATTTCTGCCAGACTACCAAAGCAGCAGTTAATGTAAAAAGAAAATGTATATTTAGTCATAAGTATATTTTATCAGAAGTGACTTACAATTGAGGACAATAGAAGCAATCAAAATCAACAAAAGAGCAATAGGCCTAATATGCATGTGCTATGCTTTCTTTGTAATTCATTGTAGAACTCATTGATTGATTTTTTTTTTTTTTCAGTGCTTCGGAATATTTATTTATTTAAACGTATTTGCAGTGTAAAAACTGATGTTACTATTTAACAAGAAATTTGACAAGAAAATACTATTTCTACAAAACAATGTCGTGTTTAATTCCTTACCATTTCTTTGTAATTTATTGTAAAAAATCGTATTTGACATTTCTGGGTGAAAATTGTTTCTACATCATTTTTTTTGTATTTATTTATTTACTTAAATTGAACTGTAAACATTTTTTTTTTTTTTTACAAGACATTGTACTAGAAAACACTATTTTTATTTTAAAATGTCATTCTACGTGTTACTTGCCATTTCTTTGTCATTTATTGGAAAACTAGTAATTTCTGTAAATTGTTTCAACACCAAATTTGTTTTCAGTGATGCATAAAAAATACACTATTTTGTCACAATCATTTAAAATTAAACCTAATTTAATTATTTTAAATACTTTAAATGCTACAAGTGAATTTAGGCATCAAAACATAATATTGTGAAATATACAAAAATAGTACTACTTTTGATTTTTAATATAAATTGATTTTATTTTGATAAAGATTGCATTTAAATCTTTTTAAACTCATTATTAAACTACGGTTTTAAAAGATTACGGTAAAAAAATTATAAAATAGAGGAAGCCATAAAAATATAGAGAAATAATAATAATAAATGAATCATTTAAAATTATTTTAAAATAATGAAACAATATGGTGCATATGTATTGTGAAGAACATAATAAAAGATTGTAAAAAATTCAAATAAAATGTGAGTATTCGCCCTAAAAAAAAAAGCCACGTTGCTACAATATGTGGTTTCTAGGGGTTTCTCTCTGCTGGTTGCTTAAATATGTGTTTAATTGTCATGTCATTGCTGTTGGTTGCTTATAAAGACCCTTAAACCTTCGAAACAATCTCTAACACGATAATTATACGCTTATTCGTTAACCATGGTGATTTTTCTTGTAAGGATCGCATCTAAAGAACTGTTTTCTTCTGGCTTTCTTTTGGCTGCATGTGGCTTTGTTCCGTGTGTGTTTCATTAGGTTCACTGTGTTTCTGCAGTACTATGATATTTACTATGAATTTATATTATTATACTTTAATGCAGAGGATGTTCCCAAGAGTCAACCAAGCAGTAAAGTGATTCTCCCTTTACTGCTGCTACTGTACTGAAAGCATCGAGGGAAGATTTAAAAGGATGAATGTCTGTCCGAAGGGCAAAATCTTTATCCTAATAACCATATTTGTTAGCAAAATCCCCTCGATATTATAACAGAACAGCATTTATATGAGGTCGTCCAGCTCCAGATGAAAATAGCATTACTAGGAAAACTATTAACCAGTTTTTTTTAATTATCACAAACTAAATGGAGACTTCATAATGAGTGAAGGGTCTCTCAGCTTTACAGTTAGATGTCATACATGCAAAAAATAGATTTGGATCGCCCGGCGTAACATTAAACGAACAACTTTCCTATTGAAAGCAGTGTTTTAGATTTCACTGTGTGCTGTGTTTTGTCTCAAACTGAGTCATACTGATAAGGTCACTGAATCCCCTGAGCTTTATTAAACACTCTATTATATGCAATTTAATGCCTGTTAATTAGCAAGTGACTCAATATCGTGCAAATCGTGTTTCGTGTTTCTCATTTTCATGTCATTTTGAGTAAACAGGCTCCCCAGGTTTTACCGCAGATTCATAAGACTGTGCTATTTGTTTGCACTGGCTTACCAAAAATACAGTTTACTGGATTCTTTCTCTTTTTGAAACCGAATAGACTCTATTATGTGGTTTGACTCGGACTGACCTTGAACCGAAAGGTCTCACTAGAGCCCTACTGCAGGGGTGGGAAATATAATAACAGCTAAAATTCATATCTGGGGAACCCGAGAAGCTCTGCTGTGCATTAAGGGAATTACAGATTGTTCTGATTCTCTGTGAAATTCATTTCTGAAGCCAAACATATTGCGTAAACACCCGTGACCCTGTTTTCTGAGAGAGCGCTCTAAACGAAGGTTTAAACAAACATCCTTTAAACCATTGGCACAACAAACACTTCTGCTGCACTACAAGATTTGCCTAACCACAAGAGAGTTGATTCTTTCGACCTGTTTACATGCTAAACTCGCTAAAACACTAACAGCCGAGGCCTGCGTGGAGTCCAATATTTTACCAATCTTCTTGATTCTCCACATGGCAGCATTTTACCCACTTGAGGTTATTATTTTTCCATTTACTATCATTTGGGAAAATGTGCATGTCTGTTAACCGATTTCTGTCAGACCAGATATTTCACACAATGCAAAGAGCATTTCATCTCAAAGTCAACTAGAACTCTTTAAATGATTTTCAGTCTTCTAATCATTTAAACCACATTGACCACTGACAAAGTCCTTTTTTAAGGTAAGCAGGTTCACTTGGTGGAAATGTAGTACTCAGTACAATTCCTACTGATCTGAATGGGGAAAGGTCGACATCGCCTTAACTTTGCCAAGTTTACACTTGCAAAATCATGAAAACAGTCAGATATGGCATCATTTTTGTTTTGTAGCTTGCAGTAAATCACACTAAATCACTTTTTTCCTGTTAATCCAAGATAATTCAAACACGTTATAGAAAGAAAAAAAAACAATCAGTGCTTTTGACAAACAGGTGAATGGCTCATCTAGGGGTCATAACTGTCTATTAAATATGTAAAAAAAAATTACTCTTCATCGTGTTACCAATGTTAAAAAAATGTTTAAAGGGGTCACATGACTTTACTAAAGAGTACGTTATTTTATGCATTTGGTGTAATGCTATGTGTTTACATGGTTTAAGGTAAAAAATTTAAATGTGGCATTTTATGAAGGCGTGCATGAGGCTTAACTTTTAGAAAGAATATCTCTTTGGGTTTCAGACTTTAATCTTTGTGACTTTATGGATCTTATACTGTATATGCACGAAACGTTTGTAACACTCCAAAGACAAAGGAAATTTGATGTGACACTGAATTTTCATGACCAAAAAAAAAGTTAAAAAGATAAGTCTTTTTCAAATAAATAAATCTGAGAATGAACCAAAAATGAAAGGCGCAACTCTTTTCTTACATCCACCGGTTTTCTCTTAATATATTTTTTCTATTTGTGTGCCTGTTGTGTCAAATATATTAAATAATTACTAATGCATTTTTTGGCTTAGATTTGGCAGACAAAGGTATCTTCAATTTCACAATCTGGTATTTGCTTATAATCAAATGTAAAAAGTGAGTCACTTGCCGATCGGAAGAACCAGGAAAAACGGAAGCCAACAAAGGACGAAGCATCCAACCACAATGCCCAGGGTCTTAGCGGCCTTCTTCTCTCGGGAGAACTTGAGCAGACGCAACGCGAAGTGTGTCCGGTTGCGCAAGGCCTCGTCTTCAGACACCGTCGTGTTCCCACGGTGTATCCGCAAAGTTACAGCCTCGGTGGTATGATCTGACTTTTCCGTTTTCTGTCCGCTAATCAGACCTCGGGTCTCCCTCCTCGCAACCACGTACACGCGGCAATACATTGACAGAATCACCACTAGAGGGAGATAGAAGGACCCTAACGCAGAGAAAATGGCATAGCCGGGTTCTTCGGTTATCTTGCATATGGATTCATCCTCCGGTGCCGGTTCCTTCCATCCAAAAAGAGGTCCGATTGAGATGGTAATAGACAGAGCCCACAAAACAACGAGGGCAAGCAATGCCCGTCGCTCCGTTACGATGGATGGATATTGCAGAGGATAACTAACGCCGATAAATCGGTCCACTGAAATCACACATAAGCTCATGATTGACGCAGTACAGCACAAGACGTCCATTGCCGCCCAAACGTCACAAAACGGGCGTCCGAAAATCCAACGACCCAACATTTCAAAGACCGTAGAAAATGGAAGAACCGTAGAGCTCAGCAAAAGGTCCGCAACCGCCAAGTTCACAATAAAGTAATGAGTAACTGTGCGTAGATTGCGATGGCAAGCCACCGAGAGGATGACCAGGATGTTGCCCAGAACGCCAAAAATGATGAAGATCGCCAACACCATTCCCAGAACAACAGCCTTCATGACGTTCAGCTCCGGGATGAGAACCTGGCTGCAGTTGGTACAGTTTTCAAGGAACGACTCCGGGGTCATGTTGCCTTTGAGGGGAATCATCTGTTAAAGATGTCCAGGCATTTAATAAAGGTATGATAATGGGGAGTCAGTTCAATTTGCACCTTAATATTGGACTCTCTCCAAGAAAACAATGAAAACGGCACTACTGCATTGGCAGTGGTACAAGAACATCGGGGCATTTCCAGCATTGCAATGAGGGAACGTGATGAAATTTAACCTGTTGTGTCTCACTTCTCCTAGATGAGCTTTTAGTGATGTATGTTTTTGGAAAATAGCTGTGGGTGAAGGAATAAACAAGAGGAACTAAACATATTATGCTACGGAGAATGTCAGATTCTTTTATCATAAAGTCATAAATTCAAGAGTTGTTTTGACATGTTCATAACCATGTGCAGCTGCAACATCATACAGAACAATGAGAATGACACAAAGGCCTTGTTGCAATCTGTGTGATCTATTAAGGTACTAAAGAGGTTTGTCTGTAGTTTCCAGGCATTAGGTTTGATGCATGAGCAATCTGTTTTAGATATGCATCAATGCATTGACATGCGAAGATGTCAAAGTGTTCTTCATCTCTCTTTTCACATTCATAAAGCACTGTTAATGTGTTTGTGCACTTTTCAAAACAAGAGCTTCCCGTCTTTTTTGTGTGCATCTGCAGTGGTTGGAAACAGTCCACATGGTGCTGACGGTCACTCCAGTATCAGATTTGCACTGAAAGTCTGCATGGCGTTGGCTGATGTCACTGAGGTTGTACCGAGGGTAATAAGGACAAAGCTAAAAGCACTTTGGCATATGCGGAGGAGATATTTTTGGCTGAAGAGCAGTTCTCAGTGCGTCTAAAAATTTTTAGGCGAACAGCTTCAATCAGGAGAGATCTGGTCGTAAAGCAGCCATGCTGGTTTGGTTTGAAGACTGATGAACCCTGAAAACAGACAGAGAAAATGAAGCTTTATCAGTGAAGTGGATTCATTTATCAGACAGGCAACTTTTAAACCAACGCTCATGCATTATAATGAAGTGTGCAATCGTTTGGCATAAAATTATGAGCCAGTTCCAGTGGATAATGATATATAGATTCATTAATTCAAGATTTCTCTCCATGAGGGATCCTCAACAAAACAAATGCTTTTATTTATATATATTTCTCCCGAAGTGATTCATTCGACATGTCAAACACAAAAGCAAATGGGACAACAAAAATGAACCGTTGCTGTCTAATGCACACAACTATAATTTTCAAAGTTTTCCACTAAATAGATATTAAAATTCTACATTCTAAGAAAAATAATATTGAAAAAGTCTTAAATTATAATGGTTAATTAGTGATTATTTAACCATACTCTAACATGCACAACTTTATTAAAGCTGCAAAGACATCTTGTCTTAAAGGTACAGTAACCTAAATCTGGGAGAGACTGGAAAATGGTCATGAAAATTCACATATTAAAGACATGTATTTTTGTAGGCCAACCCAGTTTGTTCCAACACAAAAAGGGGTAAAAATAATTCTAATTGTTTTAATTATGCAGAAAATCAGATATGTGACAAGTTTATGACTTTTACACATTTTGGTAATCAAGATGATCTTCACTTTCACATTTTGAGACTAATGCGCAAACTATAAATGGGGTATTACTGATGTATTTTGTTTTGTAGAAACTGTGAAAATATCTGAACTTGTGTTCACCTCAAATCTTGCTTCAGGCATTAAACAAAAAAAAAAAACATGCTGACTTAATTGAAAGCCAAACATTAACAGCACCTTGAGAACTTGATATATGACGTGTCATATCACAGATTATTCTGAAAATGTGACAAAATGATGCATAAATAGAAAATAAAATGATTGCACATACATTTGTGCACATTATTTTCATTTGCTGGTATAAAAAAAGCAGAGAGAGTGAAAAGAGAGTAAAACAACCCAAAATAGTCTATAGCAGCCATTTGAAATACCCTAGTTACCAGACAGAAGCACCTTAGCAACTGCAAAGCAGCATCCAGCATAGTTACGCTCTGTCAAGCACTCTTATTTTCTTCAGAACATGTAAAACCCGAGTTCCAGATTGTTTCTGAGCGAAGGAAACCACAGATGCAGAAAACAACCTTTCACAGGGGTTTTAACGAGATTGTGTCCTGTGAGACTCCGGCCGGTTCTGAACGAAGCCAAACAGCAAAGATTTCTTTTTTTTTGGTAACTCACAGTCGTGAAAAATGCACCCACTGGGCAAAAACACAAGGCTGCTTCAAAAAAAAAAAAAATCTGAGAATGTTTTTAATTTTTGGCATTTTCATGCTCTCTAATTTCCACTTTAATCAAGCCAATCGTTGCTGCTTGCCATAAGACACAGAAGAAAGCTTAGTAAGTTAAGAAATCAAATTTAATAGCATTCAAATATTGCATGATTTCAGGCAAATCCCTCAGGTGCACAACAAAATCCCATTTTTTCCTGTGCTTACTGACAGTGATGTATTGGTTTGTTTCTTTTGTGAGATTTCTGGCTTCCTGACCTTTAGAAATTAAAATCTTTTGTTCTGTTCTGTCGTTTTTCTACCTTAACCAATGTTCTGCCAAAAGACATGAGCAGAATCAGACAGACAGGATAATTAATCTTTTTTGCCGTCTGTTGCTTCTCTGTTTATAATGATGTCAGAATAAATTCAACTGTGCAAGACTGTGACAGTGTGTCTGCCCACATACAGGAAACCACTTGATCATAAACCATACGATTAATTTTCACCTGAAAAAAAAAAAGATTTTTTTTTCATTACTCTATTATTTTTCTAGATTGGCACTAATTACTTCTAATGAGATCGCCTACCATCCGTTTGTGACTCTATCAATTAACACTGAGATGAGAAATGCATGCAAGCTTAACACTCCTACTCCAACGCTCTCACGTTTCTGACATTAGTAGAAATATTGATCTGATTTCCAGCTTAATGAGGCACAGAGGTGACTCTCGCTGCTGGCTGGACACTACGGAGGTGTTAGGAAACAAAATTACTTCAGCTTCACTCAACCAGCATCTGTGCTTTAGAAAGCACAAGCTTTTAGCCTGGTGCTGACACACACTCTCAAAAATAAGTGTTTCCCACCATTTAGAATAACCATTTTGGGTTTCTTAAAGAATCTTATAATGACCAGTTCTAAAATGAACCTTTTGTGCAATGCAATGTTCCTCGTTAATACCAAAAACTGTTATTTTTGGATTAAGAAAAATGCATGTGCACATGTGGTCAGGGTTTGGCTTGTGCAACACTTGACTCTTTTTTTTTTTCTTTTTAACACAAAGTATTTGTATTCTAGCATTTATCAAAGCATTGCACTTCAAAACAAACCTTTTAAACATTCTCTTTCTTTTTTAAAACATGATTAGCAATTTTACATTTATTACCCACAACAAAGGCAATGTTTGGGGAACTGGTTTATTCCCTTGAATTTATCAATTAAAAAATAACCAGCATTAAAGTCAACCAAAAAAACTACATTTACTCAAATGCTGAAAAGTTTGGGGTCAGTGCTAGCATTTTTTAAATCAATCAATACTTGTATTTAGTAAGGATGAAATACCTTGATCAAAAGATACAATAATGTTAGAAGAGATTCATATTTTAAATAAATGCTGTTCTTTTAAACCTTATATTCATCAGAGATTTCTGAGAAAAAAAAGTATCGCCATTTCCACAAAAAATATGAAGCAGCTCAACTGTTTTTAACACTGATAATATTCAGAAATGTTCCTTGGGCAGCAAATCAGCATATTATCATGATTTCTGAAGGATCATGTGACAGTGAAGACTGGAGTAATGATGCTGAAAATACAGTTTTGATCACAGAAATATGTTACATTTTACAATATATTCAAATAGAAAACAGTTGTTTGAAACTGTTATAATATTTCACAATATTTTCCATCAAATAAATGCAGGCTTGGTGAACATCAGATACTTTTGAATGGTAGTGTATAAAATGTACTGGATCTTATCAGTCAAGAGAGCAATATTAGAAATGCATGGTTTATATTACTTCCGGACTATTTGTCATGGTGCACATTTTGGCACATCTCTATATTCAGAAAGTCATATGCTTTGCATTAATATCTGGATTTCACTTGTCTGTGGATGTTATTCTCAAAAATGAATGATTAATATTATTTTCCCAACACACCTGGAGAAACTAAAGTCTTATGACAGTCGGAAAAAGTTATTGCATTTTGATGAAAGACTATATATATATATATAAACAAACATGCACTGATGAACCATGAATAATATGGCCATGGATGTTAAATTTTGGTCAATTTTGATTTCACATTACCTTTAAAAAATAGTTTTTTTTATCACAAATCCCCTGTCGCATTATCTCCCTTCTGATGTTTTGTGAGCATCATTCATTTCCTTCGTCTTCTGTCTGAACGCAACTGCTATTGTATTTCTTCACACAGGCCAAAGAAACTGAATCCCGTCCAAGGTTTGTGAGGCTCAGCGTGATAATACTAGTGCTAGTATGGAGACAGACAGTTCAGTGTGCATTCAGTGCTCTCTCTTTCTCTGCTCTCCCCATCATGATATCAACCAGCGTCTGACCTTTGGGCCTCACCGGCGCATCGAGTGGAACTCCATGCTGATACGCCAGCTGTTCAGAGCCTCAGCTGGCTCGCTCTGAGCTGCTATGATGCATTGCACACCAGCCCTCCTGCCTGCGCTACACCGTCTGCCCACTGTTGATGACAGTAAGATCAACAGTGAGATGTGCTGCTCTCTCCTGAGCTGCTATCAATGCTCATCATCTTCAGTTTAGTTGAGTTATAAATATCATAGGACTAGTTCACCCAAAAATGTAACTTTTTTTTTTTTTATCTCACCCTCAGACATTTAAAGATGTAGAGGAGTTTGTTTCTTCATCAGATTTGGAGAAATGTAGCATTCTGTCACTTGCTCATCAATGGATGCTCTGCAGTGAATGGGTGCCGTCAAAATGACAGTCCAAACAGCTGATAAAAACATCAAAAGTAAAACACATCCCTCCAGTCCATCACTTAACGTCTAGTGAAGTGAAAAGATGTGTGTCTGTAATAATCAAATCCATGTTTTTATTGTCAATCCACTGCTTCTGGCTAAAATATAGATCCAAAATCCATAATATTGTGTTTTCCCCATTGAAAAAAGTAATCCTGTCTGAATCAGGAGAGAAATCTACACAGATCAAACAAGTGAAAAGAATCCAAAACAGCTCTAAAGAAATATGTAGGTGGGTTTTGATGTGACAAACAACAAGAGATGGACTTTTTTTTACTAGAGGAAACGTTATTATGGATTATGGATTTTTGCCAAAGGCTATAGTTTAAAATTAAAACACTTTAAAGATGGATTTGTTTCTTACAAACATGCAGTTTTTTTGTTTCACAAGATGTTAACTGCTGGACTGGAGTGGTGTGGATTACTTGTGGATTATTGAAATGTTTTTATCAGCTGTTTGGACTCTCATTCTGACGGCACTCATTCACTGCAGAGCATCCATTTTGCAAAGCTACATTTCTCCAAATCTATTCTGATGAAGAATCAAACACATATACATCTCAGATGGCCTGAGGGTGAGTGTAAAATTTAAGGAAATTTTTATTTTGTTGTGAACTATTCCTTTAAGGAGCGGTGCTCAATCAGATTGACTACACTCGCCTATGGTGAGGGACACAACTGAAGCATTTGTTGTTTTAGTCCTTGA
Organism: Carassius gibelio; assembly: GCF_023724105.1. NCBI lineage: Eukaryota > Metazoa > Chordata > Actinopteri > Cypriniformes > Cyprinidae > Carassius > Carassius gibelio. The sequence continues at coordinate 4,092,095 of NC_068403.1, read as the reverse complement.
GCACACAATAAATTAAACTGACAGCCAGATGATTTTCACTAACATCAGAAAGAGACCTTGAGCTTTGCCAGACTGGCACCCATATGGTCGTGCACATGAAACGATTCACCAAAACAGCTCAGCGAACAGAAGCAAGCAGTCTTGTGAGAGATATATCTACTTAATATTAGATATTTATATTTAATCATGGGAGAAAGAGCTTTTTCATTCAAAGTCCCCAACTTATGGAATGCACTTCCTTTTAACATCAGAAATGCACCAATCCTGGATCACTTTAAAAAGCTGATTAAGACACATTTATTTATTTATTTTTGTTTCTGTTTTACTGTAGCGCTTTGGTTTATTAAAAAAAAAACCATTACAAATAAAATACTGTATTATTATTAACCATAAGCCTATATAATACTCTCATAGCAAAAGTGCACACAAAAACTCTGTGATACTACTATATTATCATTTAAAAATATACTGTAAAAAGTGGTAACCTGCAACTATTTTTACCAGCTTCAGTCCATAATTGTTTTTATTAAATTGATGAATTTAGTTTGATTCATTGATGCTAAATCATTTTTAATTTTTTAAACGTGTATGCATTTTTTTCTACAAAACATTTTTATTTAAAAAATATATTTTATGTATCATTTTATCATTCTTGTTTTATTTAAATGTTTGTATTTTATTTTGAAAGTTTTAGCAGTTTATGGAACCATGTAGTACGTAGTATTACAAGTAAATATTTCAGTCTTTCTACTTCAAAATATAATGTTTAATACATTGTATTATTTGTGAAAGTGATTAACAATGTGTGACGGATGTTTCAAAGTAAATCGTACTTAATCCTACTTTTTCAGTGTGCATCAAATATCACATTGCAAACCTCGTTGGTTCTTGTTCAGACACAAGACAAAAATACATTTTTCTCACACAAAGCAGTCATATGACTTATTCAAAAGATATGAATTATAGCAGAGTTCTTTTGCTATCGTTTGGTTACTTTTATTATAATTTTTAAAGGAATTTTTTGAGGATTAGTCAGTATTTCTTTTAGACTGATCAATTCCTTAAGGACTTCAGAGGAGTCTCTATTATTCATTAAGAGATTGTGGAGAAATCGGGGCGGGCTGCGGGCGGTCCGACAGTCTCGCTCATCACCGAAACATTCGATCCGCTGGGTTTCAGCTCGGTGGTCCCTCCACAACCTCTAGGCCACACTCTCTCTGACTGAGATTAAATCACAATTATTGGTCTTCTTTGCCTAGTACTTATCACAGCCCTGCAGGGCCGCGCAATAACCGGAGCCACAGCGCTCTCCCTGTAATCGCCAGAGCCTCTGCTGAAATTAATGGATACGGTTGCATGCTTTTACATAAAGAGAGGTAAATATTTAGGCTTCACCACTGAAAGGTAATTCAAATTGAAGCTTCCTAATGTACAGGCTTCAAAAAGACAGAAATGAGTTCCGTTACTGGCTGCTCGTTGTGACTCAGTGTTTATGTAGCATCAAAGCATGAGACCTCTGCAGAGGGTGAAGGGGCACGCAGACAGTCCTCTGTCTCCCCTGACTGAAAGCTCAGGTCCACAGCTCTTCAGGAGAAACAGATGAGACATGCTGAGAGACCCACATTATTATATCCTCTCTGTCATGAGTGAAAGAAAGTGGAGTGATGGAATTTGAATTCGGTCGTAGTCTATGGAAATTTGGCTACTATATCTGAAATCATTAAAAAATGTGCATGTAAGAAATCTAATTACAACAGATAAGTTATAGAACTATCGATAGATAGATAGCACCTTAAATATTCATGTAAATCTTAATCTAAAATATTAATTCTGCTACAAAAAAAAAACATATCCTATAGTAAAACAAGATTTGCTATACTAAAATATGACACTTTAATGTAATGTAAAAATGTAATTATAATTTGCTAATAATAACTGTTTCCCCATTATTCCCCACAGCTTACTATCATAAATGAAAAGTCACAGCATTATTCTTATGCATATATGTATGTTATATCATCCAGTATATTATATCTTATTATATGTGTATGTGTGTCCTCCTTTTATGCACACCACCATAGTTCCAATTTTCTGATTCAACAGTTTGTTTTTGAGCAAAGGCAATCGAAAGAAAAAAAATCTCCATTATAATCAAACTATTTTTGCTCCAGTCAATACAAGACGACAAGGATAACCTTTTCATGTTGCCCATCATGCATAAATCATTGTGACAGCTGGGAGAGGATGCAGAAATCTCTGGAACACACAACTGATCAATGCATTACATCAGTATGCACCAAGACAGCCACTAGACACACGAACACATTTTAAAGACCATGAACTGAACGCAGCAGCACGTATGTGAAGTTATCAGAAGCGACCTGTAGACTCACTCCAGCGCGCATCACACGAAGTTTGCAAACGGAAAAACAATAGGCTATTTCTAATGTAGCCTACTATGCATAATGATTGCATGCTCATCGTAGTCTAGCAGTTGTGCGACTGACTGCACACTCACCTCAGCAGCGTGTCAGTGAACGCGAGAACGCGATCCGGAGGAGTTTGGGTAGATGGACGCGCAGCGCGTCTCCGGTTCATCGCTTCAGTTTCTCCTGTCATCGCTGTGGAAACGACAGAACTCAAGTTCAGCGAGTCAAATGCAGTTCTGTGTTTCCACACGCACATTTGAGCGGAAGGGTCCTCGGGACATCAGTATTTCTCAGAGGAGGTGACAGTGAGTGAGTCATGGCGCCCCGCGCTGCGCCGCCTTCTTTCCGCACTAACTTTGGTGCCGCCGCGCTCTGGGCTCACAGATGTGGACGTGGCCATTGGCCAGCGATGGTACATCACCTCAAAGAAGAGTGAATCAGCTGCTGACGCGTTTTCTGGTTAAAATAGCTTCTAACGTCTGGTGAAAATAGACATGAGATGGATGGGTGGTTACCCAAACTCCGCGATGTGAACTGAACTGTGATCCTAAACGAGAAACTTGCTAATGCTCGAGTCATATTTAACCCCAAAATCTAAAATAAATTATACTTCATTACAGTTCATGAAGATTTGGAGATGTGCTTAGTTCACACAAAAATGAAAACATAATCATCCTCAGACCATGCGAAATGTAGATGAGTTTGTGTCTTTATCAGAACAGATTTAAATAAATTAGTATTGCATCACTTGCTCATCAACAGATGCTTTGCAGTGAATGGGTGCCGTCAGAATGAGTGTCCAAACAGCTGATAAAAAAATCACAATTAATCCACATTTTGGACTGTTTTGGTTTTTAAACGGTGCTTGATCTGTGCATATTTCTCTCCGGATTCTGACCAGATCACATTTTTATTGGAGAAAGCAATATTATGGAAAAAGTATTTTAATTTTGGGGTGAACTATTTCTTTAAATTGTCCTTAAACTAGGCTTTTCTCTATGCAAAATATAGAGTGAATTATAACCCAGACACATTTTGCACATTTATTCACCCCTGTGTCATTCCAAACCATATGTCTTCATTTCTTCTGGGAACATAAAAGCACACATTTTGTAGACTGTCATTGTCCTGTCCATAAAACAAATGCTGAGTCATGCTGCCAAACTCACAAAATACCAAACAAATTTCAAACCTGGTCCATGACTGAAAAATCGATTTCCCTTTCCAGTAACTCAAACTCAAATCTGATTGGCACCTGTTCAAAACATTCAAATGGGTTGGACATCATGATGATCATTTGAGACATATACACAGTATGAGAATGTGAGGTGAAAACATAACTACATGGCTGTTATTACACTATAACATCAGGTTATACAGGAACTGATTGTATCTCTATCAAGAAAACATAAAAACAGATAATGAAACCAGGAAAAAACATACAAGTAACATTTGGTTCAGTCTGATGCCCATATAAGAATTATGTATCTGTATTGTAGGTGATGCAATCATGAAATGCAGTTAAATGGCTAATTAGGATGCAAGAAACCTACAAACGTCCAACAAAACTCACCTGTGAGAGTATTCATTTCTCAGTTATGTTGAGCTTTTCCTAACACAAATCGCTCCACATCAGCTTGGCAAAGTCTTACAAAAGCCCAGTGAGAAAACTAAAGGCTTTTGTGTGTATGTTTAGAAACCAGCACAAAGTGCCTGCGTGACTGGCATAGTTAAATGAATTCTAACAAACACAGAGACAAACATTTTACATTTAAATATCAATGTATGTGTACTGTTCTATCACTAGCAGCTGTGAGGTGTCACATTGGATTTAACGTTCCCAATTCTGAATCTTCTTACAAAGTTTTATTGTATTGAACGTCACTTTTCAGATCAATATTTCAAGGAAGGCATTCTAAAAGCATAAATAATTGATGTCTACAAATTTTTGTCTGCTAAATATTTTACATGTCGTCTAAGTAAGCGTTTAACTCCTGGAACAAAGCTTGCAGTTATGGTGGGATATTTAGTTTTTACTTTAATTTCAGTTACAGTGTTTTTTTTTTTCGTATTAGATGTTTAAAATAGGTCTATATAATACTAATTGTTTATGTATTAGTTTTAGTTTATTTTACTTTTATTTACTTTAAAACCTAAATCTTATGAAATTGAGAAATGTTGAAAAAATGGAATGTTTAAATGCATGATGATACAAAGTTTACCCACAATTGTGACACTTGTGTAAATACATTTCTGCTGCAAAAAGTCCAGGAGCTTGCAAGTCATTGCATACAAACGGATTTAGTTTGAATGCAATGATATAAATGGATAAACAGGCAAAATGCAACAATTAAAATGTAATATATATATATATATATATATACTTAAATATATAATATATATGTAATATATAAATACTTATTTATTATTTGTGGTTTTTAGTTTATTCAACTCTGGTGTATGCGATTTTTGTCCCTATTTAATATCTGTAAGTACACTGTAGCAATAGTCAGTGATGCTTTCCTTAGTAAACACCCCTAATAATAGCAGATCTCACCAGACCAATTCTTGTACAGGTGTAAGAATCACTCTATGTGTGACCAGGCAGTCATTCTGAAATGTCTCATCGCGGTTGTGTACCTGAGCCACACAGATGCTGATAGCGTCAGTGATTAGCTGTCCACCCACTCCATCAGTCACTAAAGCTCTGTTGCAAAAACACGTGAGCTGTCTATCTAGACATCACAGGTGCGCTCTTGACACGAAGACGGTTCCCACGGTCTCATTTTGGACATACTCTAAGAAAACAATGCATATATCGCTCACAGAAAAGGGAATCCCAATGCATTAAATCCATGTGAAAATGACTGATATATATGTATTACATATTTTTACAAAATGATGAAACTTGTGTTACCACAGGTGTTGCCATTTCCATGACAAACGCTTCATCTTGTTTTCTACTAATATTGTCACTTTCGAAAAAAAGGAATGTTTGAATACATTATACAATATTTCCCACAGTTGTGAATCTTGTGTAAATACATTTCTGCTGCATAAAGTCCTCCTTGGAAACTGTTTTAGTAACCATGCAATGACGTGCTGTATAAGCGGATAAACAAGCAAAATGCAACACTTTTTTTACAGGGTATAAAAAAATGAAATAATTAATAACAATCCACAACACTGATTTAGATGGAAGCTGAAAGCATAAGAAATCAAGAGAACCCTTCACTGAATACTGAAAAATTATTGATACGTACTGTATTTGCCAGAACTTGTGTTATTTCAAAGCAGCAGGTGTTGCAGTCATTTGTGATTGGATTGCCATAACAAATGGTGCATCGTTTTTGTACTCGCTCTAAGAGTTCCATATTGTTCCAAAAAAATTAAGGCACTTTTTGTAAAAAATAAAATAAAATAAATGTGGTCCATGATAAAATAGTTAGTCCATTTAGTCCAGCAGCATGCCGAGTCAATGTATGCAGTGTAGCTTTGTTTGCATCAGTGTTATTTTAGGAACACTTTTATAGATTTTTTTTAATCGATTATTTTTTTTTTGTATTCAAAATTATTATATTATTGGGGAAAATGCATGCACAATGACGAGAAAGAGAGAGAACATGTATAAAATAAAATAAAAGTAATGCAAAGCTCCATAAAGTCTGCATAATAAATATTATTTTTTTGTAATATAAAGCAATAAGTAACATTCCCTTTGACTACAGGGCAGCTCGGTAGGTTTTGGAACAGACCTTCAACGTGTTTTCTTTTCCTTCATATCATTTCACCTTTTCTCCTTTATCACAGTCAATCCCAGGAGAGCCGAGTCTGTCTTCCTAAAGCTCAGGTCAGGCTAAGATTGGATTGACAGGCTCTATTGGGTTTGTCTTTTGCAGGGTTTGGATCAGGACTATATTATCCATCCTTCTCCTTGTTATCTATTCGCTGCCCTTGAGATGATTTACATTAGATGATAGTGAATCTTTGAAGATGTTTGTTGACGTACAAATCAAAAGAGCAGAAGAGGTCACAAGGCCAGACTCTCTGGATCTCAGGTGCCAGTTTGATGTTTGACGGGGTCAGATTGTCCCATTATCAGAGACTCACACACTGTATGTATTTGTTATAGTTGAACGGCACACTCCATGCACATTCAGATCAAGCCACTTGAAGCGTCTTTCAAACAAACGTGACAGGACTTATTCAAAAGCACTTTATTAGACAGCATCTATTTATCCAAGCCAAAGGCTCTCTCTTGTCTTCCTGTCAAGTCGTTCCTGCCGTCCTTTTCACTACCTATCAAGTCGCACACACAAAACCATTTTCACTCCATGGTCCACAGCCCTAATGTGCTATCACTGTTTGTCTTGCGGTTTCGTTTTAGAGGGAAGCACAAACTAATCAAGTGGGTTTCTTCACATTATCATGCCCTCCGGCAGAGGTATTCTGTGTTCTCTTTCTCGCGCTAGGTGTCTCTCATCCTCCTCTTTGTCTTTGTCTCACCCTCCTCTGCCTCAGGAAAGCACGTCTTATCCCCTCCTCCTGAGTCTAAATCCCCATGACAACTCTTGGGTTGTATTTATCTCCTAAATCACTGTTCAGGAATAGCTTTAGATATGAGAGGAGAGGGAGGGCGGCATGCATCTTAAGAAAATGATTGCAGTCTGGGGCCGTACAATCGATGCCCCCACCCACACATCCCAATCCGTGTGGATATCCATCAAGATGGTGCTTGATTCAATCCGCAGTCGGGCAAAAGATAGCAAGAAACCAAACGTATAGCTTCGGCGTGGAGTGATTTGAATAAACAAATGTCATGGGTCTGGATTTTGAAACATGCAGACAGGTATCATCAGCAGACATGAGAATAAGCTTTCAAATGAGGTTTAGAGAGAATATTATAGGCAAAAAAAATAATAGTTTTATAATTTGCTCACCCTCAGGTTATCCAAACAAATAAAAATCAGCTTGTGTAACATTATATTCCATGACTGCTTAGTGTGCAAATATATTCATTTGTGTGTTGTTTGGTTGGTTGTTTTTAATTAATAAAGCTTCATTTATTCTGCTTAATAAGAAAAAAAAAAGTTTTTAATATTCCAAAAAAGACACAAAATCTCCACCAGATTGTCCCCAAAAACTACTGGAAAAGGTCACATCTGTAAATTGCTACAGATCAAATTTAAGTAACTTTGTTCTTCATGATTATTTTACTTTCTTTTATGTAAAGCACTTTGAATTACCATTGTGTACGAAATGTGCTATATAAATAAACTTGACTTGCCTTGCTTAACTTAAAATGCAGTTCATTATAAATTACTGTGAAGAAATCTGTCACACCATATGGGGTATATTGTCACAATATGCAACTGCTGTTTGATATATACGTTTTTAAATATAGAGATTTTTATTAAGGACTGGTTCACCGTATAGAAAATTATGTTGTAGAAACTCATGCAGGATTGGAACGACATTAATAAATAATGATATTATGTTTTATTTTGGGAGAATTGTTCCTTAAAAATCTATTGGAGGCTATGAAATGGCTTATCAGCCATTGAAAAATTATGTAAAACTATTATGAAATACATTTTTATTTTATGAAACATCAAAGAGTAAATAAACAGTAATATATAAATATCAAAACATCACCCTAATAAGTAAATCAGTTTATCTTGCAAATTTTTTAAGGAACATTTGCAAAAAAAAAAAATATATATATATAACTACAGTGTATTGGCTGCTTTTACTTTACCCATGCATGTTCATTTTTGTCAAAAGATCACTATGAGGATAAAGAATTTATACTTGTTTGGTTTACGGCAGAAAGAAAGTCATATTAGTTTGGAACAGCATGACTGAATTATCTTTTTTTGGGGTTGAATTATTCCTCCACTGCACTGACATACTGTACTTTAAAAACTGGTGGCATTTTCTCCAAAACATGGTGAAAGAGCATGGATCACTGGGAGGAGCCGTAAAGGGACCTTTACTTTACCTACAATGTTGTAATGAAACGGTGTCCTGACTGTGACCTCTGCAGACTGAGGGCTGTTCTTTTGGGGGCTTCTCTGGCTCGGCATTGTTTAGTTTACAAAGCCCTACAGAATACCTTCATATTGCCAAGTGAGAAAAATCATCAAGATACATCTCCAGCAGCAAGTGCCTCCAAGACAGAGCCCATTTACTTGGTGGAGAATGCAGGCGGAACAGCAACAGGCAGGAGATGTTGAGGGTGCATGTGCACGAATTCAAGCTCTCCTCGTCTCCAGGAATATCCACTCCTGAGATGCTTGTCAGATGAGCAATTATACAAGGTTGAGGTGTCTTCTCACAAGGACCGGCGACGGCAGAAACTTCAAAGGGTTTCCGAGAGAAATGAAAATCAATTTCAGGGTCGTTTGACTGTTAAAAGTTAATGAATGGAAAAGCATGCAAAGTCAATGGTGTCCTGCAGATTCTGCTGGGCAAATTAATGAATTCTCCTCTCTCGCCGAGACGTTTCCCATAGTGCCCCTTAACATGCAGACAAAACATTCTGACTCAGACTTGCACTCACAAATTAGCCCTTTTCAACAGTCAATTGCCTGGATAAACATACATTTAGCACTGTTTTGCAGAATACATGATAATAGTGAAGGAAGGTGCTAGTTGTCTAAGTTTTTACTACACACACATAAAATATAGTTTTTTATATATACTAATCTATATAATAGTATTACAAAAACATTATCTTATAGCAGTTTCTCCATGTGAATATTAGCCCCAGCTAAAATAATTTCCTAACCCTTACTGATGAAGTGATTCTCAGTCGTTAGTTTATGATGCTCCCTCAGAGAACCACACATCAGAGTAAACATCACGATGTCTGAGAGAGACCTGGTTGAGTGAATTTCAGCGTCCAGAAATAATGTCTGTAGCTCAGAGAGCCAATTACAGCTCTCATCAGCAGAACAACACACACCTTTGACCCATGTCACTGTGTACATCCTCAAAATAGAGCTGTATTCCTCAAATGATCAATAAAGCACTCTTTCAGGTGAAAACAGAAACTTTGAACCTTGAGTTGTTTGAAAAGGTTGCATACATTTTGAACTGCAAGCTGATCTTTTCCGTCTAGTAACAGTTATACAGTATGAGTGCAAAATGCATGAGATGTTGCATAATACCATCTGATGCCTTGCACACATTGTAATGGTCATTTCCAATGTTTCCCCCTTCCACTCTGTCCCTGTTCACCAATGGTCAAGCAAACACACAGTCCCACCCCAAACTTTACCTTTATTTGTGCCAGAAGTCAGCGTGCCGGGCCGCTCAAACAAACAGATCAATGTTTCGAAAGCATCTCAGAGTCACTCTTCACAAGGTCAAAGTACCAGTAACTCCATACTTATTAAACGAAGATAAAAGGAAGTATTTTAATGTAATAAACACTCGCAGAAGATTTGAACATAATTCAAAATGATACCAGTGAACCCAGTAAATGAGAGCAGCAGGAACATGAGCCAGTGTGATGAGCTCTTAAAAAATACATGTGACCTGCAGGGCAGCGGTTTGAAGAGAGAGAAAAAGATCTGAAGTTCAGAGTCACAGCTGTGTAAACTTATATACCACACACACACACACTGCGGCAGCTCTCAATATGAAGACATAGAACAGGCTTTTATATTTTAAACCATAAATTAAAACAAAAAAAAAATTGATTTCATTCTATTCATTTAAAATAATTATTATAATTTAAAATAAGATAAAGTCAATATACTTGCTCTAAGCAAACACACACATGAACACATTAAATCCCATAGCAACATACTTACAGTTGGTTTGATGTCATTAATGCACCTAGAAATAAACACATGGATTTTAAAGAAAGTGTCGGAAATGAATCACTCTCTGTAAGAGGCAGTAGTTAAGAATACAGATATTACAGAGCTGTAATGTGGTTTTATTTGAGCATCAACTTTCTTTCATATGTTTCTCTGAAAACTTCTCTAAAGAGAAATTGATTTGCAGATAGTTAAAGAAATGTGGATAGAACGGAACAAACCATCTTTGAATTTGAATTTGACAAGAAATGTTTTTTGATATTGGGATGTTTTGAAAGAAAAGATGTGAAATTAACAGACCTTTGTCTTGAAAGAAACATCTACCAAATGAAGGTTATAAAAACACTGCTTAGAATTCTTTCAAAAATATTGAATTACATGTTTAAAGGTTAAACTTTTTTAACAGTATTCTACTAACTTTTTTTAACCCAAAATATGGCGTTACATGAATGTGACTTAATATTCTAAAAACATTTGTGTGTGTGTGTGTGTGTGTGATTATATGGTTATTTAAAGGATACAAAAAACATTTCTTACTATGTTCACTAACTTTATTTTCATGCAAAATAGAACACTATTTTTTTATATTCTAAAAACGTTGAATTGCTCTTTTTTTTGTGTAGATCTTAATCTTATTTAAAAGATACAAAACCTCTTTTACAGATTTATTTTCACCCAAAATACAATATATTTTTTTAAATAAATACAAAATTCTAAAAACTTTAATATGTCCAGTTTCTTTTTGTAATAAAAATTTCTAAACATTTCTAAGAACGTTCAAGTAAAAATAACATCATACATCAAAATTCCATAAACATGACATTTAAAATGTTTTAACATTCATATAACGTTTTAAAAACATTTTGAAAACGTTCCCTGTTAGCTGGAAGCAAGAGACTTTGGCAGAATAAAACAAATGAAGAATAATTTGTTTATTCATTTTCCCATATGAGTCTTTAATGAAGTATCTTTGAGTGTCACGAATCTGTCAGAAGAGGGTTTACATCTAGCAGCTCCCTTAAAGCCCTTTCCAGTCCATCCCCTCAAACTTAATTACTGAACTCTGGACGGCGCTTACAGCCCCACAACTCCCAGTTAAGTCCTCTGCGGGAATGTGTGTGTGTGTGTTTATATTAATTTATTTCTCTTAAGTAAAATATCAAAGTACTCCGCCAGTCGACTGTCCGCTGCTTTTAAAGTGCGCTCTCCCTAATGAACACAATTACTTCAGATAAATCCATCAGGCTACAAATCAAATCAAAGCAGCCCATCAATTATGAAATACTTTACAAAAACAACAATCTGCCCTCTCGTACCTGTGTTTGTTTCTGAATGTCAGCAAGACGTCATCTTGGAAACAGAGACCGCAAACAACGACGCTGCCTCATTAGAACACAGTATGATAACAAGGCCGCTCATGGGAGGAGAGCCTGTCATCCGCCCCACCGCTGAAGGAACAAATCAGGTTTTAAACCCATCTTAAACGGCATCTTTTACAAATTCTAGATCACATTCAAGCTATTTGCATTTGCTCTACCAACCAATTAAATTCATGAAATTGGTGTGGGATCCCTGCTGATGTGGGCCCTATATGCAATTTACAGATTACAGACTAAAAATACCACCACCACTCAAAAACTTGACATCAGTAAATGCAGAACACTTCATTTGCTAGTACAAAATTCTAAAAACTTTAATATGTCCAGTTTCTTTTTTTTTTTAATTTCTAAACATTTCTAAGAACGTTCAAGTACAAATAACATCATACTGTACATCAACATTCCATAAACATGACATTTAGAATGTTTTAACATTCATATAACGTTTAAAAAACATTGTGAGAACGTTCACTGTTAGCTGGGGGAATTTTTTTTCTTTACTTTTTTTTTACTTCCTGGACAAATGTATCATGGTTTCCACAAAAATATTAAAGCGGCACAAATGTTTTTAACATTGATAATAATAATAAATATTTCTTAAGTAAATCAGCATATAAGTATGATTTCTGAAGATCATGTGACACTGAAGACTGGAGGAATGATGCTGAAAATACAGCTTTACGTCACAGGAAAAAATTACATTTTAAAATATATTCAAAAGGAAAACAGTTATTTTAAATTGTAATATGTCACATTTCTCCTGTATTTTTGATCAAATAAATGCAGCCTTCATGAGCATAGAGGTTTTTCAAAAACATTGTTTTAACAGGTTTTTAGAGTTGTTACGTTTTCTATATTTCTTTAAGTATTTCTATAATGTTCCAGTCAATGATTTCTAAGTGAGTTCAGGGAGTTAGATCTGTCCAGGTGACCAGGACCCATTCTCAGGTGGTCTCAGAGATGCAGAGGGTCTCAGGGAGTTTCCCTTTATCAGCTCAGACTGCATCAATTATTCAACAACAGGAAGATGTAGACCTTGAGGTTAAATTTACTGTTGTTTTTATTGCTTTTTACCCACATACCAAGACCTCGGGACAATTTCAGGTTATTACAGAGCACACAGACATATACACACATTCATTGAGTCCCACAAATGCACACACACAAATACAAGCCATAACCCAGCTGGACATGCAGAGACAGACTTATGAGATTGGAATGATGTTAACCTTTTTGAAGTAATAAAGTATATTGCATGAATGAATGCTAAGTGTATTCCTATTTTTAACACTCAATAAACAGTGTGCCAAAAATGTATTTGGGCACTTTAGTCACACTCCATGTTTGAATGCCATTGCATTGATAATAAACTATGAAAGCAATACACCGCAGAAATATCTTCTCATCATCTCTTTAACTCATTTTAGAGGATGTAGTCAGTTTTTCTCAAGTTCATACATTACCAAGAACAAGCATAAAATCACAAAACACTTGTCTTTACTATCTTTCTTTACAATAAATGACACTTGGTTTAATATTTTGTCACCTAATGCAATGACATTCGGACATTTCTGTGAGGCACACATACTTTTGGGAGCCCTGCATAATGCTTCGTTTTTTAAAACAATTTTTTTAAACAATATTTACAGAGCACTTACCATTTTTCTAAGTACGTATCTATGCAGATATTTTCTGAATTATGACACATCTTTAAAATGAAATCACCTTTTCATATATTATGTCATGCCCTCAACTCTGCTGCCAAGAACCTGAGAAAATATGATCTACACATTACAGAATGCAGCCAAATACTCATTACTTACTCTGAATTATATTCTCATTCGCCTTCAGTATGCAAATTTAATGGTTCAGACTGTGTGGAGTGAGATAATATAATCTGAATATATATATATAAGCAATAAAAACAATAATGAATACCATTATTTTGGCTGCATGAAACACGCAACATAAATATCACAAAACCTGATATATTTCCTACTCATTCTACAATGCAAGACAATGCATTGAGACCTTGTTTTAATAACAATATAAAATAGAAATAAAATACAAATATAATAAATTAGATATAAAATCTGATCTTAATTCTTATTATTGCACACACCAAAAAAAAACACATTACATTAATAAAAAGAAAATTAATAAGATATTACTTAAATGGTATTTATGTCATTGTCATATTGGTTATACTGCCTTTAATTCATACTGATTTAAATTAAAAATGTAATGAAAGTAATTAGAATTAGAAAATTGTCATATTAGAGTAATGAAAATTTGGTTGGTGAATGTGTTTAACTGCCATAAAAATACCTAAACCTAACCTAATAATAATAGAAATGACAAAAGCACATTGTAAGGAAACAGGTCAATTTAGCTCAAAGGGAATCATTTAAGATTTTAAAGGGAATTTGAACAGAATCACTGTTTCACGGCTGTTCACGGAGACGCGCCTGAGGTTCAGTGAACGAGCCGTTTAAAATCAAATCTGCGCTGGATACTAATATCCAAACTATAGTGAAAACACTATCAATTAGCACAGTAACAAGATCGGCAGTTTAAGACATTAACTTGTAAGCACAAAACACAAGATACTTCTCTTTTCAATATGAATAAGGCTTTATTAGATAAATCTAAGACATATAAACTAATCTAACACAAACGCACGCACACACACATTCACACAAGTTGCAGGAAGGTTGAAAGTTAGGGAAAGATGAGTTTAAGAGAATGGAAATATGGAATCCCAAGTTAACAGCAATACGTTAAATTGCATAAACATGAACAACCATCAATCACGTAATTAGCGCTCGCATTGAGTTCCTCAATGAGGTTAAAATTATATTAGATACACCAGTAAAGGTCACAGTCTGGAGGTAAAGTTACTTGCATCTCCTGTGAAGAAGGAGCCTCGGTGAAAGGGCTATCCCGAGGTCGTTGATTGGCTGGAAGTTCAGTCTCTGAAGTGACGTCTTGGGAAGCCCGTGGTTGTTGGGCGTTGGCTGAAAGTGCAGAGTCGTGTTCGCTGGTTGAAGTTGAATGGACGTTACAAAACTTAACTCAGAACACGAAACTCTCAAACGGAAAAGAAAAGAAATAAAGTTTGACGAGACTAGGTTGTGTTCCTTCTCATCGTGGCATAGTAGCAGCAGGCAGGCACGCTGGAACTGCGCTCAAAGAACAATGATGACTAACCGCATGGCTAGATGCTACAAGCTAAAGCTAGGTAGCAAAGCTACAAGCTAAAAGCTAAGAGCAGGCATGACTAATAGCATGACTGATAGCACGAGCAAGGCTGGAACTAAAAGCAGACTAAAAGCAAACATGGCTAATAGCAGCAGCTAGGGACTAAAAGCAGACTAAAAGCGAAATTACATCGTGTCCAAAGTATTTAAACTTCCTTGTTGGCCACCCCTCAAATGTTGCCTTGACCAATCAGATATGGTCTTGGGTCTGGGGTCATAAATCATTTGTTTATCTTACCAAGCATGTGGTTCTTGCCTCACAGGGTCTAATTTTGGACATGATTCCTATAACATGATTATGATATATTTTACAAATAAATGATCGTCAGGACAACATCAAGCAAGAAAATTCGATTATATCAATACTAGACATGACTATGTATCCTATAGTTATCAAAAGACATACACAATAAGTGATTATACATGATAGTCGAATGTGTGGGTTACACATAAATGAATATGGAGTTAAGCAATGGAACGATTCATTTATAAGTCTTTTTGAGTTCATTCTGGTCCATATATAATGTATAAAAAGCAGTTTCTTTGCCATTCTCTGGCAAAGGGACTTTTCTGTGAAGACAAAGGTTTAAAGCCCTTCCCCCTTAGGAATTTCAGTCTGGTTCTGCTGGATGGGGGAAGTCAATGCAAGTATTTAACTTGATCTCCTGGGTTTACATGTGATGTCCAGCGTTGCATTTCAATCACGAACAATAAATTTGACAATCTCTTCTTCGAATTAAAATTGTCAATAATTGTTCTATTGGTGTTAATGTTGAAAGCTGTTGTGTGAACAAGTTGGTTGGTTGGTTATCTTGCTTGGTTCTTGTGGCACTAGAACTGATTTATGACTTCCTGAGGAGTTCGGCTCTCGTTTCAATGCACACAGCTCTGATAGACTCTTTGATTTGTCTGGTTCGACCCATTTCTGCTACAACATAACTAAATTACTAAAATGTGATTAAATTTTTTAAAAAGTATAAAAATTAAATGAAAAATAGAATAAAAAACTAATAGTGTATATATACAGTTTTGTTCAAAATAATAGCAGTACAATGTGACTAACCAGAATAATCAAGGTTTTTAGTATATTTTTTATTGCTACGTGGCAAACAAGTTACCAGTAGGTTCAGTAGATTGTCAGAAAACAAACAAGACCCAGCATTCATGATATGCACGCTCTTAAGGCTGTGCAATTGGGCAATTAGTTGAAAGGGGTGTGTTCAAAAAAATAGCAGTGTCTACCTTTGACTGTACAAACTCAAAACTATTTTGTACAAACATTTTTTTTTTCTGGGATTTAGCAATCCTGTGAATCACTAAACTAATATTTAGTTGTACGACCACAGTTTTTTAAAACTGCTTGACATCTGTGTGGCATGGAGTCAACCAACTTGTGGCACCTCTCAGCTGTTATTCCACTCCATGATTCTTTAACAACATTCCACAATTCATTCACATTTCTTGGTTTTGCTTCAGAAACAGCATTTTTGATATCACCCCACAAGTTCTCAATTGGATTAAGGTCTGGAGATTGGGCTGGCCACTCCATAACATTAATTTTGTTGGTTTGGAACCAAGACTTTGCCCGTTTACTAGTGTGTTTTGGGTCATTGTCTTGTTGAAACAACCATTTCAAGGGCATGTCCTCTTCAGCATAGGGCAACATGACCTCTTCAAGTATTTTAACATATGCAAACTGATCCATGATCCCTGGTATGCGATAAATAGGCCCAACACCATAGTAGGAGAAACATGCCCATATCATGATGCTTGCACCTCCATGCTTCACTGTCTTCACTGTGTACTGTGGCTTGAATTCAGAGTTTGGGGGTCGTCTCACAAACTGCCTGTGGCCCTTGGACCCAAAAAGAACAATTTTACTCTCATCAGTCCACAAAATGTTCCTCCATTTCTCTTTAGGCCAGTTGATGTGTTCTTTGGCAAATTGTAACCTCTTCTGCACATGCCTTTTTTTTAACAGAGGGACTTTGCGGGGGATTCTTGAAAATAGATTAGCTTCACACAGACGTCTTCTAACTGTCACAGTACTTACAGGTAACTCCAGACTGTCTTTGATCATCCTGGAGGTGATCATTGGCTGAGCCTTTGCCATTCTGGTTATTCTTCTATCCATTTTGATGGTTGTCTTCCGTTTTCTTCCACGTCTCTCTGGTTTTGCTCTCCATTTTAAGGCATTGGAGATCATTTTAGCTGAACAGCCTATCATTTTTTGCACCTCTTTATAGGTTTTCCCCTCTCTAATCAACTTTTTAATCAAAGTACGCTGTTCTTCTGAACAATGTCTTGAACGACCCATTTTCCTCAGCTTTCAAATGCATGTTCAACAAGTGTTGGCTTCATCCTTAAATAGGGGCCACCTGATTCACACCTGTTTCTTCACAAAATTGATGACCTCAGTGATTGAATGCCACACTGCTATTTTTTTGAACACACCCCTTTCAACTAATTCAACTAATTGCCCAATTGCACAGCCTTAAGAGCGTGCATATCATGAATGCTGGGTCTCATTTGTTTTCTGAGAATCTACTGAACCTACTGGTAACTTGTTTGCCACGTAGCAATAAAAAAATATACGAAAAACCTTGATTATTCTGGTTAGTCACATTGTACTGCTATTATTTTGAACAATACTGTATATATATATCTTAGCAGTTTTATTTCAATAGTTTTTATATATATATATATATATATATATATATATATATATATATATATATATATATATATATATATATATATATATATATATATATATATATATATATAAACTATTGAAATAACACTGCTAAGAGGCAAAAACTAGTGAAATATCACTTCAACTTTGACAGCAAATACGCAAATTCACAAACATTAACATGCACACACACAAAAACTCAAATGTTTTGGACCATGTGAATGTGGCTGACGTGAGCAGCAGAGAGGAATCATTCTGTCAGCCCTGTTCTTTCAATCGACCCCTTAGATAATTAAGCAATGCTTATCACAGGAGCTGTAATCATGAGGGCTTACAGCAGGAGACCGCAGTAAAACCACAGCTTTTCCCTGACCTCTGTTAACCCCCATGATTTTATGCATGAAAACTGCATATTTAAGCAATAAGGCATGAGAATCTGTTATACTGATAATATTGTCCTCACTAAATGGTCTTATAGGCATGCACAACTATATTAGCATTATGAGTGGCTTATTGGTTTTAAAAAGCAATTACTACACCATAGTAGAAAAACAATTTTTTATATATATATAGCTATATATATATATATATATATATATATATATATATATATATATATATATATATATATATATATATATTTTTTTTTTTTTTATATATATTTTTTATATATATATATATATATATATATATATATATATATATATATATATATATATATATATATTTTTTTTTTATATATATATTTTTTTTATATATATATATATATATATATATATATATATAAATTTTTTTTTTTTTTTTTTTTGCTTCAACACTGAATTAAAGATAAGTTTTTATCTCACAATTCTGACTTTTTTCTCACAATTCTGACTTTTTTCTAAGGCAATTGCAAGTTTATTTCTCGCAAATCTTTTTTACAGAATTTATGTTTGCACTTCTGACTTGTATATATTCTTAGCTTTTTTTCTTAGAATTCTGAGAGTTTTCTTAATAAGAATAAGCCTTCTACAAGAAAATACTATTTCAGTCTTCTACTTCAAAATTGTACATACAATTCATTGTGTTACTTGCCATTTATTTGTAATTAATTATGAATTTCACTAGTGAAAATTGTTTCTACACCAAATTTTTTAACAAAAACAGCATACCTTTCTGCTAGAAGGTAGTTCTTTTCACTATATAGTGTATTTTAGCACGACTGGAACCCAGGCCCAAAAATAGCTGCTTTATAATAAGGTTTAATTACTCTAGTGCTTTAGATTCCATTCCTAGCTTGCAGGCTTGGTCTGATCAATGTTAATTCAACACAAGCCCGACTCCAAGCGTTAAACAAATACTCGCTGGTCCGTAAAACGTGGTCAAGACAATAGACTTGACAGCAAAGCCCAGACCACAGACAGCGCCCACAGTGAAATATGTGATGGATCAGTGGTCCAGCGTCTGAATCGATCCCCGTCTCCCAGACTTTAAATAAGACCACCGTCCACATCACGATCCATATATTGACTCCTGTTGTGAAAGTGAACCTTTTTTACCCTTCTGCTGTTTCAGGGTGATGGTGGGGTGAAGCCAGTGGCTAGATGGCGTAATTAATGCTGAGTGGAGCCATTACTAAACTCATTGCTGGTGTTGTGTGTTATGAAATGGTCTGTCTAAGAGCAGCTGTATATCTCTGTCCTGGAACCAATCTGCTTAATCCATCTAAAAGAGAGCAAAACAAGAGAAGGGATCTGTGAATGTGTCGGATCAACCTTTATCGCTCACTGTCTAGACTGGGGGCTCTCAACTGGTTTTGGTTCAGGATCCGGTTTTTATACAGTATATCAACTGGGTACTACAATGTTAAGATTCAATTGGTTTTGTGCTCTTGGCAGCCAATAATTCACAGCACAGAACACACTGCGGTCGAAACAAACCAAGTTTATGCTCGGTGCAAGAGAAGCTGAATTTAATTCAGTGCTGTTTGCGAGGACCTTTTCATAATTTGACTAGATTCTAGCAATTACTGCCAGGCTTTATTGGATGAACACCTTTTTACGTTAACAACAAAACATAAGATTCATTTTGGCATTAGAGCTATGCACGATTATAGAGTTTGTTGTACTCTGTTATGTGCATTTATAATTAGTTTTAATAAAATAATTAACAGACTTGCATCCCACCTGTTAAGAATCTCTATTCTTGAATAGGAGTTATCAATCTTTAATAATCATCTTATAATAATAATAATAAAGTGTTCCTGTAGCTCAACTGGTAGAGCACTGCGCTAGCAAGCAAGCAAGCGCAAAGTTGGGGGTTCGATTCCCTGGGAACACATGATAAGTAAAAGTTGATAGCCTGAATGCACTGTAAGTCGCTTTGGATAAAAGCGTCTGCTAAATATGTGAATTGAAAATTAAATTGATATAGGCCTATAATTTTTCTATATACATTTTTTATTAAAAAAAAAATTGTTTACTATTATTATTTATTTTTACATTTTTATGCAGTTTTTCTCTAAACTTTTCTTTGCAATGATTATAGAGGTTTTTGATTGAATTTAAATCAATAGTGTATCACTGTTTTATTTTATTATTTATTTAATCTTATTTTAAATATTATTCACTTTTACATTTTTACCAATTTTTCTTTAAACATATTTTTTTATTGTATTATTTATAAATTTAATCTTAATTTAAATATTATTTACTTTTACATTTTTACACATTTTTTCTCTAAACATTTATTTTTTTGCATGCATGGTTGCAGAGTTTGTTTCATATTATATGCATTTATAATTTTTTTAACTAAATATAATTTTTTTTCTACTCACAATTGTACTGCATTGTGTATTACTATCTTATTTATTTATTTAAATATATGTTAATCACCGATTTTGTTTTGTTAAAAATAAAATTTGTGATTTATTTGTTCATTTTTTTACACTAATGGTCTCTTAACTGTCTTGAAGAACCTCTGTTCTAGAAGACAAAAGGACATAAATAGGCAAAGATACAAACCAGATGGAACGGTAACAGTTTCTTTCTCAAAATAGTCTCCCAGCAATAAACATGCAATGCCGCTGGATCTTTGTGTTCATAAGGGATCCAATTATTTCAAAATTGCTAATTAGCAGAGCTGGTTAGATGGAGGGTGGACACTGTTTTTTAGTTGTTTACTGCGGGCTGTACGTCATGAGACTATGTTGGGTGTTCAAACTGACCTCAACATGAGTCATTTCTCTGCTTTCCAATCAATGTCACTTTTTAACCTTCAACGCAGATGAGCAAACATCCAGGAAACATCCAGAGGGAAAGCAATAGACCCATCTGTTGTTGTATAATCTCTTTCAAGCAAACCAGCCTGATCATCCTTCAGTGATGAGTGTTTCTATAGTGATTTCACAGCATTCAGAATCAGAGACAGGTATTCAAAGGCATATTCATCTCTGTCTTTATGAAAAGTGTGACCTTGCAGCCTAGTTTCAAGAGTTAACTTAACTTTCTTAGAAAGTTTCTTTCTTAGAGAAATATCGCACCTAACGTTACCTAGCCCCACATCCTGTAGCTCTTTATAGAAAAACATCAACAGTTTTTTCCGTCAATATTTTTTACAAAATCAAATTACTAGTTGTAAATGATTTACTTGCAATATTTATGAAAATTTCCATTCAAAGTGAAAATTGTGTATTATATTCATTCATTACACTTAGACTGATATATTTCAAATGTTTATTTCTTTTAATTTTGATGATTATAACTGGAAAATCCCAAATTCAGTATGTCAGTAAATTAGAATATTGTGAAAATGTTCAATATTGAAGACACCCGGTGCCACACTCTAATCAGCTAATTAACTCAAAACACCTGCAAAGGCCTTTAAATGGTCTCTCAGTCTAGTTCTGTAGGCTACACAATCACGGGGAAGACGGCTGATTTCCACTAACACCTTGTACAAGGAGGGCAAGACACAAAAGGTCATTGCAAAAGAGACTGGCTGTTCACAGAGCTCTGTGTCCAAGCACATCAATAGAGAGGCCAAGGGAAGGATGTAGGATGAAAAGATGTGGTGGACAAAAGTGTACAAGCAATAGGGATAACTGCACCCTGGAGAGGATTGTGAAAGAAAACCCATTCAAAAATGTGGGGGAGATTCACAAAAAATGGACTGCAGCTGGAGTCAGTGCTTCAAGAACCACTACACACAGACATATGCAAGACATGGGTTTCAGCTTCACATTCCTTGTGTCAAGCCACTCTTGAACAACAGACAGCTTCAGAAACATCTCGTTTCAAAAAGGACTGGACTGCAGCCGAGTGGTCCATGGTTGTTTTCTGATGGAAGTCAGGATCCCAGAGTCTGGAGGAAGAGAGGAGAGGCACATAATCCACGTTGCTTGAAGTCCAGTGTAAAGTTTCCAGTCAGTGATGGTTTGGGATGCCATGTTATCTGCTGGTGTTGTTCCACTGTGTTAACCCACAGGGTCCACCAGGAAGTTTTAGAGCACTTCATGCTTCCTGCTGCTGACCAACTTGATGGAGATGCAGTTTCCAACAGGACTTGGCACCTGCACACAGTGCCAAAGCTACCAGTACCTGGTTTAAGGACCATGTTATCCCTGTTCTTAATTGGCCAACAAACTCGCCTGACCTTAACCCCATAGAAAATCTATGAGGTATTGTGAAGAGGAAGATGTGATATGCCAGACCCAAGAATGCAGAAGAGCTGAAGGCCACTATCAGAGTTACCTGGGCTCTCA
This sequence comes from Carassius gibelio, assembly GCF_023724105.1. Taxonomy (NCBI): domain Eukaryota; kingdom Metazoa; phylum Chordata; class Actinopteri; order Cypriniformes; family Cyprinidae; genus Carassius; species Carassius gibelio. The sequence continues at coordinate 4,069,762 of NC_068403.1, read as the reverse complement.
TAACACCTGAGCAGTGCCCCAGACTGATCGACTCCATGCCACGCCGCAGTGCTGCAGTAATTCAGGCAAAAGGAGCCACAACTAAGTATTGAGTGCTGTACATACTCATTCTTTTCATGTTCATACTTTTTAGCTGGCCAAGATTTCTAAAATTCCTTTCTTTGTATTGGTCTGAAGTAATATTACAATTTTCTGAGATACTGAATTTGGGATTTTCCTTAGTTGTCAGTTATAATCATCAAAATGATAAACGAAATAAACATTTGAAATATATCAGTCTGTGTGTAATGGATGAATATAATATACAAGTTTCACTTTTTGAATGGAATTAGTGAAATACATTTTTTTAAGATATTCTAATTATATGACCAGCACCTGTTATGTCATTATGTGACCTTGCATGTTAGTTTCAAGATTTATCTATAAAAAAAAGTAAAAAAAAGATATTAATAATAATAATTATATATATATATATATATTTATTTATGGTATTTATAGATACTGTTTGATGTGTTTTTTGGTTGTGATGGTCTCTTATTTTTTATTTGGTGATGGAGGCTGCATTTTGTCACTTACATCTAGACGCTATATTTCTTTTTAAATCAAATTTTCTGATTTTCTGTTTTTAGTTCCATCAAATAAGCTTTCCAATTCTTTGTTTAAATCCACTATTTATATTTCACAGAACTCACCAAAGACAGGAGTTAATAGAGAAACGCATGTTTTTCTATGATAGCGCGCCATCGCGTGTTTGTGTTGTGAACTTTTCGAAGCGCGTGCGCAGTTTGATGTGAACCCGGAAGAGGGCGCGTGCGTGCTTGTCATATCCGGGAGCTTTCCGTTTATAAACATAATCTCGTGTGCTACTGTCACAATCTGGGCTGTAATGATCTTAAAATGAGTTAAGTGCTTTAATAACGGAAACAAAAATCATTTTTATTGTGACTTGAACTTAAGGTAAATCGTCATCAGACTATCCCGAGGCTGTAATATCACGTTCAAGGTAATTTAGCAAACAAAACTAGTTAAACATGTTTATATGGACATTTAGATATTTAAATATGTATTCTGCATGCAGTACTGCATTGCTATTAGTGAACGTTCTACCTGAATCAGCTGATCAGTAATAATGATCCAATGTATGTTACATTACCTTATTGTTTTCATTCGTCTGTGTTAATGATGAAGTATTAAATGAATGTGCTTCTGAATCAGAGTGAATAATCTCAAGAAGATGCCAGCTCGTAACACTATAAACAGTGGAGTCAGATACTCCAAACTAGCCAGTGATGATGATGGATACATTGATCTCCAGGTGAGAGGAGAAAAGGCTTTTAATGCACTTAAATATGCAAATCATTCTTGCTCACTTTCATATTGGAATTAATTCATATTAATACATATCTGTCTCTTTCTTTATATGTCTACGTTATGTGTTTGTATGCATTACAAACGTGATGTATTATGTTTGTGAATTTAAATATTTATCACATGTTAATAAAAACAACAACCGCAATTTCAGCTTTATTTCAAGTAATGACATTTTTGATAGTTTTAGTTAACAATAACAACACAATTCACGTGTAACATATCTAATGTTAATATACAATTTGTTTCTAAATATAGTAATATAAACCGTAATATTTTGAATGTGATATTATGACATATAAATATTATAAATCTAGATTCAAATTCAGAAAAAGCTTTATTGTCTATCCCGAAAGGGTAGAAAATTGTCAACACAAAAAATATTACTGATGCAACCTGCACAACTCTTGAAAAACCTATGTAATTCATCTAAAAGTTCTGTTTAAAATTCTAATGGTGTTCGGAATGAAAATCTAATTTAATATTTATAAATATTCAGTGTGGGAATGGATCTTTCATTGCATTTCCCTGTGTTTTATCGTAGTTAAAACATTGAGTTTACTGCTCTTACCTGAAACTGAATGCATTGTAATACTGAGCAATGTTCTCTCTCTTCTCAGTTTAAGAAAAGTCCACCTAAAGTCCCTTATAAAGCGATCGCCCTGGCAACCGTTCTCTTCCTCATCGGCTCCATTCTGATCATCATCGGATCCCTCCTGTTAGCAGGATACTTTGAAGTTAATGATGTGAGTGGCATTGCACATTATTACAGCTCCATGCATTGCTTTCATGTTCTGCCAGTCTTCAGATTTCTAGACATTTTCACTCGTGCATTTGTTAGTGTGCATTAGTTTGATTTCAGTGGTCTGTTGCTTTATGTTTCTGATTTACATAATCCTAACAGCCTCGTATTTTTCAGGGCTATTTCCAGCATGAATGCATTTCTTGAATGTAAAGCAATGTTTTCTGCATTCTGTCAAACTGCAGTTGTATGCTTTATAGAAAGTTAAAGGCACAAAAAATCTAAAAAGGTTTTCAACAGCTTAATTGCGTTTTCCAGGCAACTCAGCGTTATTTGTATTATTTATATATTATTGTTATAGTGTGTGTGTGTGTGTGTGTGTGTGTGTGATATATATATATATATATATATATATATATATATATATATATATATATATATATATATATATATATAAATCAGTTACATTTTTTAAAATTTCGAACAGCCAGTTTGGATTGAATTTGTCATGTTAATTAATTTATTTTGTTCATTTAACATGATATTTGTCATATTTGTGCACTATAAAGAATCGAATAATAATAAAAATAATGCAAAAATACTCTTTGATTGGTTATATTTAAAGGGCCACTTGAATACTATTTTATTTATTTATTTACTCATGTTTTTGATCAGTCTGCATAGTCAGATTGGAATTTCTGTGATTTTTAACTCCACGTTAGTCATATTTGTGCACTATAAAAAAAATCTATTGAAATAAATAAATTGATGCATTAAGAAATGGTCTGAAATAGGCAACATTTAAAGGTCACTTTAAAAAAAAAAGGTGTATTAGAATCAGTGTATATAAAAAAAAACATTGCAAGAATTAGATGTTTTGTTTCCAGTCAAGACTTGGAGAAACTTGTAATGGGCTCCTCACTGGCCTTCCCAAAAAGACCATTAGACAGCTGCAGCTCATCCAGAACGCTGCTGCCAGGATTCTGACTAGAACCAGAAAATTTGAGCTTTGAATTATCATTGTGTACGAAATGTGCTATATATATAAACGTGCCTTGCCTTGCCCATATATTAATCAGTGTGTGACAGACTGTAAGGTCCTCAGAAAAGCCAGTATTTAATGACCTGTGCACAGATGTGACCCATCTCTCTGTCCCTCACAGCACCGTGATCGCACCATCCCAGTCCTGGTGATTGGGATCCTGGTCTTTCTTCCGGGGTTTTACCACCTGCGCATCGCCTATTACGCCTCCAAGGGTTACCGCGGTTATTCCTATGATGACATCCCTGACTTTGATGACTGAGCAGCGGAGACAGGCTGATCTGAACAGAGCTTTGAACCTGGTTTTCCTGCAGCGCCGCTATATATGTTTATCATGGATGTAATGCCATTATTTGTAATGCAGACAGGTCTCAGTTCAGTAGTTATATTAGTATGCTGTATGGAGTTCCAGGCTGATGCAACAAGCAAAGTCTGGGGCAAGAAAAACTACTCAAAACATGCCACATGCTGTTTTATATTTGACAGCTCTTGTGATGGATTGCACTAGCATTCAAATCTGTCATTAATGATGGGTTTATGTTTTTATTTTATTTTTTACATTAACATTACTGTTTCAATCCATTCTTGAAAAAAAGTAAAAAAGTTTCAATTTTAAATACATTTGTGTATGATGGGAATAAAGCACCATTACAGAGTTTTTATCTTTAGTGTCTAATGCCATGTCACTGGATTTAACTTATTTAAATTTATTGGATTTTATTGGCATTACAGAGGATACTTTATAAATAAATAACTTGTTTCAAAATGAAGACTGAAGATTATCATGATTGCACTAAGAAAGCCTCTCAGTTCATTCAGTTTGAAAAAAAAGAATGTAAACCCTGATAATAAAACTACATTTACTACAGTTGTTTTTAATGGTCAACTTGAGCCCTGTGTGGCTATTTAATATATATATATATACATATTAGGGGTGAAACGGTACGAGTTTTCATACCGGATCGTTTCGGTACAGGGCTTTCGGTGCGGTGCACGTGTGTACCATATGACCAAATGCAATATTTTGTGTGCGGAACATAGGTACATTTTCGTGTTTCCAAATGAACACATTAAGTGGCGGAAGTCTACGCATTCAGCGCAAATCCCACCCTGCAGCTGATTCTCAGGCCGGTGACACACTGGCTGCGTGGCGTGAGTGTGGCGTATCTGCTGTGTGTCGGTTGCGTGACAGCTGCTTCGCGTTTTCTGTGTCTTTACACACCAGAATCGTGCCTGAGACGGCGCTGGCGTGCTGCTGCTACTGTAGGTGACATAGAGGGAGGCCGCCGACAGACCAGGATCTTGTCTTCACGACAACAATATCTATACTTCATGTTGAGCATAAATATAAAGCCTACTGATAAAGGACACTGTCAACAGTATTGACGGCAAAATAGACTATGTTTGACAGGTGCAATATGCCAGTGTGTCATTGGTATAGGTAATGTATTAATTAACATGAACTAACAATGAACAATACATGTGTTACAGTATATATTAATCTTTAATACGTGCAAACATCGCCGACGGCCCCAGTTTATTATTGTTTCACTTTCACAGCACATTAAACATCACTGTCTTACTTCATCTGGACAAACTGTGCATCAATTGAAAGTTTAAAGACTCTAGCTTCGATATTTGACCAATATTTTGATAAAACATTGTTGCAGTGACAGATATTTAGTGATTTATGTCAGAAGTGCAAAATAATAAATCCGTATTATGCCATATTTTGAATAGAAATTCACCACTCACTCATATTCAGTCACGTCTGTAGCGGTTTATTTGTGTTCACATAGACTCACTGAACAGCGTCAATAAGGATTTATAGACAAAAGATGCATATCTGTGGAGATATATGGATATATTTACAGATGTTTACTTCATATTTCTTCAGACAGAATCGTCATTTCTATTAATTTTCCACGGATTTACGCGATCAGATGATAAACAGCCTCTCCCAGCGTGCGTCTGTGTGTGCGCAGTGGTCACAGCTCGTGCTGTGTGTGGCTCAGACTCTGATTGGGCCTTCCCAATGTCAATATGAGAGTGTCATATATGGACACCGCCCCATCGTGTCACATGCTTCCTGCACACTTCCTGGTAGTTATCTGGCCAAAACAACACTGAAACACCTCTGTACACACGAAATATCCGAATAATAAACCCGCGATTACGATAGTAAAGCTTGGTATGAGAATTTATTGAGATCTGGGGCGTTTTTATAAAAAAAATCGAAAATGTACATCGGAAATGCTAACTTGTGCAGCGATGAAAAAGGCTACAAATAACATATTTTTACAACAGTAAACAACCAAATTCCACCCCTGATCGCTAAAGGAAGTTATTATAAACACTCGATCGGCGTTTAAAGTGAGTTTTGAGTAAAAGTGTACTAATAATTTTATAAATTGTCTGATGTAGCTTGATGCTAACGTTAGCTCCGATGCTACTAATAGCAGGTGCTTTTCTTCTTCATAATGCATTTTTGTCACAATAATTCACGTAAGGTCATAGGAAAATGTTTTGTTGTATTTTCATAGTAAGACTTTTGATAAATAAGGGCTAAATGCAAAGAGAGACTGAAGTGAGATCGCTGCTTTGTGTCTTTGTAAAGCCTGAAAAACCACAATCAAGGCTAATAAAGGTGGAATAAAAACAAAAGAATAATGATAAAAGAATAATGCGGATAATGTGTCATACCTGGCGGAGGTGTGAAAGACTCGTTTGGTGAGAACAATGGAATAACAGATAGGGATTAATCGGGCAGTTTTCACAGCCAAACACACACAAAATACACTGGAGAGTTTACATGTGAGATCTCACAGAGATGACAAGGGCCATAAATCAATCTGATTAGCCTTCTCTAAAAAACACACATGACATGGCCTTAGAAAATATTTCATAAAATTCGCAGTTTTACAGATTAGATTATGAAATTTTTAATGAAGTTTTGAAAGACTTGTGGCTTTAGCTACACTCTATTTCTAAACTCATATCTTACATCAACACATTTTTAAATACATTTAAAAAATATGTTTTTAATATTTTTATTTTTGTTTTTATGTTTGAGCTTATATATCTCTATTATCATAACAGTCTGAGTGATTCTGATTCCTGAACAGTAAACTTTAAAGTGTCAGCTTTGTGAACATATGTTGATTATGTATCTAGTCAGAAAGAATCATGAGCAGAAACCTTTTTATTTTGGGTATGTCATTTCTGTCTCCATGCCAAAAAAGGAGGTGCCTAAAAAGGGGTTAATAATGTTAATGAAATAGATTACAAATATGATATCACGAAGTCGCGATCTGACTCAAATGATTCGCGGACCCGCTCTGAAGTCGCGATCTGACTCAAATGACTCAAATGATTCACGAACCCGCTTTGAAGTCCCGATCTGACTCAAATGATTCGCGAACCCGCTCTGATGTCACGATCTGACTCAAATGATTCATGAACCCGCTTTGAAGTCCCGATCTGACTCAAATGATTCGCGAACCCGCTCTGATGTCACGATCTGACTCAAATGATTCATGAACCCGATCTGAAGTCGCGATCTGACTCAAATGACTCAGATGATTCGCGAATGCGCTCTGATGTCGCGATCTGACTCAAATGACTCCAATGATTCACGAACCCGCTTTGAAGTCCCGATCTGACTCAAATGATTCGCGAACCCGCTCTGATGTCACGATCTGACTCAAATGATTCATGAACCCGCTTTGAAGTCTCGATTTGACTCAAATGATTCGCGAACCAGCTCTGAAGACCCGATCTGACTCAAATGATTTGTGGACCCGCTCTGAAGTCCCGATCTGACAAGCAAAATGTTACCGGGCCCACTCATCATTTTAATCATACACTAGATTTAATTATATCGCATGGAATCAATCTTACTGCTATATTGTACCTCAAAGTGATGATGTTACAGACCATTTCCTTGTATCGTGCATGCTGCGTATCACTGATATTAACTATATGTCTCAGCATTACCGTCTGGGCAGAACAGTTGTTCCAGCCACCAAAGGCAGATTTGCAAATAACCTGCCTGATCTATCTCACCTGCTATTTGTACCCAAAGTACACATGAACTAGACGAAATGACTGACAACATGGGCACTATTTTCTCTAATACATTAGAAGCTGTTGCCCCCAACAAATTTAAAAAGGTTAGAGAAAAACGTACTGTGCCATGGTATAACAGTAATACTCACTCTCTCAAGAAAGTAACTCATAGTCTTGAAGTTAGTTTTTTTCCATTTGCGTAAATGGAGAAAAACTAAATTGGAAGTTTTTAGAATTGCATGGAAAAACAGTATGTCCAGCCATAGACAGGCTCTAAAAACTGCTAGGGCAGAGCATATACACAAACTCATAGAAAATAACCAAAACAATCCAAGGTTTTTATTTAGCACAGTGGCTAAATTAACAAATTACCAGACGCCACCTGATTCAAATATTCCACCAACGTTTAATAGTAATGACTTTATGAATTTCTTCACTGATTAAAATAGAAAACATTAGAAATACAATAGATTTTGTAGATTCTACAGCGTCTAACACTTCAGTCTCATCCATCGTACCCAAAGATAAACTGCAGTGCTTTACAAATATAGGACAGGAAGAGCTAAATAAACTTATCACTGTATCTAAACCAACAACATGTTTATTAGATCCTGTACACACTAAATTACTGAAAGAGTTGTTACCTGTAGCCGAAGAACCGCTTCTCAATATCATAAACTCGTCGTTATCTTTAGGTCACATCGCAAAACCATTCAAGCTGGTGGTTATTAAGCCTCTTATTAAGAAACCAAAACTAGATCCTAGTGAACTGGCAAATTATAGGCCTATTTCAAATCTTTCATTTATGTCTAAAATTTTAGAAAAAGTTGTTTCTGCTCAATTGAACACCTTCCTGTACAAAAAATGATCTGTATGAAGAATTTCAGTCAGGTTTTAGGCCCCACCATAGCACAGAAACAGCACTTGTTAAAATGACAAATTACCTGCTTCTTGCGTCAGATCAAGGCTGCATCTCATTTCTAGTCTTACTTGATCTTAGTGCTGCGTTCGACACCATAGATCATGACATACTCATAGATCGATTACAAAACTATACAGGTATTCAAGGGCAGGCTCTAAGATGGTTTAGATCCTACCTGTCCGATCGCTACCGTTTTGTTTATTTAAATGGAGAGTCATTTCATTTATCATCACTAAAATATGGAGTGCCACAAGGATCCGTCCTAGGTCTCCTTCTGTTTTCAATATACATGTTGCCCCTTGGTAATAATATTAGAAAATACGGAATTAGCTTCCACTTTTATGCTGATGATACTCAGCTATATATCTCAACGAGACCAGATGAAACTTCTCAATTATCTAAGCTAACAGAGTGTGTTAAAAATTTAAAAGATTGGATGACAAATAATTTTCTCCAATTAAATTCAGATAAGACAGAGATATTAATAATTGGACCAAAAAACACTACACATAATCTTGTAGATTACAATCTGCAACTAGACGGATGTAGGCTACTGTTACTTCCTCTACAGTCAAAAATCTGGGTGTTATATTAGACAGCAACTTGTCTTTTGAAAATCATATTTCCCATGTTACAAAAACTGCATTCTTCCAGCTTAAAAACATTGCCAAGCTACGAAACATGTAATCTGTTTCTGATGCAGAAAAGCTAGTTCATGCATTCATGACCTCTAGACTGGAATATTGTAATGCACTTCTAGGTGGTTGTCCTGCTTCTTCAATAAACAAGCTACAGGTAGTCCAAAATGCAGCAGCTAGAGTCCTTACCAGGTCAAGAAAATATGATCATATTACCCCAATTTTACAGTCTCTGCACTGGCTACCTATTAAGTTCCGTATCAGTTACAAATTATCATTACTTACCTATAAGGCCCTAAATGGTTTAGCTCCTGCGTACCTAACTAGCCTTATACCACGTTATACAATCCATCACACTCCCTAAGATCACAAAACGGACTTTTGGTAGTTCCTAGGATAGCAAAGTCCACTAAAGGAGGTAGAGCTTTTTCACATTTGGCTCCCAAACTCTGGAATAGCCTTCCTGATAATGTTCGGGGTTCAGACACACTCTCTCTCTGTTTTAATCTAGATTAAGAACACATCTCTTTCGCCAAGCATTTGAATAATTGTGAGTGTAGTTGCATCTGATCAAATGCGCATTTTTATTCTTTAGCTTGGTTTAAACTAATTAATTTTACTTTGTTGGATCAGCAGCTATTCTAATGATGTCTCTGTTAGTTTCTATGTTTTGCCAAGGGATTTACATGAAGAGATGATGCTGACTCTCAGAGGACCTCAGATGATACTAACCCTGAATCAACAAACATAACTAACAAATATTGCTACAAGTGTGAGTGCATCATATAATAATTATTAATTATTAATAATATTAATAATGTTCATCGTCTGGCGGACTACGTCTTGTATCAATTTTTCTTATAAAACTTATAAGACGTTTAAGCTATTAGTAATAGCTTAAAAGTCACCACTTATAAGCTATTACTAAACATTGTAGAATTTTTTTCTGTAAAGTTGCTTTGTAAAAAGTGCTATACAAATAAACTTGAATTGAATTGAATTGAATTGAAAAAAAAAATACTCAAATGATTTGCGACCTGCTCTGACGTCCCAATCTGACTCATGTGACTCAAATGATTTGCTACCTGCTCTGATCTGACTCAAATGATTCGCGAACCCGCTCTGAAGTCGCGATCTCATTTGATCAAATCATTTGAGTCTGAAGCCCTTATCATAATCAAATGATTAGTGAACCCGCTCTGAAGTCCCGATCTGACTCAAATGATTCGCGAACCCGTTCTGAAGTCCCGATCTGACTCAAATGATTCGCCAACCCGCTCTGAAGTCGCGATCTCATTTGATCAAATCATTTGAGTCTGAAGCCCTGATCATAATCAAATGATTCGTGAACCCGCTCTGAAGTCGCGATCTAACTCAAATGACTCAAATGATTCGCGAACCTGCGCTGAAGTCCCGATCTGACTCGATTCGCCAACCCGCTCTGAAGTCGCGATCTGACTCAAATGATTCGCCAACCCGCTATGAAGTTGCGCTCTCATTTGATCAAATCATTTGAGTCTAAAGTTCCGCTCTGAAGTCCCGATCAGAATCAAATGATTCGCGAACCCACTCTGAAGTCCCGATATGACTCAAATGATATATATGTAGGCTGATATAGAAATATATATATAGTTATAATATATATATGCAGGCCCCGGTTCCACAATCAAATCACTAATGGTTGGTGCTTCTAAAATAAAAAAGGGTGCTCTTATAGGGTGCTCTTCATTGATACATCCTCAAAGCCTAATGCCACCCCCAAAACTAATAACCCAGCTAACACAGTTACGTTGTGACGACGTAACTGGACCAGACCATATTCGTTGCAGCGACATCCCAAATAACGTTCCAGCGACGTAACTTTGTGATTCCCATATCCGTCGTGGGGAACGTCGCTGGAACGTGAGGAGTACGTCCCAGCGACCAAACTGGCACGTTATGAGAACGTTACTATAAAGTACCATATTGGTCGCAGCGACGTACCACGTTCCAGTGACGTAACTTTGTGATTCCCATATCCGTCATGGCGACGTTATAGTGGAACGTCGCTGGAACGTGATGAGTATGTCCTGACGACCAAACTGGCACGTTATGAGGACGTGACATTACAGGATCATATTGGTAATTCATATTTTCACCTCACCATTACCTTGAAATACATAAAGAACTAATAAACTCAATCCATCTCTGGTGCAAAAAATAAACCTTATGAAATCTAATTGTAATCTAATTATAGGGGATTCATAGTTAATACATTAATTACATACATGCAATGCAAACAAATACAAAAACATTACATTCTAATATAAAATAGACAAAAACACACTGCATTCATTCACAAATCAATATTTATTCAGCACTACTTTGTACAAATACGAAGCCAAAACATTTTGAACATCGCACCTGTTCTTTAAACATGCAAAATGTTACTAAGTTATGAGCACAGAAAACTAAACACATCAATTCATAGATTACACAATATAAACAATAGAAAATTTTTGTCTTAAAGATGGGGAGATGGTTAATGACGTTATTAGTGAAAATTAAAAATAATTATCAGTAAACTTATTGATACAACATAATTTAGTCCAACAAAAAATACATGATAAATAGATATGAAACAATTCAGCAGATACTGCACAGAGATACTGCACAAAGTAAAACTGTGAGCGTCATATATGAGGCTCCTGGTATAAATGTCTGATGGTGATGTGCTTTAATTACACGACATGCAGGAAAAAATTTAGGCTAATTCATGCGCACGATTTTCTATTTCATTCCCTCGATTTGCTAAAACGTGTACACTATTTATACATCAAGAGAACGAATTAGTAAATTGTGCATACGATTTAGCAAATCAATGAAATGTAAAAGTAATCGTGCACGTTTAGTACATAGAGGGAACGAATTAGTAAATCATGGACATGATTTCTTTCTTTTTCTTGCATGTCATGATCAGGGCTCTGTGCTCACTATCAGAGGATAAAACTAAACAATATAACAATTACCAAAGAACCATAATTTTTGAGCTTCTCAGAAGAAAAACATTCATAAAGCATAAAGATATGAAAAATGAACAATATAGAGATTTCTAGCATCTCTCCTGTATTATTTGTCCCACCCGAAAAAACAAGTTTTTTAAGAAAATGAGCATATCGACTTTCTCAGAAGAATCTGTGATTACTGACTGTGGAGAAGACTCTTTCAGACAGTGCTGAGGAGGCAGAGTTAGGTGCAGGACAGCTGATAGAGAAGAGGAAGAGGGTGTTTCTTACCCCAGCAGCAGAAGACAGGCTCTTCTGAGGGAAGGACAGGAGGCTTGCAGTGTTGTGCTGTAGAACAAGGCTTCTTCTCAGCACCTGATCTTCTTCAGGAAAGAGTTCCTCTAGTGTAGAGTCAGACACTCAGACTTCTTGCAAACTGGAATCTTTTAATAACATTTAGCATATTATTGTAGCCATGTTCATTGTTTTTATTATAACACATGGCAAGCTTATGAGAAAATTGTTAAACGTGTTCTTCCTCCTCTTCTTCATCCTGGGCCTGCTGTCAACATCCTTCTCTGAGCTGAAAGGGAGGATCATCTTGTTAATGTTGCTCATGTATGTTCACAACCAGTCAAAAATCTGGAATCTTTTCTTTATGGTTTTCAAGAGAAGTCTCTTCTACTCACCAAGGCTAGATTAATTTGATAAAAAAAATTTGTTTAAGTAATTGTAAAAAAAAAAAAAAAAAAAAAAGAAAACAGAAAGAAATAACAGTTTTCATACTCTCTTTTGAATATACTTAAACATATTTATTGAAATAATTATGAGGCAAAGCCGAATTTTTCAGTAACTTTACTCCAGTCTGAAGTGTCACATGATCTTTTTCATATACTGATTTGCTGATCGGGAAACATTGCTGATTATCACAAATCAGTGCATTTACATGCACCCAATCGCATTATTGCCGCTAAGATCAAAGTGTACATCTGCTCATGACATACATGATGTAAATCACATCTGCAGTTAGCTTACTACGGTTGTTAGTTCCACTGAACTCTATTGGTAAAGAAGGAACTTGTGACCAAAGTTGGTTTTAGGGCAACGCACCCCATATTAGAAATGATGGGGAAGAAAACTTAGCATTTCTGGAAAGTTGAATTTTTTCTTCATTATTATTTTATAAAACACAAAGTTCAAAACATTGAAAAAAAGGTAATCTTTTGTAAAATTACAAAAGTCTTCTCTACCACTGGTTTTCAATTTTATGCATTCTTGCTATTAGCCAACCACCCCCAAATAAAATAAATAAATAAAATAAATAATAAATAAATATAACTGTAGTGTAGACAAAATGTTTGGGCAGCACAACTGTTTCCAACACTGATAATAATCAGAAAAATGTATTGAGCAGTAAATCATCATATTAGAATGATTTCTGAAGATCATGTGACACTGAAGACTGGAGTAATTAATGCTGAAAATATAGCTGTGCATTATAGAAATAAATTACACTTTTAAAATATATTTAAAACTTTTGACCAGTTGTGTACATTGCCACATTTAAATGAAAACTCAACTTGTAATAAACAAAGCACACATTCTCAAAGAACTTACATTCTGGTGATAACTTCCTTCCCGCACTGCTGTCAGTTCCCTTCAGTCATTCCCAGACCTCCTTGTTTTTAATCTTTCCCTCAAATCTACAGAAACAAACATCATTTTACAGACAGTTTGGATAAGTCACGAATTGCAATAGTTATATAACTATAATCACAATGCTAAATTATATATATATATATATATATATATATATATAATTATAAATATATATTGAATCGGCACACAAGTATCGGGATAGTATTGAATTGGCAGATTAGCGTATCATCCCAGCCCTAGTTACTACAGTCAAAACAATGAAACTCTCTTCAAGAGCGCACAATAACTGATATTTAAAACTGTTAAAAGAAAAGTCTCAAAATATTGCACACATAAAATACACAACAATATCTCTTCCTTTGGTGTTTTGAACATTTCTGTGAGTAATGCTACACGCTGTGACTCTGTGTTGCTTCAAGTGCATCATTCTGCGCACTGGTTGTGTTTACGTGCTGCACGCAGTATAGGAGCCATACCCTTTCGTATTATAATACATTAGCACAATGATAGATTCTTGTTCTGTCCCATCTACCACATGTTGCTGCCTTCATTACTGTGCTATAAATTTAAAAGAAATGTATTTTACACACACATACATTATACACACACACACACACACACACATATATATATAGACGGTTTCAACGGCAACAACATAAACAAACGTTACTGCGCATGCGCGCTTTTGTGGACCTAACCTAACCGGTAGACTTCCAAACAGAATCAATAACAACAGCCAAGTCCCTCTAGAGTAGATATTTTTTGATAACAAACAAAATATGTTTGCTGCGTGGATCAGGCGGACTTAATGAAAATGCAAATTCATCCTTTGCCAGCAGGAGATGTTTTAAAGCATAGACATAAAGTGCGAGAAATAGAGGTTTCCCCAGTAACAGCTGTAAACAGAGCAGAGCTCACACGCTGCTTTATCAGGCATATAACATGCAAGTCTTTCTTCAGAAATACAGCGATATAAAAACACCTGTGCCTCGTTTTGATATTTAAACATATAAATGTTAGGAATTATTAAACGTGCAGTACGTAACGTTACTCATGTTTATTCAACGAAGCCTTTTTGAAAATCGATCAGTTTTAAAATTGTGGCGAGTCTCCAAAAATAAATAAATGTATGGGAAACATCCCGCAGCACAACCACCTGAGCCCAACTTCAGTCTACTCATCACCTTGCCTTTAACTGCGTTTGTAGAAGGCACGCAGCCAGACCGATATACACAACACAGACCGGATGTTAACTTAGGTCCAGGCGCGTGCATCCGATGAAACTGTCTAATATATATATATATATATATATCAGTTTGAGACCAAAGGTTTGGACACACCTTCTCATTCAAAGAGTTTTCTTTATTTTCATGACTATGAAAATTGTAGATTCACACTGAAGGCATCAAAACTATGAATTAACACATGTGGAATTATATATGGAATTATATACATAACAAAAAAGTGTGAAACAACTGAAAATATGTCATATTGTAGGTTCTTCAAAGTAGCCACCTTTTGCTTTGATTACTGCTTTGCACACTCTTGGCATTCTCTTGATGAGCTTCAAGAGGTAGTCACCTGAAATGCTCTTCCAACAGTCTTGAAGGAGTTCCCCGAGAGATGCTTAGCACTTGTTGGCCCTTTTGCCTTCTGTCTGCGGTCCAGCTCACCCCTAAACCATCTGGATTGGGTTCAGGTCCGGTGACTGTGGAGGCCAGGTCATCTGGCGCAGCACCCCATCACTCTCCTTCTTGGTCAAATAGCCCTTGATGCCTTCAGTGTGAATCTACAATTTTCATAGTCATAAAAATAAAGAAAACTCTTTGAATGAGAAGGTGTGTCCAAACCTTTGGTCTTTACTGTAAAATATATATTTTACAGTTTTTTTATATGTATATATACACACACACACACACACATATACACACACACACACACACGCTTTTGCACATCCTGTCATACCAGTGACTGGGTGTTACTGCAATAGACTTTGCAGCATTAAGGTTAACGATTAATCGATTATTTGATCATTAATTTAAACGACGATCAATCATGGAAATGATTGAAAATTGACATCCCTACACAGAAGTATAGAAAATTCTACATTGATTTAAATTTTTTTTTGCAAAAAACGACACTGATATCGGATCAGAATTACTGTCTCTTCTCATAGTGACAGCCAATCACATTAGTTTTCTGGTATTGCATGCACTTGATTGGCTTGCGTCTGCGCTAGGGTATTTGCATAAGATGTTCTGACTGGAGGACGGCTGCATTGGCGCTTGAGAAGTCTTCAACTTCTATTTAGAATTAATTTCTAGAATTAATTTCACCATCCTTGACGTCACTTCATTTAAAAGTAAACGAGAGGCGTTGACGCCCCGTGTGATGGGGCGTTATATGTCTGGATACCGCTGCACAAATCTTTCAACAACGAGAAATGTAGTTCCTGCACGGACTTACATCCAGGACAGCAGAATGGTCAGGATGACCTGAAACACATAACCAACTGAAATCAATTTACAAGTATTTAGTCTTGCCTGAGTGATGCTGAAACAACCAGGTTTAGTTTTTCACCCAGGAGAAACTGCTTCCTGTGGAACAGTCTCCATGAAGAATGATCTCTTGATCCTGGATCCTTGCTGCCATCCACGCAGAGATGATTTGGAGGATATGTGGTTGTGTCTAAAGGGTAATGAATCAATGTTACAAGAATACTGATAGCAGCACTATTGATCCTGTACCTTATGTAAATGTTTTCAGTACCGAACAAGTCAGGAACCAAATTAGTACCAGTTCTTGAAACCCATCTCTACTTGTAATAGTTGTCTTGTTGCTGCTGCCCAGACTGTCTCTTCCCCTGATGATAAATATATGTGTTCATTTTAAAGCAATAAATAATACATTTAAATTACTAGGTGGTAACAAATATATTTCCTTATAAGGAACTCACTGAATCATGGACTCAACTGGTGGTTGTCTTGTCAGGCCCTAAGAAAGTGAACAATTTGTTTACTTTTTGTGAAACGAAAGTATCAGATCAATTAGATAATTACACTAGCATTAAAAAGCATGCATGTGAAAAACACCATCAACACCAATAATGAACAGATGACAGAATTTACAAGCCTGCCACTTGAGGGAGAAAAGGGGAAATTATTAATCCCACATAACGTTACACTGAACATGATTTCGGCAGCCTCGGTCTAATTAACGTTAAACTTTATATTTAACGTTATATCGGTTTATATTCAAGTTCACAGCATGGCTAGCATGAGCATCATCAAGCTCGAGCAGCAGGTATTCAAACAAACTAATTAACGTTACTACGGTTAAAAATTTAATTATTAGAAAGTTAATACTGTATAGTTTATAGTGATAAATTTCAAATAATTTAAAACAGGTAAGGTTATATTCGATTTTAACAGTTACCGTTACCTTAGACCACCTCTGAGACTGCTTTTGAGCTAATTAACCAAACAGAGCATTTATTTATTAAATTGAAAGAGAAAACCTACAAAACACTACTCCTCTTTGATGGCATTTAACGTTATATCAGTTAAAATCTATGAATAAAAGTAGATTTATAGGACTTACCTTTCCTCCGTGTCCGTCTGCTGGAAGTTGACCGTTACAAAATGACGGGCAATTTTTTGTATATTTCCCAAAGAATATGCTGTTCAAATGGTATCTTAATAATAATAATACATCTAGTGCAATAATATTAAAAGTTATCTGAAGACCAGCTGACCACGTCGCTACAACGTCCCCAATGGGACTAACTAGCGACGTCTTTTGAGTACGTGCCCACGACGTTTCTGGGAAGTTTAGCCAAGATTTAAAAAAATGGAACTTTACCACGACGTCCTCACAACGTTGCCATAAAGTAATGTCGCGCTGACCAAATGACGACTAACTGGCAACGTCCTCACAACGTTCTGTGTTTGCTGGGAACATACAGTTATTTGCAGTTAAATATGTTAGTGTATTTCATATGCTACATGTTTTAGGCGTGAAAAATAATTAAATACATCGGAGCTAAACATTTTCATAAAGCAGTTATGGTAGCCACGTCAGTATAGCGCGAGAGGGCGCTATCGAGACGCTAAACAAGGTAGAAATTACATTTAACATTTATATACATTTTTAAAAAATAAAATAAAAACAAGCTTTATATGACTTTTAAAGAAATACGAATTTTGTATAATAAAAAAATAGTTTGAGCCATTAAAGAAGAAACCGCATTTTCCGTATTTCATTAAAAAATGAAAAAATAATGGACGCAAAAGTATATGGACCCAAAAGGGGCAGTTGTTTTTTATTTAAGAATAGAATATTTATACACACACACATATAGAATATAACTTATGTACTGAGTTTAAACCAAAAATAAATGTCATAAATAAATCTTAAATATCTTAACATAAACCTGTTTAATTATAATAAATAAATATAATAAATGAACATTTATGTTTCATTACAACATTTTTTAATAATATGTTTTATTAATTATAATATTTTATATTAATTAATTTGTAAAAACAAAAACTCTTTTCCTATTTCAATGAATAGAAATACCAGAGAGAGAGAGAGAGAGAGAGAGAGAGAGAGAGAGAGAGAGAGTGTGTGTGTGTGTGTGTGTGTGTGTGTGTGTGTGAGAGAGAGAGAGAGAGAGAGAGAGAGAGCAGCAGCAGCAGCAGCGCTACAATGTTTCAGCGTGTTTCACACTCTCTCTGTTTAAACGCGACACAAATCATGTGAGTAACCGCTCAAACCTCACTGGACTGAAACTGAGAGACTCCAGAGACCGCGGGAAACTTTACACACATGGCAATATTCCCTTCAGTCCGGAGGAGAATCTGAATGGACGCCGAGCAAGCTCACAGTTTACCAGACGAGAAGCTTTAACGTGCGAACAGACCCATGGGAACCAGCCCTGCTGAAGTTTTACAGAGCTGCTGGGTTCACGGTAACACTGGCGACACTCGCGCTCTGGTTCTGTTTTTAAACCTTCTCAAGAGATTTCTGAAGTACTTTTAAGAATATTTAATTGTTTTTGGGGAATATCTCTTGCCACTTTCAAGCGGGGGAAAAAGCTTGAAGCATCGATGGAGTGACACCTTCTTATTATCATCAGTCAAGTGCCTCAAAAAGGTAAAAGACACACATATACATGCATATATAAGTAGACATATTGCAATCGTTTGCGCCAGCAGATGTTATTGTCAACATACATAATTCATATATATCAGAGCTGGCTTTCTTATGAGGCTTCTGTTTGAATTATGATGCCTGTGTTTTGCATGAAACATCTAAAGATGCTGTTCAGCTGCAGGGTTTGTTCTCCGTGGCTTTATTTCTGTTTAAAGGTGTGTTTTCTGGGGTGCACGTGAGGTCCAGTGTTTCTCATGAGAACAATGACCAGCTCACAGTCTCTCTGACCAGAGCTGGACATGTGGATGTCAGTCCTCCGAGCAAAACAAAAGAAATAGCATTAGATGAATACATTTTTTTTTACATTTTATAAAAAGCTATTATTAGTAATGATATTATATTTAAAGGGGCAATTTTGGTATTCAAGTGGCTTTCTATACATATAGAATATTGTTTAAATATTTATTAAAGTAAAAAGTGGTTAGGTAATACAAATATAAAAAAGTATTTATTTTATATTTATTTTTAAACATTGGTTTCACATACATCTAAAAACATTTACACTATATTTTATATTTGTTTTATATATGTAAATATAATTAATTTCTAAAAACTGATCTGTATTTATGTATACATTATATAAACTTCAATAATATAAAATATTATTAAGAATATTTATATAATTTTAATATTTATGAATATTTATTTATTTATTTATTACTGTTCTTCTTGCATGGGGGGGGGGTCAACAATCAACATCTGAAAAAAAATATCTTAAAGTTAAAATCAAATTTGTTATGCTTTTTCATTTTAACCCTACTACGTTCATTATTTGTATCATATTGTGATGTTTAATGACATTTTGTTATATCAAATTAGGATTTATTCTACATTATTACCTCATATGACTTATAAATTAATTAACACCTGCATGTATTTCAGCTGTGTGGCCTTAGTTCATGGATTGGACATATTTGATCTTTAATAGCTTGATATGCAATCTTATTATGCTTTGCTGTAGTTTCCAGCACCTGATAAAGGCTGTATCCAAATATATGTCAAAAGATAATAGAGCCCTATTTCAGAGAGAGAAAGTGTGGTGAACTGTGTGATTAGAAATATCTTTAGAGTTGCTGTTTGCCAAACATATACTTGCGGAAGCTAACTAAAGCAGTCAAACCAGTCGTGCTTGGGTTAGTTTGTGGTATACTTTGGTCACTGGGTCATGCCGAACAATATCAAAAAGAATGGCTTAACCTGGACTATAGCGAGCGGTGAGGGTCAAACATCAGTGAGCTTTACTGACTCACCTTCTGCTCTCAAACACTGTTGAAGCAGATATTATTGACCCACATTAGACAGTGTTGTGATGATGCACACAGCTGCTCTGAGATCAAAGGTCGCGAGGATAACACATGTCATTATGGTTATCTTGATACCTTTAAGCATTTTATTGTTTTATTTCAGTCTGTTGCATGCCCATGCTTCTTCTTGAGATAATAATAGAGGTGTTTGCTAAAGCAAGTGTCACAGTAGAGTGAAACATTGTCTGCCCACTTTTTAGTGGCTTTGTTCCGGAAGTGTTTTTCACGTAGGAATTTAAAAAAGAGCTGTTAAAGGAATAGTTCACCCAAAAATGAAACATTGCTAAACATTTCCTCACTCTAGTGCCATCCAAGATTTAGATATGTTTGTTTGCTAATCAGATTAGGAGAAATGTAGCATGATGTCACTTGCTCACCAAATGATCCTCTGCAGTGAATGGGTGCCGTCAGAACGAGAGTCCAAACAGCTGATAAAAACATCACAATATTCCAAAATGAATCCATACCATTCCAGTCCAGCAATTAACAACCTGTGAAGTAAAAAGCTAGGTGTCTGTAAGAAATAAATCCATCATTTAGTAGACATTTTATACTCAAACAATTGCTTCCAGCTATACACATCCATAGTCCATAATAATGTTGATCTGTGCATATTTCTCTCCTGATTCAGGCAAGATGACTTTTTCAATGGAAATTTGAAAGTTTACTTTTAGGTCAGACATTATCAGAGCAGGCTTTTGAAACTAAAAGCCAAAATAAAATATTTAAAGGAGATTATGTTTGTTACTGCTTCTGCAGTCTATAAATGGAGCTATTGTGTGTGGCTCAGGGTAATACAAATCATGTCTTGTTCATACATGGCAAAGTCACACGACCAGGTTTGAAGGTTTTACCTCACAGATCTACATGGGTGATGGTAGTTTCAATGCGTTTTAGCATCTACATGATCTTCACTGGAGAGAAATCAAAGCCACTTGAGCAGTATTTGGCAGCAGGGCTCCCACGGGTGTTTAATAGACATATCATGTCATCAAGTTATATTTCCTGACTTATTTCACGCCAGGTTCTTGCCAAGATGCTACTCAAGACTTCCTGCGATCCCAGATGTTGTGCTTCACTGCCATTGGCTGGTCTGCACATTCGGTCTGGTTTCTGTTAGCCATGATAAGCATGATAATAAGTGGTATATGAGTATCTCAGCAGCAGGTACAGATCAGGATAAACGTTCCCTGAGGGCTGCTAATGCGAGAAAGGTGGTACAAATGGGAAAATGATCTAATGAGCCCTTATTTACTGATTACCTAGCCTAGACGTTGGTGTTCATCCAGGTACAGAATGATATTTCACTGTGCAAAGCTTTATTAAAGCAGGAATCTCAATGGAGCTTGATATTATGGTCTGTGGGAAGTAAGAGAATTCAAGGGAAACTCCAATTCATACCGTTTTGAAATTATCAGAGGCATTGCAAAATCTAGTTTTAATTTATTTTTAAAGTGATTTTTGGGTTAATGTTAATGTGAAGAAAATATGTCTGGTTTAGATAAATGTTGTTATAGTTGTTAGGAGTCTATAACGGTGTTAAACATGACACTTTCCACTTCCTTATGATAACATTCAGCAAATTTGTAGAAGATCTGATTAAAACTGTAAGAGGAGTTCGTTAAAGTACGAGGCCTGAAAATAACAAAAACTGCACAAAAAAATCATTACAGCAATGAGTTTCGTACATGTACGTGAAACGTAGCTCAAGGGACACTTAGTTGAAATTTTACAGGTGTCAGTATCGAGTAATTTTGCCACCTCTGACGCATGTGCAAAGTTTCGTGAGTTTTTGAGCATTTTTAGACCCTCAAAAATAAAATTAGAGTCCTCCCACCACTAAAAACTGAAAACATTCCACATTTTAATAAATGCTACAACAGTATTTAGAATAAATAACAGTAAGAGTAAGTAAGCACTGTTACCCATTGAAGTGTTGCCTGAGCTGTGTTTGGGGGTTGCAGAGCGTTTTGCGTGGTTGATATGTGGTTACTGTACTTGCTGGCCTAAAAGAAGTCCCTCTTTCATTGTAAGTCTATGGGATGTTTTTTTGGCTAGTATATTGTCCACCACAGTAAGTGATGATTTATTGTCAGTTTTCCATTTATGTCTCCTTTACTTTCATTAAATTATATAAGTGACATGCAATATTGGCCAGTTTGCTCCTAGAAATGTCATCATTGTGCCACATGGAGATTGCTGGCTTACTGGTCTTCCTCTGACCCGGGTCATTCTGCTTGGGCCGTGCTTGAGCCCTATGGTAGCCTGGATCATCCAGGATTAGCTGCAGCATAAACAGCTTTCTAATCAGGCTGTGTCTGCAGCTCAGTGTGTCTACACTACTCACTCCGGCAAAGAGCACGTGTACCTTTCATCTACCTGTTTCCAGAACTCACATGAGCTAAATGAAACGGTTTACATAGTGCTGCAGCTGACATCATAATAAAAAAAAAATTACAATAAATTATAATACATTTGAAAAAGAAATAAATGTTATAGAAAAATCTAAAAAAAAAAAATAATGTCATAATAATAGTGCATTAAAATTTGCATCTGATTTAGATATGGAAAGAAAGACAGTAGGAGGAAAAAGTAAAAAATAAAAATAAACTAAACAAAATTGAATGTGCAGTTACACTTCAGCTTTTGCTAGTTGGAATAGTTTTTTTATTATTATTAATATAAAAATTTGTCAGAATTTTGAAAAATATATTTAGTATTACAGTTTGTATTATGAGTTTTATAGTTTTTTTTTATTTATTCTGTATCTTAAGAATTCACTTTAATTTGTATTTTAAGTTCATTTAAATTTTTGTAGTTTTGTTATGTGCTTTGTCAGTTTTATTAGTTTTATATATATATATATATATATATATATATATATATATATATATCTAAAATATATATATATAAAATCACAAAGAACTTTTATGGAGATTTTTCCATCTCTCTAGGTGGAAAAATCTCCATAAAAGTTATTTGTGATTTTTTTATTATTATTTGTTACTTTGCACTTTTTGTTAGATTTACTATTTACTCAAGTTTTAAAAGTATCTAATATTTTGATACTTAATTTCCATAATTTAAATATTCTTAAAGATTTAACATTTGTTGTCATTTGGGAGTGTGTATGCATTGCATTATTATGCTGTTACATTATGATTATATATTCAGTGGCATAAATGACGTTTAAAATGACAATAATATCGCTATTATTTCTGCGGCAATATACCACGCAACAAAAAGTTATTTTGATTTTATTGCAGTTATTATTAGGCAGAAAAACAAACATTTAAAAATGTCAATGTAGTTAAAATTTTTCAATGTTTAATTTATTTTATTTCAGCTTTACTTCAATTAATTGGCCTTAACTTTCTTAGCCAGACATTCATTGACATCACCAAACAGGACAAATAAAATAAAGATCACTGGTTGAGAAGTGTCTTAGTTTGTACATGAAGTATTACAGTTGCTCTAGAACAGTGGTTAATAATCACATATTTCAGTGTTAAACAACTCTATTTGCTCTGTTAAAAGCTTTAGCAGGAGTTGCATGTGTGTTTCTGAGAACAGGTGTTATCCTCACCGGAAGAGAAAACCACCTCATTTGACATTTGATCCCAGATCAAGTAGATTTAATCTTCTGCTTTCTGATGACCGGTTCACCTTTTTAATACACTAAAGCATGTTCAGCAGCAGAAATATACACCTGACACAAACACCTTTGTCAGAGTACCTTATGGTGAGAGCAACTCGAACACATTGCTGTTAATGAGATCAAAATGGCAAGTGGTCCAGCAAACAGCTTTAGCTGGAGTCCTTACAATGTTATTGGTACACTCAAAAAAATGTACTTTCACCTTTGCTAATTTTACTTAATCCGTTCATGTTATGATTACTTAAAAAAAATGTATTTAACAATGTGAACTTGATTTAATCTAGTTCATTCAACAAAAAAGTGTGTATTGTCAGCTTTACTTAAAAATTATTTGTTCAGCCAAAACATTTTTGCGTAAAGGTAACACATTAGTGAAACCAACACAGACTTGCATCTCATTGGCTGAGGATTTCTGCAGTGTATTATGGGTAATTGTTATTCTGTCACCCTCTTGGAGAAGTGTAGCACCATTAGATAGGTAGATGAGTAATACAATTTATAGCAATTAAGTTGTTCTAATAAGTTTTAGAACAAAACAAACAAAGAAACAAACAGTTTGAAATGTTGCTTTGTAATTTAAATATGTTTGTGATATGCTTGATAAGCTGTAATTATAGAAAGGTTTGAATAAAAAGTAATTTTAATCAGCTGCTCATGATCCTAATGCAAGGGGGTGGCATTCCTAAAATGGCATTATTCAAATTTTATGTCATCATTATTTAACATTTTCAGGTACAATTAACTCATTTGTTGTTTGTTGACTCTATTAAGGGTTGTTAAGTTTACTTAAACTTATTTTGTAAAATGAACTTAATTATTAAAAACATTGTCCAAAACATTGCAGATTAGTTGGGCTGACACTATTAAATTAAGCTTTGCCCAACCATAGTAAATAAGTTGAATCAACCTTAATAAATTAAGTTGACCCAATGTAAGTACATTAAATTGGAGTAACAGAATTGCATAATGCTGAAATAAAGCAAATTAATCATGTGGAAATCCTTTCCATGATTTTTTTATGTTCGTTCAAAGAGTTATTTTTTTGAGTGTAACTGAATTGAAGACATGATCAGATCAGGGAAGTTGATCAGAGAGAGCAATTGCCAGCATGTGGAATGAAACATCAGTGTTATATTTATATTGCATGAAGATATGTTAAAGTACATGGTGTTCAGTAACTGTGTCACTGGTATATAACTTAATTCAGTTAGTCAACTGAGGCTGTGAACTATCAAAGCAGATCAGCCTGAAGATCCAGAGGTGTGCCAACTAGATTGAGATGGTCTGTTATCTGCTAAAGCCGTCCAAGTGGACACACAGATGGTACAGGTCTTAACCAGTTTGGATGGTTTCACATGAAACAGGAAGTGGCCATGTGGTTGTTTTGGCTTTGGATGTTGTGCTGAAGATGTTTTATTAAGCGCCTCTGCCAGTCAAGGCCAAGATCAAAGATCAGAGGGTTTGCAGAGCATGTCCCATCATGCCCTGAGAGCCGTTCTTCACCATCTTGAGCATCTGTTTCGGGGGCTTCCTCTTTTGAAGATGTCATAAAGGTTGATTTTGAAAGAAGGTCATGGGGTTTGTGTGTGTCACTTACAGTAGATCAGAGTGAATCAGGTTGCAGTGATGTGATTATTTCCAAATATTCACTACTGTTCAAAACGATGGATGATGAGTGGGATGCATTCATTTTTTTAGATCTGATGTATTTCATTTCCAGGATTATTAGGATAAATAGAAAGTTTAAAAGAAAAGCATTTATTTGAAATCTTTTGTAATATTATAAATGTCTTTACTGTCACTTTTGGTCAAATTAATATGCCTCCTGTAGAATAAAAGTATTACTTTCTTTAAAAAAAAAGAAGAAGAAAATAGAAAAATCATACTGGTCCCAAACTTTTGAACAGCATTGAATCTCTTTTTATGTTCCAGGGCTATAGATGTATCCACAAATATTCACATTAGAGGTCAACCAATATGTTTTTAATGATTTGTTCTTAAATGAGGACATTTCTTTTCCCCAATCTTTATAATGTGGTTTTCAGATTTTAAATATGTTGCCAAGTTTAATACTTCTGGCCAGTGTTGGACTCTTTCTGACACTCATGCTGTGCTCTCTATCCTCTCTTTTTCACTGCACGCGCTTTGATCAAAAATACAGTAAAAACAGCAATGCTTTGAAATATTGTTACAAGTTCAAATAACTGTTTTCCATTTGAATAGATTAATTTTTTTAATTTTTATTGCAGTGATCGAAGCTGAGTTTTAAGCACCATTATCCTTCAGAAATCATTCTAGTATGATGATTTGCTGATCAGCAACCATTTCTGATTATAATCAATGTTAATCACATTAGAGGTCAACCAATATTGGCTATTAAACAATTTATTCTTAAATTAAATCATTTCTTTCCCCTTAGTCCTTAAAATATGGTTTCAGTCTCACCACAGAGCCTAAATTCTTGACTTTTTTTTTTTGTTGCAAAGTTGAATACTTTATGCCGGATTAGGACACACCTGGAATCTTGTAGGGCAGAAAGTCTGAAGCAAGCTTTGCTCTCCGTCTGTCTTTCACTGTTTGCTCTCCTCTCTCTGAAAGACACTTTCACAAGGAGGCCTTGTTCAACAGCTTGACTGGTAAGAGCCTCCACGCAGAGGCACACAATGCCCTGCCCTCATCTGGCACCTCTCAAGGCCGGTTTCAAAATCAGTTCATGCAGCCCAAAACCTGTTTGAGCCTTTTATACAGTCAAATAAAGCACTGACTCCAGAACAGATGCATTATAACCTCGGTTGACATGACTGTAGCCATGGGAGTGTGACTTTTCCAACTCTTTAAAATGAAGGTTAAAAAGAGGGGTTCTTGCAGCAAATGTCATAGAAGAACCGTTTTTGGTTCTCCAAAGAACTTTCAGTGAAAAGTTCTTAAAAGAACCATTTTTTCTAAGTGTGAAGAACATTTAAAAAATGTAAAAAAAAACTTTAAAAATTATATGAATGTTAAAAGGTACTTAATGGAAACATCAATAAAGTACCTTTATTTTGAAGAATGTCGTTTATTTTATTTGAAGAACAATTTTGTTTTTTGTTTTTCATCTAAAAAACCTTTTTTCACTATTGAGAAGCGTTTGTTAAATGTAAAGTTTTTTTGTAGATATTAAAGTTCTTCATGGAAGCATCAATGCCATTAAAAAATCCTTCATTTTTAAAAGTGCCTGTTCATAGGACTTCAGCAAAGCTGTATCCTGTATAAACTAAACTTTTCTCTTTCAAACAGTTTATTTATGGTAGGACTTCGCAGTATTTCCTACACCAGATTGTTTGGTAAGTGCTGTTTGATGATAAAGCATCACTTCTGCTGTTGCTCATAGTTGTGGTTAGTGACTTGAACCATCCTGTAACTCATCCTGCACCATTTGTACTTGTCGAAATCGGATAGGAAGGAATATTTTATTAGTAACAAAATATACACTTCCCCTTTTGAAAAAGATATTTGTTCTAGACACCAAATGCATTTTCACACTCAAACAGAAAATATTGATGTGGAAACAGTAGAAGTGTGTGGTTTCTTTCATACCTGTGGTTGTTCTGAGACTGTTCAGCCAATAACTTTCCACTGCGTTGTGGAAATCTGTCTTGTGATTTGGGCTGGAAAGAATGGAGATGAGAGATTTATATTCCCCTCATGAAATTTGACTACTGTGATGAGCTGGAGCGAATTTAACCACCTAATCTGTTACCTTTACCATTATGTACCTCCAAATTCTTGTTGCATTCAATGTGTGCAGAAAGACAAAACCAAGAGAAATGCAGTTGCATGCTTTTCGTCTTTGCGCATGGCTTCTTAAAATAGTCTCCCCCTCCAACTTGGGCTTTAATTAACTTAAAGTAATAAGCTGGTATTAGTGGCTTTGAATGGCTGATGTGGGAGACGGGTTGTTGGGGGATTTTGCTGCTCTCAGGTGCTCAATCATACAAGTGGATGTTTGCCAGCGCTGTATTAAACAACCTCTGCTTTCATTTCCAGGCACTTTGCAGGGAAACTCCTCCACAATACTGAAGAGAAATATTGAACGTCTGGAGAGTTGATTATTGTAAACCGCGGGGTGTGTTCACTTTCTGGGTCACTGTTGGGTGATGTTAAAGATAACAAGCAGATTTCATGATGGCTGTCTGTTGTTTTCAGATGAAACATTCAGAATTGCTGTATTTTAGTAGTTAAAATGTTTTTTACTGAAAAATATGGAAAAAGCATGATTTTCTTTTAATATTGCTCATGCATAAAAAACCTGAAACTGTTTTTCTTTTCTTTTTTTTTTTTGCATGGGCAAACAGAACTCATATTTTAGGACCAGGTCAATCAAAATATAGTTAACTAAAACTTAAATGAAAACAATTAAAAAAAAAAACATTTTTTTTAATAAAAAAAAAAAATACAAAATTGCAAAACAACTAATTGAAAATAAAATATTAAATTAGAATTTATATGAGTAATTTATCTAAAATAATTGATATATAATATATTTTAAATTATATTTTAAAATGCATTTTATTTAAAGTATTTGCAACATTTCTTATTTTCTTTTGTTTAACTTTATGGTCTAAAATAAACTAAAACTGAAATAAAAATTTATAAAATATATAAACATATTTGAAAACAATAAGAACAATAAAAACTTTTTACATTAAAAATAAAAACAATTCAGTTAAATGAGTTAAGAAATTAATAAAAAACTGTCCATACAGTTATTTATAATAAGGATGAAGATTAAATGTATATCCGTTTTTATTGCACTTACCAAAACAATAAAAGCAAGAGGAGTGGAAAATAAGGAAATTTGAATTAATGCTGTCAAATGATTAATTGTGATTAATTGCTTGCAAAGTAAAAGTTTGAGTTTTTTGTATATTTATCATGTATATATAAATACACACAAATACAATATATATTTAGCAAATATTTACATGTATATTCATATAATTTATATTATATATATATAAATATATTTAATATATAAACAACATTTTTTAAATACAGTATACATGCATGTGTGTGTATTTATATATACATAATAAATATACACAGTACACACACATATATAATGTAAACAAAAACTTTTATTTTGAATGCGATTAATCTTTTGAGAGCACTAATTAGAATTAGGCTTAAAAAAATGTCTCCAGAATCATTCATGCATGTAAAATTCTAAGAATTGAACAATTAGTTGTAACCTGACTCAGAGGAAGACATGAAGCATGCCTTTGTTCAGTCGAAAGCAAAAGTGCTACGAAATGCATTATATTTTGGGAGAACATTTACTGGAATCGGCACCACACATTCAAACACTGATTTCATTCAGAAAATAGATTCATGCTGCTGTTATCTAACATGTGAACAAATCATTATTTTGCATGTTTGTGGTGGAACATGACCTGCACATGTTCTTTAATGTCTCATGAGATTTTCTTAATAAGGAAATGTGCAAGTATTAAATGATAATCCGAGATGTGTGTAATGGATTAAGTCAGTAAAGTATGTAACAATCTGAACCGGGAAATGTTCCTCATGTTGTGTTATCTCAGGTCAAATGACTTATGTGTGTGTGATTGTGTTTCAGGTGGGGTGTGTGTGATGGTATGTGAGTGTTTACCATGGTACAGAAGAAACTCTGGCTTCTGAATGTCACCTTCGCGGCCGCCCTCTTTTTACTGCGTAAGTACTTCTGCCTTCTCCTGCTAACATCACAGTGACCTCCCAAAATATCTGGACCCTTTATTACCTTCATTCACTCTGTGTGAGTGTGATCGCATTAGAGCAGGTGTCTGTATCTGCATGTCTCAAAAGTCACATTTGTGTGTTTTTGTGCTATCTTTGTTAATGATGAATTACACTTGCTTTAATATTTTGTCATGCAATCCAAGGACATTGCAACATTTTTAAGTATAGCACAAATGTCCAAATACTTTTTCGGGCCACTGAAGATTTTTTACCTTTTATTGGCAGGTGAACAAGTTATTATATTATTATTATTAATATAATATTATAGTATTAATTAGTTATTAGTATTAATCCAGTTTGCATTCTATTCATTTATTGCTTTTTTATGTGGTTTTGTTGTATTATACATTTTTAACAAATAGCTGTATTTCTATTTACCTTTATTAATTTAATTTGAGTAATTTAACCTAATCTTATTTTATTTCAGTTAGCTGCCAGGGAACATTTAAGTTTATTTAATTTTCATCTATTAATAATTTGTGGTTTTACACAATAAAATCCATGAGGCAAACTTTAATGTTTATCTGCAGCCATAATCAAGCTATATTTTAATATATTGAATTGCAAAACATGTTTTGAAAAACAACAACAACAAAAAAAAAAACACTGAGACTTGAGCATGACTTGAGCCACTTGTATATGAAAACAAAAGAATAACTTAGTTGAAGGTCAGGATATCATTATTAAACTGTGATTAAAACCATGAATCATGTTGCTTTTCCTAAAATAATGATTGGCCAACTGGCAAACAGTTTGTCTACTTGTTAAACCCAAAGTTTTATCTGGCAAGTGTACATTTTGGACACTGCATATCCCTCTCCGCTGTAAATAAATGCTTTTTTGCCTCTTTTTTTTTCCCCCAAGCCTTCTCCTTTCTTCATTCATCTGTTACCTGTCCTCTTGTGTCTCTTTTCTCTCTCTCCATGATTCCTCTGCTGGTATTTGTAGATGTGTTTGTATGATCATAATATGACAGCACACGAGGTGGGATAGTTCAGCCTGTTTACTCAGAGAACACGTTTGGTGCAGGGAGGTTAATTCCTGTTTGTTAACCAACAGACGGCCCTCTATGTTCCTTATGCCACACAACCTTTCCCGGGACAAACAGGAGCTGGTATTTAGGAGCAAAGACCCCCAACATTTGCGGAGAAAGGGGATCAAATCCCTCCAGTAAAAAAATGAAATCTGCAAATCCGGATTTAGATCGGTCTGGGATTTAGATTTCCCTTCTCTCGAGGTACGGGGTGTGAGTCTTAGGGGCAGCTGGCCATGTGTGTGCCTCAGGGGGTCTCGGGGCAGAGGGAGGGTGGGAAGGTTGTGGTTCTGTCAGCAAGCGTCGTTTTTGAGAGATTATTCTAATCGCAGACGAGACGAGATGCATGGGGCCAGCTTTGGTACAAGGGGTGCAACACTGCCCCATCGGGTTTGCAACTTGTGAATCTGAGAGTCTATACAGACATCTCTCAGCCCAGTGTGTAAACGGAGGAATCTCACGAAAAGTAAATGTCCCAAAAAATTTTTTTTAATTTTTTTTTTTACAAATTTATTTTATTTTATTTTATTAATTCTCATTTAAAAAATCTTTACTGTAATTTGGGGGGAAGAAAAATAAACGATTTATATGTGTGATGTATTTGTAAAGTCCTAAGTAACATTATGGTAGTATTTGTTGTACTTAATTTTAATGTACAGTACATTGATCATTTATGACTGTATTATGGTAGCAAAATTAGATTTTGGCGTTCATTGTCTTATCAAGAATGTTCTTTTTAATTATTATTTTTATCAAATATAATGAATAGTATAATATTTTTTTTTTTCATATTTATATAAAATGATATTTTCTTGAAACATTTTATATAAATAGTTTTTATTTCATTTTATTTTGTGATGTAATATCAGCCTGTTTTTGTGAGATTTACCCTAATGAGGTTTCTTTTGTCTGTCCTGTTGAGAGAAAGTGTCCATCATATTAACATGCTGTATGTTCATTTACATGCATGTCATCTCTTTGGCACCCTGCCCCCCTTAATCTGGATTTGCATTCACCCCCATTTAGTGAGTGTTTTTGTGACATCACCCTCTTTTGTCTCTTGTTTTTCTCAGTCATGCTCTCATTTTCCATCTCGTATTCTCTTCTGGCTCTTGTTCCTGTCTGCATCCTCATGCCTCTCATGCTTTCTCCAGGACATCAGAACCGCTGGGTTTATTATTAAGTACACAGTGTACAGGAAGTACTTTCCTCCAATGACAAATATTGGTGGTTTATATCCTGTGAATTTGATCTATACAGTGCAAACAGAAATCGCATGTCAGATGACAAATGCTGTGTGTTTGTTATGTGTTCCTCATGATGTATTCTTCTTCTGACTTTTTTAAGAGCTAAATTAATTTACCTCCATATGTGTTTCTCAGTTGCATTACTTTTGTCAAAATAAAAATAAGTGTCTTGTCTTATGACTCTAGCCACTTCTCTCCCTGCTGAAAAGACCAAAATAATGGCCTTCATAAACCAACTTCACCAGCTTTGCTGACAAGCCCAACACGCTTTTTCACTATCTTGACCAGCTCAAAGCTACGACTGACCAGCACTAACCGACAAAAATCAATCTCAACCAGATCAAAGCCATCATCAGCATAAATTAGTCCAGACCAGAGTTAGCCAGCAGATGTCCATCTATATGAACTCTAAACCAAAATAAATCAGTCTGAACAAGCTCAAAACCATCAGAAATTAGTCTAGACCAGGACTAACCAGCATATATCCACATAGACCAACTCAAAATTAGAATAAATCAATCTGGATCAGTTCATAACCACCAATAACCAGCAGAAATCAGTCTAGACCAGCACTAACATACATCTGGACTAGCTTTAAACCAACTTAAATCAGACTGGAACAGTACAAAACTACCACTAATCAGTATAAATAACCCTAGACCAGCACAAATCAGCAGATATACCAGCTGAACTACCCTTATGCCAGAAAAAGTCCAGGACTAACAAGCCAAGACCAGCACTAACAAGCAAGTACAGTGTCTGAAATGAAGTAGCTGTAAACCAACTTAGATCAGTTGGTACAAGTACAAAACCACACCTAACCTATACCAGCACTAAACCACATATATCCATCTGAACTAGCTCTAAACTGACATAGATCAGTCTGGACCAGCTCAAAACTCCTGCTAACCAACATAGATAAGTCTAGACCAAGAGATAGATTCATCTGAATCAGCTCTTAACCAGAATAAATCAATCTGGATCAGCACAAAACTGCCGCTAAACAACATACAGTGGGGCTCGAAAGTTTGGGCACCCCTTGCAGAATCTGTGAAAATATGAGTAATTTTCAAAAAATAAGAATGCATGTTATTTTTTATTTAGTACTGTCCTGAGTAAGATATTGTACATAAAAGATATTAACATTTAGTCCACAAGACAAAAAAAATGCTGAAATTATTAAAATAACCCCCTCAAAAGTACTGTGTGCTGTTACCTGATGATCCTCGACTGTCTTTCTGTTTTGTGATGGTTGTGCATGAGTCCCTTGTTTGTTCTGAACAGTTAAACTGAGCAGCGTTCTTCAGAAAAATCTTTAAGCTCCTGCAGATTCTTCAGTTTTCCAGCATCTTTACATATTTGAACCCTTTCCAGCAGTGACTTTATGATTTTGAGATGCACCTTATCACACTGAGGACATTTGAGGCACTCAAACACAACTATTAAAAAAGATTCAAACATTCACTGATGCTCCAGAAGGAAACAATGATCTCTCTTATTTTTTGAAAATTACTCATATTTTCACAGATTCTGCAAGGGGTGCCCAAACTTTCGAGCCCCACTCTAAATACACATAGACCTGTCTTATCCATGTTTATCTGGTCTAGCAGGGAAATAATAGTCCAGCTGACATGTGCTTGTGTTCCTCAGGTGTTTCTCTGAGAGCTGAGGCGGTGGTCCAGGGAAGAGTCGGGGGTTTTGCTGAGCTGGGCTGTAGTCTGACTCCTGCATCAGAAGGGGCCACCACTCCAAACCTGTTTCCCTTACATGTGGTGGAGTGGGTCCGGCTGGGGTACAACGTCCCTATCCTCATCAAATTCGGCAGCTACACCCCACGAGTGCATCCCAACTACAGAGGTGAGCGTCACCGCAGACATTAATTGGTTTTTCTATTAGTCCCACAGGAGAGACTCTGTCAGAGGAGACAGAGGAAGTGATGCGGCTGTTAGACTTTTATGGGTTTGAACTTGATGTGCTTTGTCTTTTGAGCTTTGTCACAGTAATGTTTATAATTTCATTTTATTAATGTCAACTAGCACTGCACGATTTGTGTGTGTGTTTGCGGTGGGGGGGGGGTAGTTTCAATTTATCTAATACAATTTTGTGAATTATAATGCAATTAAAAAAAACTTTACAAGCCACATTTTTTTCCCCAAATCGTGATTGTATATTAATGACTATGCAATAATAATGATAATAATAATAATAAAGGCCAAACTATTGTGAATATATATTAATATGACCATGTTATTATCATCATTATTATTATTGGTGGTGATGTTTTGTTGTGGTTGTTGTTGTGGTTATAATTTTACTTATTATGAATTATATAATAATAATAATAATAATAATAATAAAGGACAAAAAATTGTGAATATATACTAATATGTAATTAGAATTATTATGGTTATATAATAAAATATGTTATGGATAATAATAATAATAATAATAATAATAATGAAGGTCAAACATTTTTGAATATATATATGTAATTGTATTTATTATTATTGTCATTATTATTATTATTATTATTATTATTATTAATAATATTGTTGTTGTTATATAATATTTCATTATGATTTATAACACTACTACTAATAATAATCATAATCATAAAGGTAAAAAAAGAATATATATTAACATGACTATGTAATTATTATTATTATTATTATTATTATTATTATTGTCGTTGTTGCTATATAATTTTAATTATTATGAATTATATAATTAAAGTGGATCCAGAAAAAAAAACCACAAAAAAAAACCCACTGTAAGCCGCTTTGGATAAAAACGTCTGCTAAATGCATAAATGTACATTTAATATAATTATAATATTAATAATAAATTAAAATAATGCTAGTATTATTTTATGATTGTGTTTTTTATGATTATTGTTTTTTTTCTTTGGTAGAAATGTAACATTTTATATAAGAGGCACCTGCCAAAAAAGCTTCACTTTGCAGGCAGCTTCTCAGATGCAGCTGGATTTTTAACGCTTTGGTTGCTGAAAGCTGTCTAAAGGTTTATTGCTATTGTTAAGAGAGACTGTAGAGTGCTTTAAAAGCAGTCCTGTGTTTCACAATCACTTGTTTAGACTCTGGGGGCCACAGACTTCATCCACTCAATAGCTTCTGATAGTTCCTGTTGTTGTTTCTTCAAAAGATGCCGACACACAGCCTGAAAAAGGCTGATTTCCCGGGCAATTCACCAAGAGTTTCCTCTTTGAACAACTTTAAAGGCTGTTTGTGTGCTTTACTCGTTCCCAGAGAGGTGCTTGGCGATGTAAATACAGCCGTTTGCACCGGTGCAGCTGAAGGAGGGGTCGTGCTCTGGAATTTATTGAAGGGGGAGGGGCATTGTGTTGTTAAACGAATATCCCCATATAAATGTCCCGCCCAAACAAGTGCCCTGTAATTATGTAGAGTGTGTGTCCGCGATTGCAGAAAAGAGAAGGGGTGCAGGAGGTAATGAATGCAGAGAGAAAGGGGGTGGATGGGGAGGAGGGGTGCGCAGACGTTACAGTCTTTGGGGGTCGGGGGTATGTGAGCGGGACCTGGATTAAAACACTGGGGTTAAACTGCAGCAGGTCGCGTGTCCCCGCCGGGATCCAGTGGGTTTGACCCAGTAAGAGAGAAAATTGTCTTTAAGATTGAACAGAAGGTGTTGGATTGATAGATTTATACGGGTTACTGTTCCGTCAGTGTGCCAGCATACACAAGACAATGAACTTTGTCCTGGATTAATTCAAACAAATCCATGTTCAATTGTGGATTTTCACTCTAGTATTTTTTTGTAATTGTATACATTTTTAGTTGTTGTTATAATTGTGTATGATTATGTATGTATGTATGTATGTATGTGTGTGTGTGTGTGTGTATAAGTGTGTATATCTATATATACATAGTTTTGTAGTATTTTTTTATGTATGTATTTGTTATATAACTATGTTTGCTTGTATGGTCCCTGTTAAATAAACTTTAAATAAAATAAATAAATAATTAATCGCATCCAAAATATATAGAATTTAAATGTAAATGTAACACATTATATACACACACACACTATATATGTAAGAAATTCTATATTAAAATGAAAGAACTAATAATAGACTGACTTTATTTATAAAATGTATTATTAATAATAATAATAATAATGATAATAATAATCATAATTTAAATAAAAAAGTACAAATGTAAAATTATACAACTATAGATTGGTGAATCTAATTATCTGTGCATCTTTACTTCAAAACAATTTGTGCTGTCAAACGATTAATCGCGATTAATCACATCCAACATTAAACGCTTTTGTTTGCATAATATGTGTGTGTGTTCTGTGTATATAATATATATTTAGAAAATATTTACATATATTTACAAATAATTGATATTATGAATAAATATATTTAATGTATAAAAATATATTTTTTCTGAAATATATACATGCATGTGTGTGTGTATTTATATATACATAATAAATATACACTGAACACACATATATATCATGCAAACAAAAACTTTTAATTTTGTATGTGATTAATGGCGATTAATCATTTGACTGCACAAATGCTTTGAAGTTAAGATACACATGTTCACTAATATTTACAGTGGGATAATGTTACATTTGTACTTTTTTATGTAAAGTATAAAGTAAATTTTTATTAAGTCATTTTATTATTGGTTCTTTCATTTTAATATGGAATATATATATATATTAGTGTGTGTGTGTGTGTGTGTGTGTGTGTGTGTGTGTGTGTGTGTGTGTGTGTGTGTGTATAATGTGTTACATTTAAATTCTATATATTATTTATTAGTTTAAAAATAAGTATAATACAATTATAATTCATATTTTTGCTTAAGCATATGTTATTTTCTTATTATTTTCTTAGTGTTCTCTGTTTTATTATTGTAGTGATTAGTTATTGTACTCCAAGTATTCTGATAAATATTGAGATTTGTTCTGGAAGCATCTCTGTACCACAGTCTTTGGGTCTCGTGGACATCAGTTCTGACGTGGTCTGGGTTTGTTTCACTTGAACAGGTTTTGATAGGAGATCAAAAGGAAATTTCCATGTTTTCCCAATGGAACGAGCAGTGACTGTCAGGAGGAGCATGTGTTTCTCAGATGAGCCCCTCTGTGTCTTGACCTGACGCTGTGGTGTCTATCAGCACCCTGAAGCAAACTAATACAAAATCAATTAAGATCTGTCCTGTGGTGCTTAGATAGTAAGTCACCGGTCAAAGGAAGAAATTCTGGGAAAAGCAGATTACTTCCTGAGAAAGCAAACATTGACAAAACATAGTCAATAATGAGTAAGCAACATCAACGAAAGGGAACATCAATCGCTGCTTCTTTCCTCTCTCTAAGCTGCATCTGTGTTTATTTCTGGCAACAGATGAAGCATCTTACAGCATGTATTTCCCCTCTCAAATTAAAGACTGAAGGATGTAACGTTCCCAGACCGCACCGCTAAACATCTCTCTTTCATTGATTTTGATTGCTATTGTCCTCATTTGTAAGTCACTTTGGATCTGCTAAATGATTAAATGTAAATGCTTTAGTTGATGCACATGAGAAGAATCAGTCAATGTTTCCATGACAGGGAAGTTGTGTAACACAAACTTGTCGACCAATAAAAATACCAGAATAACTCGTGCAGATCAGCTTAATGGGTTTTTAAGTACAATAGTTGTTCCCATCTGTAATTATTACACAGACTTGAATGGTGTTCATGATGCTTTGTGGTTGCCAGGTTGGTATGGGCTCTGGGGTATAGCTACTTGGTGTCTAACTGGTCCAGGAGCCCACAATTAAGTTTCTGCTCTCTTATGGTTTGCTCACTTTTTCCAGCTGAATATTATATATGTCAGATCATGCATGTTTAATATGAAGTGAATGCTGTTTCATGTTGGATCTGCAGAGTTCAGCGTGTGTGGTGTGTGGATCTTGAACGCTCGGTCTGTGCTGTCAGGAGCCGTTAGTTTAAGAAGAGCTGATCAAATGTGCCCTCACTTCCTGCTTCATGAGGAAATTAGGGAACGACCCCCTTGAGGGAGAGCCGTATGATAAAACCACAAGATGCTGGGCAGCGTGCTGCGATAGTGGGATTGTTTTTCTCCTTGGAAACTTTCACTCTTCTCAAAGAGAACTATTTGGAATCTGAAGCAGACTTGATTAAACATTTTAAATGCAAAGTCTGGGAAAGTGCACAAAATGCAAGAGCGTGTGTGTCCTCACTGATCTTAAAGAGACAAAAAAAATCTGTTTCATGTTATGCTTGTGTGTGTTAAAACCAGGCGTGTTTATGATAAAGGATCTTCTTTATTTCCATACAGCCAGATACACAACCAAAAATAAAATATACTAAAACAAAACCTGAAAATGTACTAGTCATTTTCTTCCAGTACATTATCCTGTAATTTATGGACATTTCCATTAAGCCTAAAACTGTGTGTTAAAAAAATATGGTATAGTTCTTCATATTAATACAGTATATTGTGCCCTATTTTTACAGTGCGCATAGATTAATAAATAAATACATTTAGAAAATATATATAAATTTTTATTATTATTGTGTGTGTATGTGTATTCAGTATTTTGACTATATGCTGAAAAAATGCATAGAAAAAAATAAGATACAATTTTATTTTATTAATTATATAAGTGTTTTCAAAATATACAGTATACAATTTTTAATGAAACAAATATTTGTTTTATTTTTACAAATATTTTTGACTTTAAAAATATACAGTTAAAATGTGGAAGAATAAAAATGATATACATATGTGTGTGTATATAAATGTTATCAAGATTAAAAATTTCTAATTAATCTTAATTACAATACATTTAAAATGTAGTTACAAGGAATTTTAGTTTCTTTTTTTCTTTTTTATAAATGATGGTGCAAAAAAAAAGGAAGTTGGCATGATGTAATTTTCATAATTTGGGTAAATTATCCCTGACTGTAAATCTCTTCTCTTTCTTTTTTCTTTCATTCCCAGTATTTATATATATATGCAGTGGTCAGTTTCCTCATTCAGCACATTTCCTCCCCCAACTCACCAGCTATTCACCGATCAACTCTTTCATTGCCACATCTATTCAAAGGCAAAGCCACGTTACCTTTGCTTGACCTTTGCTTTGCACTGGTTTTGGTTTCACATTTCTTACATTCCTCAACTGAAGTC
The DNA here is from genome assembly GCF_023724105.1 of Carassius gibelio. Classification (NCBI taxonomy): domain Eukaryota; kingdom Metazoa; phylum Chordata; class Actinopteri; order Cypriniformes; family Cyprinidae; genus Carassius; species Carassius gibelio. The sequence goes on along the minus strand of NC_068403.1, from coordinate 4,030,915 downwards.
TGGGTAACTTTAAGTGTTTAATCAGTGGCATGAAACAATGTAAAAAAGAAACACCTTAGACGGAAGACTTCGAGTTTACCCTGAAACCTGTCTTTCCGCTTGGACTGAAGAGAAACTAGGGATATCATGTCCCCAGAGTCTTAGAAGAAGGAGGACTGCCTCAAACAAAGAAGAGTTTAGCTCGAACCCTAATCAAACACACCTGAGTTTGCTAATCAGTGTCTTTAGAAAATCACAGGTAGGTTTGTTTGATTAGGATTGGAACTAAACTCAGCAGGAAAGTGGATCTCGCGAACCAGATTTGAGGATCACTGATCTAGAGCATCAAAGATCCAGATCAAACCAATTTCTAACATCATTATTCCAGTTTTCAGTGTTGCATGGTCCTCCAGAAATCTGTCTGATATGCTGATTTGCTGAGCATATCAGACAGATTTGGTGATTGAAACAGTTGGTGATGGAAACCAAAGTCATTTTAGATCAACTGAATGCATCCTTTCTGGATAAAAGTATTAATTTCTTTCAAACACCTGCCCCTAGACTTTCTGATTATTGAATAGTAATATATAATATTGCAAATACAGTGGTGTCCAAAAGTATTACAACACTAATACTTTCACCAGTTGCATCAGTGAACACTGGAATAATGATGCTGAAAATTCAGCTTTGCATCACATGACTAAATTGCATTTTAAAATAAACTACAGTTGAAAACACTTAAATAAAATTATAATAATATTTGAAAATATTCTTAATATTTTTCACAATATTTTTATGATTTTACTGCATTCTTAATCAAATAAATGCAGCCTCAATGAGAATAAGAGACTTAAAGATGTTGAAAAACAGCGTTAAAAACTCTTTATTGATCAGCTGAGATGTTTGCTCCTGAAACACTTCTGTTTGAACTTTTACATGGATTTTTTTTCTCTCTAACCAATCATTAACTTCCACATGCACATTAAGACATTCCAAAGCTCTGGATCAGCATTATATGTTACTGACGGACATCTAGAGCCATTTAAAGGGTTTCTCAATAATCCGTGCTGGTAGTTTAGCAATAGCTGGTTGAAATTGGTTGCAGTAAAACGTTTGCTGTATTGCTGTATTGATCCGTGCCCTCAGGGCTCAAACATTATCCCATGAGTCTCTACCTCAGACTAAAGCCTGCCAGACGGAGAGCAACAAGGACAGCGCTAACTGTAATCTATCCCACGACAAAGAGCTATTCATAGAGGCTTCAAGCGATTATAGTAGCTAAAGAGGGGGGTGTTTCAGCGAAAGGGGGTTAAAAGCTGATAGGGTAGGAGATCCGGTCACCCCCCAACCCAGACGTGTGATTGTATTCAAATCAAAACACATCCCATAATGCAGCAGGGCCTGTCATCCTTCAACTCACACAAAGAAAATTAAGTTCAAGGCTTTTCTCCACACAATCCGTGGTTCTCCATTGGTGCCGTATATTATTTTGTGACACATTCAGGCTGTTCATGAACGGGATGGAAAGAGGTGCAGCTGCGACAGACGCAGGGCTTTCCGTTGACCGCGGACAATAGAGAGGTTATCCCTCCGGTTTAGCAGGGACGGATGGAAAAGATCAGTGTGAACAAAACAACACGGGAAAGATAGAGTAGGCTAAAGTAAACTGAACGCTTCGTGTTTGCTTCCACAGCCGGACAGCGGAAGAGGCCACCCGCAGTGAGCGCTTCGCTAGCGGAGACGCCCTGGGGAAATTTTTAATGGGGTGGCCAGATGGGGACAGTGAAAATCTCTGGGTGACACCAAAGGGGTCAGGGTTAGGCTAGTGGAAGATGTTATAACTACAGTCTGGAAGCAAAAAGCATCTTTCTCCATTTACAGACATTCAACTGTAGCTGCATTGTGGAACATGATTTGCTAATTATATATTTTATTTTATGAATTTTATTTATATTATGTTATAACTACACAATGCAATGTTTTGCTTTTATTTTAATATTTTTATTATCTTATTTTATCTTATTTGATTAGATTTTTTTATTTATTTAAATAAAATTTTATATTTAAAATGTTAATATTCATAGTATTTATATTTTATTTTAAATATTGGATTGTTAATTTAAATGTGTTAATGTTAATTTTATCATTTAAATATAGTGGTAATATTTATGTTAATAAATGTTTGTTAAATGTTAATATGTAATTTGTTTTATTTAAAGTTGTGATTTCTTTCATTTAAGTTTATTTTAATTGTATTATTTAAATATATGTTTTTTATATTTTTTATTTGTTTTATACTTAAGTTATTTATTTTATTTTTTTTACATCAGGGTTATTATATTTATTATAGTTACCTAAAAATAAAACCATAAATAATTTTTGTTACTTTGAATAAAATCAAATTTTACTGAAAATAAAAAATAAGCTAGCTTCATGAAATACTATATAGTCGATGTACATATTATTATTATTCTTTTTATCATTATTATTTTCCTATAGCTCATTAGTCACATGATATTTATGGCTGGCTTTAATGAGAAATAGTGACCAAAGATGGCAACAAGCAGGTACAAACAAAACAGTTTACAGGTTTAAAAAATAAAAAAACTAAATGATAAATATTTCAGTTGATGGGGTTTGAGAGAGAATTCTAAACGAACGCATGCTTGTTTCTCTTTGCATTTTTATAGTCAAGTGTTTCGTTCATTTCTGATAGTACGTGTAGACGTTGAATTATTATTTTTAATTTAAACGAAGAATCTTGTTTGGTTTAGGGCAGTGGGGTGGCCAGTGTTTTACCCTTGGAGGCGCTTTATGTTCATACCAGCACATTCTCTCTCGTCATTGAAAAATGACTCGGCCAAAAGTTTTCAAAGGAGACGAAACACGGCCCGCAGAAGCCTGCAGTGAAGTGAGGAGGAGTTTCAGTGCTGTATGCCGAGGGAGTTCAGGACCAGGAGTTTTTGAAAAGCCAGTGTCAGAATCCCAGAACCACGTGGAGAGGACCTTTTGGCAGGCTCATGTACCACCCACAGGCTCATATGTGCTGCATATTACCCTCCAACCAACATCAGCCAGACGTTACAAACCTCAGTAACGTGTGATTAGAGAGCGGTGGGAAAACTTTTGAATAAAGCAGGAAGCTAATCAAAGCATGCATTATATTGATCTTTACAGAAGTATGATAAAAGATAAAACAAAGAGTGTGCATATAATGGCTCATCCAGTCTGACTATACCCCTGGAGCTATTGGTTTTATAAAATATAATATATTTCAGGAAGGGAAAGCAAAAAAGACAAATTAATAGAGGAATGGCTGAAAAGAAAAATGCATGGCAGGAAAGGATGTCAGATATCTGTCAGCGAAGAGCCTGGTTGGATGTTAAGCAGTAAAACATTTGAAATCATCCAGGAAAGGAAAATACAATAAATATTTTATTTGATTTTTGTGGAAAGTAAGGTTTTTAGCAAAGTTTAGCTTTATAGTTTTTAGACAATTTAATAATATTATACAGACACATAATATTTTTTTGCCACTCCATTTTTTTGTATAAATGAAGCTGTGTTTTTTATTGTCCCGGACGCTGCATGTCTGGAATCCACAGACTCTGATTAGTCACCGGGGTCCTGCTGGACCACCATCATTGCAGTATTGACCCGTGCGTAATGATGGACATGTCTGGAGAAAAATCATGAGACTGGATGGGGGTCAAGGGTCACCGACTGCTCATTGGCTGTTGAGGGTTCTTCATTGATCCAGAAGTACCTTCTTTGGAATTCATGTTATGCACTCGCGACACTAATTAAATTTTTGTCCATCAATAACTCACCCTGTGGGATCATTAAGAGCCCATTCCTGTAGAGATGTCTAATATTTGTCCAAATAAGCATGAGATGATATCATGACAGTGAGTCTAATTGCATTAGATGTTTTGCGTTTATAATTTCAGTCACATGTTTTGTATTTTTAAAGGGCTGTAGGTACAAAGCAACGCAGCATTGAACATTTAAATCCAAACAGACCTTCATCTGTCACTCACAGTCATTGTCTCGGTTCAAATAAAAACAAGTTTTTTTTCTCTCTCTCTCCCTCTCTGTAATTCACTCTCGCCCGTTTCTCGACCCTTTCATCCACTTAGATCAAAACACGTTTTTCTTTTTCCCCTACAACCCCACGTGTAATTTCTCAAAATCACCAGCACAAACGTTTCCCGTGACCCGCCCCTCCCTCGCTGTGTTTTTGCCCCTTTGGTTTTTTAAATTCAAATCCAAACTCCCACCCCAAGGTTCCATCGCTATGGTAACCTGAGAGAATTTGTGTGTGGGGGGGGGTTCCATTCTGTTCTCATTGATGGACAGACATTCCGTGGCGGGAAACAGTTCAGTGTCCAATAACCAAGAGTGTTGATAACCACACAATCAGTGTGTGTGCTTTCCTGTGTGTGTATATATATGAATTCGTTCAGTGTTAAATGAACTGTATGCATGTCTATTTGGTGCTTTTCTCTGCCCTAAAGCATCTGCTAAAGAAAACGGAAATTTCCATAATAGGAAGGGGAGAGACAGCAGATTATATTTGTGGAGGATGCACCACACCTGGCCTGTTTTAGCCTCTCTCCTGCTTTAATAAGCACCCTCCCCCTTTGACCTCGGATCAGAGGAACCTTTTAATGACAGAAAAAAAACCACCGGCTGCTGCCCGGTGAAAAGGATCAGATCAGACAGTTATTATCTATGCAAAATCACTTCCCTCACCAGCAGCTCTGAGATTAGACCGGGCTTAATTGCTAGACATACTTGTTTATATTGTGTGGTGGGTTTAAAAAATAACCCTCAGGCTGTGAATTGTGCTTGATTGATTGTTATTCGGTTCCTGTTCAATGGAGCTGTCACCCGCTGAGGAAATGACCCTGTGTTTAGCAGTCAGGATTGCTTCTGTTGTTCCTTGGAGGTTGCTATTTTTGGACTTTATGGAGTTTCAGTTACACCACTGTTCAAAAGAAATTTGTATTTACTTTTATTAAACAATGATGCATTGAGATCAAAAGATTTTTAATGTTACAAAAGATAAATTCAGTTCTTTTGAGCAGCCTATTCTTCAAAAAACCTGAACTGTTTTCAACATTGATAATCAGAAATGGTTCATGAGCAGCAAATCAGTAAATTAGAATGATTTCTGAAGGATCACGTGATGCTGAAACCTGGAGTAATGATGCTGAAAATTCAGCTTTACATCACAGAAATAAATTATATTTTAAAATATATTCAAATAGAGAGCAGTTCATTTAAATTGTAATAATATTTCATAATATTACCGTTTTTGCTGGATTGTTAATCAAATGAATACAGCATTAGTAAAAATACTAGACTATAATTGAACATTTTCCATAGAAATATTAAGCATCACAGCTGTTTTCAACATTTATTTTTTTTATTTTTTTGAGCAGCAGACCAGGATATTAAAATTAGCATATTAATTGCTGCTAAACATGCAGCTTTGCATCACTTTGTAATCACAAATTGTAAATAAAAATATATTTAAATAGAAAAAAAACTGTTAATTAAAATGTTTATATATTTCACAATTTTATTGAATTTTAATTAAATATATGCAGTCTTGGTGAACAGAAGATACTTCTTTGTCTGTGTATTTTTATCTAGCTTGTCTATTTTATTATTTATTTTATTTTAGGTACATAGTTATAACAAGTAAATGTGGATAGCAGCTCAGATCATTTGATAAGAATTGTTTGAGTTCATAATGAGATCTCAGATTTTCTGACTGCAGACTTTGGTTGTTGGATCCCAGTATTGTCTGGAAACAATTGAGATATCAAAATAGATCTTTTGTGTTTTTTTTTCTCTCCTATAGGCGCTCTAGATTTGATGAATAGACCTGCCTAGCAAAGAATAATGCAGCACGTTTGATAAAAGATAAAGGATAGGACATGTTCGGACAGGCCTTCAGTTCTTCAGTCTGGATTTAACTTTAGATTACTGTTGTTGTGTCCCACACATATGATCTGGATTGGATTTTTCTTACTGTCCAAAGAGTGGATTGCAGTTGACCGAGCAACAGATATTAACAGAATTTTTCCTTCGTCTAAAGGATTTTGTGAAATCATTCATGTTATGAGCACAAATGGAGCGATGTGGTTTACACGCTGAAGTCCAGTGCATATATTTAGTGTTCGTAATGCTTGACTGAAGTCTGGAGGTGTAAATCTAACGCTGACACACCTGCACACATCTCTGGAGGGTTCAGCGCTATGTCACACTCCAGGTGTGTTGTGTTGTAATTCCTCAGGTGTAACCATTTGGCTTTAAATTGTTGATTTTCTTACTCTACACAGGGTTCTTGGCTTACTTTCAAACTTTAACGAATGCATCCAGCAAAGCGGAAACACACTCACAGCCGGCATCCACTGCGTTATCAGTGTGTCATCCTTTACAAGCCTGGAAGTCAGAAAAAAAGCTGAATGAAGGTAGAGAGAGAGAGAGAAGTTGAAAAACCAGACTCCAGTAAATGCATATCATATTTCAAAGAGTAGTAGATGAAACTGTTTCTAGTGCTTTGAACCTGTTTTGTGTCTGTCTGCTGCTCCATTCATATCATATTTCAATAACTCGTAAGCCAGTGTGGGTTTGTGAGGTTGTTTTTGTTCGAGTCAGCTGACCGCGTTACATCATGCAGAGAGATGTTCAGATTTCTGTGGAGCTGAGGTGGTCTTTCCACAAAAACAGGTGCTTCTTTTTACTCCGAGCTAGAAAGAATATTGTCTTTGTCTCTATATGATTTACTGAGTCGTGCATTATATCTGTTAATATTGAATGAATATAACCATTACGTTATGTAAAAGAGGTCAAGCATACAACTGGGCCCTGAATAACTTTCAATTCCAGACACCTATCTGTATTAAATGCCTTATTGTTTATATATTAAATTCCTTATTGAATTGTAAAGTACCAGCTAAGGCTATAATGATCACGCTTGGATTTGCATTGGAGGTTTTTAGGTATGCATGTGTTTTTTGGAATATGCACAAACCCGTGGCTATTTTAAAATGTGTGCAGGATCTCATCTGCTTCTGTGTTTGCATTGGGAAGTAGTTTTACATTTACGTTTCATGCATTTGGCAGATGCTTTTATGCATTGCATTTAAGGTACACATTTTATTAAGGTCATGCATTCCCTGGGAATCAAAACCCTTGAGTTGCTAGTGCTTGCTCTAATGTTTGAGCTGCAGTTTTGTGTGATTTGTGTCTTTATCTCATTTCTCAAAATTCTTCTGAATAACTGCTTGTCTCTCTGATTTTTGGGCCAGGTCGTGTGTCCCTGAGCCGTGGTGCGTCTCTTCTGGTGGATAAGTTGACTCTGGAGGATGAGGGCTGGTTTGAGTGTCGCATTCTCCTGCTGGATAAAACCACAGATGAGTTTCAGAACGGCACCTGGAACTTCCTGTCCATCTCAGGTGGGATAAGATATGCTCTAAGGTTGTTTCTTTTATCCAGGTGTTAAGGTGTGTGTATAATGGCTTTGCAAGTCAAAACTATTAGATATTAGATATTATATACTATTAATCTTTTTTGTTGTTGTTAGATTTACTGTAAAAATTAATTGCACTGTGATATAAAAATATGTTACTTCATACAGGTTTATTATAGTAAACTAAAACTAAAACCGTAATAATGTTGCTTGAAATAAAATAAATGTTAACCAAAATAAAATAAAACTTCGACTTTTTTTTTCAGCTAGCTTCCAAGACAGTATTTCTTATTTTCTTGATGTTCTAAAATATGTAAACTAATGTAAAAGTTTATGTAAAAACAAAAAATAATAAAAACAACAAAACAATGACTAAAACTAACTAAACTGAAAGCAGCAACAATAAAAATAAAATCTAATTCAAAATATTGATAAAATGTATAATAGTATTTTAGTAATACCAAAATACCACTGTTATCATGTTAATGTGTGCATAATGAGAAATGCTCCCAAAACAATGTTTTGTTGCTTAATCTTAAAAAAGAATCTTGTGACAATTGGGTTCCACAGAAAGTGGACATGCATTTGTGTAAGAGAATATATAATTTATGATAGTGCTCTATATGTTCATGCTACTGGCATAATAAAACATTATTTATTTGTGTTATTTCTACAAAAAGGATTAAAGTTGTGATTAAAGCAGCATCTGGAGCTCGTATGAAAGCTTTGTTGCAGTGAATAAGCGAGAATTGCATAATCCTGTCTCATTTTACATGACACTTACGTCAGTGTTTGATGCAGATGATGTTTTGTTCTGATATCAGCAGAACTCATGCAAAATCAGCCGCTCTCCATCCATTCACCCAAGACTACTTCACCCAAATCTACACTTTCTTTTCGCTTCCCGTTGCTTGCAATCTTTTCACACTGAACTTTCTGTCTCACACCTTCAGGACGACTGTCATGTCTTCTGAAACTCACACACTTTCTCCTCCTGACACACACACACACTCATTCAGCACTGGCTTGTGAATCCTGTGAAGGGCTCTGACTGGCTTTTAGCATCTGATTGTGTTTCTGTTGAATGTGTGAGCGATCAGAATGAAGACTGAGGACAGACACACACTCACACTCCAGCTCTCTCTCGCTTTACACCATTATATGCACGGTCTCATCTTACCTGCAAAGCAAAAGCAAAGCGCAGACCACGAGCTCCACGCGACATTCACTTAACACCAGTGAGAACATTCTCTCTCTTCGTATTCCTTTATTCGCAGCACTAAAACATCTCCTAACAAAGAGATTAAGACGGACCACGAAGTAAAAACAAAGAAAAGTACAGTCTTATAGAGTCTGTTAGCACACGTCTCACTGAGATCTTTTCGGATCCTCTGCACTTCATCGCGAATGTGCTTGATCCGCGTTATAAAGACCATTACTTGTATGCGGAAATAAGGCAGCGCGCACGAGAAATGATCCAGGCCGCGCTGGATGCGGAGAACCCGCGTGGAGACGGAGAAGCGCCAAGCGCAGGAGACAGATCAGAGCGCAGAAAAAAAGACTGGTCTCTGCACCAGATGAGTGGCATGCACCATCGTTGTCTGATATGTTCAGCGGTTTTGTAAGCTGTCATTGTTTATGAGTGTGCTGGAAAACTTGTCCTTGTGTTGACAGGGTTATGGGGAAATAAGATGTTTTTTCATTGGATGTTTAAAGATTTTTCATCACTTGCAAATTATCACTTTGGGAAAGTTAAAAAAAGCCATGCTCTACTTAGTGTGATGCAATGATTTCAAACCTTTAAGTGCTGCATTTTCATTCATATCAGTCCAATTATTCTGATTTTAGAATTGTCTGCTTGATTACACCTTGTTTGTTTGTTTGTGTATTTATTTATTATTTCTGTATTTTTATTTAGTTTTTTAATACTATGTATTTATTTTCTATTGTTTATTTATTACTTAATTTAAATTTTTTATATTTTATTATTTTTTATTTTATTGTTAATTGTTTTAATTTATTATTATTTTATTTTTATTTAGTTTTTTTAAATACTACGTATTTATTTTTCTATTATTTATTTCTTATTTTTTATTTTTAATATTTATTTTATTTATTGTTTTTATTTTATTATTCTATTGATTGTTATAATTTTATTTATTTTTTATGAACATGGATTTGATTGTTTTTATGACTGTTTTAGCTCCTCCGGTGTTCATAAAGACTCCTCCCCGTTTTCTGGAGGTCATGTTGGGTGAATCTCTCACCCTCCGCTGTGATGCTCATGGAAACCCCAAACCCACCATCATCTGGAGAAAAGATGGACGTGATGCTGAAAAACAAGAAGAAATTCAGGTACACAGAGCTTGTTGGTTGATTGGTTGTTAATAAAGACCACTGAAGGTCAACATGAATTCAGATTCATCTTGTGAATGATGATTAATGAATCCCTCCCCCTCCAACTACCTATCTCCATTTTAATATATAACCAGCTTTTCATTGTGCAATTATTCATACAATCAAACCTACATTTTTTTTTACTTCCTGTTTTACTCACAAATACATTGGTGTACAGAAGCATGGCTACTTGTAAATCTTGTTTCATGCTGACTTGAGTGCAGAGTTCACTTTGTGCTGTTCACATTCTCCTCATTCCTCGTCTCGTTTACCACCTAAACATTAATTCTCCCCAAACAGGTATTCAATGAAACCTTGTCTTTAAGCATGGTTACCAGGGAAACAGCAGGAATATACAAGTGTCACGTGTCCAACTCAGAAGGGAACCTTACCCACACCACCCAGCTGCAGGTCAAAGGTCAGTTAAACACCACGTCTTGTCCACGTGGGCAAAGAAACTCAGCAGCACCAAACAGAAATAGGCTTACAGGGTATTAGGCGTTTTAAGAAGCGTTGGACATGAGAACACTGGCATCTTTGGTGGAGTTGGATTTGTGTGCAAAGTGTATAACCTTAATCTTGACTTCTCATGTTGTGAATGTGCACAGAGAAAGACGCTAACCAATTTTAAGAAAATAAAATGCATTAATGATTCCATATTCCTCCATTGTGTAATGACGAAAGAACAGTGTTTTCTATTGGTCAGTGCTAGCATTGCCCTTTTGCTTCTTCATCCGTCGTCTACTGAACATTGAGCAAGAGAATGCTGTATATTTTTGACAACCGCTAAAAAGAAATAAGTCACATTTGTCTTCTACACAGCATAAGATTTTAGAGTAATATTTGGGCAAGCCGTAGCGTGATTCAATGAATAAAACACTGCCCTCTTTTGGTGGTAGTGCTTTAGCACAATGCACTTAAGCCTAAATCTCACCCATCAATAAACAACCTCCTCGAATCTGAATGCCCTAAAAAACCTGATTACATGCATTCCATCTTACATGCTTGCACTTATGCTTTCAACCAGGTCCTCCAATTATCATCATCCCCCCTGAGGACACCACCATGAACATGTCCCAGGATGCAATTCTGCAATGCCAAGCAGAAGCGTATCCTTCTAACCTCACGTATGAGTGGTGGAAACAAGGACAAAATGTCTATCACATTGAGTAAGTGACCAGAATACGAACTGTAAATGTATAACAGTATCACAGAGCTCACCGGAAGACTGAATGGTCAACCACAGTGTCCAGTGAATTCTTTTTGCTAGGGATGCACCGAAATTTCGGCCACCGAAAATTTTCGGCCGAAAATGGCCTTTTCGGTTTTCGGCCGATAGACTTTTGTCACCGAAACAACACGGCCGAAATGTTGTGATGACGCAAACAGAAACCGCGACCTGCACGTGCACCTGCAAAGCGCAGACCACGAGCTCCACGCGACATTCACTTATCACCAGTGAGAACATTCTCTCTCTTCGTATTCCTTTATTCGCAGCACTAAAACATCTCCTAACAAAGAGATTAAGACGGACCACGAAGTAAAAACAAAGAAAAGTACAGTCTTATAGAGTCTGTTAGCACACGTCTCACTGAGATCTTTTCGGATCCTCTGCACTTCATCGCGAATGTGCTTGATCCGCGTTATAAAGACCATTACTTGTATGCGGAAATAAGGCAGCGCGCACGAGAAATGATCCAGGACGCGCTGGATGCGGAGAACCCGCGTGGAGACGGAGAAGCGCCAAGCGCAGGAGACAGATCAGAGCGCAGAAAAAAAGACTGGTCTCTGCACCAGATGAGTGGCATGCACCATCGTTGTCTGATATGTTCAGTGGAATTCTGCAAGAAAGTGCCTCAAATAATAATAATACGTTGGCTATTTTGTTCTTAGGCTACTACACACACACACACACACACACACAAACATATATACATACATAATATCAGATTGTAGCCATATTTCTGCTAGATTTTCTGCTAGAATTCTGCTTTAATTTGATAAAAATGTTTATTTATGCCCTGGCCCTATTTAAATACACTCTCTCAAATATGTCTCAAATGTCAGGCAGATGACAAGCTCAACTGCTCAACAGCTAGATGGTTATCTGTCTGAAGTTCCCATCCCCAGAAGTGATAACAGTCTTGCCAACTGGAGAAGTAATGCACTTTCTAGTCCTACATAGAAAAATTTCAAATGCACTTCACCTAAATGCACTTTGTTTTTATGAGAGAACTGTTCATTTTAAAACCTTTCTGCAGCCAGTAGGCCTGTACATTATTATTAAATATACACATGAGTGGGATACATTTTTTGTTTGAATTTTATTTTATACTGTGCATTGTTGCAATGTGCTTAATAAATATTTGCATCATTTGTAATTAAGTTTTTTTTATGTTTTTTTTTTTAAATAAGTTATGTAATTGTAATTATCTTTGAAACTTTAATATTAATTTATGCAATTGCAATGTCTTAATTTTAGTAAAGTTAGTACACTGTCATAGCAATAAATGCAATGGTACTAATAATTGGCATAATTTATTTCGGTGTTTCGGTTTCGGTTTTCGGCCTTGGTTTTCTCTCTTTCGGTTTTCGGTTTCGGCCAAGAATTTTCATTTCGGTGCATCCCTACTTTTTGCAATAGGTATTTTTGCAATATCTGTTTGCCCCTCAATTGGATGTGTGTTTGTGTTTACAGAATTCTAAAATCACGGGTGAAAATACTAGTGGATGGGACCCTCCTTATTTCAGGTCTTATCCCTGAGGATTCTGGGAATTATACCTGCACACCCACCAATGGACTAATGACTCCGCCCTCTGCATCTGCCTACCTCAAAGTTAAACGTGAGTGCTTTGCAAATTGTTGCTTTTGTTGCTTCATGTAAACTAGGTAAAAAGAACTAGAGAAGTTCAAATTAAATTACAATTTGGTTAATAATGCAAATGATAGAATTAAAAGCCTGATTCTCTTAAAGATCCAGCACGAGTGGTACGGATGCCCCGTGAGACTTATCTCCCCTCGGGAATGGGGGGAAAGATCATATGCCCGGTTCAAGCCGAGCCCCCTGTGCTGTATGTTAATTGGACCAAAAATGGAGCATCCTTGGACCTGGAGCAGGTACATTTTAATGTTTCTGTCATCAAACATCTCATTTCATTATGACCCATATGACATCATTTTATATTCTTCTTCTTGATTGGTCAGTATCCAGGATGGATGGTCAACTCTGAGGGCTCAGTGTTCATAACCGCAGCCAATGATGATGCAGTTGGCATGTACACCTGTACAGCATATAACAGTTACGGGACCATGGGCCAATCAGAACCTACCAAAGTTATCCTGAAGGTGAAAACCATTTGTCTAGAATAGAAAATACTATGACATATGATTATATAGTTCCAGCTTACTCATAAATGTCACCACATATAGAAATGCATTATTAGTGACTGCCTTGACACTGATTGCTGCCACCATTTCTCTTGTTTGCAATCTGGTGATATGCACAGGACCCCCCTTCTTTCCGTGTCCCGCCTCGTGCCGAGTACCTTCAAGAAGTAGGCAGGGAGCTAGTAATACCCTGTCAGTCTCAGGGCGACCCAACCCCTAACATCACATGGAATAAGGTAAGGTCTTAAAAATGTCTAATAGCTTTCAGTTTGTTTCAGTCCAGCAATGTGTGTATATCTGCTAATAAATGCACATAGTGTATGTACTAACATGCATGGACTTAAAGCCTTGGATACTGCTTCAGTGTCTTTTTGATTCTTTATTATCTTCTCTAGGTTGGTCCTGCCCCTCGCTCTCCATTTACAGTCCTATCCAATGGATCTCTGGTCCTGCGTCCACTTAGTAAAGACCATCAGGGGGCATGGGAGTGTATTGCCTTCAACCGTGTGGCTACTGTCAGTGCTTCAACAACAGTTTTAGTGCTAGGTGTGAGGAACAGATGCACGTTAATAAAATAACCCTACCTACAGAAAAACAAATGAGACTAAAATTAAATCTATATTATCTGTTGACTTTAGGCACAAGTCCCCATGCTGTTACCTCTGTGTCTGTGGATACAGGAATTACTCATGCCAATGTGTCCTGGGAGCCAGGATTTGATGGAGGATACACACAGAAATTTACTGTTTGGTGAGTCAATAAGGGCACCATAAGTATCAGTGACCCAGTACATTAATACAAATTGACTGTATATGCAGTATCGATGGCTAAATATTTGATCTCTCTCTGTACCAGGGTAAAACCCACTGTGAGAGGCAAGCATGAATGGGCATCAATCCCTGTGCCAACATCCAAAACCTCCCTACTGGTAACGGGACTGCAAGCTGCCACTAGTTACCAGTTCAGCGTTCTTGCCCAAAACAAGTTGGGCTCTGGCCCCTTCAGTGAGATTGTCACCATTAGGACACTGGGTCAGAATTTGTCTATACATCATTTACAAAATGTACTTGATGAGGTCCTTTTTTTAATCTCTAGAAATACAAGACGTGTATCTTAGGCATATAAAGGTTTCTTAAATCTTCCCTCTTTGGTACAAACTCCAGTATCTTCACTTAAATCTCTGCAGGGCAGTGGCCTTCCAGGCCAGGATTTGGGGAACCCTGTTATACATGCTATGGGTTAGACTGTGAATAGTTCCTTTTCCGACTTGAATCCCCTTATTTGATTCAAAACATTCCCTGGTGGATGTTAAAGTTTTTCCAGACTCTTAGGCCAAGATGTATGCTCTATCATGCTGAGGTTAATCTTTTCTTTTTTTTACATTGCAGCACCTCCAACAGAAGCTTCCACTGTGGTAACCACCGCTGCAGTGTTGTCCCCTCCCACTTTGCTGTCAGCCAATCGTACATCATTGGGTGTGTTGCTACAGTGGGTGCCACCTCTAGAAGAGTCTCCACCATTAACTTCATTTGTACTTCAAGCAAAACGGGGAAAGGGGGAGTGGGTCACTATAGACCGAGATATTGCCATCAACGCGACTGAGTTGATTGTACAGGGACTTGTGAAGGTAAATGTGTGAAATATTGAGAATATGGCCGCTTGATGTTGAATGTTCCTATTCCTTTTGGCTTAACGGTTCATTTACTCTTCATTTATTTCCACAGGACTCAAACTATGAGCTGCGACTACTGTCTTGCAGGGACAGACTGTTCAGTGTTCCCAGTGACTCCGTTGTCATCTCTACTGAAGGTGAGGCTGACTCAGAAATGTGTATTTTGACTTAATATTGAAATATCTCAGGATTTTCTCTGCCCTGTGTGACTTGGAAAAAGTACTGTTTTAAATAATATTTTGGAATTTGGATATGGTTTAATAATAAGTTCAAGAAGTCAGAAGTGTCATTTTGGTAAAAGTGATTCATTCTTATTGACGTATTGTTTTATTAACTGATAACATGTAATGTGACCTTAAGGTATGGAGATGTATCCAGCTGCACCCAGTCTCCTGGCCTTTGTTCCTGAGCCCCTGCTGGCTGGTGTGATTGGGGGCGTGTGTTTCCTGTTTGTTGCCATCATCCTCTCTCTGGTGACAGCTTGCGTTATGAACAGTAGGAGGAGACAACGGCGAAGGAAAAAGAGAGATGGTAAATGCAGTGATGAAGTTTACAGGGTCATTGAATATGATTTTTTTTTAAATTACAATTACACCTCTATAAACACATTTTGAAGCTTTCTGCATGGTCTTAAAGTAATTTTGGGCTGCAGCTTTCAGATACATGGATGTTGTAGTTAAATATTAGATAATCAAATGTTTTTGAACAATGCATTGACTCCTCATTAAGTCCGTTCTTAAAGTTCATTCCAGTTATAACATTGTTGCTATGCATGGCATCTCTGTTGAGGCTGCTTTTATTTTTGTATTTTTGTCACTTCATCTTATTACTCATTATGTGTGGCATGATATGAACTTTGCACCCTCCCCACCGTTTCAGATATCCCCTCTGCCTTCCAGAAGAGTTCGTCTCCACAGTAAGTGTCCATCTTTGCTGTGCACGTATCATTCCAACGCTTCTCCATCTTTGTCACTGTACGACAATTGTCTTGTGAAATGGCAACCTGAAGGGATGAATCCTTCTTGTCCTCCCTCCCTAAATGATCTCTGTGTTCTTTCTCCACAGAGTTCACTCGCCTTCTGACAGTCCAGACAGTGTGCTGAAGTTAAAACTATGCCCTCCCTTAAACTTCTTCCCTAACTCTTCCTCTTCCGATCGCTCAGACCGTTCCTCTTTTGATAAAGGCAGCCGCAGTGAGTACCAGGATCAGAGAAAACAGCTTCTGTCCTCATCGTCTCCACCTCCGCACTACACCCAGTTTGAGAGCCACTTTGGGGGATCTCCATCACCCACATCTGCTATTGAATCCATATCGAGAAGTCCTGATGGGCGGTTCGTTATACAACCTATTCTAGAAAACTCTACACCCACCCACATCAAAAAGAACCTCAAAAAGGAGTTCCCACAATCTCCTGGTAGAGGCAATGGAGGAGGGAGTAACAATGGGTCTCTTAAAGAGTCCAGCCAATCAAATCCTGTAAGTTCTGAGAGGGATAGACAGAGAAAGATGCCCTCTGTATTGACAGTAGACCCTCCATATCCAGAAGGACCCCCTCACTCACCTGGCAGGGTTAAGGCAATGGCCAGAAACTTCTCCCGTCATGGCTGTTTCTACTCTGATGATGAGCAGGGTTGCTCTGAGGCATTGTTGGAGAGGGCCAGCTTTTATTCTGACTGCAGTGAAAAAAGAGCAAGTGACTCACTAAAAAAATACCGGAGTGCCAGTCATAGGGAGGACTTATTTCCGAGCTTAACCAGGAGAGCCCGAGCTTTAGAGAGAGAGAGGCTGCCCCACCAAGCACGTTATCAGCCCATCAATGGAGACAGCCAGTTGACCGAGCCCAGCACTATGATAACTCAGTTAGATGGTGAAAGAGAAAGGGACAACTTAAGCAAATGTTTAAAGCTGGTTAAGGAACGTGAGCAAATGGAGAGAGAGTTAGAACATTACACGGCCAGCCGAAGGGCACAGGCACATGAGCAAGAACAGAGGCGGGCCAAGTCTGCAAGTCCCTTAAGAAAATGGACAGGCGTTGAGTCTGAAGACCCTATTTGGAAACCCCAAGACATCCATTTACGGCAAAAATCCAGACCCAGCAGCCTGGCCCAGCGTGTATCGGATTATAGAAGGGGCTGCTATTTAGGCAACACCAGCAGTCCCATGGAGAGACTTCCCTCATTTTCTTCCACATACATCCAGTGGGACATAAGCCCTGTGACGTCCCCCACCAGCCAGGTGCCGGTGCAGAGCCTGTCTGAAGGGAACACGCCTCGCTCACTCTACCCTCATACACGTCAACAAGGCGTTGCCAATGTTGAAGATTCAATGGCAACAGATGCTTCTTATTCACCAGCCACACAATATACCTCTCTCTCACTTTTCTCTCCTACCAGGGATATACCCTCTCACAGTAGAATCAGTCTCAGTGGGGCACGAGCTAGACACCCGGAGAGTCACCTGGAAGAGGAGGAGGAACTGCCCAACAGTGCGTTAGTTGAGGAAGGATTGTTGCAAGAAAGAAAAATTAAAAAAGAGGCTCTGGCATTTAGATCAACAACCCCTGCTCGCTTGAGTCCTCAATCATCTGAGCAGCACAAAGTAGTGGCTGAAGAAGATAGAAATACTGGTCCTAACCTACATTACCTCAATCCCAGGATTCAAACTGTTACAGACATGGAGCAAGTAAGGGTTGATCAAAAAGACAGACTGAGTCGTAATCCCTCAGGCTGCTCTACATTGCCCTATGATCATCAGAAAGCAGGAGCAAAGGGAAAAGTCATAGTGAGTGATAATTCTAGCTCCGTTTTGCCTTACAGTGAGCAAGAGAAAGAGGGTATCAGGGCTCGATCCAGAAAGAGTGACAAATGTGCTTTCAGTGAAAGCCCTAGTCGGATCTCACCCCTGACCCTGTTGGAAAATGAGGCAGAAAGTGATCAGTCAAATTTCTCGAGAATGTCAGAATCAATGAAAGTTAAGCTTGCTCCCCAACCAGCCAGGATGTCGCCACTGCATACCAGCACTATCCTGGAATACCTTAGTCTTCCTGGTTTCATTGAAATGAGTGTAGATGATCCAGTAGAAGTGACTGAATCTTCAGAATCTGTTGAACCCAGTGTTGAGGCAAAAACTGGGACACTGTTAAGAGATGAGCCTGATGTTGTACCCAAAAGTTGGGGAAAACACGAACAGGACTACTCAGAGACCAGTATTAGTCAGAACAATGGCGCTGTTCATGACCACAGCACCCTGAAGATTCCTGTAGAACATGATCAACCTGAAAGTATTTCAGTTTCTGAACCATGTTCACAATTAGAGGCAAAGGTTACTTGTGATAAATCAGGTACCTCAGACACATGCAACAAAGGCTTCTCACAGTCTAAAGAAAAAGAAAAGAGTTCTCAGCCTTTGCTTTCTCAGAGTTCAGGTTCTCAAAAACAAGAATTTACTCATCGTGGTCCAGCACAAACATTAATTAGCACAGCTAAAAGCATGGCAGCAATAGTTTCCAAATGTCCAGACTCTACATCTGAACAATATCAAAGACCTCAGATTCGCGGTGAAAGGACAAACATGATATCCTCAAGAATCTATCAGGCTCCAGTGCCTTTCATGAAGAGATCAGTCAGCACTGGTCCCTGTAGGACCCTCTCTGGAGTCAGGCAACCACGCCCTTTCCTAAAAAAGTCCATTAGTTTAGGTTCTAGATGGGAACATTTTGAAAATCCAAGAGCTTATATCTCTGAGACCTGTTACAGAGATGAATCTCCCCATCCAGATATAAGGCTCAAGTCATACAGTTTGGGTCGTACTCCTGCACGTTACTATCCCATGTCTGGCCAATCATGGCGAGGGACAGTGCCCTTTCAGGCTCCTAACAGCTACAGTCTAGAGAGACGTCAGCATATTGAAAGAGCTGACATGCAACCCCCCTATCACACACCTGGTCCCTCAGTCCCAGATCCTCCACAACACATCCAATCATCCCTTCCTTCAAGGAGGGGATCAGATCCACGTCGACAGGGAGCAGTCTTTCCAGATTCTTCTAGGTGGCCTGTGTCTTATCAGGAAACACTCAGGTCAGTTCAGCATAAGTATGTCCCACAAGACCCTTCTCGAAATTTTGGCCCTACCAGACCAGTGGCCAGAGTGGACTATATGCATCCTGCAGAACCCAGAAGGTGTCCGCCAAGACCTTTCCTACCCAGAGGTTACAGCTGGCCCTCACCATATCATACATCCTTCCCCCAACGAGAGCAAGACATTCCGAGACAGGTGGATAAAGGGATGGGTGCAGCTAGGGGCATCACAGAGACAGAAGGCAGAGATACAAGAGGTGATGGGGGCAGAGCCAGTTACGCCAGCCAGAGCAGTGGAAGGGGTAGCGTGGGACCATATGGACACGGGCATCTACGCCAGTCTCTCTCTATCACCCCAACTTTACTCAGCTCGCCAGAGACCACCAAGGAGAGTGAGATGCACAGGGCAGACAAAGATGTGAGAGAACAGAGGTCCAAAAGGTGAAGCTGACACACAAATGCCTGAGACAAGACCTCAGCAAAGACAGCTAGAATAGTTACCAATTTCTTATTTTGTCTTGTACACTTGTCTATCATTGTCATATTGTACGTCTCACTCTGTATTGTTGCATATGTGTGTGTCTAGAAGAAATACCTCAGTAGATGAGAGTTATGAATGGGATGCTGTGGAATGCTCTGTGGATCCTGATATCCTGGAGGCCATGAAGATGGAGCGGACCCATGGTGGCTTTGGGCAAGGCAGGGAGTTCAGGCAAGATCGCCCCCGCTCCACTGCTGGCCTCCAGGACTTCCAGAGTAAACGTAAGAACTTTAAACCCTTTGAGCATGTTTGATTATTCCCCACACCAAATGTAATGGTAAATTAAGTTTCCTTAAAACTGTACCTATTTAACCTCACCCATCCTCCTCACTTTATCTTCCTCATCGTCCTCCTGCTCCTTTCCTCTCCTCCCAGGACTGTACTCCATCAGCCCTCCCTTAGTATCCCAGCCTCCTCAGCACCGGTACAGTCGTTCCCTCAGTGAGGCCCGCTTCAATGCCTTGAGACAGGAGTTCCAGGAGTACCGCAGAGCCCAGCAATCCTGCTCCCAAGATTCCTGCATCCCCCCTGACCCAGACTCTGACTCCAGCTCCGCACTTCTTTGAGAACCTTACCTTGGTCCGTTACCTCCCTTTAATTCCTTTGACCCACAATATTTAACTTGTGTTAACTCAGGCTATCTGCATACTTCACTTTGTAGGCAAAATGTTTATTTCGTCATATAAGATTATGCGAGTGATATATTCACACATGACCTGAAAAACAGGAATTGTTGTGTCAGCAGACATTTATAAAATGGGTTGCACTTTATTTTACAGTATGTGTACTAACATTTATCTAAGAAAGTTCTGATAATACAAGGTAACTACAATGGGGTAGGGTTAGGTTTAGGGGTAGGTTCAGGGTTAGTACCTAGTTATTACATAGTTATTGTAATTACTATAGTAAGTACATAGTATATACATGAGGAACAGGACTGTAAAATAAAGTGCTACCATAAAATGTCTTTCTTGTTCCAGTGTTAAATTCAGTGCAAACCCGAGGTTTTATTTGGTTGATTTCTTGTAGGTAACTAACCACAAGTGTTTATATTTCCAGAGCATCCCAAGAAAGAAGACAAATTGGTTTAAAAAACCAAACCTACCAAATCCTGAGAAAGCAATGGATCCAGACTTGAATATCCTCTAACAGCTTTAATGTATATTCATCCTAAAGCTGAATAAAGAGCATTGCCATGTTGCTGTAAAGGGGCATTCAGTTCCTACTTGTTTTTCTAAACTTGAAAAATGTACAGTATATGGAATGTAGATTTTGTATCTGTCTTTTGTTGACTTTGTATTTATCTGTTGTCATCAATCCCAGATTGCACTTCTATCTGTCTAGACTAAAAGGTTAGGTTACAGAAGTACAGTTTTACAGAAAATAAGAACTAATTAAAATTATCATACCGTTATGATACACAGTTTGTAAATTGTAAATTGATATCCATTGTGGATAATGGACATGCTGGAAATATAACTGTACTTCCAAAGGGTTTTTACATTCTCCAATCAGCCAAACCAAAACAACAGTATAGCATAAAGTCTGCTTTGACAATCAGATACTGCAGCCATGAAAATATATTTTAAGAAACTTAAGTGTATAAAGTTGTTGTATCATACATGTACATGTGTTAATGTAAATGAATATAATGCTGCATATTTGTTTACTATGTGTAAATTTCACCATATCTCGAAACCGAATTCATCTTAAACTCTGTCATTTTAATTTTGGTCAAGTCCCAAATTCTGTTCATGCAAAAATTCAGTGCCAATTTTGAGTTAAGAAGCTTAGCCTCCTTAATACTAAAACCCTTCTCATAATTTAGTCTATTTACATTTGTTACTTTCCCAAAGAGAAACATATTCAACAGCCATTTCTCTTCTTTAATTCTTCTATATCTGTTTCACTTTAATACAAAGAACTCAGCTGAAAGACGTTAAAATAGATATTTTAAATGGTTGAAACAGAAACATAGATGCCCGTGGATCTTGACATTCATCTGTGGCCAGTCAGTCTGTTTCTAGTGTTGTAAATATTTTTTTTTACATTTTGTACAACTGTTCATGAATGTTTTGAGGAAATATGAATCTATCTTATATTTAAGATGCTGCTGTACATTTTTGTAATATGTTTAAAGGTTGTTTTTTTTTTTTACATTTTTGAGAAGCGAGTTTTGTGTAAAAGAAAAAAGTTTTATATCTGTTCTTATTTGTTTTTATAAATGTTGTCACTCTTTTTTTTGTATGATTTGTAAAATAAAATGTTCCACTACAATGTTACTATCTCGTGATAGCCTTTCAGTTATTTACTCAGTTATCATCTGCTTCAAATATAACAAGTGTATGGTTTGGTTGCATGTACAGTGGGAGAAAACGTATATGCTATATGATACATAATACAACACAGGGATTGCACTGTATGCTTTTTCTTTATTTACTCTCTGTATGTCCACATAACAGCGGATTCAGGTCAACCTGAAGTTAAGTGTGAAAGCCTTCTGGTGTCTTGCTTGCACCTCCTGGGAATCACTTGGCAGTCATACGCATGACGTGCTTGACCATGTTCCCGATGCCATCAAAGATGTAATGGTAGTGATAGTCAGTCTCCCACATGAAGGTTGGAGTGCTGATCACCTTGTTTTTCTCGTCCACATAGGCCTCGTGAGATGGGCAGTTAAGGGTAAAAATCATGTTTTCATATTGTTATCATCTAGTTGACATATGCTTAAAGATGCAGTGGCTTGCATAATTTAAAGGCACATACGCTTTATGGTGTTTTACACTTAAAAACTGTATAATGCGTTAGACAGATACATTAAAAATGAAAGTGAAAGGATATGTAAGGTTCACGGCTGTTGTGACGGGCCCCCATGCTCTTGACTGCCTGCACCATGTTGGTGTTGGGCCAGCGGCCCCAGCGGCTGCTCTCATCACATTCGTAACCCATTGTGACTTCCAGATTGGGCAGCACTCGGCACGCCAGGAGAGGAGCCATACTGGACAGACTAGAGAGCAGGATTGCGGTCAGTTGAAAACTTTTAACTGAAACCGATATAAAGTAGCTGTATGTAGTTTGTATTTTTGTGACTATGGAGCCCCCTATAGTTAAGTGAGTGAATTCACTGTCATAAATGAAGTGGATAGCTGTGCACTTGCTTTTAAGCGATCAGCCCTTTTTGCAGTATTTCGTACCTGCTCACCAAAATTAGTCCAAAATCAGACGCCCTTCGCCTCTATAAAGGTCAGTGTACCATTAAAATGACTTTGATACAGCATTTGTCATTACTAGAATATTTCAGAATAATTTGAATTAAAAAAAATGTAGGTGAACCAATAAAAATCTTACACTTTATACCCAACAGTTATTGATCAGTGTTATCAATAATTTGATTAGTGACCTAAAACGGGTGCAGAATTTTAAATAGCTTTTTTATTCGCCCATCTTTTTTGTAGTATAAAATAAGGATTAAATTCAGATTTTATATTCACCGTGTTAATATTTTAGAGTCATATACCCAATGGGCTTGCGAGCGCGGTGGAAGTCCTTCATAATTCTTTCCACATCATTATTCAGCTTGCAGTCTTTGCCGTCTTTGCTGAAGGTGGACCTGCAAGTCAGCAGAAATGCATGTTGACATGTATTTTTTAAGTAATGACTTAAGTAATGAAGATATATATATTTAAAAAAAAAAAAAAAAATCAGCTCAAATCAACCCAACACTTCTCAGTTTTAATCTAGAGTTTGTAAAGGTGCTGAAGTGTAACTGGGCTATCAGAAACCGGATTGGGCTCAGACCTAAATTAGTCTCATCCATCACCTTTATTCCCATTTAGTTTAACCAATTGTTTGCTAATAGTGAAATATGATAAGAAGATTTTCACTCCAGGAATAGAGATGGATCTGGGGTGCCAATCATAATCTGAGGTTTATCAAAGTTTAAGTACTGCATACGGACTCCACAATGACTCTTGTTGGTTTATACGTTTATCTGGCCTCTCAAGATAATGCACTACTTTTTGAACCTCATTGCATTGATTTCTTTTCAGTAACATTTATATTAGCATTAGCATTCATCAGCTAAAAGACTGTCTCTCTCACAGGTTCTTGACTATCCTGTGGCCTCCAGGGAAGATGACGGCGTCAAAGCTGCTGACGTCCAGTTTGGACAGATCGTTCATCTGCATCATGCCCTGACCGTGGCTGAATCGCGCAGACTCCATCATCATGTTCCTGCAGAGAAAACAGTTTGTTATCAGATGGTCAATGGTACTTTATCACTACAATCCTGTAATGCTACTTTAAAAAATTCCTTGCCGCACATCCGAAAATCAATGATATTTCCATAAAACATGTTTTCATGCTACTTTTTTTGTTATATTTCCAGATAAATACACAGAATGGTTATATGAAAGGTTGTGTAGTTAGTAAATGTAGTGTTAAATTTGATTTTAATGTCTACCTGTTGTCACTTGATGATGGCTGCATCTTCATGTGGTCCATGACGTGCATTTGCTGCTGGTTTGGTGCAAAGATCTGAAAACGCGCTCCATTACGGCTCAAATGGTACATGGTGCTTCAAAGAGACACAGCATTATTTATTAATTTTATTTTATAGGATACTTGATTCTGATTGATCACTTAGCTGTTGAAGTATTTTTAAGCTCAGGTGCTGAACTAAACCAGGTAACCTAGATATCATCATTTCAGTTCAATTCAGTATCTATTTAATTATTAGGCAAGTAGTCCTGTAATAAGGATCATGTGAAATCATCCAGTCATTATCTCTAAATAAACCCTTGATGAACCCAACGACCAAGTGACTGTATTATCTTTTATATTATCCAGACAGATCCATACGTTATAAAAATGTAAGAGCCCTCCAATATTGACAGGCTCATGTTTTGAGTGATGCTACTGCAAGAGCTTCTGCTCTTTTTTTTAAAGTATTTTTTTAAATTATTAGAATGCAAAAGTAAAAATATCTCAGATTTTTTTTATTTAGACAGAAATGCAAAAAAACTACAAAATGTCTTATTTGACACAATTAACTTCTAAAGTAAATGTGGTAACACTTTACAATAAGGCTTTATTTGTAAACATTAGTTAATATGAACTAAGTATGAACAATACTTTTATTGCATTTAATAATCTCAACATTTACTACTGCATTTTTTCAGTAGTCAATGCTGAATGTACTAAAATGAACATTTTCAACTAACATCTAACTAACATCTAACAAAGGTTAATGAATGCTGTTGAAATATGAGACTAAAATGAGACCTTATTGTAAAGTGTTACCATAAATTGAGCTTGTTTTAAGGATCCTTCAATGTTTTTACTAATAAATGAGCAAAATAATGATATAGGGAATGATATTTTGAAGTGCACCCACCTTACTACGCAGCCTCATGGATGTCAGTTCCATCCCACCAACCACAGCCTGAGAAAACCTTCAAAAGCAGATCCAGTTACTAATTCAGCACCAAACAGAGACTATATCTCAAGACTACTCAAGACTGAATGCTTCCATTGTTTTTAACCTGCCAGTTTGTGTTTGTGTTCTTACCACAGCGATGTTGGTGTTGCCCCAGTTGCCCCAATCTCCCCCATGATGCATCAGGCAGGCGGGTTGGCGCACCATGGCTGCAGCCAACTGTGTAGCTGCCTAAACTCTTGAACATATATAATAAACTAAAACTAAAATATACATTTATAAATTATATAATACACATATGTGACCCTGGAGCACAAAACCAAGTCGATGGGGTATATTTTTAGCAATAGCCAAAAATACATTGTATGGGTCAAAATTATATATTTTTCCTTAAAGGAGCTATGTGGATGTTTTTACTTAAAAAAATATTTAAGATAGAGTTTTCATTTGTACATGTATGAGCCAACCATGATCCACTCTGTGGATGGAAAGAAGCAACCAGCCTCCGGCAGCACAATTCAGACACCCAAGGACAATCCTCATAAGAAGAAAAAAAAAAAAAAACGTATCTAGTGTGGCAAAAAGAGAGAGCGACCGGCGTCGGCCAAAGTCAAGAGTCAACATCTGAGCGGCATTTGATTCTTGGCTGGAGCTCCGGTCAGTGCTGGGTATAAAAACAGATCCCGAGCTGGCTTTCTTTTTACTGCAAAGGTAAGACATAGTTACATAGTTAACTTTTTTTACCTAAAACATTCTGATGAATCTCGATGAGCCGTCAGTGGTTGCTGCTGCAACCCTGGTTGATTTGGTCGTGCTCGTACGAGCGTGCACACTGAGAACGAGCATGAGACTGGCTGCAGTTCCTCTAACGGCCACTGGTGTCAGTAATGGTTAGACATTTCAGAACCTACGCAATGCTCCTTTAATGTCAAAAATCATTAGGATATTAAGTAAAGATCATATTCAATGAAGATATTTTGTCAATTTCCTACCGTAAATGTATCAAAACTTAATTTTTGATTAGTAATATGCATTGCTAAGAACTCATTTGGACAACTTTGAAGATGATTTTCTCAGTTTTGAGATTTTTTGTGCCCCCTCAGATTCCAGATTTTCAAATAGTTGTATCTCAGCCAAATAGTCATCTCAGTCTTGTCATAACAAACCATACATCAATGGAGAGATTATTTATTCGGCTTTCAGATGATGTATAAATCTCAATTTCGAAAAATTGACACTTAAGACATATAAGATATAAAATGTAATATTCAGGGTCCACACTTAAAATCTTTAGCCCTAAAACTTTTTAGCGAGAGAGAAAAAATGTTTTCACTCAAAACATTTTGCACGTAATTTAAATATAAAACTTTTCATTGGTGCTCTCAGACCTTAAGTATAGTAATATTTTGATTAGTTTTTTTTACTTATCAGTTTTTGTATTTTACAAAAAAATGTCATTTTGTTGAGTTTTTGTAATTTTTTTTATTTTTTTTGGGGGGGGGGGGGGGTTATATAGTTTAAATAATTTTTTTTTATTTCAGTTGTAGTTATTTCAGTTCATCAACTAGATTAAAATGAGAAATGTTGCCTTGTCCCAAGTAGTTACAATAAAACATTTTTTTATTTTTTTTATTTGAAGAATCAATTTTTTTTTTTATGGTTTTAGTTAACAATAGTAACTGTCTGTTTTATTGCCTAAAAACTGCTATATGTAACATCATTGTAAAATACATTATTGTGTATTGATATTTTAATCAAACGATTACAACATGTGTAACTAAAATGAATTAGTGAAACGTGTTGAACGTTTGCTGTGTGGGGCATCTAAAGCATCTGACTGAACTGCATCGAATCAGATAGTGCCCTCTAAAACCCATTACTTAATAAGGCTCTTAAACACAGGAATACTGTGTGGTGTCTGCCGGAGGCACGGGCGCTGATCCAATGTGTTGTAGTCATCAGTTGGAGATCCTACAGGATTACACTAGTGCACTACAGATGAAACATACTGAGCTCTAGTGAAGAGATGAACATGGAGTTCAGAAATAGGCCTTTGGTGCAAAACAAGAATGAAAAGAATTATACAAAAACATGTCATAAATGGTGGTGCTGGTGCATTTATTTAAAGAGAATTACAGTATTAACAGTGATAAGAATTTAAACTGCTGTAAAATGAACACCTTTTAAAACCATGAAAATCATGAAATCAATGCATCATAAGAAATTTGACCAGAAGGTTTATTTTAAATCTCGTCTCTGTCTCAGAGTTTATGGAACTTCCTGTTGAAGGACGTGCAGCTTAGCTCAGCTCTCGTCTCGTCTTTGATTTGGCTGCTTCTCTGGAAATATTCTTATTTAGTTCATTAAGGATTCAAACAGCCGTTCACTCATTCCTTACGTCTCTCTGGTGAAGAAAAAATACCTATTTTTGACCTTCCTTCAGCTAATAAAGAGACTGGCTGAGGTGTTGAAGCCTTTTCATAGAGTAAAAAAAGACCGAACCATAAGACCTTCTAATGAGCAGACACCATGGCACAATAACAGAAGTGGGAGGAGGGTTAAGAGTTCACCGCTCTCCTCTGAGATTGTGTTTGATGGCTGGGAGAAGCACAGGTTCTCCTGTACCGGCGTGACTCAGGACCCTGGGGGGAAATGACCAAAAACTGACAGAATTATTGACTTTCTGTGGTTTTCTGTGATGATGATAATAGAAAAGCCAGCCTACTGTTTCTTTGGCAGTGGTTTGAGAGCTAGTTGTGGAAAATGCTCAAGAACTTCACCCCTGAAAAACAATCATACGGTTACATAAAGTGCCAATGATATTAGAGATGGATTCTGAATAGGCAAACAGAATTCATTTTGTTATATATTTAAATAATAGAGAAATAAGTGTCCAGGTCACAAAAGGAAAAATTGTATTGTATAAACAAAATGAAGTCTGCTTTGTGACTGATCATTAAGATTTTTATTTTACATTAATGAGTAATTAATGACAGAATTTTCATTTTGGGGTTAACTATACCTTTAGAGTCTACATTATGTATAATTACAATTACCATAAATGCTTAAATTATTTCTAATTACTATAAAATATTACAATAATAATACTTTTTAAACAATTGTTATTATTATTAACATCATAATTTGCATCATTATTCCCATAAATACATAAAATACTTCTAATTATTACAAAATAACTTTAATTAAAAACTTTATATTTATTTAAAATAAATGTAATTTATTTTTAATTAGATAAATGAGAAGCAAAATATTGTTTCTTAGTCTTCCCACTAAAATGAGTTACTTGAAATAAAATAAACATGATCTGAAATAATATATTAAAAAACATTTTTATTTCAGCTAGTTGCTGAGGCAGTATTTCTCCATTTCTTTTCATGTATTTAAATAACTCAAACAAATAATATCTACATATTTAAATACTAACACAAATGGCAATAACGCACAAAAACAATTGTCAAACATAAATGAATATTAAAACAAAATATGAAAATACAAACTAATTTAAAATATTAATAAAAACTGTGTCTCAATAAGAATCTCAATAATACTAAAATGTATAAAAATGAAATTATCTACATATTAAGAACGAATAAAAATGACACTTCAGACAATAAACAACAAAATAAAAACTTTAACTACTAGAATATTGGGGAAACATCTTTCTCTGTTGTGCTCCTCCAGTGTCTATGTTTTCCTCCTGGTGTTTTTGACCTTTAGTGATTTTTTTTCCCCAAAGTTAAACAACCTTCTCAAATGAAATGATGAAAAAAATATATATATCGACCAATTTTCAGACTGCACCATTTCCTAAGAAGGACTGCAATGCAGCACACCTTTATTAACACACCTCAGATCTTCAATCTCTGTGTGCAGTCTCTCCAGTGTGTCTTTATGCTGTTGTTGGAGGAACAGAATATCTTTCTCCAGAGGAAGCAGATGCTTTTGGGCTCGTGATGTCCACAGCTGGAGATCTGACCATACAGTCACTGGACAGGAGTCTAGGGAATCTCACCCGGTCCAGATCTCGAACCCTGGTCCAGCTGGGCAGGTTTCGCAGGGGTGGCAGATTACTGGAGGACATGGTGCATGTATATAGGCTCATGTTTTTGTTTATAAACGCAGTGTAGACCTTGAAAGAGACAAACGTGGATATATAAGCATCTCTATGGCTCAATGTAAAGCTGAAATTTGGTTATTTTATCACAAATATATGCAATAAAAGTCGGCTTTTTTTTTTTAAATGTAGCTCCTTAATATAAATCTGGCTTCATTTACATACAACATACTACAACTACCGCACGCATCGATTTCGACGTGCACATGCATTAAGGAAAAACTCTCACACACGTTTTTTTTTTTCTTTTTCTTTATTTTCCATGTCAGTAAACGTATTTCAATTGAAATACAGAAAGGAAATGTGAAATAAACAAGAACACAAAACCACCAGATTACTAGAAAAGCAATCAGAACTTTATGCAAAAGTGAACAGCATGTGTGAAATCCTGGACAATTACAACACAGTAGCAAATGTCATGCAGTGATTTTATCAAAAATAATCAGACCAGAGCAAAAGCTAGCCAAGTGAACTGTGGATACAATCATGATCAAATGTGTTAAGTCTCGTTCATAGCTCACACTATTACAACCAAAACACAGAAAACACAATTTCACTAAAAACAAATCCAATTAAAAAACAACACACTCACAATGTGATGTTGGCAAACCTGAAAGCCTCCAAATTGCAGGTTCATAAAATATCCGCTTTCTACTTTCTTTGAGAGTCTATTTCAACCAGGTAATAAATTATAAATAATTTGTCCATCCATCTTGGGTATTTGCAGCTATATGTGCATTAAAGTAACATTACAATAACTGATTAAAACTTTTTTTAATGCAATGGGATGAATCTGAAAGTGTGCAGATATGGCAGCACCTGTAGACTTTTGATTCATTAAAATAAATAAAAGGATACTTTAATAACATGATTAAAAATGAAAGGAAAGTGACCAAGTAAAAAACAGTTGAAAAAAAAAAAGTCGAAAGTGCAGCTCAACATTTCAAATGGAAAACATGATAAACCTTTGATGAAACACAAAAAGATGCCTTTGGAAAAATATTGGACTAATTCCCCACAGTTTAGTACGCCAAAGAGGCTGCCGGTAAATGCATCTTCAACAAGCACGATGCTCTTCAAGTTGTTAATCAATAATAAATAGTGCCAAAAAATCTAAATCTGTGTGGGTTTTATTGCCAGATACATGCAAACTACTGCACAATGAATTCGAATGGAATTCTTAAAGCAATGCCATGATTATTCTCTTTGATTTATTCCATGCACGTAAGGCTTAATCTGTCTGCCAAATTAAAACGCTTAATTAAATGTGTGCATGGATATAGGGCTTTCTGCACAATCTGGAATACTAAATAAATATTCATTTTCAATGGCGCACCTAAAATCTGAACATCGTTGCTTTATCTGAAGGCCAAAGTTGTGGCACTTGGCTGATAACATGTGGGGTGATGGCGGTTAGCGATCAGGGTGTGTAGGCCGGTGGAGGCTGGAATTGGTTGGCAATGTCGTAGTCAACTGGGTATGTTTCACTGCTCTCCTCCATCTCTGAGAGGAGCTCCAGGGCCTGCTCCTCCTCCTCGGTGGGGTAATGACGGAGCAGGTTGGCCGCTGTGGCTAAAATGGAGGCTCCGCCTGCACCAGCCACCAGGTAGAAGCTGATGGCAAAAGTGACGTAGATGAGCGAGCCGTGGTACTTCTTGTGCTGCTGCTGCAGGGACAGAATCAGTTCTGAGGCCCAGTAACAGAAGCCAATCACTGTAGCACACTGGAGCACTGCAATACAGAGTCATGAAGACATTAAAAAACATTCTCCTCAAAAAACTGTGCTGGAAATCCTTTACCTAATTTAGTGTTCCCATCAAATATTGCTTATGTAGCCTATCCCTCACTACATGTTGACATTTGTGATCATCAATTTCTGGATTCGATCTTTTTGTCAGGTGACTGATCAGAGCTTATGCACCTCCAGTTTTTGAGTGTGGATAATTTTGACAGCGTTCACTTACTTATAATTGAAACTAGTTGGAAAAAACTAGTTGACAAAGAGACCGAATCCCAGATTTGATAATAGAGAGATTTATATGCAATGGTTTGTAAGCTGGTCCATTTTGATCAGGAATACCACAAATCTTATTATGCCTTTATGACCTTTGTGAATCTTATAACTTTTGGTGACCACAACTTATAGTCTTATAGTTTTGGAGCTACATGAGGGCGAGATAATGATGACAGCATTTTCATTTTTGGATGAACTATACATTTAATGCTATAAAAAATAACTACATTTATATTAATTATTAATTAAATCCTTCATGGATGCGTACCTGTGAGGATGTGAGCAAAAGCATATCTGCGTGTGATCTTGAGGGCTGGGTGTTTGGGTCCAAAGACATCCAACAGAAACGCCGTGAGGCTGCACAGAATGCCCAAAAAACAGAACGCAGCAATGACCCGCAAGAGCAGAATGGACTGAGCGTTGATACAGTAATCTGAGAGAGAATGGACAAAAACGGTTTATCATTAGATGTGCAAGTAGAAGAACTCACTTTCAACTTCAAAATGTGTAATCTATGCACACTACCATTCAAAGGTTTTGGGGTTTCCACAAAAATATGAAGCAGCACAGCTGTTTTCAACATTGATATTAATAATAAGTTTCTTAAGCAGCAAATCAAGTATATTAGAATGATTTCGGAAGGATCACATGACACTGAAGACTGGAGGAGTGAATCAGCTTTAAATCACAGCAAAACAATTACTTTCTGAAATCTATTCAAATAGAAGACGGTTGTTTCAAATTTACCAGTACTACTAATGTTGTCTTTTTTTTTTTTGATCAAATAAATGCAGCCAGGTGAGCAGAAAAGACTTCTTTCAAAAAGCTTACAGACCCCAAACTATCTGAGTTTGGGATACCTACCCTCAATGAGTTTGTCATCTATATATCCCAGGACGTCTGCGACGCCGAGCTCCTGTCTGGGGCAGGTTCCTCCATGGACGCGCAGCCAGGCTGGTTCTGCCAGGGCTGTACAGAGTGCGGTGATGGAAAGCGCCCCGGGCAGCGCGGATGCTAAACTCCGCTCTGGTTGTTTGGGTAGAGACGTTCCACCTCTCCTCCTCCGGTTTCCAGGCGCAGCTGTTCCCGGGGCGGCGTACATGGTCTTAAAAGCTCTGAAAACCTTTGCTTAAAACACTAAAACTCAAATACACTGGAGTGAGAGTGGACAGAACTGGGGTTTGAACTCCGCCGGGCACTAAAGACTGAAAAAAATGAAAATAAATCAATCAAAACCCAAATCATGTTACAGTAATCTAGAGCAAAACATTAGAAGAGTGTGTTTTAATTATTGCAGCACTTAACTTTAACGTTGACAGCACTACATTATATTAAACTATTGGTAGACATACACTAATACAGCACTTAACTTACCTGTTTCCAACTTTTAATCACTATTATATTAATAAATTATAAATGATTGATTACTGGTCAGAATAATACCCAGTTAATAACAAAATAACACATTAACAATACTGTTATGATTTTTTTTATCTTCCTATAACAAAGTATTAAAGGTATATTTATATTCATAAACAAGTATACATTTTATTTAAACAGTATATTTACCTGTTTGCTGTAAGTGAAGCTCTTCTGTCAGTTTTAGTCAGATTTGATCATTTACACCACACACAAAAACATTTAAAACCTTCTCAAATCGCACCGAAATATAAAACAACTTAATAAAACAAATATATAATGTGTTCAGTTTCGAATTACCCTGCGGATTGACGCTATATCGTAGACATTTTCGCGTTTTATTGTTGATTTCCAGTAGAAAACAAAAACAATAGTCCGTCCGCTTCCCCCATCAGACGGAGAGCTGTCTCTGACTTCCGTTTCCTGTGTGTTGCAATTTGAACCCATAGAGTTCTATACGTAGATTCTCATTAGCGACTGTTTCTATGGGCCGTTAAACGTAACCCGTCTACGGTATACCTCTACTGTATATACAACTATATTTGAACCAATCAGACGCGTCCTTCAGCTGACGTCAGTCTTCGAGCACGTGTATGTGATGTAATCTGATTTTATTTACTTGTATTATTATTTATACTATATATATGTGTGTGTGTGTGTGTGTGTGTGTGTGTGTGTGTGTGTGTGTATGTATGTATGTATGTGTTTTTTTGTTGTTGTTGTAGTTTATATTTGTTAAGTACCGTTATGTGTTGGAAATCAATAAAAAAAAAAGTAAAGATTTTCCAAAGAACGTTTTATGAATATACACATGACAAAATTTGAAATTACTCATATTTGAAAAATTCTTTATCAACAGATGTAAATGGGCAGCGGAAAAACATAATTTGACTCATTTTAAAAAAGAAATAGGTCTAGGTCACTACCTGTAGCCTACATAAAAAAGAAATAATTTTAAAGCCTTAGTTTTAATAACTATTTGTACTTGTTTATGGACATGTGATTTTCTTTTCGCTTTACCAACTTTATTTATTGTTTTTTTTTTGCTTATTATTGTATTTGTTTCGATGTAATTTATGTTATTGCCCTTGTATGTTTATTGTTCTAAGAACTACAATAAAATAAAATAAATAAAAAACGCAGTATGTTCTTCATGCGATCATGACTCTTCTACTAAATGTAAAAAACTAAAAAATTAAACTAAAAGAAATTTAAGACGTATGCTTTCAGTTAAAATAAAACAAAATGTATTTAAATGAAACAAAAACTAAATTAAAATAACTAATAACATTAATACATAAAATATAATTGCAAAGCAAATTTTAATAATAATAGGTCTCACTATATTTTAAAGATTTTATTTTCAGCCATTAATATAACTACATAAAATCACATTTTTCTGTTTTATTTTATTTGATTTTACTTAGGAGGTACAAATGCAGAAGAAATAAAACATACCCCAGTGAAAAAAGCCAAGGGATCAAGGATGGCCAAACAATGCATAGCAATGACATTTCAAGAGAGAGAGAAAGAGAAAGAAACTTTGAAAAGGTAAATACATTTTTTGTTTGTTTTTTATTAACTTGCATTTATGTAAAACAAATATATTGCAAGCAAAATATTTAAGTTGCATACAAAGTAAACATTTCATTCTCATTTTTCTATATTCATGAACACTTTCGCTACATTCCTGAAGGTGGCGGTACTGCTGAGCGTTTACATCAACAGGAAAACACTGAAGCACGAAACAGGAAGTGGGAAGCTGCTGATAAACACAAGTCTTGAAGCAGTGTGACACTTGAGAAAGAATAGTGTCGCTGATCGGGGAAGACTTACATGTCATCTAATCACAAATATCATAGAGTTATATGAGATGAAGGGCGCGCTGGAGCTGCTGCAGAGGGTGAGCGCGCACGCAGACGCGTGCTGCTGGTACGTCGCGTGGAACCCGGCGGGAACGCTGCTCGCATCATGCGGCGGAGACCGCGCCATCAGAATATGGGGGAAAGAAGGTAAACATATTTATGTTTTACGCCACAGATCAGCCGTGTAAAACATGTACTTTTAAATGATATCTAAAGTACGTCGAGTTGAAGTCAGTAAGTCATCAAAGGGTTAGATCAGGAAAATAACCCGTGTTACATCCGGGGTTCAACCGCTGTTTTACCAAGCTACGAGAGTAACGTACATTTTGAGAGCAAAAAAAACAAAACAAAATTGCGACTTTATTCAACAATTCAAAATGTATTAATTAAAAAAAACTGTTCTTTTAAATAATACGATTTAACAATATTATTGTTTTTACTGTATTTTAGACTGACAGCATCACACACTTTTACTGTATTAACTTGTACTTATTTTATACTGTATTTTTTGTTGTAGTTTATATTTAAGTACCTTTATATGTTGAAAATCAATAATAATAAAAAAAAGTAATGTAAAACTTCCCAAAAGTCGTTTTATGACTGAAAATATATATTGTTAATGTTTATTGTACTTTTTGTGTGCAAAAAAATAATAACGACTTTATTCAACAATTCAAAATGTAACATTATTCATATAAAAAGGTATTTTAAATAATACGATTTTACAATATTTTTGTTTAGGGGTGCGCGATAAATATCGCTAAATATCGAGTCCTCAGAGTAGTTGTTAACTGACTAGCTGCGCAAATGAACGCTGATAATGAACTTGTATTTGCGCAGCTAGTCAGTTAACAACGGCTCCGTGTAGTAACAGCTGCTCTATGTGAAATCGCGCACCTGATGGCATTTACCGCTGATTAGAGAACCGGCTTTACTGACGAGATGCGCATTAATTATCGCACGATATTTACCGTGCACCCCTATTATTGTTTTTACTGTATTTTAGACTGACAGCATCACAAACTTTTACTGTATTTCTGACTGAATGAACACAGCATTCATCTTATCTTATTGTTATTGTTTGTGTGTTATGTGTCTGATCTTTCTTCTCAGGGGACAGTTGGGAGTGTAAGTGTGTCTTGGCCGATGGACACCAGCGTACAGTCAGAAAGGTGGCATGGTCTCCCTGCGGGAAATATCTGGCTTCAGCCAGCTTTGATGCCACAACATGCATCTGGAAGAAGACTGATGATGATTTTGAGGTTTGTTTTTGCATAAGAATAGTCTCAGACCCTTAAAGAGATCATATGATGCTTTTTTAAAGATCATTATTTTGTGTATTTGATGTAACAGAATATGTTAACATGCTTTAATGTTCAGAAAACACATTATTTTTTCAAATACATTATTGTAGGTCCCCTATCAGCCCTGCCTCTCTCAAATATTTCCACACTGTGAAGTAGACATGTGGGGGCGTGTTTAAACAAGCTGTTTTTAGGAGGGCGTGGCAGAGTCTTAACTTTGATAAAGAATATTTCTATTGGATTTGAGACTTTAGTCTTTGCAACTTTACAGATCTTATTTATGCACCAAGATCTTGTAACACCCCAAAGAGAAAGAAGAAATTTAAATCGCATCATATGACCCCTTTAAAAATTTTATGAAGTGACATTGTTAACATCTCATCACACTGACATGTCCGTCATGTGTGTTTACAGTCTCTGACTGTGCTAGAAGGTCATGAGAACGAGGTCAAGTGTGTGGCCTGGGCTCCGTCTGGAAACTTACTGGCCACCTGCAGCAGAGACAAAAGTGTTTGGATCTGGGAAGGTACATCAAAAAGTGATAAATGAATAATCTCTCTATAGCAAAAATACGATTTGTTTTCTTTAGATCGACTTGCACTAGTGAATCATTCATAATAAGGCAAGGAATGTGCATTAAAAAAAGTAAAAAAAGGTAGCAATTATAAATTATATGCATCATCATAATTCCCTAGTTGATTCAACAAAGTGCATCAAGACAACTGTTTTGTATCGGAAAGTTTGTTCAAATATATATATTTTTTAAATGAGCTAATTAAATATGCATACAGTATTTGCATACATTTCCAAAAATCTGATCATTAGATAAAGCCAAATTCTTGTTTCATTGTGATGATACATTATAGTCAAGGGTTTTGCAAAAGGAAAACTGGATGTTTATAAATCAGAAAATATGTATATTTTTCACCATGTTTTAGGAATAAAATATAATGTAACGCAAATTATATAAAAAGGAATTTATGTATGCATTTATCCAAAACGATTTGCATTGCATTAAGGCTAACAGTTTTTACATATATATAAAGAAAACTTCAGAGTTGGAATAAAACTGTAGTTCTGTAAAGTTCTGTCTGTGTAAGTGCTATTAAAAAGTGGAGTGGCTCCGTGCATGTGAACAAATTATTTAAATATTTGAATAAAACATCCTTGTATTGTATTTGAAATATACAGACAAAAATAGATCAAATAAATAGTTCAGTCATGAAACTCTAGATGGTGCAGGCTGACGCGTTGTTAACGTAACTGATGATATTAAACGACTTGGCACAAGTTGATTGGTTAATTTTGCATATGTCGCCAATGAGCTTGCTGCCTTGCATTTTTATGGCTGGCTAGCATTCACTTGAGATTTTGTAGTGCACTTTTCTCTGAAACCCTCCTCATTCCCCAGCTCCACCTGTATGGATCTACTATGGGTTGTTTTATATGTTATATATTGTATTATATATTTAAGCAGCAGTGGAATGACTTAAATACTCACATCACCGTTTTGTCGTATGCATTGTCAGTAGCAAGTTACTGCAATAATGTACAACTACAACAATAACCAACAGCAGCAGATATTCAGCAGCTGATCTATTCTACCAAGATGAAATACATAAACATTATCATATGCATCTCCATGCTTAAATCTTCAGAGAGTTGTCATGATTAAAAATGTAAAAGAAACAGTAGTTTTTCCTGTAGTGTCTTCCTTAATAGTAATAATTAACATTACTAGTATTTGTGTTAAACCCTTTATTTTCCTTCTAGTGGACGAGGAGGATGAATATGAGTGTGTAAGTGTTGTGAATTCACACACGCAGGATGTGAAGCATGTCGTTTGGCACCCAACACAGGAGGTATGGTATTTACACAAGCATGTTATTTGGTGCTTGCAATATTAATGTTTTCACACATGTAACGACCAGTGTTTTTTTTATTGTCATTTTCATTTGCAGCTTCTCGCATCCGCCAGTTATGACAACAAAGTGTGTATTTATAAAGAGGAGGATGATGACTGGGAATGTAGAGCCACGTTGGAGGGTCACGAATCCACCGTTTGGAGTCTGGCCTTTGACCCTGAAGGAAGGAGATTGGCGTCTTGTAGCGATGATCGTACCGTGAAGATCTGGAAGGAGTCGACGGCTGGAGATGGTGAGAGCGTGAGGATTTCAAAACGTTTCTTATGTACAGTTTTGATCTATATTGCTGTTTTGAATAGTAAGTCTGTAGTTCTTGGCTCGGCTGTGATGGTGATTTTGTCGCAGGTTCAACAGATGAGTCCTGGAAGTGTGTGTGTACCTTGTCTGGATTCCATGGGAGAACAGTGTATGATGTTGCATGGTAAGATGCACTGTGCTAACTTTAAGTCTTAACCCTATAAATCCTACTGTTTTATGTTTGATAAGTGAATTTACAATGCTCCTATATCATCAACATGATCAAAACTGCTGAAAACCTGTTGAGGCCATCCTTAAAAAATTTTGGTTTGCAGTAACAGTAAAAAAAAAAAAAAAGGGTCAGTAAGTAGGTCTATTTCTTTTCTTTTTTTCCAAGTTTCAATGTAGAAAAAAAAAGTACAATTTTGGTGATGACGTAGGTATGAATTTAAACAAATTAGCATATCGTGACGTCACTGACTGAGTCTTCAACCCGTGCCTTCGGGCGCATCATTGCAAACCTCATTTTGATGCAGGCTGTATAGACCATAAACAAATTGAAATCTTTGTCAAAAACATGTTTATTGCATGAATTTCAGGTGAGAGGAAAAAAAATTTGGTCGGTTATTAAAGATGTAAAGATTCAATATATTGGTAAAGTCCAATATTTCTGATGATTTATTGGCGTTAAGTTACGTGCACAATGACAAACAGGAGTGCAACATTCTCGAAAAACAATAAGCAGAGTTGACTGCCATAATGCAAAACATTTACTGCAGGCTTCAACATGGCTGTGTTACGATTTCCTATTTTCATTTTCGAAACTTGTGTTGGTTGCTCCAATCGATTCGTGCTAGACTAGACAGGAGAAGGGATGGGAAAAGATCTGGGCACAGATTTTCCAAAACTTCGTGCAAAGTTAAAGTGGTGTTGAGCTGTTTTAATGCATTTTTTAGATGTTCTATGGTGCCCGAACCCGTATGACTTTGAACAGTGACCGCGAACATTTAGTTTACTGCAGCCGCAGCCCTCATTACCAAGCGCGAACCGTTGACTCTGACAGTGAATGAGAGTATGAGACGAAGCGAACGCCATAGTGTGACATCTGTGTAAACATAGATGATGGGGTTTTTTGTAAAGAAAGAACGTAGTCTTCATTTGTATGTAGGCCTAGGCAATTTATATATTTACAATACTTATGTAAAAAAAAAAAGAAATAAAAGAATTGGTCGGTCTTAACGCAAATTTACAACCGGAAAGTCGGTTGGACTAAAAGCAATTTGCCGGGTTACGGCAAACAAGAATATTTTTAAGGATGGTCTGAACACAATCTACTGTCCTCCATGCCTGCTGTCGTCTGACTGAAGCAAAAGGCCTTTTAGTATAATTGTACAAATATCCACCATCAGTTTGTGATTCACTTGTCTTTTTGCTTTGAAATCTTGACTGATTTTTCTAAAGCAAATATAATAATTTTTTTTTATTTTGTATTGATAGTAATATTTCAAAATAAACATCCACTTCACCCTTGAAAATCATAACGAGTGAAGTGTCCAACCTAGCAGTAGAAACTATAGTTCTCTTCTTAAATATGAAGAGGTCAAACAACAGATTGAGTCAATCCAAATCCCACAAAAATCTTACGGACGTAATTAAAATACAAGTCGGACATTAAAGTGGTGCTGTTTTTGTCACATTTTCCTTGTTTTGGAACATTTTGGTCAGATTTTTTAATGTTCGTCCAATCTTATTTTGCAAGTGACTTTTCTTTCTTTTTTTTAATGATGCTTTCTTTGAAAAAACATGGTTATTACACCTTTACTACAGTAAAACCATATTTAATTTTCTCAAGGGATTTGTCTACTCTTTATTTTATTTTTGTTTTTATAAATGTACTGTCTTAAGATATCACGAAAAAAAAAGATTTGTAATACACGAATTTCGAAAAGCTCCATTTCACCCATCTATGTACTTTTTAAAAAAATTCTTAAAATCATTACAAGCAATTGACACAATTCGAAAATAAATGTACAAATTAAATATAAATAATTCCATTGCAAAGATCTAATCCAACTCAAATCTATGAACCTATTTAGTTGAGGTACCTGTAACTGGTTAACTGGTAACAAACACTCCATTAATATGACAAGGTGCAGCTCAAAATGTTCAAAGGAAACATTGTGCATTATGATGGATTATGATAGTTGTTGAGAGCAGAGCTATCAGTCTTAAGAAATAAATAGTCTATTGAAAGTTGACTTTTAAACTTTAAAGTGTTGCTATAAATACTCTTTGTGTTCTCCTTAGATATTACTTTTGGAGAAGATCTTGCACGCCCTGAATTTTTCTAAAATTACAAACTCCAAAAAAATAAAATTGGGCCTTTTGTTAGCTCAGAAACGATGTACGTAATTGCAGGTACATGTAATTTTTCTTAATTTTGACATGTTAAGGTGTCGTCTGACTGGTGCCCTGGCCACAGCGTGTGGCGATGACGGAGTCCGTGTGTTCAGAGAAGACCACACTGCTGACTCAGAGCAGCCCGTCTTCTTCATGTCAGCCCATGTGCCCAAAGCCCACGGTCAGGACGTCAACTGTGTGTCCTGGAACCCGAAGGAAGCCGGGCTGCTGGCCACCTGCAGTGACAACGGAGAGTTTGCCATCTGGAAGTACAGCTCTGATTCCTGAGCCGGTGAATAACACTCGATCAGACACATGCACTGAATGAATTTCAACTGCTGGAAGTGACATCAAGGGTCATAATGAGGATTTTTATTCAGGCTGTGAGTGAGGAAACTGAGTGTATTGGCAGCACTGGTGAAGTGGATCGTAAGACAATATACTCTTTAACTCACATCACTCTGTTTTTGATGGGTCAGTTGTAACTTATCAGAATTGTTTTTGACAGTATGGATATATTTCAGCTTTATCTGTGGCTTAAAATACCTTTAGTGCTTTAAATAAAGTTTCTTGTTGCTTATTTTTCTTTTTATCATGTCTCAGAACCATCTGTTTAGATTGATATAAAAAATGTACAGTGACTTCATCTATAATAGTTGTGTTAAAGTAATGTTCCACTTTTAATAGACCTTTGTCTGGATAAATATTTACTTATTGACCGGAATGAGAGCGAGACTGACAGATAAAAGCACAGTGCAATCAGTGAACTGAACTGTTGTTGAACAAGTAATGCTGACTCTGAGGAAAAAAAACCTCTAGGACCTTCATACAGTGTGTGCCATTGTAAAGACTGTTAGTCTGCCTTCCACAACCTCATTCTCAACTGTTAAATGAAATCTGGAATCTAACCTGATTAAGGTGTTTACAAGATACAATCATAATAGACGTTTATGGGCATTTGACAATTCTTTTAAATAGATATGCCATTTTTCAAACTGCTTTTCTATTAGCCATTATCTTTGAGCTGAAAGCTATTTTAATGGCCCATTTCACTGAGTAATTTCTACTTTTCTGAAATTTGGTTATAAGTTACTGATGAAATATTGGATATTTTACATGGACAAGGTTCTGTTTTGACAAACTTATTACAGCGAGCTGATGTCTAACAATGTCTTGTGGTTATTCTTCCAGTTAAATTGTGTTGAAATTATTTTCTGATGTCACTGAAAGAATATCAAGTTGTGTTTGACCTGGTACGTGTAAACAGTAGTCTAATCATAAGGGAATAGTTCAACCAAAATTATCCTCTGCTGTGAATGGGTGCCGTCAGAATGAGAGTCCAAACAGCTGATTGAAACATCACACTAATTCACTCCGGTCCATCAGTTAACATCTTGAAGGGAGAAGCTGTGTTTGGAGGAAACAAATCCATCATTCCAGCTAAAATGTTATGGACTATGGACTTAATTTTATCCAGAAGCAGTGGTTTAATGGTAAAATGCCTTGATGGGTTTTTTTCTTACAAACACTCACAAGACATTAACTGATGGACAGGAGTGTCGTGGATTATTTATTGTGATGTTTTTATCAGCTGTTTGGACTCTCATTCTGACGGCACCCATTCACTGCAGAGGATCTATTTGGTAAACAAGTGATGGAATGCTACATTTCTCTAAATCTGTTCTCATTAAGAAACAAACTCATCTACATCTTGGATGTTCTGAGGGTGAGCTAATTTTTTGCAAATGTAGTTTTCGGGTGAACTATTCTATTAAATCATATGAACTAATAATATCATGTTTCTTAAAACTATTACAACAATGTATGTTTGAAGTACGAAGCAGAAAGTATATGACTAAAAACTCATCCTTAGGTAAATAAAGAACAAATCAGATGAACTGCAGGGTCAACTTTATTTAAATAATTTAAAGTATTATGCATATAAATGTTATTTATAGAACAAGTGTTGGTTTCCTAATATATAAAAAAAGAGGCGATTCAGAATGCCAAAACAATTGTAAAACCTAATTTTTCATGTGCAGAGAAACGTCAGTGAGGTCCTTATGGAAAAATCTGGTACGTGTCATCAAATAACTGTCCATGTTTAGTATATGGTAGTTCAAAAAAAGCACAAATAACCAAACAGTAGTTGCGTTTCTGTACGTGTGTAATCAGGGTTTTCTGCCTTTTTTGCGCAAGGACTGTCCTTCCCCAGAGAATGCAATGAAGTTACTGGCTGTATCATCCTGGAGACAAGAAAATATGATTCAAAATAAAACAAACTTAACAGTGTCTCAACTTAAACTGCCACTTAACTGTGAGAATTTGCAAAATTTGTAAACATGGAAATGTGGATTTGTTAAAACCCTAAATATAATCTGCCTTGTAATTTCACTTACCATTTCAGTTTTGCAGGGCTGTTGTCTTGAGTTACGGATGAAGGTGATCCTTCTGATTTTTAACTCGCAGTTAGGAATTCCTCTGTATGAAATATGTTAAAAAAATTAATTAAAATGAAAGTTCAACTTCTACTGTGAGAATGAGAGGTGGTCGTTCAGTACCGTTTAATGTCACTGGGATCAAGTCGTGCTGGACTGGGTTCAATGCCTTTCTTCTTCCCATCTAGACGATTTCCAGAACCGGTAAAGACCTGTGGAGAACAACGGGAAGAAAAGGCACCAGAGTATTAACTGAAGTGGACAGGGTAACATTTGATTTGAAGTATTATATGAAGGTGCACTGCAGTAATGATAATTATTGTTTGTCTTACTCTGAAACCGATGTCCATATCATAGTTACTGGGATCCATCTCCTCTTCCTACAGCAGAATGGTAAGCATGAGCATTAATTATAATACTGAGCTGTCATGAGATGTAAGGGATTTTTGTGTGTGTGTGTCGGAACATATTGTTGGTTCTTCAGGATGCTGCATGTGTCTCTCTGGTTCTTTATAACCAAGAGGAGCATCAAAGTCCACCTCAAAGCCAAAAATTGTGTAATTAGAGATACAGTGAAGTATTCAGGTAATATAAACACAAAATGTAGAGCTCCATTCAAACACTTGGGTCAGTAAGATTTTTTTATGATTTTTTTATTTTAAGTCTTCTGCTTACTAAGACTGCATTTATTTGATAAAAAAAATACAGTCAAATCAATAGTATTATGAAATATTATTACAATCTGACATAACCGTTTTCTATTGTAATATATTTTCAAATGTATTTTATTCCTGTGATGCAAAGCTGTATTTTCAGCATCATTCCTCCAGTCTTCAGTGTCACATGATCCTTCAGAAATCCTTCTGATAGGCTGATTTGCTAATAAAAAACAACAACCTGTGTTCCATTTTCTTTAATGAATGGAAAGTTCAAAAGAACAACATTTGAAATAGAATTCTTCGAAACATCACACTAATGTTAGCATATAAATGTTATTTATAGAACATTTGTGCAGAGGAATGAAATGTTATTTCATTCCTCTGTATGAAATAACATTTAGCATATAAATGTTATTTATAGAACAAG
Source organism: Carassius gibelio (assembly GCF_023724105.1). Lineage (NCBI taxonomy): Eukaryota > Metazoa > Chordata > Actinopteri > Cypriniformes > Cyprinidae > Carassius > Carassius gibelio. Next base: position 3,987,115 of record NC_068403.1, on the reverse strand, counting down.
TGTTGGTTTCCTAATATATAAAAAAAGAGGCGATTCAGAATGCCAAAACAATTGTAAAACCTAATTTTTCATGTGCAGAGAAACGTCAGTGAGGTCCTTATGGAAAAATCTGGTACGTGTCATCAAATAACTGTCCATGTTTAGTATATGGTAGTTAAAAAAAAGCACAAATAACCAAACAGTAGTTGCGTTTCTGTACGTGTGTAATCAGGGTTTTCTGCCTTTTTTGCGCAAGGACTGTCCTTCCCCAGAGAATGCAATGAAGTTACTGGCTGTATCATCCTGGAGACAAGAAAATATGATTCAAAATAAAACAAACTTAACAGTGTCTCAACTTAAACTGCCACTTAACTGTGAGAATTTGCAAAATTTGTAAACATGGAAATGTGGATTTGTTAAAACCCTAAATATAATTTGCCTTGTAATTTCACTTACCATTTCAGTTTTGCAGGGCTGTTGTCTTGAGTTACGGATGAAGGTGATCCTTCTGATTTTTAACTCGCAGTTAGGAATTCCTCTGTATGAAATATGTTAAAAAAATTAATTAAAATGAAAGTTCAACTTCTACTGTGAGAATGAGAGGTGGTCGTTCAGTACCGTTTAATGTCACTGGGATCAAGTCGTGCTGGACTGGGTTCAATGCCTTTCTTCTTCCCATCTAGACGATTTCCAGAACCGGTAAAGACCTGTGGAGAACAACGGGAAGAAAAGGCACCAGAGTATTAACTGAAGTGGACAGGGTAACATTTGATTTGAAGTATTATATGAAGGTGCACTGCAGTAATGATAATTATTGTTTGTCTTACTCTGAAACCGATGTCCATATCATAGTTACTGGGATCCATCTCCTCTTCCTACAGCAGAATGGTAAGCATGAGCATTAATTATAATACTGAGCTGTCATGAGATGTAAGGGATTTTTGTGTGTGTGTGTCGGAACATATTGTTGGTTCTTCAGGATGCTGCATGTGTCTCTCTGGTTCTTTATAACCAAGAGGAGCATCAAAGTCCACCTCAAAGCCAAAAATTGTGTAATTAGAGATACAGTGAAGTATTCAGGTAATATAAACACAAAATGTAGAGCTCCATTCAAACACTTGGGTCAGTAAGATTTTTTTATGATTTTTTTATTTTAAGTCTTCTGCTTACTAAGACTGCATTTATTTGCTAAAAAAAATACAGTCAAATCAATAGTATTATGAAATATTATTACAATCTGACATAACCGTTTTCTATTGTAATATATTTTCAAATGTATTTTATTCCTGTGATGCAAAGCTGTATTTTCAGCATCATTCCTCCAGTCTTCAGTGTCACATGATCCTTCAGAAATCCTTCTGATAGGCTGATTTGCTAATAAAAAACAACAACCTGTGTTCCATTTTCTTTAATGAATGGAAGGTTCAAAAGAACAACATTTGAAATAGAATTCTTCTTAACATTCTAAATCTCCTAACGTATCAAATTTGATCATTTTAATGCATCCTTAATGAATAAAATTATTTCAAGTCCTACTGACCCAAAACGTCTGATCAGTAGTGTCAGGGCCGTTTGAAGGAATTTGGGGGCCCCAAGCAAAATGGGCATAGAGGCCCCACGACCCCTGCACGCACGCAAAGCCTACAGGAACCACAGCATAGCCATACAGTTTAAGTTCACCCACACTTTATGTAAATAAAAAAGGTTTACAGTGCAAATACTGCTTGAAAAAATAGTTTGGTGGGAATTCAATAGTGATTTGACTCAGACTCAGAAAAAATATTATAGCAAATATGTGTAAAATATAATTTGTTAAATATGTAGTGTTTATCACTGTGTTTTTCTACTCATTATTGTACTATACTGTATTTTATTATTTTAATAAAATATAATTTTCCAATAAATGTATTTATTGTAATCAATTTTGATGAATTTTTTTTACTTGATTTTTTTTAAATCAAATATTTATTTGTTTATTAGTTCTTTTAGATCAAATTTATTTGAATAATTTCTTATTTATTTTAAACAAGTGTTTTATTTTTAATCTTATTTTTTATGCATGTATTTATTTAGTTTTTGTTTTTTTACACTGATTTTCTCAAAACTTTCCCACAGACCCCCAGCACTTTTTGTGGTTTGAAAACCCATGCTGTTTTGAAATAAACTATATCCTGCAGTATTTCCTCAAAAGTCCTAGTGTTTGTTTATGTCTGTTTCATCCAGGCTTTGTTTCACTGTGATCAAGTCCAGTATACGCTGGTTCCTGTAGCAGGGTGGCAGGATTTGGGGACCGCCTTTATGGAACATAAAGAGCAGGTACCACTTAATGCTGTCTACATTTGCATTTTTAAAACCCAGCTTATATATCAGCTGCATAGACTGTTATTTGTTTAGTAGTCATCAGCTTTGGAGTCTAATCCAGAACCAACTGGAATTGTTTATATCTGTATGTTTATTCTTCTAGTACCAGTATTTTGTTTTGATAAACTGTGGAGCAAATGTGGACCTGCTGGAGACCCTTCAGCCTGAGGAAGACTCCGTTTTCTTCATCTGTGATACACACCGACCTGTTGATGTGGTTGATGTCTATAATGACACACAGGTACAAATGTTCAGCATTTTATTTGCTCTAGTGCATCTTGTTATATATATATTCTTATTGTCAAATAAATGATTTGAACTGCAATAGATTAAGCTCCTGATAAAGCAAGATGATGACCTTGGTGTTCCGTCCTACGATGACATCTTCCGTAATGATGAGGAGGAGGATGAAGATGGCGATGATTCTGGAAATGAAAGTGATGGCAGTGAAGAGCCTTCTGGGAAACGAAGGCGATATGATGAGGCTCGTTTCTTAATGATGTCATGCATGTTATAAGCAGCCGGATTATTAATATTCAGATCCTCTAATGTATGTGTTAACTGATTCAGGATGCATTGGAAAGGAGAATAGAACGACAACGGGCCAGACGGGAATGGGAAGCTCGGAGGTCAGTAATTATGAACATAACAATCTCTCCATATCTGACACGTTTTTGTGTGTTAACTGCATTCTGAAGTGTGTTTGTGTTTGCAGGAGAGAGATTCTGTTTGATTACGAGCAGTATGAGTTTCATGGGACATCAGTGAGTAACTGTGGTCCTAAAGTATTTGTGACAGATTCATTTGAAGATGGTTTGATTGGTAACTAGGACTCTGCGATGGGGCTACAACATGATCAATGTATCAATGTCTTTAGGATTTTAACTATAGAAAATATAATTGTTGTACTAATGAATGTTGCTCTGAAATATGCACTAATCAATATAGCAATACATTGTGATTAACAGCATTTTTTTACATGCATATGTTTTGTGCTATGTTGGACATCAGTGTATTTCTAGATTATTGCGTCAGTGTTTTGAAAATTCAGAATTTGAATTTCTTTCAGTTTAAAAAATAATTATATATCAGATTATTTTACTTAATCTGAATCTATATAATTTATTTTGAGATTGCATGGGTTTGATCTGTATGGACATTTTGTGCATGTCTTAAAAGAAAAGATTACATGCTCTACTACATTTGTTGTACAACTTTGTATTGCATTTGTAAATATATTATTTATTAAATATTTGTCAATTATTAATTTCAGTGAATATTCAGTGTATCACTTAGTGCTACTGTTTGCTGCTTGAATAAGCGATACTTTTCTTAAAATTTGCAACCACTTTATTCTATTTTCAGGCAGCCTTGGTGATGTTCGAGCTGGCCTGGGTCATGTCTAAAGACACCAAAGACATGCTGTGGTGAGTTTCTTTCATATTACCTATAATAAGGCACTGTACAAAAAAAAACAACAACAACGGAAACAATTTAATTTAGGATTTGCTTTGAAATGATTTTCACTCAGAAATTGCTTGAGAATTTCATGATGACAAATTGACGAATTTAATTTAATGCTGAATTACCTAGAAGGATTGAAATCGTATTTGTACTCCAATAATCTTTGTGAAACCATTGTACAGTGTACATCAGTTCTCTGAACTGAACTCTGGCTCTTTGATTGGCAGGTGGAGTGTCATTGGAGTGACAGATCAGTGGGTTCATGATAAAATCCCACAGTAAGAAACTCACCAACATTGACCTCTGTGAAACATCTCTGATTTTCTCATGACTTCTGAAGCAAATGTTTCAAGTAACCTTGTTTCTTGTACAGCATGAAGTATGTGACAGACATCGCCACCCTGCAGCGCCACGTGTCCAGACACAACCACAGAAATGAGGATGAGGAGAACTCGCTGTCCGTTGACTGCATGAGGATCTCTTTTGAATACGAGTATCCTGCTTCATACCGTGATTAATTTGTGGTGTGAATGGGTGTTCAGACAGAAAGCTGGTGTACTACTGTTCAAAAACAGCATGTTGCAGTGTTTCATGACCTCATTATGTTAACCCTTGGACATATTATTGTTCTTTTTGCTAATTTTATGTAAAAATAAAAACATAATGGTGTGTTCTGTGCTCTAGCAAATGAGGGTTTTTCATGCATAAAGATAATGTGCACGATATACATTATACATGCTGCTGTATATCAAACTGAAGTAGTATGCTATTCTGAACATGCATGTGTGATGAGTGTGTTTGACCCTTGACCCCGCGTGTCAGTCTGATGCTGGTGTTATATCAGCACTGGTCTCTGTATGAGAGCATCTGTAACTCCTGCTACACGTCCTGCAGCTTTAAACTCTGGTCTATCAACGGACAGAAGAAACTCCAAGAGTTCCTGGCAGACATGGGGTGAGGGGACTAGTCTTCTTGCTCTTCTTAACTCACATAAAAATACTTTGGTTCATTTGTTTATGGTGTGCTAAAGTTATTTGATCACATGCATGGCATATTTTTTCCTGGTTAATCAAGGAAAAATCTTTCCTGGCTTCCAATACCTTATGATTTGAATATGATAAAGATGTTTAATTTATTAAAGTATTAATAGTTTATTGAGCAAAAACATTCATTTCGATGTTTAAGTCCTCACCCTCAAGTCATCCAAGATGTAGATGAGTTGTTTCTTCATCTGAAAAGCTTTGGAGAAATGTAGCATTGCATCACTTGTTCACCAATGGTTCCTCTGCAGTGAATGGGTGCCGTCAGAAAGAGAGTCCAAACAGCTGATAAAAACATCACAATAATCCACAAGTAATCCATACCACTCCAGACCATCAATTCATGTTTTAGGAAACAAATCCATTCTTCAGGGCTAAAATAAACGTCCTCCTAGCCATAATATTGCTTTCCCCAGTGAAAAAAGTCTCATCTGAATCAGGAGAGAAATATCCACAGATCTTACAGATTTACAAGCGAAAATGGTCCTAAACAAATTTATGGGTGAATTTTGATGAGAAAGAACAGCAGGGCATGGATTTTTTTCCACTTGTGGAAGTGTTGTTCTGGATTATGGTGGTTTAATATTAAAAAAACCTTGATGATGGATTTGTTTCTTACAAATACCCACAAGACATTAACTGATGGACTGGAGTGTTGTGGATTATGATATTTTTATCAGCTGTTTGGACTTTCATTCTGACGGCACCCATTCACTGCAGAGCATCCATTGATGAGCAAGTGATGCATGATTTTTTTGGGGGGTGGGGGGTGGGGGGGTGAACGAATGTTCAGTAAAATTGTATTATGTCGGTTTTATAATTTTGCTTCATCCTGTCAGGTTTTGGGGCTGAATATATCTTTAAAATTATTATTTCCTCCCCAGTCTCCCACTCAAGCAGGTGCGGCAGAAGTTTAACTCGATGGATATGACGATTAAAGAGAACCTGCGTAAAGTCATCGAGGAATCAGCCAATAAATTCAGGTGAGAGACAGTCAAATGAAAGATTTCTCTTGCAGCATTCAGTATCCATCATGTTTAATCATTTCATTTAGTATGAAAGACATCCGTGTGCAGACGTTCGCCGTTCACTTTGGCTTTAAGAACCGGTTCCTGGCCAGTGATTTAGTTCACGCTGCGGCCGCCCTGCTGGAGAACGTGGAGAAGGATGAAACACCAGCAGACAACTTCATCAAAGCTCTGGACTGTCTGTCCAGGTATGAAACCGGGTTATAGTAACTGTACAAAAACATTTTGTAAGGCTTCAGTCTGGTTTTTTAATGTCCGTGTTTACTCAGCGACTCTCTCGTTTCTCATCGGTGTCTCTGTAGGAGTAATCTGGAGCGGTTGCATCTAGGCATTGATCTGGCCAAGAAGAAACTGAAGGCCATTCAGCAGACGGTGGCGAGCTGCATCTGCACTAACCTCATCCTCTCACAGGGGCCTTTCCTCTACTGTCATTTACTGGAGGTAATCTTCAAGTGGAGCAGTTTTCCATCAAACTCTAAAAAATAGCATGGAAAAGCCCATTAATTGTAGTCTGTAATAAGTACAGCCCTGTCTTTTTAAAATGATTCGCTCCAGTGTTTTCGGTGTCTCTCAGCGTTTTGGTTCTCTGTGAATGCTCGTCCGTCTCTGCAAGCTTGCCAAACATTTAACCAAATTTGTAATTTAGATAAATGTCTGGTGTTAAAACATTTAAAAGCAGGAAATTAAAAACAACCATGAACACTTATATTGTCATTTTACTGTTGCTATGTAAAATAAGATTCTAATTCTTTTCTACTCTTGTGCAATAGTATTATTACTATAGTCATATTTATTGATTTGATATTTATAATAGTGCTGTCAAATGATTAATCGCATCCAAAACGAATGTTTTTGTTTGCATAAATTGGGTGTGTTCTGTGTATATTTATTACGTACATATAAATATATACACAGTATATATTTAGAAATATTTACAGGTATTTACATGTCTAAAGGCTATCTATATTAATTTAATTTATATTATAAATAAATATATTTAATATAAACAAATTACGTTTTTCTGAAATGTATACATGCATGTGTGTGTATTTACATATACATAATAAATATACACATTAAACACACATTATGCAAACAAAAACTTTTATTTTGGATGCAATTAATGACACAAATTTATAATTTAATAAAATAACAAATAAATAATTGTTATGAAGTACTCATATATTAATATAGTATAATCCTAATTTCTATAGGAACACATTTATAGATTTTAATTTTGTACTTTTTTGTAAAACAATAAAAAATATTTCTGATTATTATTTTAATTATTATTACTTGTCAACTCTGCCCAATACTCATGTTTTCCACAAAACAAAATGTTTATTTAAAAATGTTTATAATCATATTAGGACATTTTTATTTTGTTGTCAGTAATTATTTTATTGTGTTGAAACGAAGTCGTTTTTTTCTGTTTGTAGGGAACTCCAGATGTGAAGCTGTTTTCTAAACCTCTGGCTCTGACTCTTCTCTGCAAATATCTGCTCAAAGCGTTCGTCTGCTCTGTAAGTACATGTGGGCAAAAATACTGAATAAAAAAAGTAGTTTGATGTGATGTGTCTGAGGAGTTTGTCAGCAATCACACTAAGAAAACATCTTAAAGCTATGCACATTAAACACATGGCAGTTCTCATATGCATGTTTTTATTAGACGAGGAACAAACGCTGTAAGATCCTTCCATTGATAATGGCAGCTCCTCTGGACATGGAGAAGGGTACCGTGATTGTCCAGGGAATTTCTTTCAGAATCAGAAACGTCCGACAAGAAGAAGTGGGTTTGTTTAATATAGAGATGTTGTTACATGCACTTTTTTTCAGCTAATTCTAACTCCAATAATTTTTATTTTTAAGTTTCTTTGGCCGGGCTTTTGAAAAGGCAGCTGAGAGCACCAGCTCCAGAACTCTACACGATCATTTCTACACTTCAGGTAAGTCACTGCAGCACAGCATCATGGGAGGCGGTCTCACACACTGCATGTCAACCACTGGAGGGCAGAGCAGATCAGAGCTTCTGTGCCGTCTGTCTGCTCTTCTGATCAGGAGTTTGCTTTTTAATTTGCAATGAGTAGAAATGAAGAAAATGAGTAGAGAGAACACAAATACTGTGATGTTGGAAAACTTCAAAACAGTGTTATTTTAGTATAACCGAGATCTGTTTTCATTTTAATTATAGTAATGTATTTTTGTGTCTAGACTTTTTTTATTAGTGTTTTTTATGTAGCTGTTTTATTTATGGGGGCAGCGGTTCAATACACGTTTCTGTGTTTTTATGTCTTTTTCTTTCTTTTCTTTTTTTTTTGTGAATACAACATGTCACACTTTAAGACACCTGTGCCAAACTTAATTTGAAAGACAAATCGTGAATAAATTCTACTAATGTTAAATGGGAAAATGTGTGGAGGAATGACAGAACAGTTTGCATTAATCGTGCAATATTATAACACTTTAGTTATTTGACATGCATGTGAGATGCCGTTATATTCACTCGTTCTGTCAGCATCTCAGTTGATTTTCCCATCATTTCTGTCAGTTTGCTGCCAGATGCCTTCAGCTCTGCTAGGCCCCAAAACACACACACATGTTCACACATTCACACATGTGCATTTATCACCATGCCTCAACAGATTCTGAATCTCTGTCTCTCTCTCTGCAGTCATAGAGCTAAAGATGGAGGACAGGGGGAAGTTTCTGGATGCCCTCATCACCCTGTTGTCATAAAGACCCAATGCATGCTGGGAAGGATTGTCAAACTGCCCACAGAAACTCTGGACATGTGTGTGTTTTGATTCTGCAAAGAGACTCCCATCCACATGCACACTGTTGCTCCACAAGGGGAATTTCACAGCCCCTTGAGTAAATATGAGATTTACCGTGTTCTCAGTCAGTTTGGTGCCAAATACCTTCACTGACCTTCACCTTGACATTTATACCGTCTGCAGCCCTTCCTGAAGACTTCAGGATCATTTCAGAGATCAGCTGGTGTTTGGGTCGTGTGCTGCCAGACGTACAGGCCTGATTTTAACTGTTTTGTGTCTTGTCATTCAGTATGCATTTATGAGTGTTTTATATTAATTTAAATAAATTATATATAATCTTTTAAATGTCAAGTATTTAATTTGACTGGCATTACAATTATGGTTTCTCTTAGTTTTTTCTTTGTATGATTGTTTTATTATTATTATTAGTTGTACATTTGTTACCACATTTAAAAATTGTTTTTATTTTATTAAGCTTGACATAGAAAGTTGTCAGGATGAAACAGGATTTTTAAAAAAGGATTTGTTTTTTATCTATAATATCTATAATTTATTGAAGAAACCTGTTTCTAAAATGTTAAAAAAATAGGCCTGGTGATGTGTGCTGAAAAAAAAATAGATTAAACATGGCAAACATGTTTTTCTTTGATTAATATACTTAATATGTTAATTAATATGGACAACATCCTATTTTAGTCAAAACAATGAATTTAAGTTAAACAGCCTTTTTATAGAAACAAGCAGCTTTTTGCTTCACAAGACAATATTTAATGCACTGGAGTGTTATGAATTATTGTGATGTTATTATCAGCTGTTTGGACTCTCATTCTGACGGCACCCATTCACTGCAGAGCATCCATTGATGAGCAAGTGATGCAATCCTACATTTCTTCAAACCTGTTCTACTGAAGAAACAACTCCTCTATATCTTGGATGACCTGAAGGTGAGTACGTTTAAAGTAGATTTTCATGTTTTTGGTTAACTATTATTCCTTTTAATGGCTTTGTTTTGATGACAAACATTATACGTTTCCGGAAAGAAAATCACATTTTTGATTCTCTTTCAGTAAATATGATTTATTATCAATCGAACCTTTTCAAAGCTACTTTAATGTCACTTTTTTACTTTAATGGTATAAATATCAAAACACTTCCATTGTCCGTGCCGCTGTTTTCCACACGTTCCACTAAAAATCTCAAGTTTTGTTGAGTTTTTAAAAGTCAAACAGGTTTGGATGAGTAAATGTTGACTCCTTGATTTCTGGCTGAACTATCACTTTAAGTTGTGTTCCTGGTGCTAAGGACCGCATCCCCTCCTCTGATGAATGATTGGGTGGATGTGTTTATGTGTCATGGGTGATTATCAAAGCATGACTCAACTGTTTATCATCTTTGTCCTGTTCTCTTTTTTCCTCGCTCACGTTCTCACATCAGGTCCTGTATGTAGTATTACATTTACTCGATTCTTACTGTAAAATGTAATGGCTACTAACTCTAGTTATGTGCAGTAATTATAGTGATGCTGGCCTCGGAGTCGCTGTTTTTTCACTAAATGCTCTGTTGGAATGTAATGCACTGACCTATGAACACATCTCTTTTGTTTAAGATGACACCTACAAGAATTGATCTGTGCTGGACACTTTTATTATCAACATGAGTCTTTCTTTGGTTTTGTGGCATGTAGCCGTTCTGTTGTTTTCTTCTCTCAGTCTGTTCTTGACCGGTTTGATCTTGTGAGGATTAACTGCTCTGGATAACCATGAACAATAGAAGTCATCTGTGTGTGGCAGTATCACACCGTGTGTGTGTGTGTGTGTGTGTGTGTGTGTGTGTGTGTGTGTGTGGTGTGTGTGTGTGTGTGTGTGTGTGTGTGTGTGTGTGTGTGTGTGATTCTTCATCTCTTTTGGGTGGGCTTCATCCGTTCAGACTTTATACTCTTTCATACATGACTGTTAGAAAGTTTTTTTTGCCGTTGTTGTTTTTCCCCCAAAGGAAATTAATACTTTCATTCAGTAAGGATGCATTAAACTGATCAAAAGAGAGAGTTGAGACATGTATAATATAACAAAAGATTTCTGTTTCAAATTAATGCTGATAAATGTCAATGTTAACCTTATATTCATTAAAATAAAAATGTATCACAGTTTCCAATAAATATATACCAGCAGAACAACTGTTTTCAACATTGATCATAATCAGAGGTTTCTTGAGCAGCAAATCATTATAATGATTTCTGAAGATCATGTGACACTGAAGGCTGTAATGATGCTGAAAGTACAACTTTGCATCACAGAAATAAATTATTTTTTTCAATATATTCACATAGAAAACAGTTATTTGACATTGTAATATTTCACAATATTTAACTTTTTTCAATAAAATAAAATAATTCAAATAAATGCATACTTATTAAAAAATAATAATAATCTTACAGACCAATAGTGTAGTTCGTGGCTTTTAAAGATCTTTTTTATTTAAGCATTAGTTTTGTCAAATGTGAAATGTTCATACAGTAAGTATATAGGGCTATAAAACAAAGAATGAATGTCGAGAGCAGTTCAACTGATTTGATAAAACATGTTTGAGTTCATATTGAGATCTCTGAATTTGGAATACAGACTTTGGGATCTTGGCAAATCTATGCACAGTTTGAGATGTTTTTAAGATCTCTTCAGAGGCATACATGGGATTACATGGGTTTTTCTTAAGGAATATCTGCACTCCTAAAACTAAAGATTCTTTACTGGCATTTATGGTTTTATAAAGAACCTTTAACATCCATGGAACTTTTACATTTGCATAAAACATCCGTTATAGAGAAAAAAACGTTCTTTAGATTATTTAAATTGTTGCTGTTCACTGAAAGGTTCTTCGGGGGAATTTTCCCCATTGGGAACCCTTTTTTATTTTTGAGAGATAAAGAAGCAGGAAGAATCGGCAAAGGCTTCCAACTGCTCTCATCTTGATTTAGAAATAGTTGAGATGTTAAAGAGATCTCTGGTGATTTTTCTTGCAGGTGTGTGTGAGTGAACATGCTCTGAATAATACCAGAAAAGACCAATCCCACAGCAGCCAATTAAAATGCTGTGCAACTGAGAAGACAATTTCCTGTGGGCGAGTCCGTGTATGTGTGTGTGTGTGTCCATGCTCTCTTAAATTAGGGGAATTTTGTTCCTTTTGTTGTAATGAAAAGCTGGACATCTCAAATCTAAGAAAATCAGACGTCTAAAGCAGAATAAAGCCATCTCATATAACCGAGACTGTGTCCATAAGCTGGTGTCGCAGCAGGAGGTCAGACTCTCGTCCAGTTCATTTACTTTCAACCTGCACACATTCCATATTTCATTAAGAACATTCCAGAATCATTCCCAGACATTCCGGAACCTGCAGGGTTCAGTCACCGCTGTCACTCAGTGTTACCATCACAAATGAGATTTACTATTGTTGCTGGTAAATAACTCCAATACTGTCCTGTATCCTTCTAATCTGTATCCTCGAGAGTTTCAGAAGAGATCTCAGCCATGTCTCAAACTCTGCTCAGATTTCACAAGATCCCAAAGGCTGCTATCCACATTATAGGAACTCAAATTTTGTGTTTTAAATTCTTCCAGGAGAAAATGAACTGAGCTATTCTTCACATGATAGTATTTTTTTAAGTTTATAGGTGCTTTATTTTTATTACAAATTAAGTTTGAGTAATTATGTGTACGTAAAGAAAAAAGTAATTGCAAATTTTTATCTCGCAATTCAGGTTTTCTTTTCTGTTTCCACCATGGATTAAATAATTACAACTTTTTTTTTATCTTAATAATTGACTTTTTTTGCCCTCAGATTTAAGAATTTTAAGTTTGAATCTCACAATTCTAAGAAACAAAATAAAAATAAATTATGAATATTCAGAACTGTGAGAAAGTGTGAACTTCGAGTTTACATCTCAATCATCACAAGCTCATATCCTTAAATTCTGACTTCTTTTTTCAGAATTGCATGGGGGGAGAAATGAGGGAAATTCACAATTACCTTGTTTTTTATGTGCTGGGAAACAGGTTTCAATCATTTTTTTAGTTAGATGCCAAGAAAACATTTCTAATTTCTGTTTGCATTTTTTAAATACATTTTTAAACTACGATTTATAGTTTATTTTATTTCCGCTTTATTTCAATAACTGAAAACAACTAATAGTTTTAGTTAACAATAACACTGTTGACTCATCTGTGTTTTATTTCTCTTAAGAAATTGTAATAACTAATTGTACATCTTAGGATTTTATTAAAATACAATGAAATAATAAGTGCAATCTATTCAGCACTGGTCAAATGAGACGCAGTTTATATCATAAAATCAGATGTAAAGAGGACCTGAGACAAAATTAATACTTACTTAAACTGAGAAAATAAAATGTCCTCATTCTTGCACAGGACCTAGTTGCATGTCATTTTCCTTGATTATGATGACACTCCCCAGTTTAAGGCATAATTAGGCACTCATACACACATCATCATGCCCCTCCTCATTAACTTCCTTCCTGTTTCCTGTCCAGCTGACCCTTGAACAGGAAGTCTGATGATTCTGCTGAACTATAACAGTTTGGCCTCATAATCGACCTAAAAAAAACTAAACCTAACCTTACCCAGAATTTATTCCTAAAATCAGTGGGAATAATACCTGATTAACAAGGGTGTAGAAGCTAACTCTGATTGTAAGCCTAAAACAGATATTTCCTGAAAAGTTCTATCTCAGTTCTGATTGGTTGATTGGAATGTTGTTCCAGGATCAACAAGGATGTTGATCCAGGAACATGTTGTACTTTTTGAAATCACGCTTGCTGATCATTTGATTGACAGCTAGAGTGTAGACGGTGATTAATCCGTGAGTCAGAGTGAGGGGTTGGTCACCACGGACCATGGTGATGGTGAGGTTGATGACATCACAACAGATCCATTAGGGAAGCTGAAAATGACACCTGACCTTTGGAGAGCAGAGGTCAGCGCAGGCGTCATGAGAACCTGTCGTGTGACAGAAAGAAATGCGTGAACATGAGTATGTTTAAACCGTCACGTGGCAGATGCATTAAAGAAATGTTTCAGGTTACAAATATCTTAAAGGGACAGTTCACCGAAAAATTAGTTACTTTCTTCGGTTGAACACAAAGGACGATATTTTAAGTAATGTTGGTAATGAAACAGTTGGTAAATTTTACATAAACGTACATTTTTCCAACCAAACACCGTTGTTTTTGTAACTTTTTTTTTTTCGAAACGGAAAGCTATGCATCCGTTATTTGACTTTTTACTGACAGGAAAACTATAAAAGCAACTCATTTATGCTCTTTCTTTATTATACTTTTTTTTTATTTATAATTTCTTTATTTTCTCACCATTTCATTTAAAATGTTTTTTTAATGAATATTTTAGTGTTATCTTCTGTCTTTTTACAGTAAAAATATGTTTACGAAATAAATTATTTAATCTAATGCAGTTAGGTTCATTAAGTCATATTAAAAAATATTTATATTTGACTTGATTCGATCAGTTAGTTTCAGGCCATATTTTTAAGTCTACTTGAGTTTTACTAAAATGAAAACGAAAACCATAAAAACTTTTTTTTTTTTTTTTTTTTGGAAATTATAGTTGACTAGAAAAAAAAAGATACTGTGTATATATTTTGTGTGTATTTAAACCTCATTTGTTTGTAAAAAAAAAAATGGAATACAACTGAAGAAATGTAAAAAACACAAAAAGATTTGTAAAACTTTAACTAAAATTAAAAAGTAAAACTAAAAGTATCTCTTCGGTACACTGTGATGTAAAATAATGATCTACAATCATTGTGTATTGGTTTATAATAAGATGATTTCAATATGTGAGATGTGTTTGTTTATGTCAGTATGTGTGTGGGGTGAGAGGTTATTCTTTCGTCACGTTCTGGTTCCTCGTTTCTCTCTCTCTCCCATCCGTGTCTTGGAATGTCTGCCGACGGATCTTCCATTGTCCTCATCCATATGGCCACATTATGGGGTCCTGTCACCAGGCAACTGCAGGTTCTTTAGCGGTTACCATGACGAAGATTCTTTAATGACGTCGTCGCTGCCCCCATGCGCCTCTCTTCTTTATGGATGGAAGGTCCTTTTAAAAAAGTCTGGCACCTCCCCCGAGTACCCACCCAAAACACACACACACACACACAGTCACACACACACACACACACACTTGTTACTCAGCCTCGTAACCTCCTTAGTTTCCAAAGGGTGACTGGAACTAACAATCCCACAATGGCGGCTGAAAGAGCTGGTGTGGATATTCATACAGACTCTATTGTGTTGGAGACTGAGAGAGGAGGGTCGGGGGAAGCAGTGCTGTTAACAAACCCATAAACTACAGACACACAGAACACAAGAGTTTGTGCTAGAAAATGCTCGGTCAAATAATCTAAGAAATGGCTTCAGATGGCAACAAAATTGTATGTAGTTATTTAAGTGTAGAAATTTAGAAATTGTTGCAAACTAAAAACTTTACTTAAATATATGATTTTTTTTTTTTCATACCATTTTTTCCGAATTTAGCAATTATTGCCAAGTAAACACCTGATATATCATTTGTAGGTTTCTTTTCATTTCTTTTTTGGAAAGAAAACGTATGGATTTTTTAAATCTATTTTTTGGAATTAATATGTTAATGCAAACTAAAAATGTGATAAATTATTTAGTGTTTTTTTCTATTTGATTTAATGTAAAGAAACATGGATTTTTATATAATTTTTTCTAATGTATATAAACTATAATTCTAACAAAAAATTGTTTTTTTTTTATTTTATTGTATAAAAATTGGTGCACTGCCAGTGAAAGTTGGCAGTGCAAACAAAAATCAAATGGCCTAACTGTGCTTTGTTGAGTGGCCATATGGCCGAGAAACAAGGTTTTGGAGACCCAGACAACAGTTGCACTTTACATCTGACTGTACTCACTTTTTCTTTAATAACCACCCAGCTTAAAATACTTACAAGAGCTCATTTGAATAAATTGGTAAGAACCTTTGTGGTAACTTCAATGACTGATAAGCCTTCATGACCTTGTTTAGCATCAAAACTAGTTAAGAAGCAAACTTACAGTCCAGAAACCACATTTTATACTAAAGTTATAGAACATATAAAAGGCTTCCACAACCTGATATTGTGCTTGAGGTGACCGTGTACATCACAACTATAACCAGAGGCATCAAACAAGAACACAAACATTGTGTCAAAACTGTAAATGTTTATTCCAAACAACATTCATTCAAGAATTCAAAGACAATTAAAAAAAGCAAAATACAATGAACATTTCATACAAGCTGAATAGACTAGAGTTCTTGAGTTCAAGAAACATGAAGATGCCCATCCATGAAGACACTAACTGGCAGGATATTCCCAAAAATTTTTTGGACCTTTTCCATAGTGGACCGAGATCCTGCTGGACTGTATTTCTCAAGTGGCCTTGTTCAGCTCTGATGAGCGTCTGTGGACGGGTGACTTATGATTAATTGATCCGTCAGGAATCGCTTCAGTTTTCCAGCTGTTTCTCCAAGCATTTAAGAGTCTCTGCAAATGTGCTGAAGCAGATTCCTCTACACACTAAAACATCGGTAAGCATCACAACAGCTACAGCTAACTTAATGCTTTTAGTCTTTGACAAACTTTTACAATCTCACAAACTGCTCCAGGTACCTAAAAGAGATCTGTTGTCAGATTATAACTTCTCTTTCACTCAAGAATATCCCCGATAGGTTTGAAACAGCATTTTAAACAAAAGCAAAACACTTTATACTAACTTTCATTTTGAAAACAAACATTAAATAGGCTTAACAGATCATAGTTTATGCACATTCATTTATATGAATGTATCAACTCAGGAATTAATAGTAAATATTACAATTATTTACAAAGACATTAAACAATGTTTTATTTTCTCAGAAAAATCATGCTTTTCATTAATTAAATACATTTCAGCCAATCAGTCCAAAATGCTTTAAAAAATACAAAAAAAATACAGGCAGGTAACACTACTGTAAGGTTGTATGAATTAAAATACAGTAATTTGTTGTTTGCTCATGTTAGTTTACAGTGCATTAACTAATGTTAAACATTTTAATAATGCATGTAGAAATATTGTATATTTTTAGCTCATGTTAACTAAAGTAGTTAACTGATGTTTACCACTGAACCTTATTCTAAAATGTTACCAACAGGCATATATAAAAAATTATATAATGTTTAACAAATCAGTAGTGAATGCACATTCAAATATGAATACTGAACGATTCAGAACTATTTCAAAGCATTGTGATGATCTGTTAAGCACTGCATAATGTTTGTGTTACTATTGTTGAAAGTTATTATAAAACGTCAACCTTTCAGAAATGCATAAGCTATCCACAAAACTTTCGCGTTAAATAAAAACATGGATCCAATCAGTAGTCCACGAGATGCTTTAAAAAAAAGAAGAAGAACCTAAACATCTGCAGGTGCAACACTCAAGAACGCACAAACTTGTGTAAACGAGTCCAAACAGCGTCTAAACGTAATTCCTCTTGTCATAGTCCCCGTTGGATGTTGCTCTTTTGGTGGGCGCGTATTTGGCCGAGTAGCCTGTGTTTTCAGAGGACGGACACGAGCAGCAGAGCATGCCTCCCCCGAGCAGAAGCATCGCGGTGGCCGCCCAGCCGATGTAGAGCGCCGAGCCGATCTCCCGCTTCTGGGACGCCATAACCTGAGGGTTGTAGAAGTCGGAGATGATGTTGTTGGCCATCCAGCACAGGGGCACGAGCACGAATATGCCACTGATGATGTAGATGACGCCTCCGACGTTTACCACGCGCGCCTTGACGCTCTCCGTCTTGATGCAGTTGGTGCACTGCGCGCCGGCGATCACCACCATCAGCCCCACGACGCACAAGACGGACGAGACGACCGTGAGCGCGCGCGCGGCTTGGAGGTCGTGGCTGAGCGCGAGCATGGAGTCGTGCACCTTGCACTGCATCTGACCGGTGCTCTGCACGGCGCACGACATCCACAGGCCTTCCCAGATGGTCTGCGCCACCACGATGTTGGCTTCGACGAAGGCGGTCACCTTCCAGGCGGGCAGCCCGCAGGCGGTCATCTCCAAGAGCGTGCCGAAGACGCACAGAGTCAGACCCAGGAGCTCCAGAGCCGCGGAGGCCATCTCTATTATTCCTCAGATAGATCTGCACACCTGTTGAGGGATGTTTAGAAAGGCTGCGTTCCTCTCCAGAGTCTTCAGCCTTAGGTTTTCCTTTCTTCTAACCAAAGTGTACTCGTTTTCAGAACTCGTTTTCTTTCTTTTTTTTGTCTTGCGTCTCCAAATGTTTCTATTCAATGTTTTTTCTTCTTCTTCTCTTTATCTTTCTCGCTCTTAAATCGATCAAAAAATTGAAGTGCCTTGATCAGGTGGACAGCATCTCTTCTCTGCGTCTCTTCTGCGCTTTGACTAACGGACTTTTCTGGACAGAGAATAAGTGGAGTGGAATAATAGCAGCACGCCAAGAGGAGGGGTGTGTGTGTGTTTAGGACTGAAGTAAAACTTTTATCCAATCGCAGGACGGAGCATCTGTTGCTCGCCAATGATCATGCGGAGAAGCTGTGCGTTTGAGTTTGAGGGCTTTATCAATGAATAAAACAGGTTTACTTGTTAAGGATTTATTTTGAAACTCTTCAAGGACTCTCAAATCGGAAAGCCACCAGAACTATGGATATGCTCAAATAACTAACCTCCTTCTTTATATTGTGATTATTTATGTATAGCCTACGCTTCTTGTTACTTTTTTTTTAATTATAAATGTCGTGTTTGTAATTTTCTGTAATATTTAGAATGTTAAATGTTCAGCATATACAATAAAAAACATTTTGCTTTAATTTCTTATAAAAACAACTATACAAAATACTATTCAAATATAATGCCACTATGTATACGTTAAGTCAGCACCTAAACAAATACAAACATAATATAAAACTACTTTTAATATAAACAAAACTTTAAAATCGCTCATAAATAACACACACACACACATATATATATATATTGTCACAAGTCTTGAAGCGTGTTTAGACATGTTCGCTGAAAGCACTGGAAACTGTGACCTAACGCCGCCATCTTGGCTCGAAATCTCCTCTCTTTCGCCGCTCCCTCGCATTGCTATTTGAGCCTTAATGGTTTCCGTTGCGCCGGGATCTCGTAGGCATTATGGGATAAGGGCGAAATTGTAGCGGTTTCCGGATTCCCTGGATTGGCCTGCTGGGAAGAAAGAAAACAAGGGTGGTGGGGAAAAAAACCTCCAGGTTTTTGAGTTGTATCACGCGTTTATACCAGGTAAGGGCTTCTAGCGGATGAAAAGTTAGTTAAAGTTTCTTCGCGTTTGTATCCGGAAGTGATGAATCACTTTGTATCAACTGCTGTGTGACTCAAGTAACTGTTGTATGTCAAAGTTGATACAAAGTTGCACTGAGAAGAAATTTGATTAAATAATACAGCTGTATCACTCGACAGCCTTCTTGGTTTCTCAGTTTGAAACTGTAAGATAACACACATGTTTTGTTTTATCGCGGGAGTGTCAGTTTTAGATGTGCTACGTGCACTGAATGAAGAACGTTAACTCAAGCAGGGTGTGGAAGAGGAGGAGGTGTTTTCACTTAAAAACGAGGTGCTATAAAAATGTATACCCAAGGTTATCTGTTGTTTCATTTATAAATTACATTGGAATTTGGCACCATGTGAATTCAGAGACGTGTTGCTCCGAAAGGGCTTTGGGGGAGTCGAGGAGCTGATGGCCAGAGTTTGACAGCAGCACATTTCAAGTTTAATAGCACGTTCCCCGCCTGGAACCAGCCTCCACACTTTAACATGGAGCCAACAGCTCGTGCCTGAGTCAGTTTTTTTGTTATTTATCATTTGTTATATTATTCATAGTTTTTTTTAAAACACTTTTGTATCTTATAAAGAGAACATTCTGAACCTTTTTCTAAACTAATGATATAATATGCATGTTTATGTAAATTAGATATGTGATTATTGCTTAAATTCAAATATTACTGTTATATAATTACAGTTGTAATATATTTTTGAACATCTATGTTCCAAATGCTATGGAGTGCATTAGTCAAAATTATATAATGTGATGATTAAATTAGCAAAATACAGCATAAGAAATGAATATTTACTATAAATGTAGTACTATAGTGTAAAACACTAGTCCAAAACAGTTTCTGTTGAGTCTCAGAGGGCAAAATATTAACATTTTACTAACGTTCCAATTATGACAACGTTATTTCTGAATATTCTTTGAACGTTACAACATCAAAAAAAAAGGTTTAAAAATGTTTCTGAAAAAAGAATAATTTTTGCATTAGCAAGGAATAAAAAATATTTATATGCAATATAGGCCCAGGCGGCTCTAAACGAACGTTTGTTCATAACCTTGAGAGAACCTTACCAGAACGTTTAACTGTTAGCTGGGTATTTATAAAACAATATCAGTTTTTTTCCGTCAAACTGAATAAGAGAACTTCAGGCAGCTTGTATGTGTCAGAATGATATGTTAAAATAACCCTGAACCATAGTAGATAGAAGTGGCCTGAAAGGAAATCCCCGATTTATAATGAGCAGGATTTGGGCTTTTGGCAAGATGTGTGACAAGTAAACAAGATGAGTTCCTAAATGACTTCTTCATTATGAAGGACTATTAACTGTTTCAGATGAGAGTTACTTTTCTCTTTTATTGTGCAAATGTGCTTTTTTAGTGTCTTTAGTGTGCCTTTAGCAGTCCAATATAGGTTTGCATTGAATTTTTTTGACTCTTAGGTGTTGTTTATATCATATATAGGACACATTTTAGCATGTTTTATTCAGAGAAGAGGAGAAATGATTCAAAGCTAGTGTTTATTTCATTTTTTTTTGTTCTAATTTGTGTAAAAGATAAACTATTTGAAGATGGAACAAAATGGATGTGAAACTTAAATCTGATTAAATGTGTAAAATGTTCAAATATGACTTAATGTTTCACATAATGATGATTTATCACAAATTTAGAAGTTTGGTGCTGGTGAGATTTTTTAATGCCTTTGAAAGATGTCCAAAGCTGCGTTTATTTACTCATACAGTAAAATCAGTAATATTGTGATATAATATTACAATATAAAGAACAGTTTTCTTTTTAAAAAATATTTTAAACTGTGATTTATTCCTGTGATGCAAAGTTGTATTTTCAGCATCTTTACTCCAGTCTTCAGTGTCACATGATCTTCAGAAATCATTCTAATAAACCGATTTTAAAACATTTCTTATTATTATCAATGTTGAAAACAGTTGTGCAGCTTCATATTTTTATGAAACACGATCCATTTTTTTTCTTTATTAATGCATAGAAAGTAAAAAATAGAATTTATTTATTTTTAGTGTTATTTCTAACACTAATCTTTACTCTCACTTTTTTGTATTTTGCTCAATCAGTTACTATTTGAAAGCATATAACATGCATTATGCATGGACAAGGCTGTCGCTGGACACTCCACTGTTCATTGGATAATCTTGAAATGGTCAGTTAATCTGCAATATTGCTAGTTTAAAGTAAACTCTTTAACTCCGATAGCTAGGACTGTCTCTGCCATCTTGACTCTGTTTTCACATCTCATCCGCACTCCTGTCCTGTAGAGATGTGTCACTTCCGCTTCCGTTGGAAAGTGATTCCGTCCTTTGTCTTGAAAATCATTCATCAATACACCATTGATGCCGGAGTCACTCTTCAGAGGTGAAGCCAATTGCACCATTCAGTCATAAACACAAGTGTTGCTTTGAACGGTAGTTTGGTTGTGAAGCAGCGACTGACTGTATATATGAGGCGTCTCACGAGCTTACAATCCACATAAGCTCTGTCAGGAATTCTGTTAAGAACCTCAAAACCATTTTTCCCTTTATTGTAAAAACGGTAAAACTCTTAAGTCAGGTCACAACCTACAAAAGAGTTAGGTAGAGTTGAAAGCTGGTGTGCTTGGTAAATCTTTTCTTGGTTTTGAAGTTTAATGTACGTGTTAATGCAAAAAAATCACCCTCGGCGTAACCGCTGCGCTGATAATGAGGCCACTTGATTAATCTGCAATGAGTTTATCCTTGCTATAATTCCCAGCCAGCAATAACAAGACCTCCCAGAGTGTGTGTGTGTGTGTGTGTGTGTGATCAAATAGGGATTGCAGTGTCCTGTATTATAAACGCAGCACTGCTACACCCACGATCTGACATTTATCCTAAATTAGTTTCTGTACTTTCCTGAAGAACACTTTGACTCTTGATTTTTCCTGTCTCAGAGCAGAAACAGTCATGATCATAAAAGTGTAGACTAGAGCTCAGTTCAGCCTTCTTCCTTGTTTAGTACTTATTTTGTGTAAATAAGGTCAGAGTCAATTGGAAACGAAACCTAAATATGATTTGACATTGTGTGAAATGTTAAAATACTCACATTTCGAAGCATGATGATTTTAGTTTTTTTCGTAAACACATTTTTAAAGAAGTCTCATTCACTCACCAAGGCTGCATATATTTGATTAAATTATTGCAGTAAAAACAGCAATATTGTGAAATATTATTGCAATTGAAACAATTTCTATTGGAATATATTGTAAAATGTAATTTATTCTTGTAATGCAATGCACGTTTGTCCTGTTTTGGGAGTAGAAACATAAAAAAGGAAGAACACAATTCGACCTTCTTTTTGTTTTGTACTTATTTGGTGTAGGCCTATATAAGAATAGAAAAAAATGGAAATGAAACCTTAATCTGATTAAACATTGTGTAAATTATTCACACATTCACAACTTTTTTGAATAACACAAAATTTAAGTAAACGTGTACACATTTTTTAATGTTTATTTTTTAAATAGGCTCTTCTGCTTACCTTAGCTGCATTTATTTGATTATAAATACAGTAAAATCAGTAATATTGTCAAAAGTTATTGCAATTATTGCACTTTAAAATAATATATAAAATATACTGAATATGATATTTTTTCCTGTTATGCAAAGCGGAATTTCTTACTTGAGTAAAAACGAAATTTTACTAAACAGTGTTTAAATGTTTTCAAAGAATTATTGTTTTTGAATAGCACACATATAATACAATTTAAAAGTTTGAGGTTGGTAAGGTTTTGTTTGTTTTTAGTCTCTTCTGCTCTCCATTTATTTAACCAAAAATAACCAAACACATGATGACCTTAAGCACACTATCTCTGAACTGAACACCCTTTCACCCGAAGCCCATGAAGTACACCTGTGTGTGTGTGCTCTCATTTATGGGGAGTGGTGAAAATGTAGGAAAGCGTTTCCAGGAAGATTAAAGATAAACAGCATTGTTCCTTCCCTGTCGTCACCCCTCGTTCCGCTCTTCATGTCTGACACACTCCAGCGTCTCCAGAACAGTTTGTTCCCCATCAACGTCATCAGATCTGATACAGAGTGTGTCAGAGCTTCAATCATTAGTGTTTCATGCTTTCATTGAACGTGAATGTTTCTTTTGACTGGAATGTGAAGTATAGTCATTTTATTGGCCATTTGCTGCATTTAAGATTCAGTGACCAGCTTTTTTTTTTTGGAATTTTGATTTATTTGTTTATTTGTTGTGTTCTGAGAGAAGATTGTGTAAATGTAACTATTATTTCATTTTGAAACAACATACACTGCTGTTCAAAGGTTTGGGGTCATGAAGATTTGTTTTAAATAAATGAATAGTTTACTTCAGCGAGGATGCATTAAATTGAGCAAAAGACAGTATTAATATTACAAAAGATAAATTTTTTTCAAATAAATGCAGTTTTTGTGAACTATTGACTACAAATATATCACAGTTTCCAGAAAAATATGAAGCAGCACAACTGTTTTCAAAATTGATAATAATCAGAAATGTTTTTTGAGCTTCAAATCAGCATATTGATCAGAAATTGACAGTGACACTGAAGACTGGAGTAATAGCTTTTTATGTTTAGTTTTTAGTTTTTGTTTTCTTTTATGGAGTAGGTTTTCAACATTTTTTGCATTATCGTAGCCACCCTGTTCTTTAGATATTTAAGATAAATCTATAAGGAATTCCAAAAGACTTATTTAGTTTTTTCAATGTTTGTTCTTTATTTAGTTGTGTTGTCAGACGGAAACAAAATGTCGCAGTCTGGAGAAAAAGGAAAGGTAAGAGTCCCACACTTGTTTAATACTAAAATGTGTAATTGTTTTGTATATTAAAATATTTAATGTTCATAGTCACTATAATTAAGTCAATTGTCAATTTCTGACTTAACCAATGAAGGGAGTGTTAGGAAAATCTGTTGTTGTTATTATTATAATTATTTTGTTATTCTATTTGGTTCCCCAAAAGTTACACCCTTCACCTTTAAGTATTGAACGTTTCCGTATTAAACTTTATTGTGTGCTTCTAGTTCCCTGATGCTGCAGGATATGTGGGATTTGCCAACCTGCCCAATCAGGTTCACAGGAAGTCTGTGAAGAAAGGCTTTGAGTTTACACTGATGGTAGTCGGTGAGGAGCATATAAACACACACACATTCCCACAGACAGACAGACAGACACGGTGCTTTTAACCTGGTGTTATTTGTCATCTTAGGAGAGTCTGGTCTTGGTAAATCAACCCTGATCAACAGCCTCTTCCTGACTGACCTTTACCCAGAGCGCCATATACCTGGAGCGGCAGGTAAAACACACACACACACACGGCTCTCCTGAGGTCTTCATTAACTCTACAGGATATTGTGTCCAAGACTGAAATGTTCCCTTGCAGTCATGAGATTGAACCTCATTTTGACCCCAAAAATGTGAACACTCACACATAAAACTGTCTGAATGCCATTACATGAGATAAAATATCAAAGAATGCTTTAGTTGCAAGGTTTACAAAAGGTCTTAAAAGTCATAATTCACCATTCTACAAATTAAAGCTTTAAAAAGTTCTTAAATCAGGGCTGAAAGTCTGAAGTTCATCGCGTTTATGCCTAAAATAAGAACAAATATCTGTCAGAAGGGGACTGTATGTAAAGTTTTTTCCCTTTAAATTTCCTTTACATGGTCTTATATGGATAATATAATAATATATTGCATATTTTGTCTAATCCAGTAAAGTAAGACATTTTTAAGTGTGCCTTAGGGCGGGCGTACACGGTGCGAATTCGGATGGTCGGAAGATCGTATGTCCACGCACACGGCACGATTGAGTTTATCTGAAAATCGTACGGACGAGATGATATACGACACGATTTTACAACCTGCGAATTCCAGAAGCAATCGCACGAAGTTGATAGACGCGTTCGACTTGAAGCAGCGCTGCACGCACAGAAGGATCACTGTATGACATTACCGCGAGAGCGATAAGAGAGCACACATATCCAATGCTTTCGAATCGCTCTCGCGGTACTTTGATGTCATACAGGTGATCATTCTGTGCAGCGCTGCTTCAAGTGGAACGCGCCTAATATAACTGCTCTCCCTCTCTCATAACTGCATATAAAATATTGATACGAGCCGTGACTGTTTCCTACACGTACAGGTTATTTTTCAGCAATAGGAAACCGGGACATTTGGTTACCCTGTGTGTGTGTTCTTGTATATGGTTTATAAATATCTGAAATGGGTATTAAAATGTAAACATGGTTTATAAGGACAATTACTGTGCCCTCGTAAACCAAATGGCTTTAAAAAATACTATACGGTGTTTAATAGAAAATTTAAACATGCATTTTCCATGATGGATAGAGGTAGTGTATGGGGATATACAGTATAGAATACCGTTACGTTTATGGAGAGTCCCTGTAAACTACATATGCGTGTGTGAGAGAGAGAGGGAGAGAGAGAGAAGGCATTGGAATACGTTGCTAGAAACATCATACAGCGCTCGCTGTTGCTGACAGACTTCAGCTGCCGTCTTCGTCTTTCTTCTTCTGTGGTTTTCGTAGTTCGTGATTGGTCAACTTCAGATAAATCAACAAATCGGCTCGTTCAACTGCACAAATGGCACGAATTCAAACCGATAGCTCACAAACTTTTTAGACATGTTTAAAAATGATCGGGAGGTCGGGAAGTGCTCGTAAGCCACTCTGCTCGGCTGGTAATTCATCGCAAATGATACGAGCCGCGACCATACGAGAATACGCGATTTCCACACGATTGAAAAAAATCGCATGCGAACTCGTACGACAGAAAAAATCGCACCGTGTACGCCCGCCTTTAAATGTCCAAATGCAAGAGATATTTTCATAATATATTTATAATAAATCAGGTCATTTTTAAAGTTTTGTCTTCAGCATGATGCTGCTCCCAGTGGAATGCAAAAAATTTCTGATTTAGATGCTCTTTGCATGTAAAATCCCCTTAAATCCTCTGTTGAGCACTTTGTGTGTGTAAGCTCTGTAGAGTAAAAGTTTGTTTTTAACAAAGTAATCCCATCGGTAGCCCAGGGCCTCCTCCCAAAGGTTCTCAGAAAATCTCATTAATCATTTTCACAGTGCATCAATAAATCATTAGTATTTTAAGTTTGATTCATCTCGATGCTCTTCCTCAACTGTTTCTCTTTCTTTTTCTGTGAATATGTGTGTTTTTGTTCTGATGGGATGTTTTTGTTCTTGCAGAGAAGATTGAGCGCACGGTCCAGATTGAAGCGTCCACGGTGGAAATCGAGGAGAGGGGTGTGAAGCTCCGCCTCACTGTGGTGGACACGCCCGGATACGGAGACGCCATCAACAGCCAGGACTGGTCAGACCAAACATCTAGAGACAGCTTCAGTTAGAAGAATCAAAAGAATATTTTAGATTTATTTGAAATTAGTTTATTGTTATTTTATAATTCTAAAAGTCGTACGTCATTGTAATTAGCTTTTTTAAATATAAAAACAATTTTGGGTATGTTCTCATTTAAGATAAGAATTAGTGTGTTCATTAGGTCAGAAACCAATGGGTGTGGAGAGTCATATATTTATTTCCAAATTTGACGTTCTTTATGATTACGTCAGCTGTCCCATGCATTTTAATTTTCCCTGTAAATTATTGGTGGTAGATAATGACTGGATATTTGCAAAGCACAGTATACCTGCTGTAAATATATGCTGTTGCAGTTCGAAACATGATATGCTTACATTTGCTTAAAATGTAGTGGCATTTACAGTGTTTCTGTGTTGCATTATTACATTAGTCCATATGTGACCCTGGAGCACAAGTCCAGTCTTAAGTCTCTGGGGTATAATTGTAGCTATAGCCAAAAATACATTGTATGGGTTAATATTATTGATTTTTCTTTTATGCCAAAAATTATTTGGATATAAAGTAAAGATCATGTTCCATGACGATATTTTGTAAATTTCCTACTGTAAATATATCAAAACTTAATTTTTGATTAGTAATATGCATTGCTAAGAACTTCATCTTGACAACTTTAAAGATGATTTTCTCAAACTTTAGATTTTTTTTGCTCTCTCAAATTCCAGATTTTCAAATAGTTGTATCTCGGCCAAATATTGTCCGATCCTAACAAACCATACATCAATGCAAAGCTTGTTTATTCATGCTTTTATGCTTTTAGATGATGTATAAATCTCAATTTCGAAAAATTTACCCTTATGAGTGGTTTTGTGGTCCAGGATCACAAATTACATTTTATTACTTCTCATTACTCTCTTGTACAGGATTGGACACATTTCTTAGCATTTTGACGGCTAAGTCATACTTCTGAGCTTCATTACTCTAGATAACCAAACATTAAAGCACCCTTTTTTATTGTTTTAAGCATCTGCACATTTAGTTATTTTGAAATGTCACTTGCTCTGTGATATTTTGTCTAATGCATGGAAATGAAGACATTTTTAAGATTATGAGTGGATAATTTTCTTCACGCACAGTTTAAAGCAAAACAGCATTTCTTATTTTGTTTGCCATTATTGCATTTAAAAAATGCTAGATGGACCACAGATTTAGGCATCTTGTCATGCAATTTTAAAATGTTGACTATATTAACTTAGAAATGCAATGCTCATGGCAGAGATCTCAAAATAATTTGAATGCATCTTGCAAAGATATCCATCTCGTTATGTCTTGATGTTTCTTTAAAGTTGATTCATTTATCCAACAGCTAAATCACAGCATGCTTGAAACTGTTGCTTAAATAAGCAGTAGATCTTGACTTGGCGCCATCATGACACATCCCTACTTTTTTTTAACATAATGTGTGTTTACTCTTAAATGCACTTGCAATGGTGCTGCTGTTGTTCTGCATCGAAATTTCCCTTAGCTACTAGCTGTTTTTTATTACAGATATCTACCATAAAATTATACCGTGTGTATAACTATGACCTCTTTACTGGAAGACCGGACTGATTATTAATTGAATACCCCATGTTTTGTGTTGTATTGCATCTGCATAGCAGAGATTATTTTACATTCTGGCACTTGAATGTATACTGGAGGCAGCTGTTGTCTCTTGTTGCGCTATTGGTCATTGAGCCTTTGCTAAGGAATGCTGGGAACGTCCTGTTTGAAAGAACAATATCCTCCCCATCTCTCACTCTCAGATTTCTCAGGATGATAATGAAAATGTGCCATCCATGTTACCTACCTACTGTCATATAATGTCTTCTTCAGCATCTCGATAAGGCAGCGGTGTCAAGCCGAGTCATGCATCGACGTCTATCAGCAGACACAGAAGTGGTTTATTTCTGGTTAGGTTTAGTTTAGTTTGGGCTGTGATGTTCAGATAAGTCTGGAGACTTTCGAGCAAAAGGGAAGCTGGTGGCGAGACTTTAGAGATCTGAGAGTTGGTGCATATCAGTGTCATTGTAGTTAAATAAAACTCAAAACCATAAAAAGATAATTTTTACTTGGGCAAAAAAAGTCAACTGAAACAAAATATTTGATAAAAACTTTTTAGTTTTAACTAACGCTGTCAAACGATTAATTGCATTTAAAATAACACATTTTGTTTACATAATACTGTATATGAATGTGTGCTGTGTATATTTATTATATATATACAGTACACACACACGCATGTATATATTTCAGAAAAATATGTTAAGTTTATATATTAAACATATTTATTTGTAATATAAATTATATGAATATAAATATAGGAACATGTAAATGCATGTAAATATTTTCCAAATATATACTGTATGTTTGTGTATTTATATATGCATAATAAATATACACAGAACACATACATATGCAAAGAAAAACGTTTATTTTGTATGTGATTAATCAGTTGACAGCACTAGTTTTAACATGATGCACTAAAAACCTACAAAGTATATTAAAATAATAAAGAAAATAAATAAATAATTAAACCTTTTTTTTATTTTTTTAAAAAATTTTTTACCTAACCCTAACTTTAACCAAAACAAAATAAAGCATTAAAGCACTTAAATAATTTTTTCAACTTAAATAAATAATATTTTTCAACTTTTTCAAACTTAATAAAAAGGTAAAAAAAAAAAAAAAAAAAAAAAAAATGAAAACCATAAAAAAACATATTTTACTTGAAATAAAAAATGGTAACAAAACATAATATCTTATAAAATATAAGAATAAAAGAATTTCAATTAGCCAAAAGAACAGTTCTTCTTCTTTTTTAGCTGAAATAAATTAAATGTTATCTGAAACAAAAAAATAAATAAAAATATACATAAAACTTCCTGATTTTTTGTTATTTAACCTGATGTACTAAAAAAACTAGGGCTGTCAAATGATTACATTTTTTTTATCAAATTAATCAGAATTTTCAGTGGATTAATCAGGATTCATCACTATTTGCAATTACACCGGAGTCCTAACCATTTTTTTTTTCTGAAAAGCATACCAAAAGATAAATAACAGGACACAGATACATAATTTTCATGTATTGATTCATCAATATGTGGTTCTTTTTTTCTGAATTTCAAAAGTTTAACATTTACTTAGATCAAATTTACCTGAGCACTATATCAAACCATGCCATTTTACTACAGATAGTGTAAGAGTTTTAGGGGAACCAGTGGTTAAATATAGCCACATATCTATGAAATTATGCATAGAGAAACTCGAAAGAATGAACTCAGAAACACAAACATGCGCCACCATCACATAAGCAGCACTTTGGGCACTCTTGTTTTTGGGAGGTGTTCATTTGCTCTGCCACAATACTTTAGGATCGATATTTTCACGTTCTGAAGGCTTCAAGTGCCAGTAAAACCAAGTAAAAATGCATATGCTTTCCCAAACAGCTGTAATTTTCGCTGCATTGCATGTAGGCATTCTGCGCATGCGCAGTGTGAAACACAGGACACTATAACAGGAAGAAGCTCCAGCGTATCAACTACCAAAGTCGTCTCTGTTTATCGAGCTTGGCATGAATGTATTTGAGAGTAACTGGGGTAAAACCTTAAGCTTCTTCAGTGTTTTCGTCGCAGCGCTCGCCGCTGTTTTTTACTATCTTGAGAATTCAGAGATCGACGAGACTTTCCTGACCTGAATAATTTGTTACACTGCGCATGCGTGAAATGTGTTAAAAAATTTGACGTAATTAACAACAAACAACTAATTAACGTCGTTAACGCGCTATTTTTGACAGCCCTTAAAAAAACCTTAAGTAATAATGATCAAAAACGGAATAAATGTTTTAAAAGTTATTAAAATAACAATAACATACCTAAACTTCAAACGTTTACTTAACTGTAAAGTAAAAAAAGAACTAATTTGAAATATTATTCAAATCTATGTTAAGATCTCAATGATAATAAGTTAACACTGGTGCATGTGGTCTGTCTATACTGGACAGGAGCCAGTAAAAATAAGGTTGTGGAGCATTTTGATAAGCTTTATTTGGACAAAGTGTTTGTTAGTTTGTTTAGTTTCTAAAGTGCATCCTGATATCTCATGATAAGATTATGGTTATGTTCAGCTGAGATCCGTATCCGAAGCTTGTTTAATGCATTAGTTTAATACAATCACAAGCTTTTATGTCTGAGTGTTTCCTTTCAGCTCGTTCTCTGATCTCTGCTTTATTCTGTTCGACAGCTTTAAGACGATCATCCAGTATATTGATAATCAGTTTGAGCGATACCTGCATGACGAGAGCGGCCTGAACCGCAGACACATCGTTGACAACAGAGTACACTGCTGCTTTTACTTCATCTCTCCGTTTGGACACGGGTAAAACACCTGCACACATTATGTCTTACGTCATAAGTCAATAAAACATTTTATGCATGCAGAAAGTGGCCTGTTTGCAGCAGAAGTGATGCATTAATGCAACATAAATCACTAACAAAAACCACAGGTGGAATTACACCAAAAACTTTGCACTTTAAAGTTTAAGTTCAAAAGTGATGTGAATTGTCCATCAGACATGTAAAATGTTTTTCAAAGAAGTCTCGTCCGCTCACCAAGGTTGCATTTATTTGATTGAAAATGGTGTCAAATCACCAATAGTGTTAAATATTAGTTCAATTGAAAATAACTGCTTTCTATGTGAATATAGAAAGTGATTTCTGTGATCCGCAGCTGTATTTTCAGCATCATTCCTCCAGTCTTCAGTGTCACATGATGTTCAGAAATCAGTATAATATACCGATTTGATGCTTTTCTGATGATTATTTGGAACAATTCTGATTATTAACAGTTTTGAAGACTGTTGCATGGCTTCATATTTTTGTGGAAACTCTGATGCATTTTATTTTCAGCATTCTTAAAAAGTTAGAAAGAACAGCATTGAATTGAAATAGATTTTTTCTTAACATCATAAATAGGGACACAACGATACCACTTTTCCAGAACGAGTCCGATACGGATACTTTTATTTTTTATATTTACCCCGAAACTGTACTAAATTTTCACTGTACATTTTTTTTATGATACATTTTGTTTTCAGGACTCTTTGATGAATAAAATTTTTAAAAGAACCACATCTATGGAACTTTTTATTTACATTATAAATGTCTTTACTGACACTTGTAAACAATTTGATGACCTTTTTTTTCTTTAAAAAAAAAAAGAAAAAAAAAAAAAAAAAATATATATATATATATATATATATATATATATATATATATATATATATATATATATATATATATGTTTAGATGTAGTTAGAGCAAAGTCATCCTAATTCACATCTTTATTTTTATTAAAAGAACAGCATTTATTTAATATAGAAATCTTTTGTAAGATTATAAATGCATTTGCTTTCATTTACTGTATGTTCAGTTTAATGCATATTTTCCTAATATCTTTTAAGAAAGTTTTTACTGACCCCAAACCTATGTGTTTGTGCTTCGGTGTGCTTGGTTTTCCCAGCCTGAAGCCTCTGGATGTTGAGTTTATGAAGGCGATCCACAGCAAAGTCAACATCGTCCCTGTGATCGCCAAAGCCGACACGCTCACGCTGAGAGAGAGAGACCGTCTCAAGAGAAGGGTGAGGATCTGGCTCTTTCTGTCTAGAACAAGCACGACTGACATTTGACCTATGACTAGTTGACAACAAGCCACAAAACTAACAACAGATGTTATATTTGATCATCTTTGCTGTTGAGTCCAGCTTTGGACCCATTTGTGTCCAGTGTTTGGTGATGAGACTGTGTGTTACTGTAGGGTGGGGTTTGTACATGCATTCATGCATTGTGACATTTTTGGCATTCTGGCATGGAAACAAGTATAGCAAAAGACACACTTTAGTGAGCAGTTCTTCATGGACAATAGTGTTCTCCGTGTGAAGTCTGCAGATGTTTCCCTCTAACACACAGAGAATCTCACACCTGCTGGATTGTGTCTGAAGCGGGGTCAGGTGTGCTTCGACCTGCACGCTCCACGTCTTCCTGCTGATGTGCTCCGCAGGTTAAGTTGGACGGTGATTATGTGGCGTGTATCTGGCTCTACTTCTTTGGGATGTTATCTGTAGTCCCACAGGAAGCTTGCATAGATTAACACGAGCACTAGAACTTGTTCAGCATTTCTGCTGCTGTTTTTAACACACATTATGTTAATGATCACAGATGGTGGAGGTTTATTTTGCCAGTGTTTATCTTAAAACTTTCCGTTTCATTATTACTTTATTACTCATCCCTCCTTTTGTAAAAAAAAAAAAAAAAGTGGAGCTTTGAAGCATTGTTTATAAGTGCATACATTTTATACCCACTAACATTCAAAAGTTTGATTTCTTTTATGTTGTTGAACGAAATGTCTTCTGCTTACCAAGGTTGTGTTATTTGATAAAAAATCCAGTAAAATCAGTAATATTCTGAAATATTATTACAATTTCAAATAACAGCTTTCTATGTGAATTTATTTAAAAATATAATTTATTTCTGTGATGCGCAGCTGTATTTTCAGCATTATTACTCCAGTCTTCACTGTCACATGATCCTTCAGAAATCAGTCTAATATTCTAAATTTGCTGCTCTTGAAACATTTCTGATTATTATCTGATTGTTTGTTGAAAACAGTTGAAAAAAAAACAACCTTGATAAATTTTATTAAAAGTATTCATTTATTTAAAAAAACCCACCAAAGTCTTATTGACCCAAAAACCTCTGAATGGCAATCTATTATAAATTAGGTTACAATTATTATTTATTTAGTGCAATTTCCCCTTAATTTGGATCCTTAATGTTTAGGCCTTTTTGTTTTAAAATCCTGTTTCAGAAGCTTCTCATGGCTATAATTGAAGTCAGCTACATGCAACTTGGTTAACTATAGTACAGTAGTGACCTTAACTCGTAATTGTTTAGCTGCTTCTATGAACAACAAAAAAGCCTGAAGTCTTCTCATTTATGTCTTGAGTTTAGGGTGTTCTGATTAGTCGTTCCACTTGACTTCTGTCAGCGTCTTTTATGTTGTGTGTTCTTGCATGTAAACAAACATCACCTCATTACTGAAAATGGTCTGTTTTAGATAAGCCTGGTGGAATCTAGCCCACATCCGGCAATCATTGCATGAGCGTCCATCTAAGTGGCAAGGAAAGATCAGTTAAACCTTCCCCACCGTTAAACCGCCGTTTCATCAAGCTAAATGAGTGCTAAGTGTGTGTGTTCTCTGCCCCACAAATGTAGGGTTTTTGGGTTTGATGCAGTGATGTCAAATGGAAGTGATTCACACAGAAAAACACAACAAACATTTTCACTCTTGATCCAGTGCACTTCCCTGATGGCTCTGAAAATCACAGGACTTCATTGCCTATGCTAGTCCATTTTTAGACATGGCTTCGGACACTGATTGCTTGTATTTTTAGTAGTTCCTGTTATTCGCCTGCTCCTTAGATGCCATTTTTCTCTTCCTGCAGGTAATTTCAAAACACATTTTGATCCACATTCCCACATTGCTGTGTTTATTAATGCATGTTTTGTTGTTTTAAGGAGAGAGCTCAGCAAAAATGAAAACCCGTTTACTAATTTTTCAAACATAAATCACTATAAACGTATAGTATACAGCTTTAATCTTAAAGTCATACACAACTGTTTTTTTGCAAGAACTTAATAGTTTTTTTTAATAAAGACACGTTTAATTGATCAAAAGTGAAAGTAAAGACATTTATAATGTTAAAAAAAAATATTTTGAACTGTGTGCTCATCATAGATTTGTGAAAAATAAAATGTATCCCAGTTTTCACAAAAATATGAAGCAGTGCAACTGCTTTCAAAATTGATAATAATCAGAAATGTTTCCTGAGCAGCAAATTATTTATGGTGGATCATGTGACACTCAAGACTGGAGTAATGATGCCGAAAAATTAGTTTTGATCGCAGGAAGAAATTAAATTTTAAAGTATACAGGAAAAGAAAATATTGTAATAATATTTCACAAAATTTCAGATTTTATTGTATTTTTGATCAAATAAATGCAACCTTGCTAAGCATAAGAGTCTTTAGATTTTAGATACACCGTCTGGTGCACCTGGACATATCATCAGTGATGTAACCTAGGATCACGGGGGGTTTCGGGTCTTTCAACAATCAGACCCCCTCCCCTAGGCGACCCAGCCGGGGTGATCAGGTCCCAGCTTATGTCCAGGTAGCGCTACTACCCTACACGCCATGCCTCTACTCTCCTGATCCACAGCCACCTTGATGCTACTTCTGCAGCATCAGTGGCCAACTTGATGGCCCTTCACTGGTTCGCCCCTGTGATGCCAAGCATTTTGTAGGCCCTGCAAAGGGATTGGCCCACAAACCCTTGACATCCCACTTCGACGGGTTGGCATATTGCCCGCCACCCATTGCTCTGGCAATCCTCCACAAGCTGGGAGTACTTTGCCCTCTTTCTTTCATTGGCCTCCTCCATACGGTCCTCCCAAGGCACTGTGAGCTCCAAGAGAATTACTCCTGCTTGGAGGCCTCTGAGGTAAGCGCAACGTCTGGCATTAATGTTGTTATGGCAACTGCCTCAGGGAACTTCAGCTGCTTGCCCAGATCAACTGACAGCTCCCAGTCACGCGCCGTTGCCAACAGGCCAGAGGAGGTGCCCCGGGCAGCTGGTGTTGACTTCTCCCCAGCTCTGACAAAAGCTTTGGTCTTCACTGGGCGGAGGCTCTTACTGTGGCTAATTCCACTGCAGATAGAATCTGCTATGGCTTTTAGGACCTGGTCATGCCGCCAGCGGTAACGCCCCAGCTCAGGATGTGTTCCAACGTTCCTCTCTTCTGGTAGAGGGGGCATGCTGGTGTCTCCACCTTTCCCCAGGAGAAGAGGTTGGATGGACTTGGCAACACGTCATAGACCGCCTGGATCAGGAATTTTATCCTGTAGGGTTCAGCCTTCCAAAGCTCAGTCCATGTGACTTTGCGCTCCACTGTTTGCTCCCATCTTGTCCAGGCGCCCTGTTGCCGCATCCCAGCCATCTGGCAAGCTCGCTTCTCCTCAACTCCTGCACGCACCTCCTCCAGAATCAGAGACCTCCTCTCTTTCCCTTCCGCCTTGTCATAGCGAGGAGTTCTTCTGCTGCACAGGCCAGCTCTCCCCTGTGCCACTGAGCCCACCAACACCTTTTGCCGTAGCCTTGACTCCGCGTCATCCACTGCCACGGTAGCCCTCCACTTCCGCCCTGTCCTGACCTCAATCCCAGCCTGGGCAACCTTTGGATCACTGGAATCCCGATACTGTAGGACCTCCCTGGACCGTGTCACCATGAACTCCTCACTCAGGCTGCTCATGGGAAGCTTCAGCTTGTTGTTCTGCCCATATAGAGCGATGCTGCTCAGGCTTCGAGGCAGTCCCAGCCACCTGCGCAGAAACCTGCTGATCCTCATCTCGAAACCTTCCACCGTTGAAATGGGGACTTCATACACCAGGAGGGGCCATAGGATCCGAGGGAGGATACCGTGCTGGTAAATCCAGGCCTTGAACTTGCCAGGAAGGCCAGACTTGTCCACCATGGCCAGCCAGGTCTCCAGGTCTTGGTTGGTCACTTTTGTGGAAGCTGCGTCTTGCAGGCTGCAATTGAACACCTTCCCCAGGCTCTTCACAGGTTCCTCTGTCAGTGATGGTATCTTGGTGGTGCCAAGTGAGAAGTGGAACTTGTCAGTAACCTTCCCTTTCTTCAGCACGAGGGACCTTGACTTTGCCGGCTTGAAGTTCATGCGAGCCCAGGACATCAGCATCTGAAGGCCATTCAGGATCCAGCTGCAGCCTGGGACAGATGTTGTGGTCACTGTCAGGTCATCCATGAAGGCTCGGATGGGTGGCTGTCTAACTCCAGACTTAGAGATGGGCTCCCTACACTGCATTTCTGCAGGTTTCACCAACATGTTCATGGCGAGTGCAAAAAGGATGACTGAGATTGTACAGCCAGTGATGATCCCCTTCTCAAGCTTGTGCCAGTTTGAGGTTGTTGTTCCGGAGGAGACTCTCAGATGGAAGTTGGCATAGTAGTCCAGGATGAGGTCTCTGAACTTCTTCGGGGTGTGATGCCGGTTCAGTGCCTCTTCGACCAGTTTATGGGGTATGGATCCATAGGCATTTGCGAGGTCCAGCCACAGCACAGCCAGGTCCCCCTTGTTCTCTCTGGCTTCCCTGATAAACTGAGTGACCACGCCTGTATGCTCCAGACATCCAGGTACCCCTGGGGTTCCTCCCTTCTGGACTGATGTATCTATATAGGAATTCTTCAGGAGATAGTCTGTCAGTCGCCTGGAAATGAGGCTGAAGAAGATCTTTCCTTCAACACTCAGCAGTGAGATGGTCCGGAACTGATCGATTTTCTGAAACTTCTCCTCCTTCGGGATCCAAACACCCTCTGCCTGTCTCCACTGGTCTGCTACCCTTCCCCTCCTCCAAATCACCTTCAGGATCTTCCAGAGTCTGTGGAGTAGTCTTGGACAGTTCTTATAAACCTTGTAAGGTACTCCACTGGGCCCTGGAGCGGAGTTTGCCCTTGCCCTTCTAACCACCTCCTGGATCTCCTACCAACCGGGCTCTTTTCCGTCAAAGTCCAGTGCTGTTGCAGGTGGATTGATCAAGAACCTGCAGGGCCCTAGGTCTTGCTCTCTGTACTCATCACTCTAGGACTGCTTGAGGTGGTGGTCAACCTCAGCTTTGGAGCAGGTGAGTTGGCCGCTGCGCTTCTGTCCTAGCAGCTTTTTCGTAAATCCAAATGGGTTCGCTAGGAAGGCAGCTCTCCTCCTGGACCTCTCCTTCCTCCACCTCCTATGCCCCTCCGCTCTCCTCAAAGTCATCAGCTTTTTGCGGATTATGCTGCGTAGCTCTGCATGCGGTCCCCTCTCCTCTTCGCTTGCAACCTTGAACTGCTGCCTCAAGGTCCTCAGCTCCTGCCTGAGCTGATGGATTTTACTTGCTCTGTTGTTCATGGTATAGGGGGGCTTCGCTGCTTGCTTCTCCTCAAGTCCAAACCTCTCTGCAGCTAGGCTGATGATGATTGTAGTCATCATTTTGAGGCGTCGATCAGCTCTCCTTTTGGCTGTTGCCTCCAAGATGGTATCTGCGTCTTCGTCAAACTGACGCCACTCCTTCTCCTTGCTAGCTTGGGGCCACTTCACCCGACGATGTTCTGATGTCCTGTGTGCATCAGGTGGTTGCATCACCTGGAGGCTCCGGGCACTGTGGGGTGCCTCCGGGCCTGGCTCCTCCTGCGTCTCACCAGGCGTAGTTCCTGTGCGCTGTGACTCTACCTCCTTCTGTATACACTTCTTCTTGGCCTGGTGGATCCGCAGGCCATGTCGGTTCTTGCATATCTTGCCACATTTGCATTCCATTGTCGTCGTCATGTTTTCATTGCCATATATCGTCATCATTTGATCCGTCCTGTGGGATTCTCTTCCGCCCCCCCTCTCGGGAATCCCTTGGGGTATATCTCCTGTAGGTCGATTCGTAGCTTTTGTGGGTTCCTTCTTCTCAGAAGGTGCAGCCTGGGATGCTACCCCTCACTGCCCTAGTGCCGTCTTTCCAGGCTGTCCACTGTCTCTCCAGCTGTCACCAATCTGTACTTGGTGGTCAACCAGACTGTTCCTGGTAGTCACTGGTTGTTCCAGAGAACAAGATTTTAGATACACCGTCTGGTGCACCTGGATATATCATCAGTGATGTAATACTTTTTAATACTTAAAAAGTCTTGCATGCCGACCCTAAAATTTTTATCAGGACTGTAAATTATCTTGCTGTCTATTCTTATTCTTTCTCACTAAATAATGATAGACTTTGCATGTTTGGCTGAACTATTCTTTTAAACTCTTCCCTTTACTGTTGCTGAGAAACCCAAGACTACTTCAAACTTGATTGTTTAGAACTTAATTTTAGGAAATTGCTCCATCGAACCTGAATGTTAATGTGAATGAATTGGAGGAAGTTTAATGCTTGTTCTTTTCATTGGTACCTCCACAAATACTTGAATCCTTTTTTTTTGCATTGTCAGACAAATACGAACACACCCTTCAAATTTTTCTCTACCTTATCTTTTCCCAAAGAAGACTCTTTATTGGATGCAACTTTCATTCATCGTTTCTGAAGTGCAAGTCAGCAGTTTAGTATTTCTCGCTCCCATTCATGATGCCACTGAAGGCTCCCAAAATCCTGCCATAAGCTTGACGAATGACCCATTGTGTCCTCGCGGTCTGACTGATATTTATGTTTGATTATCTCCCTCACTTTCTCACCGTGATAGCTTCGCTCTCATTCTCTCACAGGACTGCGATCTTTCTCGCACCATCATGAAAGGGGGAAGCAGCTTGTGTAGAACAATATGGGCTTCCTGTAATGTGTCACGCTGATTGGCAGGGAAAGCCGTGTCAGCGGTGTGCAGGACTCTTATCTGAGACCAGAGTGTGGTCATAAAACCCTAAAACTTATAAAATACTCCAGGGATGTTTAGGTACTAGCTCTCACTACCTAAATATATACCGATGAGCAGCAGTTCTCGTCTGTGTGAGAAGGAAAGCCGAACTGACGCACATCTGGGGCACGAGTTGAATGTGATTCCCACAGGTCAGATTGTAGGTGCGCTTGGAGGGTTGCATTGTTGTGTTTATGTGAATTTGAATGTTATTGTGGATGTTTGCTATGCTGCAACCCCCATCACGCTCATATCTCAGTCTCCAAACTGTCAAAGCTTTCCTCTCTTTGTCCTCTCCTTTGGCTCAATGCGAGAGACGTACGAGCGCTGTATGCGTGCGAGATCGTGCCCTTGCCAACCGTTACCAGCCTTATTGTTTTTAAAAACACAGCGGGGTCAAAAAGTCTGAGAGCACTTCTGAAAATGCATCAGTTTTTATTGTTTAACTAATTTTTTTTATTACGAAAAATGTTGTCAGCATGCAGTTTGAGTGGAAAAAGATAGATCTGAGAATGTCTTCTTATTTGGTCGGCATCACTTCTGCTTTAATAACATCATCCCAGACATTTAGGATCATTCTGTGGAAGCAAGAAATCTGAGTCTGACAATCTATCGATGAGCTTTTTTTTTGCTTAAAGAAATGTATATAGCAACTTAAATTTCATTTATGTGTGCGTGTTTGTGTGTATATATGTGTGTGTGTGTGTGTGTGTGTGTGTGTGTGTATATATATGTGTGTGTGTGTGTGTGTGTATATATCTGTGTGTCTGTGTGTGTGTGTGTGCATGTGTGTGTGTGTGTGTGTGTGTGTGTGTGTGTGTATATGTATGTGTGCGTGTGTATATGTATGTGTGCGTGTGTGTATGTGTATATATGTCTGTGTGTGTGTGTGTGTGTGTATGTATATACAGATATAGATATAAATAGATACACATATATATATATATATATATATATATATATATATATATATACATACACACACACACACACACACACACACACACACACACACACACACACACATACATATACACACACACACACATATATATCTATATGAATGGTTTTCAGTGTTGTCTATCTTTCTGACCTCATACTGTCAGAGTTTATGATTCTGTGCTCATCTGGTCATTGTCTAAACACAGGGCTTTGGTGTTAAGCGTGTTGTTTACTGCACAGTGTGTGTGAAACTCTTCTTCGTGGTTTGACAGAGGGGTGAAGTCACGTTGTTTTCAAGGCCAAGTCTTCATTTGACATCCATCTGATGATGTTATCATGTCATACTCAACCGCAGAAATTAAAATGTGAATGTCTCATGGTTATGGTATGTCCGTCTCCACATTCCTCCCTTAAACGAGGGTGTGGTTATTTATTTGTGCTCTCAGGCAGAATGATTGTATCCTGGAATTGCAGCTCACGCACTCCATATAAAACAATAAATATCCAGTACCGGTCACATACGCTTCCAGTGACCATGGCTTGACCTTTATTTAACACTTCAGTTGATATGTTTTTTAAGAATAGAGTGGCCATAAGACTTGTACTACCTACAATCCAATCCTCCAGTCATACAGTCATCTTTTATCAGTCAAATCCTGCTTACATTGAATAAACCTGCTCTCAAAGAAGCGTGTACACTTTAGGGTTTTGAATTTAAAAGATGAATCCACCCAAAAATCTTTTACTTACCCTCATGCCATTCATTTCATTTTTAGGCCACAATGCATGTTGCACTGGTCTCACTTTTTAATGCAAGTCTTTAAAGCTTCAAAAAGGACATGAAAGGAATCTAGAGTTGATTAATAATTAAACCATGAATAATTGAAAAATTGATAATTTAAACAATGAATAACAATATACATTTCTATCTGTTCCTCACACAAAGCTATCGTACAACTGAAATATAGTGCATAAATCATAAAGTTATGGTGCATTTGCATCCTTCTTAATCTTGAAAGCCTCAGTGACTATTATAATTCTTCAGGGTTTCATCGGGTCTTCTTGCAAATGAAGGCCTTAAAAAGATCTTTAATTCATAGTCAGTTTATTAAACCTTACATGCACTGAAAAAAAGAAAGAAAAAAGAATATTTCCCACAGTATTTTTGTCTTGTTTTCCAATACAAAATGAGAAATTGTTTTCTGAGAAATTGAACAAAATCAATTAAGTTCATGCTTAAAATGTGAATGTTTATGTATCTTTATGTTAATCTAACTTTTATTTTTTAAACCGTTTTTGAGCCATTTCTGTGTGATCAGAAAGTACAGTTATTCCATATTTATTTATTTTTTATTTTTTTTTTAATTTAAAAATGCTATCTTTGGAAGTTGTTAATTCCAGCTGTTGCTAATGCAACTCATTTACATTTACACGTAGAAAACAGTTTGATTCTCTTCAGTTCGGTCTTTAAGTTTTCTGTAACTGGTTATAAAAGGTCTTAAAAAGTCTTAAACTGACCTTCACAAAACCTGCAGAAATTGAACTCTGTTCTTCTAAACTGTCAAACAGGTTTGGAAAGATATAGCAAGGTAATTAAAAAAAAAATACACTTCTTGGCATGCTTGTTTATTTTTTGGGGTGAACTGATTTCTTAAAAAAAGCATATGTTTTCTTTGGCATACCAACATGTGACTCTGATAATGAAATACAAAGATGTTTCCAGCCAGAAAAAAAAAATCTACATTTGAATTCTGTCAGTTCTTACAGTGTCTAATTGTTCATATTTTAATTGTAGCATTGCTGAAGGTCTCCACACACACACACACACACACACACACACACACACACACACACAGTGACAGGAATTTGCTGGAGTGAGCGTCTCCTCACATCCCGCTGTTTCAGAGACGCCGGATTAACATTAGCCCTGGAACCAACACACAACACACACAACACACACACACACACACATACACACACAGAGGTCCAAGTAATTGGTCAGTCCTGTTGAGTTTCTTTCAGAATTATATAACACCCCTCTGTGTGTTTTTGTGCAAATGAAAGGGCTTCACGGCCCGCAGGTAGCCAGCGGTTTCATCCAGACACAAGGGAACACAGTTAAGAACTTCACGGCTTTACACTTCGACACACTTTACTGCTGAATAGTGACTTTTACAGTATTTAATAATTGCTCATACTGCGCTGTTGTGTAATGATGTTAGTTCAGTGAGCCTCAAACAACATCTACACTAAAAAACAAAGTGTTATTGTGTTAATAACACTCAGTGATGGGTTTAAACCATGCACAATCTGTAGGGAGTGGTTGGGTTTAAGATGCTTATTCATGCTGAAACTTGACTGTGTGAAACTACTGTTTTGCTCCCTGAAGTATAAGCTCATAATAATTGGTCTGTTGACAGGAAAACTATATTTAACTTTTTTTGTATAGTACTTAAATATAGTGCCTGTCCTGTTTGTGGCTCCTATTTTTGTGCAAGTGACCAAATGTTTACACGCCTCTTTGTAATCGTGCAGATGTTACAGTATGCAAATTAAACACAGGCTGTAATTTAGTAATTACTTGAAAGCCGTGATCAGGTTCATTTTGTTTCTGGCCTAGTACACTACTTTCCTTTATATTAATGCATTTTTAGACTCTCCAAAGGATTCCCAGAGTGACAGAACTGTGTTTAGTTGCAGGTATTTACAGATGCATTATTTTAACACGTTCAGAGTTTTTGTCCTTATGTTTATATTTGTACATTTCAGTTTTGAGCTGCTCAAATTGCTCTGCATCATCAAGTGAGATGTGTTTTTATGGATCCATGCTGTGTTTTTTGTCTGTCAGATGGGAATTCTGAACTATTTGGTGCTATAAAATTTACTTACAGGCTTTTGCATAGACTAAAATTGGAGAAAAAAAAGATGTGAGGTTATGTGCTTGACTAGTCATATTAACTTGTTTGCTACTTACATTTGCATTGAACAGTACAGCGCTGTCCTAAAACCTATTTGAAATTTCAATTTAGAAAACTTTTTTAAAAGGAAACCATAGAAAATTAGTTTTCTGGACTGCACTCATAAGAAACATAAAAATGTATCTTATTGTTGCTTTATATATATTTTTTGGACAAAGTGATTGATTGATTTTTTACAATTAATTGATGAATACTAGTACAAAAGAACAGTGTTTATTTGAAATTGAAACCTTTTGTAACATTGTGTCTTTTCACATTCATTAGTTAAATATATCCTCACTAAATAAAAGTATTAGTTTTTTCAAAATCTTTCTTTTTTCATGCATGCAGGCAGATTTGGTTGACACGTTGTATGCAGTTTGATTGAGCACTTAACGTGAGCTTGGCCTATTCGTAGTCTTGCTCCATCATGACTCATAATGCATCCTATGACAAACAAATTACAAGCATAATATGTGAAATCCACTTCCTTTTTCATTCCGGAGCCATGGAGAAACTCCTGTGCCATTGTTTCAGGCCAGACTCCAGGTGCCTCTGCCAGCCACGTGAACACGCTGCCAATGCAAACACATTCAGCCTCAGAGAAAGACAAGCAGAGCTAATGATTGTGTTGAGGCCTGCGCCGATAAGTCACTTCAAGATTCTTAGTGTTTGCAATAAACCATGGAAAGTCCTCGTTTCCATACACTGGGAAATAACCATTATCAACATGCAACTGTGTGAAAGGTTCTTGATTTTGTGCTTTTGCATGTTAACATTAACAAATTAATGTGTCTATGAATTCATCCCTTTTTTCAAGACTTGTCCTTTATCTTGAAAAAAAGGGGATGAATTTATAGATATATAATATTTTTTACCTTTAAATTTAGCATGCGAAAGCACAAATGCATTTTGCATATTGATCTTGTTCAATTTACATTAGTGTTGGTTCTAGATTTATTTATTTTTTTCCCAGTGGTGAATTGCTAAATATACAAAATACTTTGTTACATTGTTAATTTTTGTTTAGTTAAAATTTATCACAGCTTTATTTTTGT
Source organism: Carassius gibelio (assembly GCF_023724105.1). Taxonomy (NCBI): domain Eukaryota; kingdom Metazoa; phylum Chordata; class Actinopteri; order Cypriniformes; family Cyprinidae; genus Carassius; species Carassius gibelio. The sequence goes on along the minus strand of NC_068403.1, from coordinate 3,943,185 downwards.
TAACAAAACAACAATTGTTTTAGTTACCAATAAAAACTATTTTGAAAGCTGTGTTGCAACATTCTACTGACTATTGCATTTCACATTTTGACGCTGGTAATTTAATTACAACTATTTTATATGCATTTTAAATTACCCTATATTTCCTGTTTATATTTTCAGTAATGTTTTTTATGTGCTTTTTTAATTTAATTTTTTTATATTTATTATTAGTTTTATAAAAAGTTTTGTGTTACTTTAGTAAGTCATTTTAGTGCATCAAAACTCTAAAAATACAATTTAAGCTTTTCTTAGTTGGCTATATTTCTATTTTTCCACTTGATATTTTATTGCAGCTTTATTTCAATTAACCGAAGTGGGGGTTTTTTAAAAATAGTTTCAGTTTTGGTTAGAGTTGTTCCGATTCCGATACTAGTATCGGAAATATCTCCGATACCACAACAAATTCTGGCATCGGCATCGGCGAGTACATGAACCCATATACCGATCCGATACCATTTTCTTAAAAAAGACCTAGTTATGACCGCAAGCTTTGCCTAACCGCTGCACGGTTCTTCTTCGCTGCTCAAAATGCATTGAAAACACAGGAAGTTGTGCTGTGTTGCCACAAGCAACCCCTGTTTAGAGCAGCGAAGAAGAAATGAAAACGCGTTAGCAGCCCTTATCTATATATGACTGGATCACTCATCACATTCTAAACTGCCAAAACACAGTGAAGCCGCTACTATATTATAGATCAGTGGTTAGCAGTATGTCTCTGTAGTACCGGTAGTTACAGACTCTCGAGTATATTCAGTACCGGCAACTGCGTTCAGTCGCTTCCGTGTAAGTCAAAACGCAGGGCTCCAGACAGTAGCCGAATATATACTAGTGTCTGTGAATATTAAACTGCAAAATACTATTTAAATATTACTCCCGCAAAATCTACATCTCTGTGGGTGACTGGCACAGATGCGCGAGAGCTCGCTGTTTTGTAGTCTCTGCTGTGTGTCATGAGGACACGAACGCATAAACCGTCACTTCATGAGAATTTACCGTTTCATTTGAGAATACTGTCATATCATAAACACAGACACTCAAAGATCTTCATGGCAGCCCATTAAAATAAATGTTTGGTTTACATGAGTAAATTGACAATATATAAAGCTACTGTTGTAGCCTACAGTAATAATAATACATCTCTATAATAATAATAATTATGCCTAGATGGTTGCTTGTTTTTTACTTGTTTTTTACTTGTTAGAGATTATCTGATTAATAGATCTTTTTTTATATTCCTAGACTTATTTGTTGCAGTTTTTTTATACAGTTATATTGTAAAACTTAAATACCTTTTTTAGTTTGCGGTGTTAGATTTTTGGCTGCATTTGAAGTTCTTTTTTGCATAAGAAAATAAATAATACTGTCAAATTCATGTTAGATAATAAAAATACTGTAATAAATACAGTAGTTCACCATGTATTTGTTCATGTTTTATTGAGGGATCTGTCTGAAGCACACCATAAAAAAATTCTAGCAATTTACACAGGGCTAGTAGTATATACAGCTGTATATACAGATATACACCCAGGTATCGGATCAGTACTCGGTATCGGCCGATACCCTGAGCCCAGGTATCGGAATCGGTATCGGGAAGAGAAAAAGGGTATCGGAACATCTCTAGTTTTGGTTAACGTCATCAACACTTATGTTCATATGCCATTGTGGTGCAACTGTGTTGCGAATCCACTGACCAGCTGCTTATGAAAATATCTTTTTGCACATTCCCTAATCTGCTTTTCTTGTTTCAATTTACAGCCATATCTTAACTCCCTTTCCAGTGCATTAAAAATGTCTCTATTGTGCCATTTTTCATTGTTCATTGTAAAGCAATGTGTTTATTTGCCCATTTGGAGGTCAAGTCATTCAAAAATGTCAGTATCTCCACACCCCAGATCTGTCACGAATGGGAAAGATGGGCCGTTATAAATCTTGCATGCTTATTTCCTTCTTCATTTGTTCGATACAGTTTGATCAGACGAAGCACATTTACGGTCACGCATGTGTTTATTTGGACTGATAACACACAATGACACCCACACAAACAATAACACACACACAGTCCGGTGCGAGCCGGTCTCGCTGCGGTTCCTCGCTATGAAAACAGGATCATAACAGGAGGGGGTTTCTGTAAAGAGCAGCGGAGCAGGAGCAGCCTTCCCATTGAAACGCATCCCTGCTGAGATTACATGAAAAGCGCTGAGAATGTCAGGAAGAGGCTGCTGGTGGCGTCACTATGTAATGGCATTGTGAATGTGCTTCTTAGAAGAGCAGCTTTGAAGTTAGAAAAATAAACCCTGAAGTCTGATCTGCCACAGGTGCTTCGGAAATGTGGCTTTTTTTGGCTTAAGCAAAGCTATTTTTCAATCTCATATTCAATTGAGCAGTTTGTTCTGACACACTGAACTGGGAATATCTCCCAGACTGCTTTGCATCATAGTTTGCACAGGTTGGGGTAAGTGATGCCCTGATCTGTTATCTGACTTCTTTTGACTCCGTACGTCTGGATCCAGTGGTTAGTTTACATTGTGTGATTCATACGATTCCTGTTTTTAGCATCAAAGAGTTTCCTCCGAGCTCTCTGAGAACGTGCTGAGAGAACGTTTCAAATTCAAGACATGAACTCGGACTAGTCTCGGTGTTTTGGAAGAACATTCAGTGCAATTACTAAACTAAAATGGAATGGCACAGGCATCATAAATCAGTGAAGATTTACCTTGTTTTTATCAGTCAGAGTCATTTCATAACAGTTGCTACAAATATGTAACAGCTCAGAAATCTTTGTGGAATTACCTTGTTTTCTGCCAAGGCAGTGATGACTTTTTAATTAATTATGGGCCTATCAAATGCTCAAAAGCCACATTTGTATATATATCTACATGTGTAAATGCTATTTTTATATGAATAATTTTATAAATAAATAAATAATATTTTTATATAAAGTTGTTAATACAAAACAATCCGGATTATTTTATTATTTGTGTTATGTGTGCCGATGTGCGTGTGTAGGTTCAGTAATAAATATATATATATTGTCACGGTATGGAGCACAAGAAAGACACAGTGGGCGTGGCGTCAGGCCTCGGAGAGGCTTTTATTAACAGAAATCATAAAATAACAGGGAATAAAAGTGGCCAAAGGGGGAAAGTGTCCAAAATAACAGGGGATCTGGTGTCCTCGTTGTGCTTCGGGGTTCGTGTGGGTCGGGCAGTGTTCATGGAGGAAGGGTCCAGGCAAGGGGCGGAGTCCGGCGGCCGCACGCGCTCCCCTCCTTGGTCCGGGGCGCGAGGGGCGGCGGCTTCCTCTAGCGGCCGCATCTCTCTCGTCGGCCGCGGCGCTGGTAGGGGATGGACGGCCCGGCATCCTGGCCCGTCGGCCGTGTAAACGGGTGCGGTTCTCCTCCGGATCGCGGGTCCGGCTGCTCACGTCTCTTGTGGCGCGGGAGTCCCTCAACGCACCCTTCCTGGACCCACGAGGACACCAGTGTGCATGCACGGGGAAGAGACCGGTCTCCCGAGGAGAGGCGCGTTGGGCTTTTAAACAGTGGCGGGGATGAGGCTCCATTCACATCAGGTGTGCCCCATCACACGCCGCCAGCCCTGACTCGTCCAGCGCCCCTCCTCTCACACACCCACTCCAGTCGGGAGCCTGGTGAAGGGCGGCGATTTAGGACGGGGTGCCGGTGACAATCAGGGAGGAGGCAGCTGACTCGTCACAATATATATATATTTGAATGTATTTAAAATGTAATTTATTTCTTTGATCTAAGCTAAATTTTCAGCAAAAAAAAAATGTGAAGTATAGTTAAGATTAATTTTTTTTGTCAGATTTTGGATGAGATCGGTGAGCATGGGATCCGGATCTACCAGCTTCCCGACGCTGATTCGGACGAGGACGAAGAATTCAAGGAACAGACACGTGTCCTAAAGGTCAGAGGTCAAAGTGTTTAAGTTTATCAGCGCCTCCTGAAGGCTTTGATTGAAGTTGAAGGAGTGTGTTTGTGTGCAGGCCAGCATCCCGTTCGCTGTGATCGGCTCCAACCAGCTGATAGAGGTGAAGGGGAAGAAGATCCGCGGACGGCTGTACCCCTGGGGGGTGGTGGAGGTGGAAAACCCCGAACACAACGACTTCCTCAAACTGCGCACTATGCTGGTGTGAGTACACACACAAACAGACAAACACACAAACAGGTGTCTTAACCTCCTGAGTGTGAGAAAAGTGAGAGAAAAAAACAGAAAAATCATACTGTTTACATGACATTTTCCACCCTCTGACCCTTAGAGTTCAACACAGTGTTTACACTGCTGCACCTTCCAGACTTCTAGATATAAATAACCTGTTTAACTCTTTAAAAAGTACAATTGTGGGTTTGCACAAAAACTTTAAAGTGAGTTAACAAACCACTGTATGTATGTGTGTGTATGTATGTATATATATATATATACATACGTGCTTTTTTGATGCACGTTTTCACTCCAGATTCTCATTAATATAAGGTAAATGCATGATTTATTCTCAGTGATGTTTCTCAGTACTGTAATTCATTGAAAAGTGTAATACATTTAAATCAGCATAAAAATTTAAAATGCAATACAAGATACCACCATGGTGTATAAATAATGTTTTTTGCATTACATCGATTGAAATTTAAGAAAATGCCTATTGGTGGTAAAATAGAGTTTAGTTTCTTTATTTAAAAATATACTTTCTTATTTTATACACACATATATATACATAAAATGTACATAATGTATATTTGAAATAATATATGAATTAGTGTATGGTAGTCTTTGTCATCTACATTAATAGGAAATTGACGAAAATGTGCTAAATTATATGAATGTAATGTCTCGATGAAGAAACTATTGATGGCTTTAATTTATTTGATCAAAAATATAATTTATTTTATGTGCATTTATATATTTGAAATCAATGATATAAATTAATGTATGGGTTTCTTGTGCTACATTATCGATAAATTGATGGAAATGTGCTTAACTGTAATAATAATAATATCTTCTCGTTGAAAAATTGGTGGTAAAATATGCTTTAAAGTCCTAATGCATCGATATAATTTCCTTTTTTCTTTGCATTGATTTTGGTGTGAAACATGACCTGGATGATCATGTCTAACCATACAACTATCTTAATGCAGTTTTTCTGTGATTGTTGGCTTGATTTTTCTATGTGTTCTCTAGTGCCCTCTGGTGATGATACTTGTGTGTGTGTGTGTGTGTGTGTGTGTAGGACTCACATGCAGGACCTGCAGGAAGTCACTCAAGACCTCCACTATGAGAACTTCCGTTCAGAAAGACTGAAGCGAGCTGGCAGGTATGTCAAATCAACAAGTAAACCCAGTGGCAGATCATCAGCCTGTCTGTGAGTGAACGTTTGCTGTGCTCTGTGTTCCTGCAGGGCGGCTGATGAAGATGTGATGGACAAAGACCAGATCCTCTTGGAGAAGGAAGCTGAGGTGGGTCACAATGCACATGAATTTGGGATTCTGGCTACTAACTCAAAGCTTCTATTACCTATCTGTATACGTATGTTGTGTTTAATTAGTGTGTGGTATTCTGGCCTATGGGAATGTATATCTCAGCCGGGTGTGGACTCAATCAGAGCAGTTTGTAAACATCCATGTCTGCACAGGAAATGACACCTGCTTCCTGTAGGACAGAGCATACAGAAACACTTGCAATGTAAAGAGTGTTTTTGTTTTTACTGAGTTAATCTACCAAATTTCCCCACTAAGATAGTAAAACCTGAAATCAGCTACATGATTGGATAACGTACTAACCAACCTCAAAATATTTACACGTGCAAAATGGGAGGATTTTAGGTTTCAGGGTATGTTTAGAGGATAGAAAATATCATTAGCTCTCTATAAAAACTACAAAACATGAGTGAGTTTTAAGCATCATCTTTAGTGGTGTATTTAGATGAGCAGTTGTGTACGGTGTGTGGTGTAATTATCATGATTGTTGTGATTAGACCTTTATTAGAGACTGCTGGATAATTGTGTTCATGTTTCACTGTGTTTAAGTGTACGTGTCCATCTTCATGAGGTGGCACTATGTCAGAGTTTGTGCTTTAAAGTGTGAAAATAACATTTTTCGCTGGATAAATGTATTATGCATTGAACACCGGATGCCATGTTACAGTATATTGCAGTGATGCATAAATAAATACAGTAAGATAAAATACTGTATGAACTGTAATGTTGTGATATACTGTTACAATTTCAAATAGCTGTTTTCTTATATATATTAAAATGTAATTTATTCCAGTGATGGTAAAGATGAATGTTCAGCATCATTACTCCAGTCTTCAGAAATCATTCTAATTTACTGATTTGCTCCTCAGATATCAATTATTATCAGTGATCAATTACTAATAATGGTTCTCAGTTTTACTGTTTAATATTTATGTTGAAACTTCTGTGAATGGAAAGAAAAAAACATAATTTGTTTGAAATAGAAAACTGTCACTTATGATCAAGTTAATGCAGAATTGCTGAATACAGTTTTAAAATTAGATTTAATAAAATTCTAGAATATTTTAGAATTCATCCCTTCCAAAATAAGTTTTTATCAGTGTAATATTTGTGTGTACGGTGTACATTTATTATGTAGACTCTATATAAATGCACATACATACAGTATATACCTTTTCAAATGTTTACATGTCTATATTTATATTCATATAAATTATATTGTATATAAATATATTTAATATATGACCCTAACATATTTTTCTGAAATTTATACATGCACGTGTGTAAATATTCACACTACACACACATATATTATGTGAACAAAAACATTTGTTTTGGATGTATTTAATTGCGATTAATCGTTTGACAGCACTACAATATATATTTAAAATAGAAAACAGTTATTTTAGATCGTAATGTTTCACAACATTAATGTTTTACAGTATTTTTGATCAGAGAAATACAGCCTTGTGAGACTTCTATTAAAAACATTGAAAAATCGTATTATTCCCAACATTTTGCTAGTGTATGTATGTATATATATATATATATATATATATATATATATATATATATATATATATATATATATATATAATGTAGTGAAAACGTGCAGAAACAGTCTCTCTATCAGTTTTTTCTCTCTTACAGCTGAGACGCATGCAGCAGATGATCGCTCAGATGCAAGCTCAGATGAAGATGAAACCAGGAGATGACTAAGTGTGTGTGTGTGTGTGTGTGTGTGTGTGTGTGTCTATTTGTGTCTTGTGGGAACAGGAAGTGCCATCTGACTGGAGGTTACATTGTCCTGCCTATTTCTAAACACTATATGCTTGTCCAATCCCTCATGTTTATCAGATTAATGGAACGTAATTTTAATGTTGTTTAATTCATATAACCATATCACTATCATAGCTCAACTCATACGAACAACCTCAACCTGAAACAAACACTTTAATCCGTCAGGTTAAATGCTGTTTATAATGTATATCACCTGTAGCCAATCATGGTTTTATTGGCAATGTTCAGCATATCTGTAGATTTTTTTTTTTTGGATTTTCTGTGCCAAACACTCTTTTTAAGCTGCTTTGCTTGTACCAGTCATGCATCAGACTGGCATATGTTTACCTGATCACCTCGTCAATACTTTAAAAAGCATATGCATGGGATAAAATAAGAGGACAATGCACTGGTAGATGCACCTGGCCAGGTTTACAATTTTAGAAAATGTACCTGTTCATAATCATCATACATGCACACAGACATGAATTAATATCAGAGTTTGTTGGATTGGTGTTTGAAAAAGCGGTCACGTGTTAGCACATACAAATTGAAAAGTATCGCTAACAAATAAACATGCTCTCAAATCATGTTTCTTTTAAATGGCATTGATTTGAGCTGTGTTTGGCAGCACTTCCCTCTAGTGGACTATACAGACAAACAACCTAGAAAGCACATTAAACTACATTTTGGGTCGTGAAAATACTAAGACTAATGGACAATCTCTTGACATCCTGTCAATACTGATGCAAAATCTGATCAGCTTGTTGAAGGGAGATCAGTTAATAAAGTGGAGCAGCAAATACTGTTCACCTTTCTTATCTGTAGAGTGGAAATCTGATAAAATGACGGTAAAGTTATCTGTTTATTGTGGATGCACGGGTTCAGCTGTTGGTTCATTTTTTGATTCACAGAAATGCCTTAAAACTCCATTTAGAGACATTTCTTTTACACTTTTATTCTTACGGTTTGGGGATTGTTTTCTATCACTTTTTCATTGCTTGACTTTCACTTTATTTACTACTTAATCATTGATATCTACCGCAGGGATCTTTATATTTCTTGTTTAACAGCTGGAACATTTATAACTGTATGTTTTAAAGCTCATCTAAACGGTACAAGGTCTAAGAAATGGACTGAAACGCACCATCACTGCCTGCACATTGATGTCTGAGTCATTTCACTGCATTGTAGGGAGCTATTTGACTAATTATTAATGTTATGTCTGCTGTAAACACACTGATTTTGTTTTGTTGTATTTGTGGTTCAGCCCACTTATTTTGATTGGGTTATCTCCTGTTTAGGGCTCTTTTAAAGGATTAACACAGTTACAGTGTGGTACAGTAATGCTCACTTCTCTGTTTTACATGTTCCTTTTTGTATTTGCAGATGTTGAGAAATAAATCACTTTCGGAGTCATTTGTTTTGAATGCTTTAGTTTCTTGCAAGTATAAAGTCTCAGAAATGGTTTTGTAAATATCATCCAGGTCTGTTTGTACACCATAAATACTATTTAGCTTAACAAGGATTTTTTTTTCATTAAACAATTTTTGACTAGTTTTGTTGACCCTGCAAAAACAACCTGCAAAACTTTTTTACATTTTTATTATTTTTTTAATTATGTGAAATTAATTGACACCAAATGTAGTTTATTTTAAACTACTTATTAATTTTTAGATATTTATAAAATTAGGTAAATAATTTACATACAATTAATAATTTTTTAGTAAATGTAAACATTTCGGTTTTTTTAGGTAAATTTACAGCATGTTTTTATTAAGTAATGCAAAATGAATTGACACTTAATATAGCTTATGTTTTAACTAAATGTAAACTTTTAGAAAATTTTACAATTAAGTACATTTCAAATGCATTTTTGAAATATAAACATTTGATTTTTAGATAATTTTCACGGTAAATTTAAAATGTGTTTTTATTAAAGAATGTAAAACTGACACCAAAAATACCTTATTTTTATTAGATCTAAATATTTTTATGTCATTTTAAAATTAGCTACATTTAAAATCCTGAATTAATAAAGCAATTATATATTTTAATATATATTATAATTAATATTTAATAAAAGCCTTGAATATCATTGCTATAAAGCTATAGATTTATAAAGCAAATAAACACATTTAATTATTTGATTTTTGGTTTAATATATATTGTTTTATATTTAACCTTATTTATATTTGTTTGTACACAGCAAAAAACGTTGGGTTGTTTTTTTTAACACAACCGTTGGGTTACACATGTTGGGTCAGTGTGTTGGGTTATCTTAAAAATTGTTGGGTAATTTTTTTTTTTCGTCGTTGGGTTATTTTTAGTCATAACCCAACCGTTGGGTTGAATATGTTTCCCGCTCCTGTTCCAATTTTAACGGTCCAGTCAGAGACTCAGCGCGGACATCAGCGGCAGTCTGCCTGATTATGAAGGGTAAGTAACTGTTAATATAATCGTACGATGTATATAACTGTCATAACATTAAGTAATGTGTCTGATACGTTCATTTCTTGTTTTTATAAACGTAAAAAAAGTTATAATTCCCTTTATTCAGTTTGTTTCCCCCAGATAATCAGATCGATTGTAAATGAATGCTATTCCTGTTTGTTCGCCAGTATTAATACACTAAAAGATTAGCTGCAAAAAATGTTTAGACAAGTATACATGGAAGTGACGTCATCGGCCCGAGACGCAGCTCACTGATCCAGGTCCTGTCATGATCAAGGGGCAAGGAACTCGACCGGAAGTTGAAGTCGGGTGGGGGCTGCCATCTTTTAGCAGAACTTCACTTGCGTTAGCATTCCCATTGACTCCCATTCATTTTGGCGTCACTTTGACAGCGAATAACTTTACATCTGAGGCGTTTAAAGACTCTGTTTGTCCATTATTTATTTCTAAAGATACACGACAATGTATAAAGGGCTCCATTACCTTCTATGTTACATTATGGCCCCGTATAAACAGTTTTTGTAAAAAATAGGCTAACGATTGCGTCATAACCACTCGGCTCTCTGTCGCATTACCGTACAGACAGGAGGAGAAGCTCGCAGGCAATTAACTTAATATGGCGTACTGGCGTTACATTTTAAAATACTATACAAAATAATTAATCAGAATACTTACTCCTGCTCACTCACGACAAAGAACTCCCCGCTCAAGCTCGCAGTCTCTGCAAGATTAACGATGGCAGTTTGCACGCACAGCCACTTAGAAGATTTACATCTGTCAGACAGGTTGCTGACGTCGTCAAGCTTCGTTTGAGTCTGCGCGTCAGGAACGGAAGTGCTAAAAAACGCTAAAACTGGGCTTCATTTGTCTCAATTGAGTTCCAATGGGGTCGCTGTGTCCATTTCTTTTATTGTCTATGGTCATGATCAAGGGGCAAGGAACTCGACCGGAAGTTGAAGTCGGGTGGGGGCTGCCATCTTTTAGCAGAACTTCACTTGCGTTAGCATTCCCATTGACTCCCATTCATTTTGGCGTCACTTTGACAGCGAATAACTTTACATCTGAGGCGTTTAAAGACTCTGTCTGTCCATTATTTATTTCTAAAGATACACGACAATGTATAAAGGGCTCCATTACCTTCTATGTTACATTATGGCCCCGTATAAACAGTTTTTGTAAAAAATAGGCTAACGATTGCGTCATAACCACTCGGCTCTCTGTCGCATTACCGTATAGACAGGAGGAGAAGCTCGCAGGCAATTAACTTAATATGGCGTAGTGGCGTTACATTTTAAAATACTATACAAAATAATTAATCAGAATACTTACTCCTGCTCACTCACAACAAAGAACTCCCCGCTCAAGCTCGCCGTCTCTGCAAGTTTAACGATGGCAGTTTGCACGCACAGCTACTAGAAGATTTACATCTGTCAGACAGGTTGCTGACGTCGTCAAGCTTCGTTTGAGTCTGCGCGTCAGAAACGGAAGTGCTAAAAAACGCTAAAACTGGGCTTCATTTGTCTCAATTGAGTTCCAATGGGGTCGCTGTGTCCATTTCTTTTACTGTCTATGGTCATGATGAGCAGAGACTTTCGAATGGATCGTGTATCTTTATTCGGTAGCATTAAAACATTCATGTTTTCGTTTTATTTACTTTATTAACAAATGTATGTGTGTTAGCAGCGTTTGCTCAAGTTAAATTAGTTGTTAACATGAACATCTGCTGTTTATTTCTCTCGATGTGCACACTTTTATGGCATTATGTGTATTGGGATCGCAAATCATTTGATTCAGTTCGGGAGTTCGTAGCGGGTTCGCGAATCATTTGAGTCAATTTGGTGATCGCGAATCATTTGAATAAATTCGGGAGTTCGTAGTGGGATCGCGAATCATTTGAGTCAATTTGGGGATCGCGAATCATTTGAATAAGTTCGGGAGTTAGTAGAGGGATCGCGAATCATTTGAGTCAATTTTGTGATCGCGAATCATTTGAATAAGTTCGGCAGTTCGTAGCTGGATCGCTAATCATTTGAGTCAGTTTGTGAGTTCGTAGCGGGTTCGCGAATCATTCAGTTCGGGAATTCAAAGCGGGTTTGCGAAACATTTGAATCAGTTCGGGAGTTCGTAGTGGTTTCGCGAATCATTTGAGTCAGTTTGGGGTTGGCAAATCATAGCTGTATATGGATAGGCATTTTTAACTAATTTAGTAGCTAGTTATAATTACGTTTTCCACGCTTGTTTAGGTGTGAAATGTGAACTCATATTTTTTGTTTTAATGATGTGCCTTTGAACAGTATCACGTATATTAAAAAACTAAACAAATCGTGCCTAAAAAGTGCATGCATCTAGGCTAATGTTAAGTTACATGATGAAGTCATACTAGAGCGCGTGTGCATTTTGAGTGCGTTCTTTCACTGCATTATTTGGTGTATTCAAATGCATTTATGAATGCATGTGAATGATCACAAAATTCAAGATATGAACCCTTTGTGCCAAAATGGTTCTTTCTTGTCATTATAGAACCTTTTTAGCATAAAAGGTTCTTTGGAGTTGAGTAAAGAACCCTATGGTTCTAAATAGAACGCCAATGATCCCTTTCTTCTAACAGTTTGTTGTCACGACTAACCTTTAAGAGGGGAGCGTAAAACAGAAGCCATGTTCTTAGCGCACCAGCACTAATTAATTGTAATGTTACTGTAAAAGTGTTTTTATGATTTATTCATATTGAATACTGTTATGCATCTATTGGAATACCCTATAATTACAGCAGTTTCTCTTATAAAGCTAGATTGATTGACATGTTTTTTAAATGTGTTTATACTTATGTTTTAGACAATGGACTTTTTCGTGAAGGAAAAAATGCAACAATAGAATTTCTGCCTGTTAACTGAAACATCTCAAGGTAAGTAACCTGTTTAAATTAATAATACGTAAGTTTTCAATTTTATTGACCTATGACTTCCAAAAATTATGAAAAAGGACAAATGAGGTGAAATAAGCATAGTGCGAACTACGGGGGAGCTAGGGGGAGCTCGGCTCCCCTTAATAAGACATGGGCTCCCCTGAAAACGAGAAATCTGAAATTTTGGGGGGTCTCAAAAACTACTGACAATGTGAATATTTTTAAGTGCAATTTCAGTTTTGTAATGTGATTATGATGGCAAAAATATTATTCATTCATGCATGACGGCGATTAAAACCTAATTAACTTCAATAAAGATTAAAGACGTCACAGCATCAAGGTGTGGGGGTGCTGTGCTGCAAATTCCACATGTTAGTATGTCATAGGTTCGTAGAAAAAAATAAACGTTGGAGGCCATTTATCGTGCGCAAAGTCCTTCCATTATGCAGTTATAGCATCATAGCTAGGGCAAAAAGAAAACAAGGTAGTTCAATTAATTTTGGTATTATTAAGAAATTGTGTAGTGATAACGCACGACTGATTCACCTGCTGCAAGCACTGGTAAACCTCAAGCCAAGCCCACTGTGAAAACGCATGAAGCTGAAGAAAAGTAATCTCTGGGATCCTAACCCCTCTTGCTTCGAGTCCTCTCTCGCGTTAAACTGGAACAGCCAGCAGTGGAGAGACTGGAAGAGCCAATATACATGGCTGTGTGTTAAGGATGGAAGCTTGGGGTGCATCACTTTGTAACGCGTTGTGTCAGGAGGGGGAAAAATATGGATAGCTCACAAAGTAATTAGGCCAGACAAAACTCACGGAGGCGATTGACATTTAACAACGACTCGTTTTATTTCTCCAATCGAACTCGGGCAATTGTCTGTCCCATGTTCCACCGTCCACAGCGTAACCAAAACAAAACAAACAAGATTAAAACAAAATGATTTCCAAACAGAGATTACCTGCATACATGGGGGATTCGAGTCGCGCTTGTATACATTATCATACAGAGTGCATATACCGTTTTACAGGGAGCGCGCAGCTCTTAAAGGGGCCACATTTTTTTCCACTCGTTGCAACTTGTAAGGACGCAAAAAACCTTCTTCTGTCTGAAAAGGTACCTGGCACGCACTTGTCTGAGGAGTGGATTAATGATTAATGCTCAGAACCAGTCGCGAAAAATTATATATAAATACAGGGACAGCATTGCACACAAGATGGCCATTGAAGTGGCATTGACTAAACAAAAGGCGATTCTGGCAAATAAAGTAATTGAGGTGAATTCTAAATTAACGGAGGAGACCGCAACATCATTCAAGGCTGTCTTCCTGACCTATCAATTTGTGTCGATAAAGTATAATAGGGCATATTGTAGCTGTTATGTATCTTTGTAAGTCATTATATGTCCTTTTTTGAGGCACTCGTGTCGATAATGTATAATAGTGCATACACTTGTAGCTGTTGTAAGTCCTTATTTGAGGCATGCGCATGTGCACGACCTCCACCCCCCCCCCCCCCCCCCCCCCCCCAAAAAAAAAAAAGAGGTGGGCTCCCCCAAAGGACACGGTATAGTTCGAACACTGGAAATAAGTGTATTGTTGCATTCCGTCCAACAAAGCTTCCTTTCATTTACAGTGTACTTTTGTTCCTCCCTACAAGTCCAAATCAGTCAAAGTGTAAAGGGTGGTAAAATTTACTCACATTAGCCGCAAATATTGCCACAAATTTTCTGGAGGAAGTGAAAACTGGTTTAGTCTGTCTCTTAGTGCAAATGATAGTAGATCCCCACAAAGACTGTGAAAATGTAAACTGTAAGCTTAGCTTTTTTTTTTTACTTGTCTGTAAAATCTCTGTACTTTTGTCATTTAAAGGTCTTTGTGCAGACATTTTCTTTAAAACCCTTCCTGCCATCTGCACCATACCACACTAATGGAAAAATGGTGTGCACATCATACACGGAAATGAAGCGGTCCTTCATTGACATTCAACCTGTAAGTAAAAGCAACACTTAAAATTACAGTGCCCTGTGTAGTCAAGTCACCTTTATTTATTTTGTATAAGACACACGTTATACAATACAAATAGTCCCAAGAAGATATTTTGAATAAAGAAATGATGACAGAATTTTAATTTTTGGGTGAATTATCACTTTAACCAATTTAAATTTGCTATAGCTTTTAAATTCACTCATTTGTCAAGTGAGTTCATCAATGAAATATCATCACAAGGCATGTTAACAACTTATTATTATTTTTTTTAATTCTTTTAAGGTTGGCACTAATTAGTGCTGTACTTGAATAACAAGACAAGCCAGAATCCACATGTCCTGGTGCTTGGTGACAAGGAAATCTCCTCCCAAGTTTTTATTATATTAAATGGGCAGGCGATGGAACAGAAGACGATACTACAAGCAGTCGATCTGTGTTTTAAACTTTTCTTTGTATATGACATCTACTACCCAAAGCCCTCTGCTCATATTTGAGAGTTTTTGTAACACACAGTCTTTAATAGTTTCTTCTGCACACTGTCTCATCCTTAAAAACTTTGTATTTAGTAATAATGTTTTTTATTATTATTACTTGATTTTATGATTATTATTTTTTTTATTATATGTTATGTTCATTTTATTTGAAATCCGTAATATTTGCCAAGTGTGGTCACCCATATTCGGAATTGGTGCTCTGCATTTAACCCATCCAAGTGCACACACACAGCAGTGAGAAGTGAACACACACCTGGAGCAGTGGGCAGCTATAGATCCAGTGCCCGGGGAGCAACTGGGGGTTCAGGTCCTTGCTCAGGGGCACTTCAGTCATGAGTATTGAGGGTGGAAGAGAGCACTGTTCATTCACTCCCTCCACCTACAACTGCCAGTACAGAGACTCAATCCTGTGACTTTCAGGTTACAGGTCCAACTCTAACCATTAGGCCACAGCTGTGAACTGTATTAGCACATTTGTGTGTTTTGATATGAATATGAATCGACACATTTGTACATCTTGAAAATGTCAGTTTTTACACGTTCTTGTACATTTAAATAAAATATTTTTAAATATATTTATAAATGTGTTACTTGCATATTAAAATAAAACATGTAAGTTAAAACAAAGCAGTTTCAAAATATGAGTAATTGTTAATTAAAATACTGATGTTAATTTATATAAATAATTAACTCAACTGTTGGGTAACTTTTAACCCAACAGGATTTTAACCCAATGGGTTGGGTTGAAATAACCCATAGATGGGAAGGTGCTATACCAACCTATAGTTGGGTTAATTGTTAGGTTATTTTTAACCCAACATTTTTTAGTGCGTAATGATTTTAATGTACGATTATTTTAGACAAGCTAAATTTTATATTTCTGCAATGCAAATTTTGTATTTGCCAAAGTTACGTTCAACAGCACTGTTGTGGAGTCCTGTCAATGAGTGACGTGTCTATGGGCGTGGTTTCGTCTGCGGCGGCCCCGCCCCTCTACTCCTGGGCTTCCCAGCGGAGCTGAGCGAGAGACAGACGGATCCCGAGCAGAACTGAGACAGGCTGAAACATGACCACCAACATCCGATATAAGAGCAGGCTGATGAAATCCGGTAATGACAAAGAGGCTGGCGCTGTTTTACTCTGTTTTTACTCTGTTTGACTGATGAAATGCTGATGATTTCTCTCTTCCTGCCTGTGTGTCTCCCGCATCCCGCACCTGCTGATGCTGACGCTGCTCGTGATGATGATGATGATGATGGTCGCATTCAGAGGACAGTGAGGTGAGAAACGACAAACTTCCGCACATCTCGCAATTTTACTTCCTACGTATGCGGTTTATTTCCACACACCGATAAAACCGCGCGACGTAAAATCTCACGAGCCTTTAATGCATATTGTGTTTTGAAAATCATGTGTTTGTGTGTTCGTGCACATGTTTACGAGCGTTAAATCGTTTCGGCAGATCGTGTCACCCACCCTCGATTGACGCACTTTATTTCTCATCATCAGCATTATTATAATGCATCAGTCTAACATTCATGTCTCGAGGAAGTCTGATGTCTGCTGGCTGTTTTGTGTCGTTCTGAGCTCTGATGGAGGATGATAGTGCTGTTTCTCTCTGGAGGTGTTGTCATGGTTACAGGAGCAGGAGTGTGTGAGAGGCTCATATAGCAGATGCCTTAAGAGTTTATAGTATTTGGTGAACAGAGTGTTAACTGCTCAAGCATGAGATCTGGTGCTGTCTCACATATATACATAAACTATACATTAATGTTTTATTTATGTGTTGGTGTATTAATAGACTTTAGTTCATGATACAATCCAATATATGTGGTATTATCATGTTATTGGACACATATCCACAATTAGACATCAATATTTTTGAATTACTGTACATGTTAAATGCATATTTTAGGCATTAAAATGTTTGGGGTCAGTAAGATTACTTAAAAAAAATATTATTATTATTATACAAGGATTAAAAAGCATTAAATTAATCAAAAGTGACAGTTTCCACAAAAAAAAAACATGAAGCAACTCAACTGTTTCCAGCATATAATAGTCGTAGATATGACACTGAAGACTGGAGTAATGATGCTGAAGATTCAGCTTTGAATCACATAAATAAATTGCAGTTTAAAATATATTCAAATAGAAATCTGTTATTTTAAATTGTAAGTTACAATGAAACTTTTTAAAATTTATAACTTAACTTTTATAACTTAAAAAAAATCATTTTGTACCATATGAAAGCATATTTTAAATAATAAAGCAATACTTTAATGCTGCAAACATTCTGTTTTACTGTAGAGACTGAAGCTGTTCAGAAGGTTAGTGGCTTCACACAGCCTCCAGCACTTGACCCATGAACATGAACACAGACACGCTTACACACATATGTAGTTACTAGAAAGCTCATCCTACGCAAAAGCAGAAATGCAACAATTCACACCCCCACATGCACACATTCTGTTAGTGCTTCAAGATCTCTCTCTCTCTCTCTCTCTCTCTCTCTCTCTCTCTCTCTCTGCATTGAGGCTTAATAAGTTAATGGCGTGGAAGGCTGGCTGCCATTTCAGACATGTCTTATTTATCTCTAAAAAGGTCACTGCATTGAAATAGGATTGTGTGAAAGTGTGTGTGTTTGTATTTAAGCTGTCTGCTGATATCTGCGCAGCTGCATGCAGCGTGACAGATGGCAGAATTGAAGTTTCCTTTGATCATGAAGTCAAATGGCTGTGCAGTTATTCAAATGCCACAGCAAGAATCATCCATCTCAGTATCTACAGCATGAGAGAGGACAGTGTTCTGGAAGTGACAAGTCAAATACAGCAGCTAGTGTAATTTTGCACAACGAGTTTAGGTTCACTTATATTTGGATTGACTCAGTCATCATATCTACTCTAATAGAATTCTTATTCAGTGTATGAATTGAAATGAATGCAGGTAGTGACTCTGAAGACTAGAGTAATGATGCTGAAAATTCAGCTTTGCATCACAGAATTGTGAAGTACTGTGTAAGGTTGTTGGTTTAAACCCCAAAAGGGATGATTTATCACCACCATTGACCCCTGAGCGAAACACTTAACCTCATGTGACCCCAGAGGAACCGTCCCTGTGATAAGTGTACTGTAAGGATACAAGCTGCAGTGCTGGTGCAGTGAACCATTCAAAAACATGCCCGCAGTGTTACTCACAAACTGCTGAAGCAGGAAAACTGACATAGTCTGAAAGTAAGAGGAAAGCAGTTGTCCTCTGGGAACACCGTTCTATCTATCTGCCCTATCAGGTCTGTTTGTGTTTGACCCAGTAGAGCTGCCATAGAGGCCTGAGGACGTTTAGTGAGGTGCTGACATCTCTCCACCCGTCATATCATCATGACATCATCAGGGTGTTCCACACCCATGGTCACTCACTCAGTGTAATGTGAGACGCACATGTGACATTAACGGATGACATCACTCGTCCCACCTCACTGAATAGCAGACAGGAAATCACAGTCTGAGATGAGCAGGATATCTGCACCATCTGACCAAGACTTGCTGGAAGAAGACACTGTATTATCTCAATGTACCGTTCTGGTTAAGTAAATACGTTTGTGAAAATACAATAAAAATTGTTCATGTACATAACCAGCAGTTGCTTAAGTGATACAGTATATAGGTGCATTGCTGTGGGGTTACTAGGGTGTTTCGGTGGTTGCCAGTGCATTGTCGGGTTGTGTTTAGGGTTTGTCATCAAACTATGTGAAATGAAAGCTGTTTGCTCAACGTCTTTTGATATGTTTGAAGATGTGTTTCTTTGATACTCTGGCCGTGTTAGAGTTCCTAACTGATTGAAAACATTAGAGATATGGGTCTGTGTCTGGTGAGGGTCGCTCCAGGTGGCACTCAGGGATGGCAGCTGGACAGTGAGAGGGTGTTGTTCTGTGTTAGGAGGGGCGATTAAGGCTATTGTATCACTGAAGGACATCTGTTCTGCTCCATTCAGCAGACCCCCTCTGGACCCCCCACCCCCCACCAGCACACTCATCATCTATATGCATGACCAGACCCCCACCAACACCATAATGGGGTGAATCATGCTTAATATGAAGATGTCTATTAGTGCTGCTTGCTCAAACGTCACTAGTACTTAGCTCATGTAACTGTTAGAGATCTGAACGAACCCCAAACCTTTAACTCAAACCCTAACAGAGCTGCACAGGCTTCAGTATGAGTGTAATATTACACATTAGGCGAGAACTTTATGATGCATTCAGTAATGAGGCTTTTAAAGCATTTAAGCTTACATTCATTAACTCTTGTGGTTCATTACAGGCCTATTATCTTAATATAATGTCAATTTATTCCATTTTCATATTATATAAGCGAGAGTCACAGAATTGTGTCATAAAAACACTTAGCTGTGATATCAGGTGTCAGGATGATTTGAGAAATATTGGAGCGTTTTTGTTTCATAACACTAGCACCCTCTGGTGAAATTATATTTAGAAAGAGCGGGAGAGGAAAATAAATCTATGAAATATTATTACAATTTTAATAACTGTTTTAGATTTATTCCTGTGATGGTAAAGCTGATATGATATCTAATATGCTAATTTGCTGCTCAATAAACATTTCTGATAATTATCAATATAGAAACAGTGCTTCATATTTTGTCGAAACTGTGAAACATTATTTACTTTTTTTTTTTTTGATGAATAGAAAGTTCAAAACAACAGCAACTATTTGAAATAGAAATCTTTGTAACATACTGAATGTTTCACTGTCACTTTTGATCAAATTCATCCGCTCTTGCTAAATTAAATGATACATTTTATTTAAACCAATCTTACTGTCCCCATGCATCATCATATATCTGAAAATAACACTCTAGTAAAGGTCAGGCTGCTGTGCTGTAGTATGTAGTAAAGCTGTGCCAGTCTGGCACGGTCTGTTGGGAAGGGTGTGGCTGCTGTCTTACTAAATGTGTCTTGTTCCCTAAAACACACACACACACACACACACACACACACACACAGAAATCCTTGCACTCCAGAGCCGGCTGTGGAGAAAAATAGTGGGGGAGGAATGAACAGCTAAACGAATGAGTGTTTTTATACCCGTTTTCAGCTTCCCCCCTCCTTTCCGGTCTAAAATTGCTTCCATGCTTTTTTTTCCTTTACGTCTTTTCACTTCTCCTGCTCACCCTCTCTCTCTCTCACTCACTACCTTCTTTTGTCAGTCTTTCATTCATTCACACAGGGATTCCTCTCCCTGCCTGTCTGAACACGGCACGCTGGGATGTGTCGTAAGCAAGAGAAAGACAGAAAACGGGGAAAGGGAAATCAGCGAGGGTATATAGAGACAGAGAGTGATAAAGTGAGGGTCACGCAAGTTTAAAGAGGGACGGCACACATTTCTGAGACGTCTGGTTCAGGATGGACACCATGATGCTACAGGAGAAACTGGTAGAGAAACTTCTGTGTCCCCGAACCAGAACCACACGACAGAAGGTTCGCTTCTATCTATCTATCTATCTATCTATCTATCTATCTATCTATCTATCTATCTATCTATCTATCTATCTATCTATCTATCTATCTATCTATCTATCTATCTATCTATCTATCTATCTATCTATCTATCTATCTATCTATCTATCTATCTATCTATCTAAGTTAGAAAAGCTGCTTCAATTTAGTTTATGAGTAGTATGCTGCCAGATGCATGATGTTATGTACATTTAGTTTGTGTTAGGGGTGTTTAAGATACTTAAAGGATTTAAACTGAATATTAAACTAGCAGCCACTTAAGTAACACCCTAGTAGTCTCATAGTAACATATTTAAATAAATCAGAACAATTTAGCTGCTGCGCAGCAACACCCTTACAAACAGGTTATTGTACCTTTTTTTTTTGTCCTACCTTTTGGACTTTTTTCCTCACAGTTCTGTGTTACTATATAACTTATTTTGACTTTTTTTTTAGATATTAACTAAATATTTCAAGATATGAGCTCAGAGTTGTGAGAAAGAAAAAGTCTGAATTGTGAGATAGAGATGCAGAATTGCAAGAAAAATAAGAATTGCAAGATCAAAACTCAAAATTGCAAGAAAACTAATTCTGAAATGTGAAATATGGACTAAGAAATATGACAAAAAAAGTCAGATTTATGAGATTTATCTATTGTGTTGCAGAAACAAGCTTATATAATAATGATACATTAAAACACATGATAAACAACTAATTTTTAAATATGTAATCAGAGTTAATTAAATGTTGATTAAATGTTTTTTTTTAGCTTTTATTTACGAAAAGATCATAACGCATCACAGTGTGCATTATGAAAGCCTTTAAAATGCATTACACATGAATTACACTTCAGAAAATGTACAAATCTAGTTGATGTTGTGCACACATGCATCTTTATCCCTCTTCTCTCTCTCACACACACACTGTGCCAGGGTTTCTCTTTTCTAGGATGATGGACAGCGGAAACACACATGACGGGTTGTGAGATGCTCTGGCAGTCAGATGGGTTGAGTTTGGCCCAAGCTTGAGTGTGTAAAAAAGGCCTTTTCAGCTTATGTAAATATTGCTTCTGTGTGTGTGTTGATGGTCAGTGGGTTTGGCCTGGACACTGAACTGCTTCTGCTGTCTGGTTTAATAGTGATTTTGTTTCCCGTCAGTAATTTCTGTGTTCTCAGTGTCAGTTTGAGCGGTTATGACTGCTGAGTGGTTTCCGGCACAGTTGCTGGATCTGCAGGAGACTCAGCACTACTGGGCTTTTCATTCTCTGCTATTTTTGTGCCAGTCTGACGATTAACATACGTTCAGTTTTAAAGGGACAGTTCACCCAACCAGTCATCCTTCAAAACATGTATAACCTTCTTTCTTCCATAAAATGTGAAAAACGTATACAGAACGTTAATGTTTTGACTTGTGTCTTTTAGGACAAGCAGTATGTTGGCTTCGCTACGCTTCCTAATCAGGTCCACAGGAAGTCGGTGAAGAAGGGCTTTGACTTCACTCTGATGGTGGCAGGTACGGCTGAAATCATCACTGTATTTTTCACTGACTTCATGCTCGTCTTTGTCATTAACAAGAGCATTTGATGTGTTTTTAGGTGAATCTGGATTGGGAAAGTCTACTCTAGTAAACAGCCTCTTCCTCACAGATCTCTATAAAGACAGAAAATTACTAAATGCTGAAGGTAAGAATTGTCTTAAAGCAACAGTACACCCAAAACAACAGTTCTGTTATTCTTATATAAGAATACAACATACACTGCTGTTTAAAATCTCTTTCTCTTTTTCTTTTAAGAAAGGAATTAATACTTTTATTAAACACAAATTCATTAAAATGATCAAAAGTAACAGCAAAGACATCTATAATGTTACAAAAGATTTCTATTTCAGATTCTTTTAAACTTTCTGTTCATCTAAGAATTATAAAAAAAAATCAATGTATCAGTGTGTCTACAAAAATATAAAGTGTTTTCAACATTAATAATAATCATACATTTTTATTTAGCAGCAAAGCAGTATATTATACTGATTTCTGAAGATCATGTGACACTGAAGACTGGAGAAATGATGCTGAAAATTCAGCTGCACATCACAGAAATATTTGACTATATATTCACATAGAAAACAGTTATTTTTAATTGTAATAATATTTTAAAGAATATTACTGTTTATATAATGTAGATGCAGGCTTGGTGAGTAAAAGAGACTAAAAAAATACAACAACACATAAACAAGACCCCCAAGCTTTTTACCAGTAGTGTAGCATATACAGAAGTGTACACCTCTTCAACAGGTTTGTTAGTTTGAGCATTATATTGTGTGTTTCCTGTAACAGAGCGTATTAATCAGACGGTAGAGATCACCAAACACACGGTCGACATCGAGGAGAAGGGAGTCAAGCTCAAACTCACCATTGTGGACACGCCAGGGTTTGGAGACGCAGTCAATAACAATGAATGGTGAGAATTCAGATCTTCCCAGCATCCCATGAGCACAATTACAACTCTGATAGTTACGCTCGTAGATGCTGATTGCTCAATGCAGCATTTTATGAAAGCAAAAAGATCTTTAGTCATATCTGCAGCCATGAGAGCCTCTAAGTGGTTTCCCAGACTGGGATTCATCAGTTGATGCCAAGCAAATAATTTTAAAAATAACTGAAATAAAATACATAAAAACAATCGAAATAAAATACTTAATGTATTTGTTTGCATGCATGTCATGTGACCGTTAACTGATACTAGAGAACTGAACCGTGCACATGCAAATGTGTTAAGTTATTGAAAATATTAACTTCTCAAAGTGACTTAAAGTAACTATTTTAGGTCAAATGAGTTCATCTGACAGAAAATAGCCTTAGTATGTTATTGTGTACAGTTCTGTCTCTGTGAAGAGTGTGTGTTTGTGTGTGTGTTTGCAGTTGGAAGCCCATCACAGACTACATCGACCAGCAGTTTGAGCAGTACTTCAGAGACGAGAGTGGACTGAACAGAAAGAACATATTAGACAACAGAGTGCACTGCTGTCTGTACTTCATCCCGCCGTTTGGACACGGGTACGAGCGGGTGTCACGGGTCTGTCTTATATGGGTCAGGTTCAAATGTGCATAATCAGCCTCTGACCAAGATCCAAGCTGTTTCTTCATCAGAACAGATTTGGAGAAATGTAGCATTACATCAACAATGGATGCTCTGCAGTGAATGGGTGCCGTCAGAATGAGAGTCCAAGCAGCCTCCAGTCCACCAGTTAATGTCTTGTGAAGCCAAAAGCCGTGTTTGTAACATACAAACATATCCATGTTTTTAACTTCAAACTGTTACTGAACTGAACTGATTCTCATGTAAATCAGGAGAGAAATCTGCACAGATTTACAAGCCAAAACTGTTTTAATCAAATGTATGGGTGGATTCTGATGTGAAGGACTACAGGACATTGACTTTTTCACTGCTTTACTATGGATAATGGACTCATATTTTGTCTAGAAGCAATGACTCAAAGTTAAAAACATATTAATGATGGTTTTGTCTCTTACAAACACACAAGTCATTAACTGTTGGACTGGAGCGGTGTGGATAACTTGTGTTGTTTTTATCAGCTGTTTGGACTCTCATTCTGACGGCACCCATTCACTGCAGAGGATCAATTGCTGAGCAAGTGATCTGATGAAGAAACAAACTCATCTATATTTCGGATGGCTCTCGGATTTTCATTTTACGTGAAATATTCCTTTAACAAACTGACTCGCAGATGTGAATTCAGGATTTCATAAAATATTGACTTATTTGTTCTTGCATCATGAAAAGCAGTTAATGCAAGAGGTGTTTCATGCATAATAGAAGTGAATGTAATTGCAGTTGGAGTTAGCTTCAGATAATCAGAGGCTGTTATTTCCGCTGTGCAGTTTGCGGCCGGTGGACGTGGAGTTCATGAAGGCTCTGCATGAGAAAGTGAACATCGTTCCTCTGATCTCCAAAGCAGACTGTCTCACTCCTAACGAGGTCAAGAAGCTGAAGGACAGGGTGAGTGCACACTATCTGATCGCATCTCAACAGCTAATCGATTCTTTTTGCTAAGTGTGCTCCTCATGGAAGCAGTTGTTTTATACTAGGCCAAAGGCATCTGGTTCAAGACCAGTGATGAGACACACACACACACACACACACACACACACTATGGCCCTCACAGCAGCCCTCCGATGTGATGCATTTAAATGATACTGTACAAATCTCATATCTATAGCTGATAGTGTGCATCTGTTTGTCCTGCAGGTGCGAGACGAGATCGAGCGCTTCGGGATTAAAGTCTATCAGTTTCCCGAGTGTGACTCTGATGAAGAAGAGGAGTTCAAACAGATGGACAAAGAGCTGAAGGTCTGAAAGTCTTAAATCCCCAATCAGACTAAATCATTTCACTCCATTTGGTTTGATTTTACCCTCACAGTGGACTTTTTACTGCTGCCAACAGCTGGAGGAGTAAAGCTGATAAACTGATCAAACGTGCAGATGTTTTCCATGAAGCAAATTAAAGTGTTGCTGCATATAAATATGTGTTTATATTGAATATTACATGATTTATTTGTTGTGTGTGTGTGCTTTAGGAGTGTACTCCGTTTGCTGTCATTGGCAGTAATACAGTGGTGGAGGCCAGAGGTCAAAGGGTCAGAGGTCGTCTTTACCCCTGGGGTATCGTGGAAGGTCAGAAAAACTCAAAAGCAGATTAATGCTTAGCAACTAGGTTAAAATCACTATGTCTGAGGTGCCATGATGATAAACAGCATCATATCAAGATAAATGTGATTTATGTCGATAACGATGATCAGCTCTCAATGTTTTTATTCTGATGCACTTCAGAAACTTTTAATAGTTTCACCTGAGAAAATACTACAAGCTAATGCACACAGAAACTCAAAGACAAACTGCCAAAATAATTCATTGAATTATAACAGAAATATACTACTATTGTTAATAAAAAATTATTAATAAAATCAAAGTAATAATAAAAATAATGTTCTCCAGGAATATCATACAACAAAAAGATTAATGTATGGAGCATCATCTTATTTGATTAAAAAAAAAATGCACACAAATGTTCAGTTCCAGATTAATTGTTATATTTTCTTTCTTTTGATTACATTTGAAAATATTTATATCATTTTTGATAACAGATTTCTAGAATATCATAAAACAGATAATACAGAAAATAAAATAAAATGGAAACACAGTATTTAGGGAAAAATCTAATGTATTTCTTGTGGCCCTAAATTAAAAGGAAGCAACTGTGTAGAGTTTAAGTGTGAAAAAAGAAAACTTTATATAAAAAAAATATATATATATATATATATATATTGTGATAATTATCAATATCGTATAGTATTGACCATATCAGAAATCCATATACTGAAGTGTGCATGCTTTTTAAGCTAATATTGTCCAGAACATTGCAAGTTTGTCCCACTATTAGTCTACTGCAAGAGTTTCTGGCCATTACAGTGTGCACTTGACAGATACCTGTATGTAATAGTTGTGTTACAGCAGGGGAACACATGACGTGATCTTTACATTAAATTGTCTTCCAAATGAAGAAATGTAAGTGTAGTTTGTGTGTTGGTGAGCTTGAACTCTAACACATTTCTTTGTGTGTGTTGTTCAGTGGAGAATCAGTCTCACTGTGACTTTGTGAAACTGAGGAACATACTGATTCGCTCTCACATGCACGACCTGAAAGACGTGACGTGCGACGTGCACTACGAGAACTACAGAGCCCTGTGCATCCAGGAGATGACCAGGTGTGGGACATTCACCAGAAGATGAAAACACAGTCAGCGCTGTTTTCAGTGTAAATGCTGACCTCAGGCCCTTTCAGGTGTTTCATATAATGCATGTGTGTGTGTGTGTGTGTGTGTGTGTTTCAGTAAACTGGCGCAGGATAACCGTACAGACAGTCCACTACCGATCCTGCCTCTGCCCACACCAGACGTGGAGACGGAGAGACTCATCAAGATGAAGGATGAAGAGGTACACAACATTCGGCACTGATATTAAACCAGCACTTTAGCACATGTGTGCTGTAGATTATTATAACTAGCTATTAGGACACTAGTGCTATTTTACTTACACTGAGGTACTTATTATAGTTTTTATTAATATGTTGAATTAGTTTTTATTAGTTTTATATTTTCAAATTCGTTTTAGTCATTTTGTGTTTTTGTCATTTTCATGTTATGTCTTATGTCAGTTTCAGGTTTAGTTATTTTAATACAGCTTAAAATAAATGAAAATGAATAAACGAATAAATACCTGAAATAAAATAAGGTTATCCTTTGAATATATTTTATTTGAGTTAACATTTATTTTATTTCAAGTAATGAAAATGTTTTTTTGTTTGTTTGTTTGTTTTGTTTTAGATACTGTAATAACTTAATATCCCTAGGATATATGCTAGTTTAATTAATATTTCATATGGATTCATTGTTATAGATACTTTTGATGATTTAATTGCTAGAATTTATCATGCTCATTATGGCCAGTATTAGAAATCTATACTTGTTGTGTGTTTTTTTGTGTGTTTGTGTTTATCTTTCAATTTAGCATTTTTTCCCCTTCATTTTAACATTTTAACTCAAACAATGAAAAACATAAGCAATTTATTGTAACATAGCCACACTGGGATATAAGAGTTTGATTTAAAAAATGCAGAAAAGCAAAGCAAGTACACAGCTAGAGAAGTGAAATATTGAAATTACACTAACATTAAACATTTTTGGGTAAAACATACAAAATACAAAAACTGTAAAAAGGCAGGAAATATATATATATATATGCAAAAAAACAAAAACAATTGTGCTGCTCAATATTCTTTTGAAATTTATGTTACTTTTTATTTTTCAAGATTCATTCATTATAAATAGAAATATTTTTCAACATTATAAAGGTTCACTTTTGAGCAACTGAATGCACCCATCCTAAATAGAAAATAATAATAATACTTATAAAAACCTAAGTTACAATGCCGTTTTCTTGGCTGTGTGTTGTTTTGTCTGTGCAGCTGAAGAGAATGCAGGAGATGCTGGAAAAGATGCAACAACAGATGCACGAGAAAGACCAGTGATGACACACACACACACACACACACACACACACTACGGCCCTCACAGCAGCCCTCAGATGTGAATGCATTTAAATGATACTGTACAAATCTCATATCTATAGGTCTGAGCTTCAGATCTTCTCTGTTCATCTGCTCGATGCTTCTGTCTGCCTGCATCAAGAACATGATTCATCATCAACATACAGTACATAAACCAGTCTAACTTACAGTAAATTCCCTTCTGAAGGCATCTCTTTATTATTGACTTCTGATTTGCTTAGTAAGAAAATGTGCAAGGGTTCATTGACGTGTGTGTGTGTGTTTGGAGAGACATTCGTGTACTTTTGCTATGAATTTGTTAGGTTCGATGGTGGTTTTGATTTTTATAGTGAATGTGAACATACAATACGGCTCCAACATCCTCAGTTCAGACGGCTGGGTTTTGCTCGTTTTATAACAATAATAATCAGAATAAAACCTATTTCATTATTGTATTAATGGCCTTTAATAATTTATATTATGTCAATTGTTTATGTAAATCTTGAAGTAAAGCTTGCTAATAAATGTGAATAATTTATCAGTTGCCGTTGTTGTTTGTTCACTATAGATTCATATCCGTATGATTGATCAGCAAGATATATAGTTTCCAAACAGGGGCGGATATAGAAAAATATTGTGGCAAGAAGGGGGCAGGAATTTTTGAGGGGTGGCAACATATGGCAGACATATATATACTGAATTTAGTCACAGTTATCACAGTTTGATGATAAATATATGTGCACACTACAAAAGGGCACAGGCTATCATTTACAAACTTAATCTCATGCAATCAATGTCTTGCATTTGAAACAGTTCATATAAGGAATAAGTGACCATCAGCACCACACACTCACTAATGCATACAGTATGCATCGACATGTAATTAAGAGCGTTATAAAAGGTTCAGTGTTATCAATATGTCAATTTATTATAAGAAACATAAGATCTTAACAGCTAATGACATTTCCAGATGGGGAGACTCAACTGATTTTCTACTGTTTAGTGTTAATCACCATCTAACTCAACCAGTCAAGAGCTAGATTTAACCTTAGATGTTATATGAATATGGTCCCTGAAGCATAGGTTTTATTAGCTGACAATAATAATAAATAAATAAACATTATAGGTACAAATACAAATATACTTTTAGAAAAATAATTTTTTTTTTGAAAAATATGGTGTTATTGTTTTGGCAAGCTTAAATTAAAACACCACGCGTGCTTCAGTGTGTGTGTGTGTGTGTGTGTGTGTGTGTGTGTGTGTGTGTGTGTGTAGTAGAGCACACATTCCCAGAGACGTGTATAACAACACCTTCAGAGCCACTGCTGGCCAAATGGGTGTCCTGAGCAGGATTGTATTGCTGTGCCCCCCTTCCTCAAATATGATGATGAAAAAAACACCTACTAGGAGTGAAAATGGAACTTTAATCAAATAAAAAACTAAATGAATAAATTGTATTATTTACAAATCACAATTGTAGCTCTTGACATTTGCCTGTGGCTATAACTTTATTATGACTCTAATTTATTTTATAGTCTCAAGCATTCAGAAATCATGCAAAAGGAAACTAAGCAGTTTTACTATGATAAAACCATGGTTTATTTTTGTAAGGGTTGAGATATGCACGTTTTTTGGGGGGGGGGTTTTTTGTTGAAGAAATTATAAAGGCTGTGTCATCTAATAGCAAAAAGGTGGCCAAAATGAAACATGAAGTGAATATGAATGAAATGTTTGGTCAGTAGCCTAAACAAGGATTTGATTGTCCTGTAAGTGTAACAGCAGCAATCACATGGCATTTGTAATAACATGTACATAAATTGTTTATTTTGTATTTGCCTACTTTATGTATTTTAACAGTGTTATTATTAACCAATCATTATTGCCTCATTATTTTTTTATGTAATGCATTTTAAGTAATTTTAAAGGCTATTGATGGCTTAGGACTGTTTTTATAGCAACAACAACAACAACAAAATATTACAGTATATTAATACTCTGTAAATTATTAT
Source organism: Carassius gibelio (assembly GCF_023724105.1). Lineage (NCBI taxonomy): Eukaryota > Metazoa > Chordata > Actinopteri > Cypriniformes > Cyprinidae > Carassius > Carassius gibelio. Next base: position 3,913,393 of record NC_068403.1, on the reverse strand, counting down.
TTGAAGTAACAAAATCATGGTTAATTTGCAGTTACCATGGCTACAAGAACAATGATTGGTAGTTTTCCTAAGGGAACCTGAGGAAAAAAAAATATCTTTCACAGGAATGTGCCTGAAAGTGATAAACGGGCCTCGTTTTTACCTAAATTATTTATAATTTATTTTATATATTAAAAAGGTGTGCATTGTAGCTGACACCTAAATAAACACATTACAATTGTTTTATGACTGCAAGTCTTTCTCCTCAAATGCTATTGAGCTTCAAATTTGCTTTTGAGCCCATGTGAAAGAGTAGAATAATTTACATATGATTTACAGATTATTTTAATAAATATCAAACATTTAATTCAATTGTACATTATAGCTGACACCTACATGAACAATTACAGTATTTTTTATGACTATAAGTAATTATCTTCAAATGCTACTGACGTTAGAAAAGTGTATACCAATGCCCCCTCTGGGAGTTGGTGCCCTACTCTGCGTGTAGGGAGTGACGGTACTGAACACCTTTAATATTACAGACTAGTCCATATCGAGATTTGATTAAATGCTATACTTTTGATTTATTCATTTAAAAATGGCCGAATTCCGTGACGTTCTGCTTTATACAGCAAGTTCCAGTTCCGCGATTTAATCCCTGTCGCTTTTCAAACAGGGTTGTTATGTATCCTCACGCTTTTTAAAAGTGGTTAACTATGTTTGACAGATGCAATATTTGAAAATCGAAAATTATTAACTTATTTTTTAAATTACATTTATATCTGAATATATGTCAGAGTTCGGAGCAGGTTCGCGAATCATTTGAGTCAGTTCGGGAGTTCGGAGCGGGATCGCGAATCATTTGAGTCAGTTCGAGTTCAAAGCGGGTTCGCGAATCATTTGAGTCAGTTTGGGGATTGCGAATCATTTGAATCAGTTAGGGAGTTCGTAGCGGGATCGCGAATCATTTGATTCAGTTATGGGAATCGCGAATCATTTGAGTCAGTTTGGGAGTTCGGAGCGGGATCGCGAATCATTTGAGTCAGTTCGGAAGTACGGAGTGGGTTCGCGAATTATTTGTGTCAGTTTGGGGATCGCGAATCATTTGAATCAGTTCGGGAGTTCGTAGTGGGATCGCAAATCATTTGAATCAGTTCGGGAGTTCAAAAGCGGGTTCGCGAATCATTTGAATCAGATCGGGAGTTCAGAGCGGCTTCGCGGATCATTTGAATCAATTCGAGAGTTCGGAGCGGGTTCGCGAATCATTTGAATCAGTTCGGGAGTTTGTAGCGGGTTCGCGAATCATTTGAGTCAGTTCGGGAGTTCAAAAGCGGGTTCGCGAATCATTTGAATCAGATCGGGAGTTCGGAGCGGGATCACGAATCATTTGAATCAGTTCGGGAGTTCGTAGCGGTTTCGCGAATCATTTGAGTCAGTTTGGGGAACACAAATCATTTGAATCAGTTCGGGAGTTCGAAGCGGGACCACGAATCACGAAAGATTCGCGCTTGTAAAGTATCAAATTGGCCATAACCTTTAATTCGTTGTTGCCAACTGGGGTGGCAGCAGTGGTGGCAAGGCTTTCTTTTAGGGTGGCATTTGCTTTGCCACCCTGGTAGATCCGCCCCTGTTTCCAAGTTATTTTGCTCCATCAAATTTACTGAAAGAAACTCAGTTCGTGTTTCTTACTAATTCTGAGATGATTATTCCAAAAACAGTGGCTTTTGGTTTTAATATGTTTTATATAGGCCTATTACATTTCCATGGATGAAATATACTGTCATATAGTTGCTACATATAAAACAATATGTGTCCCTGGAGTACAAAAGCAGTCTTAAGTCTCTGGGGTATATTTGTAGAAATAGTCAATAATACATTGTATGGGTAAAAATTATAGATTTTTCTTTTATTCCAAAAATCATTAGGTTGTTAAGTAAAGATCATGTTCCATGAGGATATTTTTTCAATTTCCTACTGTAAATTTATAAAAAGATTTGATTAGTAATATGAATTGTTAAGAACTCCTTTGAACAACTTTAAAGGTGAATTTCTCAATATTTATATATATTTTTTACACCCTCAGATTCCAGATTTTCAAATATCTTGGCAAATCATGTCCTCCTAACAAACCATACATCGACGGAAAGATTATTTATTCAGCTTTCAGATGAATTTTGAAAAATTGACACTTATGAATGGTTTTGTGTTCCAGGGTCACATATAAATAAATACAATTAACTAATAAATTAAAAATAAAAACAATGTATTTCTGACTTATGGAGTGACAAAAAGTAATGTGCAAAAACTTCTGTATAAAAAAAAACCATAAAACTTTATTTCAGCTTGTTACCAAGGCAATATTTTATTTTATTTTAATAAAAAATAAATAAATGTATGCATTTAGCAGATGCTTTTATCCAAAGCGACTTACAGTGAATTCAGGCTAACTAATTTTCATTATTTTAATTTCTCATTTGATGTACCAAAATAAATATAACTGGAAATAAAATTCAAATAATAATAATAAAAACTATACAGACAGATAAAAAAAAAAATATATATATATATATATATATATATATATATATTTACTACAAAACACAAACTTCAACTAAAATTTAAATAAAATCAGAAAGTATAAAAATATAAATTATACAATGATATCAACAGAATGAAAAATGTTGAACCTTAAATGTATGCAAATTTGTGAATTGAAAATAATTATAAAAATTTTTAAATATTTAATAAATATGTTATACAGACATTTAAATTTTTATTTGGTGTTTGCTTTTTTTAATTGCATTTAATGTTTTTATACTTTCAATAAAACATTTGTAATGGGTTTGTGGAAGCCGATGTAGGATGTTCTGGAACAAACTACAAAGGGGAACCATGAATCCCGGAACCTTTTATCGCTGCTGAAGTGCAACGGGCTCATTTAAAGGTTGCATAACATCATCACAGGATCAACAAGTGAGTCTTTTTGAATGTTGCTATATTAATATGTTACAGTTATTTTTTAAATGGATGAAGGACGACGCGAAGATTATTTATATAATCAATATTCGATACGTAGAAGTTTTTCAGCGTCAGTAATTTTGAAGTTTTTAATGAATTATATATTTTTTCATCTGATCTCGAGCAGCGTAAACACTGACATCCAGCAGCACATATGAGCAGATGTGAAAATATGATCTTTATATCTCATATTATAACACAGAACAAACTCTAATAACCCGAAACGAGTGGTTAAGATGTGTTTGTCAACATTAGCTGTGGAGAAACTACCCACAATATCGATGTCACATTTCAACCCCAAATTTGCTTGAGATAAAATGAAGCCTAGTTGGGGGCCTTTAGTATTTCTGTGAAGTGACACCTGCATTAAGTTTCTTGTCATGTTCTTGACAGATTCTCATCACGTTCTGGGCTTCACATCTCTGAGGGTTTGTGTTTGGAGCTGTAACTCCTGCCATGGGCGGATTGAGAAAGAAACACAACTGGAAAAGCAGACAGAGCACATCTGGACAGACAGCTGCTGCAGACAGACAGACAGATGTGCAGGTGGAGGTACAAGGTAAGATGCATGTGCTATCATCATTGTGAGGGATGCAATAAGAAGCAGAAACATTCATTTAACATGTAACGATGCTACCATAAAAGATTCAAATACGTGTTTTCATGCTCGTGCACTAAATCATCCTGCACTATTCCTCAGCCAGCTGCTTGACTTACAGTGTTTCTCATTGCACATGTACAGTATTATGGGAAGCATTCTCATAGTCTATATATTTTTCCTATTCAGTCTATATATGAGTAAACATTTTTATATAGTATATTCATATTTAAATCTGTAGGTAGTGTTTATGTGTAGCTTTTTTATAGTTAGTTTTTTTGTTTTTTGTTTATGCATAGGTTAACATTTATATATAGTATTTAAAGTCAAAAGCAGCATGCAAATTGCAAAGGACTTAAATGCAACACAGTTTATTACGGCAAATGTAGTATTCGCTGTAAATGACCCTAATTGAGTACAATTAAAATGAAAAAAAAATTAACGATTTAAACCATTTTTGTGCATATTTACAGGTGAACGTGAATGTTTGTTTTTGTTATTCGTTTATATATCGGTTTCTTTTTATTTCTTAAAATTCATTAAAGTAATTTAGAAAATTAGTTTAAAATTGCCAAAAAACAAAGCATCATAATTATTCTCTCTGCTACAATTAATAAAAATTTAATAATTTTTTTGTGTGTTTTTTCAATAATTAAATTATATTGATTATATTAGATTGATTATAAATGCAGAAGAAAATAATTTAAAAAAATTAAAAATAAATAAAAATAAAAAAACATGAAAAATGTTAATGTTCAAAAACTTTTGACTGGGCAAAAAAATATATAGTAAAACATATATTTAAAAAAATAGCTGACTATTTAACATTTAACGTTGCATATATGACCATTTTCTGAGCTAAGAGTGTATTTGATTAATTCCTTGCTGATTTCCGTACTGGTAATCTGTGCTTAATAAAATTGAAAACAATTTGCCCAGGAGTGTAATTTGTTTAGTTTTTGTAAACAAAGGCTAATTCCCATTGAATTTTTTAACCATATTATAATTATTCATAATTGTTTTATGCCCCTCTCAAGATATTCAGTGTGTCAGCACTCTTTCAGTGTGAATGTGTGTGTTCTGGAGTTAATAACTGTGTAATGTGAACGTGTGCAGATGGAGCCATGCTTAAAGGTGTAGACGCCTGCAACGCTCTTGTTCTGCCCGCCACCAAAACCAAGAAACCCAAAGTAGAGCATCCTGTAGCCAAGAGAAGAGCCCTGACAAAGAAGCAGAGGAAGAACCTGGAGAAAGTTCTGGAGCAGAAAGAGAAAAAAACCCACGTAAGGAGAGAAAGAGTTTTTAGTTGGTCTAGAGAGCAAACCCTGCAGGACTCTGAGCAGCTCATACTGAAGATGTGTAAATACATCACTGTGTGTGCTCGCAGATCTGTGAAAGAAGATCAGGAGACTGATTCAACCCCCATCTGAGCAGATCAGAGAGGAAGAGCGCTGGAAGAGGAGGGAGAACACTCAGAAGATCTGCAGCTGCTGAGAGAGGAGGACAAACAGAAGGAAACCCATGTTAAGGAAGAGAAGAAAGATCAAGACGTGAAAGAGGAAACGCAGAAGAAGTAAGAATGTAAACCTGCAGTGTTTATTCCTGTGGATCGACTGCTCCAGATTCAGGTACAGGAACCAGACTGGTCTAAAGTGTGTGAGGGTCACAAGAGTTTTAATACAACGATTGCATTATATTATATTATATTATATTATATTATATCATATCATATCATATCATATCATATCATATTATGTTATATTATGTTATATTATGTTATATTATATTGCAACTGATTCTGAAGAAAACTGGTCACAAACTATACTTTTTTCATAATTGTTATTATTTTATTTATTTATTTATTTATTTTAGTATGTTTCACATATTTTATATTATTTTATACGATACTATATTATCTTATACTATATTATATAGACCACATTGCAATTTACTCTAATGAAAACTGGTCACTTAGGCATTTAGTGATTACAAACTAGAGTTTTTTCATCATAATATTATGTTATATTTATTATTATTTGATTTATTTACTTATTTTAGTTTGGTGTGTATCACATATATTATAATTTAATATAATTTTATTGTATTATATTGCATTATTTATTATCTTTATATTGTATTGTATTATAGTATATTATATTATATAGTATATTAATATAGTATATCATAGACCACATTGCAACTGATTCTGAAGAAAACTGGTCACTTAGACATTTAGGGACCACAAATTAGAGTTTTTTTCATTATTATTATTTTATTTATTCATTTTAATTTGGTATGCATCACATATAGTATAGTGTAGTATAGTACAGTACAGTATATTTCAGGTTTTGAAATGTTTCTCGCTGTGAAAGTTCAGTTTGACCGCAGGGAAACAGCACGTACATGTAGATTATGATGATGATTTATAAACTGATAAATAGATGAAAGTTCAAATATGATAATATATAATGCATTTCATTTTCTCCTTAATAATTGTAAGTACAGTTTGAATGCATTGTAATCCTTTACTTTACAACTTTAGAAAGCATAATGTATTAAAACACGTAATGAGAGATATGCATCATGGAAATTATGAATAACTATACCATGTTGTCACTTGGATTTGAATCACTTTGGTTTGATATGCACAGATCCGATTGACTTTTCATTTGTTACCTGCGTTTGGCCGTTGGTTTTGGACTCTGTAATTGTTGATGTGGATTGCAGGAGGCTCGTCTGAGGTTGGTGATCCCGGCGGAGGAGCAGGTGATCATGGAGGCGGTGAGAGAGAACGAGTGTGTGGTGTTGTGTGGAGAGACGGGCAGCGGGAAAACCACACAGGTGCCTCAGTCCCTGTACGTAACCTCGTCATACCCCACGAGCCCTTGCCTGTTTGTGCTCTGTGCTGTCTGTCTCTCATGGTTAGCTTCTCTGTTCCTCAGCTCTGGGGTATTATTGGTGTGACTGAGTCCAGCAGAGTGGCGGCGATCAGCATGTCTCACCGTGTTTCCACAGAGATGAATTTCCCCAGCGGGTATGACATCTGTGCAGTGAAGAAATAAGCTGCTTCTGGCCATACAGTGATGTTAGCTCGCTTAAAAGCTGTTTTTAGGCTTGACATGACCGTATCAAACATATTAAAATCACTGTGAGTAGCTGTATAATAACAGATGATATTATTAAATATTAGATCAGAGAAAATATAGACAGATTATTGTTCATTTTCACAATTTAAAGATACGTTGCAAATAATCAGATTTGGCACATACAGTATATAATTCAAGTGGCGTTTATGCATTTTTCATCTGAGCATGAGTCGTTTATTTGATCAAAAATACAGTAATATTGTGAAATATTTTTACAATTTAAAATGACTGTTTTCTATTTGAATATATATTAAAATGTAATTTATTCCTGTGATTTGCAGCTGTATTTTCAGCATCATTCCTCCAGTCTTCAGTGTCACATGATCTTCAGAAATCATTCTGATATGATGATGTGTTGCTCGAGGAACATTTCTGATTATCAGTGTTGAAAACATTTTTTTAAATAATTTTTTCAGCGTTTCTTTGATTCATCCAAATAGCCATGCAGGCATTTTTACTCTTAAAATGTATCTCATGTTGACTTTAACCTGCTCTGTTAGCGTGTTTGTGTGCATGACAGCAGTTATTTTAGACCTTTTACAAACATCCTGCATGAAGTCTGAACAGCTTTAATGCCAACCTGAAATATGTGTGTGTGTGTGTGTGTGTGTGTTCAGGGTGGTGTCTTATCAGATCAGGTACGAGGGGAATGTGACAGAAAACACAAAGATTAAGTTTATGACAGACGGTGTCCTGTTGAAAGAAATTCAGAAGGTAACACGCATGCACAAACATGCACCATGTATTACATTGTTTTTACACAATACTATACTGTATTATACTTAAATGAGCAAAGCTTACACACTAGCTCTCAAAGAAAGCTTTTGTGCATCTTTCAGATAAAACTGACACACTACAGCAAAAGATAGAAAGAACTGACTTAAACCCCTTTTTAGCTGCTGAAAAGAGAAGCTGCAAGAGAGCCATTGGTGTATTTCTGCTTGTTTGATGATGCATCTTCTGTCTCTTGATATCCCTGTAACGATGCATGTTTTTGCAGGATTTCCTGCTGCAGTAATACAGCGTGATCATCATAGATGAAGCTCATGAGCGCAGCGTCTACACTGATATCCTCATCGGGCTCCTGTCACGCATCGTCCCACTCCGTAACAAGGTGACACACGTGAACATGCTTGATGGTCAGGTTAACGCTGTGAGGCTGGCATGTTTATAACGTGCTCTGTGGTTCACAGAAAGGCTTACCCATGAAGCTGATCATCATGTCGGCCACGCTGCGTGTGGAGGACTTCACTGAGAACTCCTCCACCGGTCATCAAGGTGTCTGATTTGTTTACATGAGCATGTTCATGTCATTGGCATGAAGTAGGGTCCGATGAAATATGTATTTTTTTTTTTCTCAAATCGCATTTGACTTTTCCCAAATTCAGTTGTTTCCTATTTATTAAAATGTTTATAATTTTAGTAATCAAAAACCATAACTTATACAATTTAACAGCAATTAATTAAAAGTTGATGAATTCCATTTTCCCTCGTTTTTATTTTTGTATTTTTTCAAATTCAGTTTTTTTTTTTTTTTTTTGCCTGTTAACATTTTTCTGGATTTTTTTTTTTTGTATTTTGGATTCCATTTTAATTGTTAAATGTAATTTTAGGAATAAAAAAAAAACATGACTAATTATTGAAAATAATTAATTTCTTGCCACCTATGCAATCAGTTTCATTTTTTCCAAAATTCCATTATGTGTTCCTCAAATTCAAGAGTTTTCTTGGATTCCATATATTAAATTCGGAATAATCAAAAAGCATGTCTAATTAATTCAGTTCATAAAACTTAATAATAAATAATTTATTGCCATAATTATTACAGCTGTCTAATTTTTTTAAATTATAGACTCCTATGAAATGAAAAAAAATCTGGATGCATGATTTAATACAAATGTATAATCAAAAACTGTAGAAAACAAATGAAGGCATCAGGTGTGTCTTCTGCAGATTACGATAAATTAAACATATTTTAGGAAATATTGTGTAGGTAATCAAAATAAATCATCAGTCACTTTCTTAACTGGAAGTTTAGTTTAAAAATAAAATCATCCTAACAATAACCAGTAGAGTTATTTTCAATGTCCTGTATAAGTTGGTGTTAGGTCATCACCCCCCCCCCCCCCCCCCCCAAAAAAAGAAACTAACCCTGAAATATTCTAGCATTGTTATTTTATGCTTGTAAAAATAGAACTTTAAACAATATTCTTGGAACATTATTATGGAATTCATAACAAACGCTATCAGAAACCAAACACTAAGACACTTTTATATGGAGATAACTTCTGATATGACCAAGAAAAAGAGCGTTGTCACATAAATGACCGTTTTAATGCTGTTCATGTGTGTGTATAGGTGAGTTTGCAGTCACGGTTCATTTTAATAAACGCACACCAATGGATGACTACACTGGAGAAGCTTTCCGTAAGATCTGCAAGATTCACCGCATGCTGCCGCCAGGTCGCTTAAACACACAGAAACAAAGATACGTGATATGCACAGATGCATGCAGGGATCTAAACACGTGTGTGTGTTGTTGTAGGTGACATGCTGGTGTTTCTGACGGGTCAAGCAGAGGTTCATTCTGTGTGTCGCAGACTGAGGAAGGCCTTCCCTTACAGACCCCAGCGAGGTCTGAAATATACTTCTCTCTCTCTCTGGCCGATCCAAATAGATTTGAAATGCTTTACAGTAAAGGTGTTAATTGTTAAAATTAGGTACAGTGATCTAATAATAACCAATACAGCGTTTCACATCATTTACTCATGCACTTTTGAAAGTTCTGATATAAGTAAAGGATTTTTTAATGTTAGTAAATGCACTATGAACTTACATAAACAATGAACGATGGTATTTTTATTAGATTACATTAACAAGGGTTAATAAATGCTCTAATAGTATTTTGTTCATTGCTATTTTAAAATGATGAATGGAAATGAAGTGGTGTAGTCAGTAGGCTTGCAAAGGGGTGGAACATTTCTGGAAAGTCCCTGGAATATTAAAAAAAATCCTGGAAATTTCTGGAATGTTTTTCTAAATTTACTGGAAATGTTCCACCTTTTTGCGACCCTAGTAGTCAATAATGTAGCTTATTACAGGTTATTTGACACCATTTATTAAAACCGTATGCAGTGTCCAGTATATTTTGTGCAAGAAGTGTGCTGTATACTCAACAAGGTTACAATCTCTGTCTCAGGCGCTCCCAAAGATTAATCTGGACTGTTACTCGGCTCTGTCCGTGGATGAGGGGGATGAGGATCGGCAGGATTTTAATGAGGGTTCAGACCTGGAGCCGACCCGTCCATCCCGCTGTATGTGCTTCCTCTCTACTCTCTATTGGCGACTGAGCTGCAAGCGAAGTTGTGTGCCTTACTTCAGTGTCCTTCACTTCATTTACTTTATTACAATACAATAGAACAATAGATACTATTTAATATTATAGGATAAATAAATATCATTTTCTGAAAATAATAATATATGCAATTATATAATTATAATTATATAATTATATTATATTATATATATATATATTATATATATACTTTAAATGTGTACTTTAAATAATATATATATATATATATACTGTAAAAAAATATATATGTATGTATGTATATATAGGGCTGTCACTTTTGTGAAAAAATCATTTTCGATTTTTAAGACATAAGTTTTCATTGAATCAATTGTAAAATCGATTTTCCTTGTCTAAAAAAAGACGTTTCCTTTTTCAACGTCAAATAACGGATGAACGTAAAGAGAGTTCAAAAAAATTATACTTTAAATGGACTTGAGAACAGGCCATGTGTGTTTTATTTTATATTATTGAATTTAACCGATACTTAGTCTAGGCGGCACTAGGCAGGCATGCGCAAAAAGGCTAGGGCCATCACAAATTTATTGGACAGGAAAACAAGTCGATCAACATTTCGGGGTCCAGAGCAGAGGGTTTTTTATTCACTATATGTCCAGCTGTTGAGAAGACGCGCTTATTTTCTGTTTAGCTTTCGCAAGGCATACTGCACTTTCGGAATTCTTTTTCTTTTTTTGTTTAATTATTTTAAAATGAATAGTGTACATATTTGGTTAAACTCAGTTCCCTATTTTCATTTTGGAAACTTTTTTTGGTTGATCCGATCGATTGTGCAATCGATTTTCGAACTAAAAGTGACAGCCCCAGTGTATATGTGTGTGTGTGTATATATATATATATATATATATATGATTTACATTAACATTACAAAATAGAACTACATTATACTATAATGTAAATTTATTTTCTGTTATATTATAAATAATTAATATAAATAATATTTTAAACTGTTTAATGTTATTGTTTCATGGAGAAATTAATCTCCACAGCCAATTTTGGAGTACACTTAAATTTAAATTTAATTTAACTTAACATACATACAACAACAACAACAACAAAAAAAATTATATTTCCAACCATTTTCTTTTTTCTGTCAGTTTGAAAAACTGTTCCATGTTCAGTATTTAATGTGTACGTATTCATTTTTGTAAACCATTTTTAATTATGAAGCTCTGAATTACAGAACCAAATTCAATATTTATAAAGATAAACGAATAAACATTATCAATATGAAAAAATATCTGTTGTTGAATAATAGTAAGATGCTGGCAGATGTACTAGCATCAGATTGACCTCAACCCTCAGACGTGTCAAAATGAAACATTTGTGACTGTTCTGGTAGTGTTCAGCTCGTTTAGATGCGTTGTGTTGTGTGTGTTCAGGTTTTCCGTCCTCCTCCGGCTGGAGCGCATCTGAGTGTCGTCGCCACTAATGTGGCTGAGACGTCTCTGACGATCCCCGGCATCAAGTATGTCATGGACTGCGGTCGTGTGAAGAAGAGGTTTTATGACTCTGGGAGCGCTGGAAGAACCTCCTCGACACGGACGGTACACCGCATTTCTCCTCTCTCTCGTTCATCCCTCCCTCTTTCCTCTAACTGATCCATTTTATGTGCTCAAAGGAAGCTAGGATGACTTGGTGGCTTTTATGAAAAATATACATTGGTGTATGAAAATCTCATTGAAATGGGATGCAATCTTATTTTTTGGAACATGTTTTTTTGAATCGTTTTATACATGATATAAACTCAGAAATGTCACAGCCTTTCTGTGTACTGATATGTCATGTAAAATTATGACATTGTGCATTGTCTTATTAAATATGCACATATTTGCAAAATATTATAAAATTTGTGATATAAACTGTTACTTTGTAACTGTCATGTTTAATCTTTTTTTATTTCTAAAATATATATTTATTGTAATGTTCATGTAACAAAATGGTTAAATAAACACATGAATATGAACTACAGATCCCATAAAATGATGAAAAATAATACATGTTCAGTTTTGAAGTCCAGTGTTGTTTTATAATTTGAGTATAGTTGAGTTATAGTTTGTATTAATACTTTGACTTCATATTTATTTTGAAATCATCCTCTTTCATTTAAATTTTAGTAATTCAGCTTAAATTTTAGTAATTTAGTTGTGTGTTTTTGTCATTTTTATTTGTTTTTGGTTCTTTTAAATATATCTTTATTGTTTTCTAAATGTTTTATGCCAGTTTTGGTTTTAGTAATTGTAGTTAAAACTAAATGAAAATGACAATTTTTTTTTATTTTTACTGTAAGTATCGAAGGATTTAGTCCCAAACTAAATGAAAAATATTTATTTTTTATTTAACATATATTTGAAGTAACGGAAAATTTAAGGAATGTAATGTCATTAAAAGTGAACATATTTTCATAGTATTACATATGATTGCTATTGTGTTTATTTATATTGTATTATATAATATATTAAATATTGTATAATAATTAAATGTAGATATTGTATTTATTGTAATGTGTTGAAAATAGTTCATAACCACATAAATGTGAACTATATAGGTCTCATAGAATGATAATAAAAAATGATTTTCCACAAAACCCTGACAGTCGAGTGTAATATAATTAAATGTAGTGCTTCGTACCTATTAAAAATGTGATCGTTGCAAAGTATTTCGGAAAGTTGTTAAATGAAACTATATCATCATTTGCACTCATATGGTAGGGAAGAAAGCCAGATGTGTCCAGATGAGGAGGTTATGGGCTGGGCAAGGACAGTCGCTCCAGCTGGGAGATCTGATGGTTCTGCTGGGTATGAGTTTGAGTCCATGATCAGTGTTTTTCAAATGTTCAGACATCCAGGTTTAATGTGAAAAAAAAAAACTCTTCAAGATTTATATTGTCTGAAACCTTTCCTGCTATTTTAGTATTATTTATATACTGTTATAGTTTTTATTCATATTTTGAATTAGCTTATTTATTTATTTTGTTTTCATTTTTTTAATTTTTAGTTTGTCTTAGTAATGTTATGTACTTTGTCTTTTTTATTAGTATTATTATTTCAATATTTCTATATTTCTGATCGTTTTTATTTGAGTTTTAGTCATTTTAGTAAAATAAAGTTTTATACTATTTTGAATGTTTCTGTGTGTTTTTTTCATGTCTGTATAGGTTTTTTAATATATAATTTTTATTTCAGTTTTATTTAATTTAGCATATCAAGTTAAACTAAATGAAAATAATGAGAAATGTTGAGAAACTAGCTGAAATAATATTATGGCTGAAATTATGAATCTAATAGTAAACATACATTATTATTATCATTATTATTAATTTCTGTTTAAGTAAGTCTTTTTTATGGCATATTTTTAATTAACTAAAATAACCCTGTTTAGCAGCCAAGAAAACATTCAAAAGATTTTAAGTCTTTTTTTCCCGTCTAATATTTATATTGAATTGTTTTTGGTTTCAATTAATGGAAATGATTTGTAATAGTTTCTGTTAACAATATCAATGTCAGTGTCTTATAGAATTTTTTTTTCTATCTATATATATGTCATTTGTATATATTTTTAATGATATGGCCAATAGCCGATATATACGATATCACCATTTAATTGAAAGATAATAATTAACATGCATGCCAATCACTGCAATTAAATGCATAATATTTACTTTATTATGGCGGCCCTCAGCAGTTCTGTGAAGACAACGGGCTTCGGTACAAAGCCATGCTGGATATCTGAAGACTACGAGGACAACTGACCAATGCAGGTACATACATGAAGAAACACGTGCTTTTTCTGTATCTGCCTGCTAGTGAATGACTGAGCCATCTCTCTCTCCCTTTCTCTCTCTCTCTCTCTCTCTCTGTCTCAGTGAACGCGGTGTGCTCTGACGCTGGTGTATTCGTGGATAATAAGATGGCTCCTCCGACAGAGTCTCAGGTGCTGTGTTTACGGCAGATCTGGCAGGTTTAGGAGATCACATCGCCAGACGAGTGCAGGCCGAGGAGCTGCTCGACCCTAAATGGAGGAACGGCTACAAGGTGCCTTTAAAGATTGCTTCTGATTTTGCTGTTGAATCTCACAGAAGTCAGAGAGATTAATCTGCATGTGTGTGTTTGTGTTAGAGACCCCTCTTCTGGATGATCCAGTGTTCATTCACCCATCATCAGCCCTTCATAAGACCCTTCCAGAGTTTGTGGTTAATCAGGACATCATTGAGACCACCAAGATATACATGAGAGGTGTGTGTGTGTGATTTCTATACATCGGCCTAAAATACTTACAAGTAAACACGTCAGTTATAAAAAAAAAAAAAAAAGAACTTGTAAAATAAATGACAGCTCTGTTGAAATAATACATTTGTTGTATTTCCCAAGTGTAAAGGACATGTTTCTTGCAGGTGTTTGTGCCGTTCAGGCGGAATGGATTCCGAAGCTCCTCCCACAATACTGTCACTTCAGTGCTCCGGAGGAAAGCCCCGCCCCCTAGTTCTGCCCAATGAGTGGCCGAGTGAAGTGTCACAGGCAGAGCACCTTCTGTAAGAGCCCCAGCTCTAGTTTTTAGTGTGTGTGTGTGTGTGTGTGTGTGTGTGAGATCACAGTCACATGATGTGGGTGTGTCTCTCTCCACAGACAGAGTCAGTTGGAAGCTTCCTGCCATTAAGATGGATTACCCAGAGGGCCTTGAGTGTTACAAACTGTTCTGAAAAGTTTTTCCTGGAAGCACAGGTGACGTTTCTGTGTGTGTGTGTGTTTAAGTGTGAGTGTCAAACCAAAACAAGATGGAAATATCAGTTATTTGCACTACCAGTTTAAAACCATGACAGATTTGGTCATTATGAATAAAACCTAACGTATGGCCATAATCAAGATACTGATGGCTGAGTGTATATTTATCTTAATTATTACATGGCTACTTACAAAATAAATCCATTACAGTTTAATAAATCTCTTCTGAACGACGAGGCTGCATTTATTTGATCAAAAATACAGTAAAATCATCAATATTGTTTTAAAATGTTTTTTTTTTAAGTGTAATTTATTCTTGTGATGCGCAGCTGTATTTTCAGCACCATTCCTTCAGTCTTCGGTGTCACATGACCTTCAGAAATCATTCTGATCCATTCTGATTATTAGTGATGTTGAAAACCGTTTATTAGGAAACTTTGATGAATTGAATTTGTCAGGATTCTTGGATGAGCAGAGAGTTTAAAAAGATCAGCATTTATTTGAAAATGCTTTTGTAGTATTATAAATGGCACTTTTGATCAAGTTAATGCGTCTTTGGCAAAAAAGAGTATTCATTTCTAGCAGTCAGAAAAGTCTTACTGACCCTAAACTTTAAACAGCAGTGTAATTACACAAATTGAAACATACCATATTTATAATTCATGGTGTTGCAGCAGAAAATGACGTATGCACTCATTCCTGGCTGAATTTCTGCAGGTTTGTCCCAAGATTCAACAGTACAGCTGATGTTTACTGTCGTCCCCCTCCACCGTGCTGAAGACGTGGGCCAAGTAAGATCTAATACACACTTTAACTTCGTTGGGAGTGTAAATACTTATTGTTGAATAATCTCAGGCTGCAGCCGCGGACTGAAGCTCTTCTGACAGCGCTCGTGGCAGAGAAAGTCGACAACAGAACGTCTTTAGAAGCTGCATGGAAGAAAGATGAAAAATGTAAGTTGCTATGCATATGAAAATATGATTCAGGTTCATACATTCTTGTAGTCATTTAGTGGAAAAGGATTGATTTTACCGTAGTACAGATCATGCAGTGCAGAGCTGTCACACATCATTCCTTAGAATGATTTCTGAAGATCATGTGATGCAGAAGACTGGAGTAAAGATGATGATATTTAGATTTATATTTTGCAATCTTGAGTTTTCCATGCAATTCTGAGGAAAAAAACTCACTCATACTTTTTTCCAAGAATTCTTTGGACATTTTGTATTGAGTTCTAAATTTACATCACAGAATATAAATGATAAAAAAATACATATACTTTAGTTTTCAAAAATGAAATGCATGAAAATTAAAAAAAAAAAATTGTCAGAAAAAAAAAATCACACATAGCTAGCTTTATTTTCCATATAAAATAATTTAAGGAATACATTTTTTCAGTAAAACAATTGTACAATATTATTTTTGTTTTTGCTGTATTTTTCATCTAATAAATGCAGACTTTGCGAGCATAAGAGACTTCTTTCAAAAACATTAAATCTTACTGCGCCTAAACTTATGAATGGCATTGTGTGTGTGTGTGTGTGTGTGTGTGTGTGTGTGTGTGTGTGTGTGTGTGTGTGTGTGCGTGTATATATATAAGAGACAAAAAAAGGATCTGCTGTCAGCGTTTTGTCAGTGGATCCCAGAGTCTCTTCATCCAGAGGTCGGTAAAGTCTGGCCACCGATCTGATATACAGTGACCTCTGACCTGTCTGCCCAGCACAGGCCTTTAACTCCGAGACGCTGCAGGATACACATGCCATAAGAGGTTTAATGAACAGGATCTTCCTGACATGGCACGGATGGATTCCTCTGAAAGCCTGTGGACAGATGAAGATTTCCAGTGTAAAACGATGGCTAGACCTCACACCGTATCTGCAGTGCAAACTGGACTTCTGTAATCATCTTCAGATCAGAACACCAGAGCAAATAAAGTCCTTTGTCTTGAACAAGCTTGTGTCTCCATACTGTCTGTTCTGTCACTAATGCATTGTCTTCAAACCTCTAACAGTATTCGAGTTGAGCAGCGTTTAGCTCCAGATATCAATGATTTCTTGTTGAAGTGTGCTGGGGCTTTAGTATGTGGTCAGACGTACCATCTTTACCTGATGGAGCACAAAACAGATGGGAAAATACTATAGAAGTCAATGGCTACCGTCAACTGTCTGGTTACCAACGTTCTTATTCATATCTTCAGCAGAAGAAAGAAACCCATTCAGGCATAGGCTTGGAACAAGTGGATGGTTGAGTAAATACTGAGAGATTTTTCATTTTTCAGGTTCTTTATCTCTGTAAAGAATAAACCTGAGCCATATATAGTTGACAGGGGACTCTTTTGACCCTAGAAACACACTAAAGTTCACAAAAGATCACTTTAGTAACACAAAGAAACATGACTTTTTGGTTTAAAAAAAAAACTAAACTTGGATTATGGAAGTTTACTTTTAACACTTTTTTTCTGTAACATTTTAATAATATTTCACCCTTGAGATTGCATTAATTTTTTTTACAGTGTACTATACATTTCAATAACTCATTTCAAATCTACAAAATTACTTTTGTGACAGTAAAATATTTATTTTTATTACTATAATTTTTTAAAACCTCTATTCCATTGTGTAAGACATTACTTTTGTTATGCCTCGAAGAAAATGAAGCCTATTTCAAGCATCAATTTCATGACAATTATATGCATGTGTGTGTGTGTGTGTGTGTGTGTGTGTGTGTGTGTGTGCATATATATCATAGTCTGCATGTGTTGGTTTAAATGTGACTATCCCAAAGAGGTCATTGAGGGAGCAAGACAAGATCTCATGAATATTTCTCAACTTGTTAAGTGAGTTTTTAGCGTGGGCCCTTCCCTCGAGCGCTGAAATGGTGAAAGTGTTGTTTCTGAGTCACTTTCTAGAGCTTTGTTTTGTGATCCACTCAAGTACTTCTTTTTGTTGTCTGATCTGCTCAGCTGTGACTTATTTCACAACGAATAGGAGTTAAATGTCAGCAGCTGCTGGGATGCGTTATGTAACTGAGGTGCACATGAAGGGCCGTGGTTTCCAGCTCAAACCAGCCAGCGCTGAACCACTTCTGGCCTTTTATTCGGATTTCTGTCACATTTCAGTCCTGAGAAGGCCAGCAGCGAGCGTTACTGCAGGACTGAATGCTAAAAGACCTTGAAATCAAGCTAAAGAGCTGGATAGGTGTGTAAAGGATTGGGAAATCAGTTACTCCCACACACAGTACATGCACAAGTACATGCACTTCTCTTTAAGGAGGTAATTTCTTTGACTATCCGGCAATTTTGAGTCATCCAGAGAATCAAATGACCTGGTTTTCTTCCACAAAACCCTCCAAATTACTACTGTTTTTACTTTTTACTACCCCATTTTCAGGACCATTAAGGTGTTTTCGCAATAAGAAGAAATACTCAAATGTTTTAATTAATGAAATCTATTTTGAAGTCTATTTAATATGTTTTGGTTTTTATTTTCCCGGTAAATATTTAAATTAATTAATAAAAAAAAAATTTGGAGTAAAGAAATGCCCATTTTGAGGAGCATTAATATTATTTAGCATTGCATTTTTTTTTTTTTTTCATAATCTATTTATTTAGAAATTTAACTGGAGGAAGAGAACATGGATCATATTAGTGTTATATGTATAATTGTAGTGTTTAAATAGTTGGAAAGACACTGTTTTAATATTAATATTTTATTTTAAATTGTATACGTTTTTACAAAAAAACCATTTAAACATTTTTTTTAAGGAATATTTTTTGGTCTATTTTTTTTTTAAGGTTACTTTTTAGGTTTATTTTTATGTCAATTTTTGGTTTTTATTTATTACATTTTTCTGTTTTCAATTTTTTCAACATTTTTAAGTAAATGGCCAAGGCAACATTTCTAAGTTTTAATATTTATGTTCCTTACAGGTTACTTTTCAGGTCCATTTTAGTTTTTATTTATTTCTAGATAATAATCTTAGTGCTTTGACCTAAACTTCTTTCAATTAGTCGTGAAGGCAACATTTCTAAGTTGTAATGTTTATTTTATTTTTAACTTGCCTTTTAGGTTTATTATTAGGATCATATTAGTTTTTATTTATTTCCATTTAATAATTTTTGTCTTTTATCTTATTTCAGCTAGTTGCAACACTTTGTCTTTTGTGATATTATGCCTATTTAATTTTATTTTACCCTTTTTTTTTTTTTAATGATAATAACCCTGATATGTATGCATTGCATGAGAATTTGGAGGTTAAATGCACTTAATTGCAATGAAAATAACTTTACAACACAAAAACTTGTACTGGCTTAAAGTTGTTTGTATTTTGTATATAATGTTATTTAATGCATTTATCTGTTCATTTTGTGCTGAATGCATTTGATGTGGTTGGTGAGATTCGCTCTGTGGGTGTGTGTGTGTGTGTGTGTGTGTGTGTGTGTCCAGGATCCCTCCCTGCCCTGAGGGAAGTCAGAGGGGGAGGGAAACACTCACTGATCTCTTGCAAAATGGAGTGAAGAGTCACGCCTAGCCAAACAACAGAGAGAGAGAGAGAGTGGGAGGAGAAGAAGCTCTGCCAGCGCTGGAGGGAGTGGCTGTCCGAGGGAAAGGAATGACAAACTAAAAAGACGTGTTGGGTAAGTCACACCTGACAGCTCTCCGAACACACTGTGTCCCGAGTCAAAGAGCAAACCAGCAGCCACAGAGAGAGAAAACCAGAGCAGAAATGAAGGACACGGCGAAGAAAGGAAACGGAGAGAAGAGAACCATGGGTAAGAGTTGAGTTGCTCTGATTCATGCAGTCTCCTCCCTCTCTCTCAACTTCTTCCTGATGTTTTCTCATTGCTTGGGATCAAGCTTTCTTTTGGTGTTTGTGTGAAAAGTTTGATGCATGCATGCATTATGTGCATGAAGACACAAACACAGGTAGCTTGGATTATATTCATGGTGCTGCAGCTTTCACAAATAGCAAACTTCACCTTTGACCTCCTGGTGATGTATTCGTCTGTATACTTCTGTGGTTCTTTCCTGCTCTTCTGAACACACGTGTTAAACCGAGGAGGCAGAGCTGTGAGATTCCTCATGGCATCGGGCCAAACTCGCAGACATTACTGTCTCTCTTTTACTCTCGGGGCAAACGCAGCTTGTCATGATCGCGTCCCTCTCGAGGCGCTCGCTCTAGAGGGCTGATGTGTGCCCGTCTTAAAATGTTATGCTACTTAAACCACTTTAACACTCGTGCACTAATGTACCCCCTAAAGTTTTCAGATCAGCCCCTGGTGGAAACTGAAAGGCTGTAGTTCTGCATGGATTGATCTTTTTTGAGAACAGATTGGAACCAGTTAACTTTTTCTGTGCTTATTTTTTTAGTTTAAACAACAACAAAAAAAGTAAAAAAAAAAAATAAATAAAATAAAAACTTTTATGGAGATGAAGAGTACCATTTCTTTTAATTATTATTTTTATTTTTTATTTTAATTGTTTTCAGGATAATTGCATGCACAATTTACCTAACTTTATGAAAATTATAATTCTATTATTATTATTTGACTGACATATTTACTACCAATGCATTTTGTTTTGCAGGATTATTTTTGGACCATTAAGAATTTTTTTTTTTTTTTTTTTTTTTTTTATTGAATTGCAACATTCTCAGGACATTTTTAATTTTACATTGTATAATTACTGAAATGTTTTAACTTAATTTGATATTTGTTAGACATTTTATTTTTCCACATCACATGATTTATTTTGGCAGTACAAATGCTATCATTAAAACTAAACTATTGAATTTATGTATTTTAGTTAATTTTAACATTTGGGTATTGAGAAAAAAAATCATAAATGCAATTTCGTATATTTACTCAAGTTTTGAAAATGTTACATTTTATATTACATTTTTCAACATTACAGTAAAAAAATATAGCTGAAAGATCAATCAAACTAGCTACAGGTTTGATAAACAAACACAGGGCGTGGTACAGCACTATATTTCTGACAATATTTCAGTATATTTCATGATATTTCATCTCGGGTTATTCCAGGTGAACTCTCCAAGCGTCTGCTTCCCTAAATAACTTGTTACTAAAGCTAGTTATCTTAAAATCAAGACAGACTTCAGCAGGTCGACAGATTAAAAGAAATGCCCATCATTCATAAAATTCTACACATGCCTCAACCGCACTGTCTTTTGTTTACGAAATATTTTTATTTAATTTATGGATAATGATCAAAAAGCACACCCAGTTCCATTTAACACATTTTACTCTCATTAAACACATTTCTTCTTAACCACTGAAATGTGGCTTTACGAAAGGATACATTTATTTATATTTATATTTACTATGACCTATAAAGTATGCATGAACAATAGTCTTTGTGCTGATGATGCATCTCATCCTGGGTTGTGTTGGATGTTTGTGTGAGAGTATTTCCTTGCTAACGTCCAGCGAGTCTCGGAGATCAGTATCTGCCATCAGTGAGGGAGTGTGGTGTGTTAGTACTAGTAATAGCGCCTGTTCTCCGCTCTCATTAGCTAGGGGGAAGTTTGGAAGATGTCTGGACATGCTCATGCCATATCAAGCCGAGTCTTGCTGTTATTAGAGATCTTAGACTTGCCTACAAATCCAACAAGAGAGACTCAGATCTGCGGCTCTAATGGATGTCAGATGAGTCAAACCTCTGGGAGACGTCCATCTGATGTTAGAATAGTATTTTGGCAGTACCACGTCAGATGGTAATACTGTGCTGCTCTGATATACTCTCAAACGTTTGGACACGTTTGAATTTGTTTTTCATTAATCTATTAAAATTTTTAATATTCAAATTTTCCTACCTTGTTGGTAGCCCCCCCCCCCCACCCACATACACACACACAAATTGTTTATTCAAAAACTTGAATAAAAATGAATTACTTAAAACTACTTCAATTAAGAAAAATATATAAAAACAAAGGATTTAAAAAATTGTATAAATAAAAAAAATATATATTTTTTTTAAATATATATATAGTTGGGCTTCCCAATGAATTGTATCTTATTTTAAGAATGTTAAAATATTTTTACAGGAAAATAAAATCAGTCAATAAATAAAAAATAATAGTTTATTGCGCTGTGACAAAAGTTTGTAAGTTTTATTTCCTTTTTCGTATTTTTTAGTAAAACTAACAAAAAAAAAATGTTCTTACCTTATTGGCAATTTTTCCCCAGTTTGTTTACTCAAAAACTTCAAAATAAGATAAAAAAACAAATATATAGAGAGAAAAACGAATGCTTTTAAAATTTTGTGAGATATTTGTTCGTTTTAATTTAATTGTTTTTAGTAAAACTATAGTTATTTGTTAAGACGAAATTCCCACGTAATCTTGTTTTAAGAATGTTAAGATATTTTACAGGAAGAGAAATGCTTTAAAATGTAGTTCTTTGCACTATGCTAGAAGGTTTTTTTGTTTGTTTGGCACATATCCCTAAAACATTGTAATGCCAGGGCATCATGCCTAAAAAAACAAGCTAGTACCATGGTACTATTGTGCTGATAGATTCTAGGATGGAAAACTGCTTTTTCCTCCATTCCTTTCGTGACATTTGGACAGATTTCCTAACTCTCTTATGTAACTTCTGTTTTGGCTCGAAGCACATTTTTGAGCTCATGTTTGACCCCCTTCACTCCGCAGATGTCTCATGTTTAGCCAATGGAAAAACAGCTACTGGAAGCAAAAAAGACGATGATGGATCGTTTCCAGTGAAGATTCAGGGTGCGGGTGTCGAACCCTTCGAGCTGCAGGTGAGCTCTACTCCAATTAACATCCACGAATCAAGTGTAACCTTAGTAGTCTGATTTGTGTTGATCAGCAATGCAAATGTTTTCAAATATGTCTGTTAACAGAACATCAAAAGATGTAAAGCATGTGTCATCCATTAATGCAAGGATTGTATCTTCTATGCTGGTGATGTTTGCTTTGCAGGTTCATGGATTCTGGCCGGTCCAGGATGCCATTGTGACCCTACTGGGCCGAGAGGAGGTGGCACCGCGCACGTCTGTCGCTCTGGCCCTTTCAGGTGTGACCCTTGACCCCATGACGGAGCTCAAGGACGTCAAGGGCTTCAAAGCTGGAGTCACTCTCCGTCTAGTGGAAGGTGAACAGAAAAACCTTCCATTTGGAAATTTTTACGTTTTGTGCTTTTGTAAAATACTGAAATATATTGTACATGGATATTTGGCGGGAAATTCTAATTACTACATGTTTTGAAAGGATTTTGGAATGGAATTTGAATGTTTTATTTTATTACTATTATTTAGCTTTTTTAAAGCTTTAGTTTTTTGTGTTTTACCTTTTAACTGCCAAGCTTAAGTCCTTATTTTATTTTATTTTTTATATTTAATTTTTATATGTGTGTGTGTGTGTGTGTGTGTGTGTATTTTGTTTGTTTGTTTGTTTTACTTTTAATAATAACAACAACAACAACACTGATCCAATATTTAGATTCTAGCTCATCCAGTGTTCATAAACCATTGGAAAACTCATGGAAATGCACAAGAAAGCTCCAAACGATCCAAAACCAGTTTGACCACCTGAAGCAAGAATGACCAGCAGGTGGTCTACAACCAACCTGAACCAGCTAAAAACCATCCACCATACTCCAAAATGCGGCAACCAGTTTAAGCTGGTTTTAGTGATAATTTCCACAGGGATCAGTGGGGTTTTGCTATACTGGTTTTGCAACTTCTTGATTTCATTGCGAATCGTTTGACGGCAAACTAATGAATCCTTTCTCTGAGCCAAGTGAGTCACATGGCCCTAATTATAAGCAGTGTGGGAAAATAAATGATAGAATAGAAGATGTTATTGCTCACTGGATAAATCATAGTTTTACAAGATGAGACGCCTTGAAATTCAGCATAGCTGGGGAAAAAGCCTGATTTTGGTATCATGAAGTGTTCTTGTGTGTGTTCTAGAGCCGTACTCGCCTCGATCCGCGCAGGCTCATCTGGCACGAGTGCAGGAGATGCTGAAAGCTGTCAGGCCCCAAGATGCCCTGATGGAGGGCCGATCTCCCGCTGTACTGAACACACTCACCCAAACGACCGGTAAAAAATACACACTAATGCATTTAAGTTGCTGTTGAGTTCTGTGGATTTAATTATGTCTTTGTCCACAAATGTTATTATAAAGCACATAAAAGTGCTTTTATTTAGTATTGCCTCTAAATAATTTAAAATGCATTAATTATTTTTTTTAAGCCCATGGCAATGGGATTATCTGATTGCGTGTTTGATGTGTGTGTATTAGAAGCCCCTCCCACTCTGCACTCCTCAAAGAACAAACGAGCCAATAGTAAGACAGAGCAGTCTGCTGAAGTCCCGCCCCCTCCTGCTTACATTCTGCCTGGAGTTTCAGAACTTCCTCCTTTGACGACCCTGCTGCCCACCGTCACACACAGTGAAGTATGTCAAATACACACGAATAAACCTTCAGGCATGTGGCTTTGTTTCTCACTCAAACTGCTTCTCCTACAGGCTCCCAGTTACCTGCTGGACCTGTCACTCAGCTGTTGGAACCCTCCCCCTGGTTTCCGGAAGCTGCAAGGTGACTTCATGTACATCAGTGTCCACACTCTGGAGGACAAGCAGTATGACATCACTTCCTGCCCACGTGGATTCTACATGAACAGGTAAGACTCTCCGTATAGCTAAATTCAGAACCACTGACTCTCATGCCACTTTTAGTATTTCTGCCTTCTCCAGTGTGACAAATGAACTGGAAATAGTTTTGAAAATCTATCCCTTGACTCATTATTTAATTGCACACTCTTAACTTACAATGTAAACAAAACTGGAATAAAAAAGCAAAATAACCATACATTTTTTAAGATGAATTAAGGTCATGTGACAAAAATGTGACTTACTACTATCTAAAATGTAGTTTATTGCATTTTGCATACTGTTTCATATATATATATATACTATATACTATTTTTATAAATATAGTAGACATTACATGAAATATACTAGATTTTGCATAAGGAAAGTCTAATTTTAACAACTATATATGTTATAAAATGTAAAAAAAGGAAAATATCTGTATACATGTTATGCATATTATTTGTACAAAATATTATTTCTTTTTATTTTACTTCACATATGGGATTATTTTCATGAGATTTACCCAATAATATAATTTTGGAAGTAACAGACTGTTTGTGGCATATTAAATTCACAGAATTATAGAGATTTTTTTTTCTCAAAAACAATGCTGGAATGGAGTTAAAAAGTGAATAAATAAATAAAAAACTAAATCTATTCTCAAAAACCGAGCTGTATTTTGTGTTTCAGGTCGACTCCCGAAGTGTTTGACCCTCGTCCTGCTCAGTCGACTCCAGTGTGTCACTGTCTGACCGACCTGCTGTCCCACATCAGCCCACAGTTCAAACACAACCTGAGCACACTGCGGCACAGGTGACGCTCACACACACACACACACACACACACAAACAACCCTACACCTAACCCTAGGCCTCACAGGAAACTTTGTGCATTTTTACTTTCTCAAAAAAACTCATTCTGTATGATTTATAAGTTTTTTGAAAAATGGGGACATGGGTTATGTCCTCATAAGTCACCCTCTCTTTGTAATACCTGTGTCACACCCATGTCATTATACAGAGTTGTGTCCTGATATGTCACAAAAACATGCTCACACTCTCTCTTACACACACACACACAAACACTCAAACACTCACATCTCTCTCACATGTTTGTCAGATAGTTGATTGAGCGTCTCTGTTCTTTCAGGCCATCTCTGCCGTCTGAGGAGACACTGTCCACCCCGTACCGCACTCTCAGCTGGCTGGGCATCTCCTCACTTCACTCACACAAACCCAGCTTCAGCGGCCGGCTGGGTCTGGACCAGGACATCAACGCCCAGGTGAACACCTACCAGTCCTCTAATACAAATCTCTTTATTGACACGACTGGGTGAGAAATAATGAATCATAGAAATGCATCGTCACCACATAAAAAAAAAAAAACTCTAGTAATGAAAATAATATAAAATGTTTAGGCCTGCCTGATAAAACACTGAGCCGAAGACCAAATACTGAACATGCTTTTTCACATTTTTCCCCCATGTATTTTGACAGTTTTTCACCAATGCATAAATTAAATACTGTAGCTAAAATGTACTTTTTGACTTGGTTTTCAAAGAAAAAATTTAAAGTGTCTCTCAGCTTCTCACTCTGTACCTGTCTATTCACATTGGTCTGTCACATTGTCCACCTGCTTGTCTCTGTGTGTGTGTGTGTGTGTGTGTGTGTGTGTGTGTGTGTGTGTCATTCAAATGTTCTGCTTTGAATTTTAGGCTCCTGACTGGAACAAGGAGCTTCAAACAGCCAGAGATCTTCCTCAGAGGAGTCTGGAGGAGAGACTTCAGAGGGACCGAGCGTTACTTCAGGTCCGAGCACACGTTTGTTAAGATATCCACAGACTTCTGCAATTTCCTTATATAACTCATTATTATTACTACAGACTAAACCAGACTCTTTTCTCCTTCTAAAACAAAACATACTGTATTCATTTACTTAGGAATTTTTATCTTTGAGAATGATGTTGTTTTTTCAGTTGTCTAGCTTAATTATACTGTAAGGACAAAGTAATCACCTTAAGTAAACACAAACTAAACAGAACAGATTTCAGCAGTACTGTTTAACTCCACTACATTCATCAGTAGTGTGACAGTAACTCTGTTTGTCTCTTATACTGTAGTAAGCATGATCAAAACTGAGTTTCTTTAGTGAATTAGTTTGTCCACATGGTTCGGTTTAATGATTCAAAACCGATGCAACAATTCATAAAATTGTCATCACTAAATGTTTTTACAAATGTATATTTATTAGATTTTTTATATTATAATTCATATTTTATTGTTTATTCATTGGATTGCATTACATTGCATTGCATTTTTTGCATTGCACTTTTTTGTGTTTTATGATATTGCATTGCACTGCATGAAAAACCATGGTTTTCATAGTTTACACCGCTTACTTGTCATTGCTTGTTCTTGTAGGTGAACAGTGCTTTTGTGTGGGCTGTTGCTCAAGCAGCAGAGAAGGTGATGGATGGCTTTGTCGACCCAGTCAGTGGTTCTCACGAGGACCCGGCGTTCTTGTGCGGCGGCGTGTTCATGAGTATCCCGGCACACAGAGACCACTGGCTGGGAGGAGAGCGGAGTCACAGAGCCGCTCAACGCCACGAGCTGCGATGTGTTCAGGCTTACAGTGACCTGGACGGAGACCTCCAAAACCTGCACACCATCCCCACCGCGCTGGCCGACTACCGCGGCGTTCGGCTGTCTGCGCAGGGCCTGGCTCCGGGTATTCAGGGCCCCGAGCAAGCTGAGGTTCCCAATGGCCTTTTATACGGTTACAGCGCAGGGCCTTTGGAAAATCCATCCAGACGGAAACTCCTACAGCTGCTGGCTCAGTCCGCAAAGGCCCTTTCTCTGCAAAGACATGCAGTTCTGGGGCCGACCGGGCATCAGCTGCCCCTCTTCACCTCTGTAGATGCCCAGGGGATTCTGGGGGCCGATGGTCGGTTTTACTTGCTGGATGTGTATCGCACTATGCCAGCTGATGCCAACTTCCATGTAGAAGATGGAGAAGGAGGAGCAGAAACAGAAGGGAGTTTTCCCAGACAGTACCCTCATGTTTTGTGCCGGTTACGGCCGGAGCTAGTGAAGGCCTTCATTCAACACAAGTGAGTATTGACAGGTTTCCCAACTGCTTTCATTGGTTAATCACAAAGATTAAAGTCGTGGAAGTCGTGGCCTAATGGTTAGAGAGTCGGACTCCCAATCGAAAGGTTGTGAGTTTGAGTCTCGGGCCGGCAGGAATTGTGGGTGGGGGGAGTGCATGTACAGTTCTCTCTCCACCTTCAATACCACGACTTAGGTGCCCTTGAGCAAGGCATCGAACCCCCAACTGCTCCCCGGGCGCCGCAGCATAAACGGCTGCCCACTGCTCCGGGTGTGTGCTCACAGTGTGTGTGTGTGTTCACTGCTCTGTGTGTGTGCACTTCGAATGGGTTAAATGCAGAGCACAAATTCTGAGTATGGGTCACCATACTTGGCTGAATGTCACGTCACTTTCACTTTCAAAGATAGCCACGCCCCCAAGTCCACGCCATTGGTTGAGCCAGTGTTGGTTTGTAAGAATGCTGCAGCAAAGTATTTGTTGTCTTTCTAGCAGTGTTATTATCGTTATCTAAAATTACTATTATTTCTTTTTTGTTAATTGAAATAAAATGTAACCATTTAGATGGAAAACTTTTCTAACATTTCACATTTTTGTTTAGTTTCGTTTAGATTAAATTTACTAAAACTAAAAAGAAATAAACCTAAATAATACTATTTAAAATAAACAAAAACTAATAAAAATGACTAAAAATTTGGCTAAAATTAATATGAAAACTGAAAGTATAAAAAAGGCTAATTCAAAATATGAATAAACTAATAGTTTATTAATATATGTATAATGTATAATATATATTTAACTATAATAGTTAATAAATATTACTAAAGTAACACCGCTTTCTATGTTGACAATTAATATTATTTGTGTATTAAATGTTTCAGACACATTGAGTTTTAAGTTTCTCCAGTCCTTCCATTGGTCGACTACATTGAAAGCCATTGTGCTCAAAATAAAACTAAATTGTCTGAGTGAATTAGTATTTGTTTTAAAATTAACATTATAATTTATTATGTTAAGAATGCATCATATTGTGAAAAAGCAACAATTATAAATGCATGAATCAAACACACAGTTTTTCCACACATTCCAACTCATGCATATATGTCAAAGTTTTGCTATTAAACTGGATATTTCTGTTTGTTAATCTGTGTGCATGAACAGGATTTGTCTTGATGTTTCAGACATGCTCAGTTCTCGCAGCGAGTGAAGGCTCACATGGAGGAGAACGGAGGGCTGGAAGAGTGCATGGAATCTGGTGAGAACAAAAGCAAGTGTTCACGATTTGTCAAGGGATGTTGGACCGTGTGTCTGAGTGAGATCAGTTTGTTTAACAGGAATAATCATATGTGTTTATTTGCATGTTGTCAGCTGACTCCCGGAACATTGACGCAGTCAGAAAAGCATGCAAAGATGTCGGCTCCGTCAGTGACATCATCTTCGAGATGCGTTTCAACCCTGATGTCTACTCCCCAGGTCAGGAAACGCTCATACTCACATTAACACAATAATATGCATTAAAACAAACTGCATAGAAGCTCTGTTCCAGTTTACTTGTAAACTCTCGATTTAGGCAGTATCTTATGAAATTAAACCTTTTGAATGCTCATATGTGACTCTGGAGCACAAAAGCAGTCTTAAGTCTCAGAAGTATATTCGTAGCAATAGCCAACAATTGTATGGGTTAATATTATTACAAAAATCATTAGGATATTAAGTAAAGATCATGCTCCATTAAGATATTTGGTAAATTTCCCACTGTAAATGTATCAAAACTCATTTTTTATCAGTAATATGCATTGCTAAGAACAATTTGAACAACTTTAAAGGCGATTTTCTCAATATTTAGATTTTTTTGCACCCTCAGATTCCAATATGCCAAATATTGTCTTCTCCTAACCATGCAATTCATTGAAAGATTATTTATTCAGCTTTCAGTTGCTGTATAAATCTCAATTTCGAATAATTAGCCCTTTTGTGCTCCAGGGTCATGTATGAACAACATGAGAGACTTGACATGTCGCTATGCTTATGAGAAGAAATGCATATAATATTGAGTTGAATATTCAGTTATTTAATGGATATAAATATATTTAATTCAATACTTAAAGTATAATAAAAAGTTCAGTTTTTCTTATAATTTAAGTATTTAATTAAATATATTTATAATCAATGTTCAACATCTTGAATGGAAGTTATTTCACTGTTTGTTATTTCACTTTTCCGTGTAGATGCTGCCTTAGATTTATGCTCAAACGTTTCTTAAAAGCCAACATCATCACCTTAAGCCTTAAGATGCTGTCTATGTAGGCAGCTTTCAGAGTACAGCTAAAATCACGTCTGTCTTCAACAGAAATCATGTTTGGCTTTTTTACTGCTAAACATAAGAATTTCCCTAATTGGGCCCTTAAATCCTGTTTTCTGTCTCTCTGAGTAGGTGTGGAGTTTCCCAGCTCAGACAGTGACGCCTTGGAGCTACAGAAGAGATTGTTGAAGGAAGCAGCATCGTTTATCATAAACCACCGGATACCAGAATTTGTGAGTGTATTTCTCTTTATAGATTTCCATTTGGCCAAAAAATAGTTTTATTCAACAAAGACACATTAAATTGATCAGAAGTGACAGTATAGACATTTATAATGTTACAGTTTTTTTTTTCAAATAAATGCTGTTCTTTTAAACTTTCTGTTCAGCAAATATTCCTGAATTATAAAATGTAGCGCAGTTTCCAAAAGATATGAAGATCATGTGACACTGAAGAGGAATGATGCTGAAAATTCAGCTTTGATCATCTTTGAAAACAGTATCTAATGTTTTACAATGTTAACGTTTAGTTTTTTTTACTGTATTTTGATTGAATGAATGTTGACTTTCAGATGAACGACTGCATTCACGGCACTGACATACCCATGGATGGTGCTTCTTTACGACAAGCCCTCCATCAGAAAGGCATAAACCTTCGTTATCTAGGTCACCTGATCTTGTCCATCAACCAATCAGATCTCAAACACCAACTGAGACACATCACGGTAAAAGCTTTTAAAATCCTCTATATTGGGGGAGATTTTACGTTTAAGAAGCATCTTAATCATATCTGATCATCTCTCTCAGAGGTTGGCGTTTGCAGAGATTGTTGTGCGCTGTGCGCAGCGGTTCTTCAGTGGCTACATCCAGGTATTTCTTACCACTGAGTCAATCTAAGATGTTATGTTTATTTAAAAGATTTGTTTATTCATAAAAATGCAACTGTCTTCTGTGTTTCTCAGGGAGTGGAAACATCTAACCTGTCTGCAGCAGCGAGTCATTTCCTCTGCTGCTTATTGGTTCCCCACTTCAGTTCCGCATCAAATGGGGAGGAGTCTAAGAAGCGCTCTAGGAGGCGTGGCCGCGGAGGGGGCGGGGCTTCTGATAGCACAACATGGACCGCACTCAGCGGGAATGAACTGTGGAGTCTGATCTCTCAAGATGCTCAAGAAACATACAGACTTAAAGAAGGGCTTGGGTGAGCCAAGATCATCCGATCCAAAAGACTGAACCCTTACATGTCTCTCATACACCCTTCATAAAGTAAACATTTTTACAGGTCAAACGTGGATCATCTAGTAGAGCAGTACGGACTCCAGAAAATATCCTTGTTGAGAGAGATGTGCCTGAAGACTGGCATTCAGGTATTGCGTTCAACTAATCAAAAAATGGTTAAAATTGAAAGACTACAGTAATACTTTTTTTTTGCATGCGATAATTTAGCTTATAGTGTAGGCTAGGCTCGCAGGATAATCTCTTAGGTGTAAGTCAGAAACACAAAGCAAGACATATGTAATAAAGTAGACTAAAACTAATTTCAGTTTTTTTTTTTTGCCAAGGTGTCAAGAAATCTATTCATCAACAGAACAAAAGTACAGACTTATTATACCACATGTAACTAGGAATGAAAAGCACCAATTATACAAATAAATAAATAATAATAACAATATACATCTCAGCAAAATATAGTGCATCTTTTAACAAAATATATTGATAAAGCATCTTTGAGTCAGAAAATATTTTTTTCAGGAATTAATACTTTTCTTTAAGAAAGTGATCAAAAGTGACAGTAAAGACATTTCTAATGTTACAAAATACTTATGTTAAAATTTTTGAATTTTCTATGCATCAAAGAATCCTGAAAAATGAATTTTCACACTTTGCACAACACAGCACAAGAGTTTTCAACATTGATAATAATCAGAAATGTTTAGAATGCAGATATAATATTTTCATGATTTCTGAAGGATCATGTGACACTGAAGACCGGAGTAATGATGCTGAAAATTCAGCTTTGCATCACAGAAATAAATTACATTTTAAAATGTATTGAGTTATTTTAAGTAGAAATAATATTACTTTATTTTTTAACAAATAAATTCAGCTTTGGTGCACAAGTAAGCTCATACCTCCCTTGATTCCAGCTGTAGAGCAGTGCATTTGTGGAGATCTTTGCTGCTATCTTGTGGTGTGTCTGTGCTGTGACTCTTTCTCATTGGTCTGTTTGTGAATGTCCCACAGCTCCGTCTCAGAGAATACATTCTTGACAACCGTAACAAAGCGCCAATCTCTCCTGAAGACGTGCTCAACATCCTGCCTGTCGTCAAGCACACAACCACAACAACCACCGACGCCAGCCGGATGTTCAGCGCGGCTCAGAACAGTCTTCAGAAAGGTATTCACGACGAGCCAGTGTGCAGTGACACAGTCACGTGTGAACAGCTTCGCCTGACTCTGTTCTCTCTGTAGGGTTACTGGAGAAGGCGTACGAGCAGCTGAAAGAAGCGGCGTACCTCTTCGGTCGTGTGTGTGATGACCTTCACCCTGAAGCCTGCCGTTGTCTTAGTGAGCTGGCAAAAGTGGCCTATGTACAGGGTCATCCTGCTGAGGTGGGTGTGTGTGCACTATCTAGGGTGTGTCTTGCTGCCCTGTGGCTTAAAGAAATCTTGAGGTGTAATAAGGTCATTTAGGTCAAATGAAAGCACAGCCAGCTCACATTTAAAAAATTAATCAAGCAAGTTTTTCTTTTTAAATCATAGAAAAATGTTTAATAAAGACTATACCTTTTATAATAAATATAATATTTTATATCTATTTTATATAAAGTTTATAAATAAACTAGTGCTGTCACAATTAATCGCATGCAAAATAAAACGTTTTTATTTACATAATATGTGTGTTTACTGTCCATATTTATTATGTGTTTATATATATAAATACACACACGTGTATGTTTATATTCAGAAATTTATATAAATATATACTTGTATGTATTTTTGAAATATATAGTTTATGAGTGTGTTTTTATTTATACATAATAAATATACACAATACACACATATATTTAATGTGAACAAAAAAATTTATTCTGGATGCGATTAATCATTTAACAGCAATAAAATAAACACAATATAAGATGCAATTTATAGTGATGAGTATTTTTTTATTATTATTATTATTG
This sequence comes from Carassius gibelio, assembly GCF_023724105.1. Lineage (NCBI taxonomy): Eukaryota > Metazoa > Chordata > Actinopteri > Cypriniformes > Cyprinidae > Carassius > Carassius gibelio. The sequence goes on along the minus strand of NC_068403.1, from coordinate 3,880,331 downwards.
AAACACAGAAACCAAAATCTCATTTAGCCCAAAACTGAAACCTAAACCAAAAATATGTTTACTTAATAATAGATTAGCTAATAAACAATCAAGTTTGTAAAACATTCACATAAAGCAGTTTTTTGTCAAATGATTTATAAAAAAAATAAGCATTTAACTAGTAACTGTAATAAAAACTTGTTTTTATTCAAACATTTAATAATGAGGACAATAGGTTAAATCGAAATACAATTAATATATAATAAAACATAAAGTAGTCAACATTTGAATTGTAAAACCTTTCATCAGTTGTCCTAAAACATAAAACCAAAATGCGATCTTGTCTTAGGATAACTAAGATCCACTTCAAATGTTAAATACTGTATTTAGCAAAATGCTGCTGTCTAGAGCTATTTTCGTCTGCTTAAGAACTATTTTCAAAATGCTTAAAAACGTTTTGTTTTCTTTGTTATGTGAATGTTAAAGAAAACATTAAGGAGAATGGAACGTTACTATTGAAGGTTCTCTGAACATTCTAAAACGAGCAGTAAGTAGTAACGTTTAAAAAATATTCCAAACATTCCAAAAACCTTAGTCCTAGAGTTTTAATGTTATTAAAGACCATTACTTTGAGCAAACATTCTGTTAACGTGACTGGAAGAACGTTTGTTAGAATGTTAGCTAAGGTTCTAAGACTGTTCCCTGTTAGGCTTGTCATGTTCTCAATGTCTCTCTTGTGTCCTGTAGGCTCGCAGCGTGCAGCTGAGGGTCGTGGTCATCAGTGAAAGGGTTCTGGGTTTCGATCATCCCAACACCATTCAGCAATACGTGAGTCACATTCTCACAAAACCAGACAGACCTACTTTTTCAGATGCACAGAGATGATGATGATGATCTTCTGTTCCAGGTGTTGTTGGCAGTGTATCTGTTAGCTGGAGGTGAAACCGCTCTGGCTCAGCGATGCCTGTATCGTGCCAAAGTTCTCCTGCTGACGGTTCACGGAGCAGATCATCCTTACACTGCAGTCATTGATGTAAACCTCATCTTGCATCATCAAGCTATGACTGACCCCAAATAGAAATATTGGTTTGAGTAATAATGTTTCTCTCTTTTTTTTTCTCCCTCAGGCTTCTCTGGGCTTGGTTCTTCAGGGAGAGCAGTCATTACAGTATCTACAGAGCGCACTGAAACTCAACAGCTCCTTCAGAGGAGACACGGACCTGACCACAGCTCTGATGTAAGATGCTTTAACCATGAAAACAAAAATAGAGAGAGATGCATAGTAATCTTTAAACAACCTGCTCAGATACTACAAACACAATGGCTCTGTTCCAGACCCTAGTGAGCTGCTTATATAGACATCTTTTAAGCTTCCACTTCCAGTCAAAAACCAATTTTAGTCCAAATAAATGGCAGGAACACGTATATCCTTAACGAATAAGACCCATAATGCAACAAAACATTTAAAGGAATTTTCAGTTTTAAAAATACATCTATAATACTGACAAGACTGATAGAAAATAGTGCATTCATAATAAAAAATGGCCTTTTAATGCAATAGTTGATATTATTTTTATCATTTTATTTACGAACAATAAACCAGTAATATAAAATACTCAAAAACTGCTAATAATACTACAAAAACAGTGTGTAGATTATTTTTTTTTTAATGGAAAATCAAGTTTTGGAAAGAAGTGCCATCTAATTAGGACTTGTTGGAACTAATTAAAGACTTCAGGGCCATATTTTTGTTTGCCTTGTAGCCCAGTTATTTGTTTGCATTGTGACATTATTTTCATGATATTTAATTCTAAATCCGATTTTTTTTTTGTTCTAATTTTATTTCTCTGCAAATGCATAATTTATAATTAAAGACACACACACACACACACACACACATATATATATAAATATATCTCAAATAATTAGTTGATGCCCATTAAGCGTAGTTGAGTTTTGGTTACCTTAAAGGCGATTGCATAATTAGAAACTGAGGCAGCCCATTAGGGTTCCAACTCATCTAAACGAAAAATTATTTTACCCGTGTGTTTAAAGTAGCTTGATACCATTTCTGATGTTCGGCAGGCACCATCTGCTGGCTCAGAGACTGTGTGTGGCTGGAGACTTCAGAGGAGGCATGAATCATGAAAAGGAAGCTCACCGCATCTTCCAGAGCAAGGTCAGATCCAGTGTCTGTGTGTTGAACTTCTGCTTTGAATAAATGATCATGTTCTGAGCATGTTCATGTGGTGCAACAGTACGGAGAAGATCATCCCCAAACCAAATGCAGCTCTGACTTCCTGAGGAACATTACCCAGCAGGCCGTGCGTGTAGAACGGTCCATTCGTCAGGGAGGCGTGGAGCTTAGTGATACACCGCCTGAGGTAAGCACAGCTTTAAACCGCTGTCTAATAGAGCCCACATGTGAAGACTTGCAGGTTTTTGTTGAACATGAGCTGTGTTTCAGGGTTTGGTTCCCTCACAAGACATCACGCTGGAGCAGCTCGCTCTGGTCAATGGCATACTGAAGACTTCATACAGGTAAGAGACTTTCAGGATTTAACCACAGTGAAATTCACAAACACGTCAACCTGTAGTATTTATAAAGTATTGTCATGTTTGAAAATATATATATAAAAAGATTTATGCACATATTTTTATTTCTCATCACTTTTGTTATTTTGCTATTTTTTTTAATTAGATTCTCATAAATGCGGTGTTATTTAAATAAGCATAAATTAAAGCCAGAACGACAAATACTACCATATGATGTTTATTTCTGAATTACTGTAGAATGTAAAATGTGTTTTCATAAAAAATGTTGTGTATTTACATAAAATCTTCGCTTGTTAGTGGGAGTTACTACTATTATTACTTATTATAATTACATTTTGAAGAAACCAAAAAAAAAAAAAAAATGAACAACAACAGCAAAAACACTTCTGGGGAGTTGTAAAATTTAGTGAATAATAAGCATTTAGTTTCGGCAGAATTTCCAGGTTCTGATTCTGTATAAGGTGCATTTTTAATTGATGGAAAAAGCTAAATATATCACTGTTATTGTCGCTTAAGCACAAGAATGATGGAGTTCAAAGAGAAGCTGAAAGAGAGGAAAGCCGCAGAAGAGGCGGAAAAGGCCACACTTGAGAACTCTGAATCGACCAATGAGAACAAAGCTTCAGAGCTGCAGACCAATAATGGAGAGGTTACTGAGAAGACCACAGCCAATGGGGAACAGACGCAAGAGGCCACAGACACTAATGCAGAAACTGAAGCTTCTGAGAAACCAGACCACTCTACAATGAACGGCCAGATCGAGTCCCATCTGCATAATGGAGACTGTGCCACAAAAAACAAAAGTGAGGAGGAGGAGTCAAAAGGCACGAATGGTGTCTCCACTGACAGCCAATCAAAACCGAGCAATATTATGATGTCAGTGAAAGTAGCACAGTCAGAATCAGCAGTGGTGAATGGAAAAGAGTGTGTTGTTGTGAAGGGAGATTCAGGAGATTCTGAGAAGCAAGTAGAGACCGAGTGAGTGAGATGGGATTGATCCAGTGTCTTTTCTAATAACACGAGAGAGAAGTGTGGCGTGAAGATGAAGCCAAAAAAATACATTATCTTGAAGACAAAGTTTTGAAGTCATTAACATGTTTGACTAAATAAAGTTTAATTTCTGTGAGTGAACATCAGTTATGTGACTTTCTTCATTTCTTAGTTTCACCAACGTTTTTATGGAAGCTGTTTTTTTTAAAACAATACTGACTTTATTTCCTGAAATTGACTTTTTTTATATATTGGTTTCCATTTAAAAGAAAAACGTGTTTTGATTTTTTTTGTTATACCACAGAATTAAAAATATTAATTATAATTGACTTTTTATCTCACAATTTTGCCTCCTTTTCTTGCAATCTTGATTTAATATCTCATAATTACACATTTAAATCTCGTAGTTACTTTTTTTTTATCCTCCGGCAGAAACCGGCTTCCATACTGTCTCCAACTCTGTATGTTGACACCAGTTGTACAAAGAAAGAAACCCTTAAGCTTTAAGTCCCAATAAAACAAGACTCCAATTAAAAAAGACAAAACTACAGTATATTTATTTTTAGAATAAAAAAACAACGTATACAAGAAACTGATTTTTCTGACACAATTTTTAAGGCTGTGATATTTTCAGCTCCTTTTCTCTTTCTGAATGATCTCGAGATCTTGGCAGTGTTGGTACAGTGGCTCTGAAGGCTCGGTCCAAATGCATTCTGGGAGTTTATTTAGATTTTCCAGAGGGAACTGAATAAGTGCTGTGTCATTGAACACATCCAGGAATCGCGGGGAGCAGGGCAGAGACGTCTCGTCACACACACATACCACCTAAAACAACACTTAGTCAAGGACTGGGGGACTTTTTGTATATGACCCTTATATGAAACCAACAGTATAAGGGTCAACTTTTGTAACTAATAGACTCGAAAGAACAAGATATTCAACGAGATAATAAATAACATTTTTATCATACATTGCAGTGTAACTACATAACAGGACATTTGTTTAAAAGGTGAGGATTTTAATGTCATTTCAGGTATTTCTCTACATTTATGATCTTTATAAACATGCATGAATTGTAACTGTGTAATGTAATTTAGAAATCAAGGATACATTTGAAAGGAAGCTGTAGTCTCTCTCAAACTCTCTCTGAAGCATCCTAAGAAAAGAAAAATTCAACAGTAATCAGAAAAAGACTCAAAGTTGGTTTAACGTACTCATAATTTTGTACTACTAGTAAATAGTGAACACAGACACTGAAGGAGTGTTATATATTTTATTAATATATCAGATTTGTTTTTTTTGGAACCACAAGGCTATCGGTGCCAATATCCATTTTAATCTTAAAGTTTAAACAATTGTGTTGTTTTTGTCATTTAAAAAAAAATATGTCTGGTGTTTTTTTATTTCAGTTTTATTTGTATTAACTAATTCCTAATATAAATAATTCCTAATAATGTGTTTTATAGCACCAGAAGCCCACCTCTCTCCAATGCCATGAAAACTGTTGCCAATTATAATAATTTTTGGCAACGTCTGAGGCGTCCAGTTTCTCCACAGCAGGTTGTTATACAGAGCCTTCCCACAATGCATCAGGTAAAACAGGGTGGGTTGATAAACCGCTCGCTTTCCCTCCTGTTAAGAAAAGAATGCTTAAAAACGGACAGCAGAACAAATGTCTTCGTTCACATCAGTATATGTGTGCACCTCATTTTCGGTCAACACGGTGAAGCCCAGCTCCTTGAGTACATCACACTCTGACTCAGAAAACACAGGATCATACACAGAACAACTGCCCACTGGGATCTGAGGGGGAAAGAATATCTGTATGTTGAATTGACAAATCATATAGTCATATAACTCCTTAATGAAATGTTCATACCTGCAGTGTCTCTAGAAGCAGTAACAACATTGCAAGCTGATACCGGGCAGATACACAAGAAGCAAAGTGACCCAAACCATAACACACACAGTGCTGAAGAAAAACTTCTCCATTCTGCTCCGAGGAACCAGGAGCACTGGATAGAAGTCGCTCAGAGAGGAGATCTGAGGGTGGAGATGGGAATGTGGTCATTACAAACTGTGTTTTTATATTTGTAGACAGTACAGCTGTAATTCAACATCACCTTTCCACTCCATCCAGAAGTTTTCTCCTCTCAGTTCATTCCTGTGATGGTAAAGAACATTTCACAGAGCTCACTGACAACATGAACACAATTCTTAACATAATTTAAGCAGTTTCCTATTAACTTAAGTGTGTTATAATGCATAATTTCTGCTTGGATTTGACCCAGACACTCCGATGAACTCTTACATGGCATTTATTATCTTCTGCTTGTCCGGTTTGCAGTCAGACAACTGGTGTGAGTCTAGTTTGGGGTTTGAAGCGTGTTTTCCTCTTCTAGCAGCTCCTTTGCGGCGCGCAGCTACATGCCAGTCATCATTACAAGCCATTATCGCAAAATCCTCCTGTTTCTGGTCAGACTAAGTGGAAATCGATCGATGAACACATTTCGTAGTTTTGTACGTGTAGATGTTCATTGTTTACATCTACAAACACCATGTGAGTGTTTCTGTGTTACACTTTAATCGTTCCGCTCGCCCAGACGCCCACTGCTCTCAATATATTCAGTTCCTATAACTTACTTTGTGTTTAGGCACAAATCACTAATAAGACAAATTTTAAATAAATATGATATTTTATTATTATTTATTTATCGAAATATCTATATATGTTTATATAAATTTTTAAGGTTAAAACTTAAAGGTTAGTATGCATTCCCTTTTCAACAGTGTCAGGACGTTAAATATCACGCACCTTGAATTCTATTCTATTCTATTCTATTCTATTCTTGTAAACCCCCTTAAAAAATAAAAAAATAAAAACTCTAGTGAGAACACGAGCGCGCGCTCTGTTAGTTGGACACTAGATGGCGCGCGCTCGCTTCTTTTCCGCGCTTTAGCTCTGAGGTAAAAAACAAACAAGAAAACAGTTTATCGTTTTTATTCTCTAAATTAACTTTCCTCAAAGCTTTCCTTAGGTAAATATTGTGAAGTAAATAAAATGAAGTGTGTAATTGAAGGCAATGGCATTAAAGGTAGGGCACAATTTTACTCTTATCTAAATAAGGCTAAGTTAATGTAAATATTTTCTGACCGCCTTCCGTTAAACGTTAGTTTTTGTTGCTGATAAACATCTCTATTTAGTTTTTGGAAAAGCAGTTCATGCTCTGTCAAGAATTGGTGATGAGATATGGTTGGATCCACTGGAGAAAGGGGTACGTTAAAGTTAAATCTGATATATATAAGGTTTGGGCCCTATGAAATCCGTTTTATTTTGGTCCAAATTCTGTTTTTTTTTCCGGTTTATTTTTATGGATTTCATTTTTTTTTCTGTTAAAATTTTTCTCCACTCCTGTTTTTAATGGTTAAATTAAATTGTATTAATCAAAAATCATGTCTAATTAATTAAAACCATAAAACGTATACATTTTCACAACAATTTATAAAAAGTTGAACAAAAATTACGTTAAAGTTAAATGTTTAGGGCCCTATTAATTTTTTATTTTTTTTTCTTCACTATATGTTTTTTTTTTTTTTTACCTAATTCTGTGTTTTAGCATGTCTAATTATTTAAATGCATAAAACAACTTAATTTATTCAAATTTATTCTTAAAATACCCTTATGAAATGTTTTCCCCCCTCAGAAATTCTGTTGTGTATTTACATTTTTCTGGTTAGTCATTAAACATTAATTTAACATATCTTTTAATTACTGAAAATTAAGCTAACTTTATTTTTGGTAAACAAATTATTTACTATTAAAAAATAAAACATGGGAGAAATATGTGATTATTCCTTTGAAAAATAGTAGTAGTAGTAGGCTATGTACAGTCTGCTGAACAATAGTTAAACATTTCTGGCAAATATTTGTCTTTAAACTAAACAGGACTTTTATTTTGACGGGTTTCCGTGAATACCTTTACAGTTCTGTGTATGAGATGTGACGCTAGTTTTACTCAAATCAAACGGTCAAATGCTCATGAAGTGACTCTTAGTGCAGTTCTAGAGATGTTGTTCATGTGTTTTCGTCCTCATTTAGTGAGACGGCAGACGTTGAAATCACAACGAGCTTCGCGCGCTTCCATTTGTGTAATAAGCGAAGTTGCGCTTCTGAGCCATTCATTAACACATCAATATATTGTGGATAATAACTAAAGTCAAAATATAATGAGCTGCCTTTGATTAATTGACAGCATTTTTGGGCCTCATCATCTAAATTAGGTATGTTAGGCAGCTCACAAGGTTTTAATGCACAATCTTTTCGTTTTCAGTCTTAATCTTTAATTTTTGTCTAAGATTAATTGGTAACACTTTACAGTAAGGTTCCAATTTGTTAACATTAGTTAATTGTATTTGTTAACATGAACTATCTAACGTTATCTTATTTGTCTCTCATTTCTGATTCTCTGTTTCTCTCATCTGTAGTTGGCTGTAAGGACAGTGAACTCATCTCAATCGGCTTATGCCTGTTTCTGCTTCACTCCTCTGTTCTTCCAGCAATATATTCCAGAACCAGACATTCAGAAAGACTGTGAAGCAGTAAAATGCAAGTTAAACATTAAGGTACTAAACGCCAACCACAGTTTTCTTTAAGTCTTGCAGGATTGGATGATGACGTTATTACTCCAAAGTTTCCGTGGGTCTTAAAGAGGTCTTAAGGACTCCTTATTCAGTCTTCCACAAATTAAAGCTTTAAAAAGGTCTTAAATCAGAACAGAAAATCTTAAATTCTTGGCTTACATTCTTAGCCATGGAATTAAATGTTGCATGCACTGTAAAAAACAAACAAAACATATATATTTCTAGATGTTTTTGCCTTGTTTTCCAATACAAACTTAAATGAAGATATATTTACTTTACATGCAAAATGAAAATGTAAAGTCTTGTTTTCTGAGAAATGTAACAAAATCAGGGTGAGTTTATACGTACAACAAAAATCTGACAACATGGCATGTCAATTAAGTTGCTTTAAATTAATTAGATTTTTCTGAAACAATTAGCAGATATTTTTCTTTGGTTTATGTTAACTATAATAACTTCATTTTGATCCATTTCTCAGAAAGGGATCTTAACTTTTGCCATTTTGTATATACTGTACTATATATATATATATCTTAACCAATAATATTAATACCCAGTGCCTTAACTCATATCCATCATTAATTATTAATTCCTAGTACAGCATTTACTAATTATCCTATGCTTTTTAATAATTTTCAGTGTGTACTTCCACTGTTCCGCTGTGCATCATGGAGAGAGCGCAGTGTGGACAAATGTGAGATATCCATCAACATCCCAAATAGCAGGGTGATATTTCAGTTTCACTGCAGACACGGTTAGTTCTATTGCATTGATTCTGGAACAGATTGGTGTTGGTGGATGTAATCACAGGGTGATAGCACACATCACTGGACTCTCTTCTGTGACGATGAGATGCTACAAATCATTTCCATATTGTATAATTCATCACAACTTATCACATTAGTTCTAATCAAGATGTTGGCACTTACATGTTTTAGGAATAACAAAGACCTATAATTTGGGGTATCAGGAATGTGAAGCTTTGCAGGCCGTGTTCCCAGCTCACCTCTGTCCAAATGTCCTAATGGCCCAGTCCAAGTAAGTGCACAAATAATTCAGCATTACTTTTTCTGAAACTCTTTGTGGAGTAGTTTGTAAAAAAAAATATTGTAAGTTTTTAAGTTATAAAAACAGTCATTGTCTGTGTCTGAAAACCTGCTGTATTATAATTTCTGGGCATCATCGTCTTGAGCATCCAAGCCTTTTTGATGCACATGCTATGTAGATATGCAGCTCATTAGGTTTTAAGACACAGTTTTTAGTTTCTAAACTTAATTACATTAGTTATTAGTTGAATAACTGGTCACCATACTTGGCTACACGTCACTTTTATCATTCACTTCACTTATTAACAGTGCTTTAAGTGGGCCAGTACACACCGGTACTCAGTACCGCCACTTCCAAATATAGCTCTTGAGTGTGCCGCCACCTCTCCGTGCGCCCAGAACGTGCTTTTAGCGTACCCTTCAGGAGTTTGTAGCGGGTTCGCGAATCATTTGAGTCAGTTTGGGAGTTCAGAGCGGGATCGCAAATCATTTGAATCAATTCGGGAGTTCGGAGCGGCTTCGCGGATCATTTGAATCAATTTGAGCGTTCGTATAGGGTTCGCAAATCATTTGAATCAGTTCGGGAGTTCGTAGTGGGTTTGCGAATCATTTGAGTCAGTTCGGGAGTTCAAAACGGGTTCGCGATTCATTTGAGTCAGTTTGGGAGTTCAAAGCTGGTTCGCGAATCATTTGAGTCCGTTTGGGGATCGCGAATCATTTGAATCAGTTCGGGAGTTCGGAGCGTGTTCGCGAATCATTTGAGTCAGTTCGGGAGTTCAAAGCGGGTTCGCGAATCATTTGAGTCAATTTGGGGATCGCGAATTATTTGAATCAGTTCGGGAGTTCGGAGCGTGATTCATTTGAGTCAGTTCGGCAGTTCGAAGCTGGTTCGCGAATCATTTGAGTCAGCTTGGAAGTTTGAATGCAGTAATGCAGTAGCTCTTTCTAAGGGAAATTGTATTTATGTTCAGTAGTTCTTTCTAGCTCAAGCAAATCCACAAACTAATAAAAGGATTTATTATTAAAGTTGCCTGTTGACTGCTGTATATAAAAGCCCTTCAATAATAGTTGCTGTTACCTCAGGGGATGAGGGGAGTCATCAAAAAAAAAACAGAAAATAATTTTTTTTGTCTATAATAGAGTACCTCTTTTGGGCCACTTAAAGCACTGCTTATTAACAAAGATTAATAAATACGTCACATATTTTCAATGTTAGTTGATGCATTAACTAATGTTAATTAATAAGACCTTTCATTTTTAGTAGAATAGTCAAATTTATAAGCTAACTTTAAGCCATTTTTGTTTTTCAGACTTTTAGGTGACATTGTGGTGCATTTTCCGGTTTCCCAAGAAGAGGTCACTCTTTCCATTTCCTCTTTTAAAGTAACCTTGAAGACCTTTTGTGAGGATGAAAATAGTAAGGAAACTTTTGCTGTCTTTATAGCATTCCACTAGCATGTAGTTCTCTAACTATTATTGTAGTATAAACCATGAATATTATGAATATTACATATAATATTACACAAATATTTGATGCATAGGGTTATCAACTCATTTGAATATTATTGTAATATTACAATATATATATATATATATATATATATATATATATATATATATATATATATATATATATATATTTATTTATTTATTTGCAGTAAAATTATAATTAAATTAAAATTACAATATTATAATATTTTTTTAAAAAGGCCTAATTTAAAATTACTTAAATGTACAGTATGATGAGGTCATGTGGTACTATTGTGTTTCTCATTATATAATGCCTATTGCTTAACTTATAATATTATATTAATAATGATATATTTGTATGGTTCTTTTCCCAAGCTCAGAGTGCTTTACAATCAACAATAAAAATAAATACACTGAAAACAGGACAAATACAATAAACAATAGACTATACACGTCAAACTCCACAGACAATAATGGAATCTGAGCCAAATGAGTGCATATATATATATATGCTGGGCAACGATTATTTAATTTGAGCCCATTTCATTTGACTATTGTGCTCATTCTGTTTAGCAGTCCCTGGCTCAGTTGGAAGAGGTGGACAAGAGCACGGTTCAGTTATATATAGATCATTGAGTGTGGGCACTAACCGTGATGGAACGTAGATCTTCTGATATGTGCTGCATGATTGCGTGAATATCTCTGAGCAGCAGAAGCAATAGAAGTGTAATATATTGTAAGAGGGCCGTGTGTTACCGTGTCCCATATACGACTCACAAAGTTAACAAAACGATGCATTCCACTGTGTTGAGCGAGAGCGCTTCTCTGCTATTGGAAACTTCCTATTTCCCTCTTATGAAGTCATGATTATGAGCTCATTGCATTCTTTTCTGTTAAAAACAAAAGTGGACAGTGGTTTGTGAATGTGGATGCTTAGCCTTAATATTTTGATCAGGAGCATCCCCTCCTGTGACCCATGATTTGTCTGTATATGTATTTTAACAAGTACGACATGTTCCTGGATCAACATCTTTTTCAACATCTTTTGTTGATCCTGGATCAACATTATTATTAAAAATATGGACTTAAACCAATCCCGACCCCTAAACCTAACCCTACCCATAATTTATTCCTAAAATCAGTGTGAAATTAACAAGAGTGTAGAATCACCTTACCCTGATTTTAATCCTAAAACAGATATTTCCTGAAAAGTGATATCTGAATTCTGATTGGTTGATTGGAATGTTGTTCCAGGATCAACAAGGATGTTGATCCAGGAACATGTTGTACTTGGTGAAATCACGCTCACCATATATACAGAGCCAGTGAGCAACGGTCTTTCATATTAAAAAAAACCCTGAGTTATCACGTGCTAAAATAATTGTCAGTATTAATTAATGAATGTATTAATTGCTTGTTTGTTATCAGACTGTATCAGAGGCATGAACACCGAGCTGATGCTGCACGCAGATGAGTTTGACTATTTTCAGGTTGGAGAAGATTCAGCTGTGACCTTCTGCCTCAAAGAACTGAGGGTAAATGTTCAGCACAGCATGTTTTAAATATACAGGATATAGTAGGCTTGTGCTTGCTTGTGTTCCCGTGCAAGTATGATTTATTTGATGTTTGTACTGGCGAGTGCACGAGGATCTGTCATATTCATTTTTATTGCCACTTATTTCTGTCCTGGGATGTCCAGTAGTCGTTGTGCCTATCATATTCATCCAAGCGAGTTCAGAGGTGTGTTATGCATGTAAACTGAACAGACTACAATGTTCTTTTAACTCACAGCCAGGTATGGTATTTTATTTATTTTGTTGCATTAAAATGCAATTTTGCATTCCTCAAAAAATGCATTAGTTAAGCATTTGTATTATGCAAAACATGCAAAAATACAAAAAAACTAAACAATAAAAAGTTATATGATTGCGTCCGTGATTTTGAAATTGTAATGCATCCAAGATAAATTATAAACATCATGTTGTTTTGTATCCTTGCGCTCAACTTTTGACCCTGATTTCCACGGAGATTTAGTGGCAGTGGATTATGCCCAACAGTTCCCACCCTTTTCACATACGGGCTTTGGCTGTGTGTCAGTGGCGTAACTTCTTGGCAGGTCACAGTGTATTTGTGTCAGTAATTGATGCAGTGGGACAGATGCTTGGATTCGAACCAAATAGCCTGTCACAATGAGTAACAGCACTGGACAGCACACTGTGATCTGGACACACATGACTGACCTTCTCCTCATGCAGTCTTAAATGGGGTCAAATACATCTGTACTGATCAGTGTGTCCCTTGTGTATAAAATACTGTTGGAATCTGTTTTTTGACGGGTATTATATTAAATATTATTTTAGTAATTAATAATAAATTTTAAATAATTGATATCTGTCTATCTAACATAGATAGATAGATTGATTGATAATTAATATACTAAACATAACTTTAATTTGTGTAATATATAATTAATAATATAAAATATAAAATTTGAATACAATTATATGATGTATAATTATATATCTATCTCTCTCTCTCTCTCTCTCTCTATAAAATGCTAACATGCTATGCAGAGCTTGACATGAACTTTTTTTACTCATCAGCCACTGTGGCTAGTGGTTTTCCAAATTTACTTGCAACTCAGTATTTTCACTGGCAAGAATTTTGTTGTTGGGATGTTACGTTTTATATAACTTACACAAAATTTATTTTAATTGATTTCCAGATACTTTTTTACCTATTTAAAGGATCTTTATTTCCCTAACCATATTACATACATGCACCGTCTTTCATATCAAAACAATTACATTTTATTATTAATTTTACTTAATATAATAAGACAGTAAAGGGCTGTTGCCAGTCAAATTGAATCAGTATTAGCAAAATCAATCTTTCCAGTGCAGAAGAAACCGAAGTGACTGAAGTTACATTCAGATGCATTTACACAGACAGATGTAGCTGAAATATAGCATGAATGCATTTATACTGCAATATTATAAAATCATAAATATTGTTGTGAGCTTGGTGTTTGAACATAGTTTAGATATCCAAACAAAATATTAGTACACAAATGCATTTGCTAATTACACGACGTGGCGCTGGACTGAAACTAGCAAACACACTTGCGCTGTGCCTTGTGTTGCATTGCGCCGGGTGTATTATAGGGCCCTTAATGTCAAGCACTGGTGTTATATATATATATGTATATGTATAAATGAAAATTATTATTTGTTATTTACAATATTTATAAGTATTATTAGTTTATAAGTATTATTAATTATTTATTGTTAAATTGCTTTTAGGGGCTGCTGTCCTTTGCTGAGTCTTATGGTCTATCAGTATCTAGTCAGTTTGGTGTGGCTGGACAGTAAGTATTTTAACTTTTTTAATACTACATCCACATGCATTTAGCATAAAATCATACAGTAATCATACTATACATAACCAGCTAACACTGTAGTTGATTCTGATCTCTTTCAGGCCTGTATCCTTCTCTGTAAAAGACATGACGCTGGAGGCCCATGTTGTGTTGTCCACCTTAACGGATCCAAACCACAAGAGCCCATCTCAGCCTGTACCTGGGTATTAATTTTTTTCTCCTTTTTTAACCTGAATGTACTGTATGTTTAAAATTTACTGGAACAGTTCACCCATAAATGAGCATTTGGTCATGATTTAATTACATTCATGTTGTTATCAACCTGTATGCCTTCCTTTTTTCTGTGAATATATTTAATAATCTGAATCTATATGATAGCTTTTTGTGTGAATGCTTTTGTGTTCCACAGAAGAAAGTAAGTCTTATGAGTGCAATTTTCAGGCTTTGGGTAAAATATTCTTAATTATTTGGCCCATATAGGTAAAATATTCCACCCGGTAACATTGTTTCATAGAATCTAATTCCTGTAATGTAAAATTATGGTTGCAGTGCAAATGCAAAATCAGTGACATATAGGAAATATAATCAATGACATATACAGAACAAGAGCTGTTACATAATTATCACTTTAGCTCATCCAGTCCAGGCAGTGATGTCACTGAAGTTGCTCCGCCTCCTCGTGGCATTTGTGCATATTATTGTTTCTGTGTGTCAGTGTTAATTTTGACACGAAATTTTAATTTAGTTTTAGTCTTAGTCTTTTGACTATAATTCTTTTTAGTTTTAGTCAATTTTTAGTCATCTGATTTGTTTTAATTTTAGTCTTATTTTAGTCGACTAAAATTGCTTGGTATTTTAGTCGACTAAAATAAGACTAAAATCAATAACAGATTTACTAGACAATTTTTTTACAACTGGTATAGGAAACAAACTTAACCAAAATATATAAAACACAAATTCAACTTTATTTCAACACAACTGTGTCTATATTTCGATTCAAAAGCTTTTATGCAGCAACAAACACTCTCATGATAATGTAAACAATAACTAGCTGCCAATTGACCATCAATAAAAGAAAAATAAAGTTAGGTCCAGGACCTTAAAGCTTAGAGCTGAGCTGAACAATAACTGCATACATTTAAAGTAAATATTTAATAAGTTGGGTGGATAAAAAAAGTAACAAGATTTTATAAGGTATTCATTTGTCTAGCAATATTGTATGTTTTAAATACTACAATATTGCTAGATTAGTATGTATAATGATAGGATGTGAACATTCACGTTTCACATGACTAATATAGAAATATTTGTGATATTGTCAACAAGTAGAACATTATAAAATATACTAAACATTAGTATCAATCAAATGTATGTATCATAATATTACGTATTAGTATTGTGCTCTCATCTAACTTGAAGAAGGGGCTATTTTAAAGTACTTTTCAGTTCGTAATATTTAATACTACAACATCCACGCACTGCAGTCTTCCAATTTTGCTTAGCTCAATAAACAAAAGAACATCGTTGTGAAATTACATTTGAGAAAATGTCCAGGTGGCTCGTCTGTAAATGTCTTTTCAAATTGGTTGTGTTGCCACGAATGAGCGCTCCGTGTGCTTTACAGTTTGTTTTGTTTTGTTCGTCGTCAAACGTGAAGTGAGCTGTGGACATTTTGTCGCTCTTTTAGACATCACCTCTTCGAATGTCGTCTTCCCGGGAGCTCATTTAAAAACTGAAAATCTTCGCTTCACGTCTCAATAAGTCAGGCTCGGATTGGTTCTCTTCTCTCATGCAGTCTAGCCCAGTGTTGCCAACTTCTTTCAATGGAAAGTATCTAAACCCTGACTGAAAAGCCGCTAAATGTCGCTAGATGACGTCACACGCTAATTAGCATATTCATGACGTAAGTGCGTCATATTATCTTGCCCTTTCTGTGCTCATGTAATGCATTTTAAGGCAGCTAAAATTTTCAATACAAGTTTTTAATTATTATATTTTAATGTTTCTGTTGTCCGACAACGGAATTAATATTATAATGAATGAAACGCGGTCCATTAAGACTACATAACCAGCTCTCAAATCCTATTTATGACAATGTCTAATGAAATCACATACACATAAGATTAAGATAATGATTGTACTGTGATTTCGGCTATACTTGTATGTAAAATAGAGTTAGAAGCAACAGAATATATATTTTTAACTGAAAGTGCTGCTCCTCTCTGCTCGCCGAACATAACAGATGCACAGAGAGAGAGGCATGTGTGCACGCTGGGAGAGGGAGAGGGAGAGAGAGAGATAGAGAGAGAGAGAGAGATAGAGAGAGAGAGAGAGAGAGAGAGAGAGAGAGAGAGAGAGCTCGTGCGGCAGTGTCGGAGACTCTCAGAGACTAAATAAGGTCTGTCAAAAAAAAAGTCGCTAGATTTGTCGCTAGTCGCTTTTTTGGAAAAAAGTCGCTATGGGGGTCTGAAAAGTCGCTAAATCTAGCGACAAAGTCGCTAAGTTGGCAACACTGGTCTAGCCTGTTTTGCCAGTTCTTTTGTTGATTCCTCGCATCTCTCCCGTCTGCTGATTTGATTTTCGTCACAGTCTATTTTCGTCTCGTCCTTTATTCGTTGACGATAATGTCAATCAATATAGTCATAGTTTTAGTCTCCATCAGTGCCTTCTTTTTTAGTTTTCGTTTCGTTTTCGTCTGCAAAAATATATTCGTGACGAAAATAATGACGAAAATATTTAGTCAACGAAATTAACACTGCTGTGTGTTATGCTCCAGCAGAAACAAACATCTGGGTCACCTGTTGCACGCAACTTACGTCACTGCTGACTGTTTAAATACATTCAATAATTTATGCTAACACAAGCTAAAGTAAATAAAAACTCTTGATTTTTTTTTTATCTTTGATTTTAAAAGGGCAAAGGGTTTATTTGAATAGATGTCAGCAAAGCAGTTTAGTTTAAAGACAAAGTCTGTCATCCAAAAACAAGGCGATTTATGTTGATTCTTTGGCTATAAATGATTTTTAATTATTATAATAATTAAAATAATATAATTTATTTATTTATAAATGTCATATGTATTTATAATTTTTATTTACTTTTGAATATGAAATATAATATAATATATATATTAATTAATCATATAATAAAAATATTTTTTTACATTTATAAATATTATATATTATTTTATATTTAAATGTATATGCAAATTATAAATACAAATTAAATGTATATATCAAAAGTTATATGATTATAATTATTATCATATAAATATAAGTAATAATATTATATAAATATAAGTAATAAGTATATTTTACCCATTATACAATTATAAAAAATACAATTATAAATGTTAAAATAAATATTAAAATAATCTATATTAAAATATAAATATAAAACTATAGGTTTATTATTTTATTTTATATTATTTTAATCTATAAACTAACATTACATCTTATAGTTAAAAATATCTAAATGTTATGTTACAAATTTATGAAAAATAATAAAATTACACACACACACACACACACACACACAATTATATTATAAATAGAATTAAATGTAATTTTAAATAGTTGCAATAAAGCAAGTATATAGCTTAAGCATGAATAAGAGTAGATCAAATTGTCATTCACTTTTATTTAGTAAATGTTTTAATCTAACGTGATTTACAAATGAGGAGCCACACAGTGGATTACTATAAGAAAAGGAAACAAAAACGTAAAATATTTAAATGGATGCAGACAGCAAAGAGACAGACAGTCATACAAGTTTGAAATGACATGAGGGTGAGTAAATGATGACATAATGCTCATTTGGAGTAAATGAGATCATTTTAATAAAGAGTGCCCAAATTCCCTCTTTGTGGAGTGGATAAACAGATCGTTGCTAAGTTGAAACAGTTGTTGTAGTTGCTTTGCTGTCACGAGCAGTGGAGCATTTGTCCCGTGGGATGCAGTTCTGGAACAGGGCCAGACATGAACATAGAAATGTCCCGCCCCCCGGGGCTCAATTCACATATTCAGGCATGCATTCATCTTTTCTTCACACACCCTCCCCCACTGACTCCATGTGATTCGTCCCATCTTTCTTTTGCCTCTGCTGTCCCTCACACATGCCTGCACATGTTTTGTTAACCATAGCGCTCACATCACTCAGGCCTCGGTGAAAACTCTTTGCTTACAGGCAGACATTTAGTAAAAAGTTTTTCGCCCATTAAAAATAAATAGCATGTTTTTAGAATATACACACTCACATAAGATGAGAACTTGAGTCATTTATCAGACACATTTATCCAAAACAACTTACAGTGCATTCAGGCTGTACTTGTTTTTGTTTTTTTTAATCAGCATGTGTGTTCCCAGGGAATTGAACCCATGACCTTTTGCACTGCTAACACAATGCTCTACCACTGAGCCACAGGAACAGCAGTACATCAGACTGCAATGGATTATGGGATTTGTTAGGACATTTTTGTTAGAAATTATTTTATCCCACATGGAAAAAACCTATATAAACATATATGTTTCAATTTAGGTTTTGATATAGGTTTTAAATATATGTGACATATATAAAATTGGCCGTTTTCCTATATTATATGTACATATATATGAACATTTATATGTACACATATGCACACATATATGTACATATATGCACGCATATATTTAAACATATATGTACACATATATATGTGCATACATACAATTTCATATTTTCGCACATACATAAGTTCTTGCATAATTTTTTTCGTTAATTCTTAGTTTTTGCCTTGATAATAGAAAATATGAGCTAGGCATCATGTATGACAGTCAAAAATGGGATATGAGCTACAAAATGACCAGATCCTGCCATTAGCTAAATAGAAGACATATCTTGAATGTATATTGCTTATATGTGGATATGAAGAAGCAATACAGGAGACCTATATTTCCTATATATGCACATATATGCACCTCAATTTTGCCTATGTGTGGCATATATACGCATATATGCAGCATATATTTGGATATACACTGCATATAGGTTTCATATATGTGCATATATCCACATATAGGTTCTTTCCATGTGGGATTCTGTGTAACAAGGGTCATTCATTGCTGGGGTGTGTTGAACAAACTTTAGATGAATTTACCTAAAACTCCAGTAAACCTCATGCTTCAGGAGGATTTGCATGAACCATTTATTTCCGAAATGTAATTTTTTTTGTATTATATTGTATATAATATATTGTACAATTATATAAAACATATATAGTATAAAATATATAGTTAATGAGAGAAATTTTTTTTTATATAGTACTATATATATATATATATATATATATATATATATATATATATACCTCGTTTAACGTTTATGTGAATTAAAAAGGAAAATGTGCAAGATTTAGTGATTAACATAAATATTATCTTTGGAAAATTATTTTGATATAAAAATAGATTGTTGAATACCTTTCCAGATTTATACATAATCACAACACAAGGCACTATGCCATTATTATTATTATTATTTTTAAATGAATTAAAAAGTATGCCTTAAATTTCTGTGATTTGAACTTTTTTTTATTCCACCCACTAATGTTTTTTTTGTTTCCTAATCCTTATTTTCTTTGTCTTGTTTTATGATGCTTTCACTAACACATTTTTTAATATTATACCAGGCCAATCATGTTTGGTAACTTTCTACAGTTCAATAAAATCCTTGCATAAAAAATAAACAACAGTAATAATAAACCTTGTTCTCCAGAGCTGGAGGGGGCAGAAGAGCTCTTAATGCTGCTTGTTTAAAAAAACCAAAAAGAACCAAGGAACAGAGAATTCATTGGGCATGTTTAAATGATTAAATTGTAGCTTCAACAACAAATACCAGTCTGTTTTTTTTTTAGGGATGATTGTCCTGTCGACGACCCCAAGATCTCCACAGCAGAAGTCTCCACATGTGAAGGCCCTATGGAGACAGAGGTGTGCGTCGATGATGGTGAACAGGTGGCTTCCAGTCAGGGCAGTGAAGTTTTTAATCCAACCCCTCATATGAGGAAGATGTTTCAGCTTCAGACACCTGGAGAGATGCTGCCAAGACCCAGACTGGCACCTGAATCGACTTTGACTACACCAGTAACACCAGCCACTTTCAAGGTTAGAGTCTTCTATCAGACAAACAATAAATTGCATATAAAGCCTAAATTCTTTTTCTTAAGCAAACACTGATCATGATCATTTAGCATTTGAACATGATTTTTCCAAAGGATGTCTGGATAATCAAATAAACCTAAGTTGGTCAGTCTAGAAAGTGTTCGTTTTGAAATATCACTAACACTTTAGGCTTTATATGCAATTTATTTCTCATTTACTTTATAAAAATCTGTCGACATTTGACAGAAAAACACACCTGAAACTTAACTTGCTGAAAGTGTACAAATGAGCAGTCAGACAACAGAAGGTATGTGCTAGATAGTGTGCAACAGGTTTTTCAGCAAGTTTTGGTAAGAGGCCTTAGAAATGGATGTGTCAAATATAATACATCAGGCTTTACAAGCCACTACAAAATAGTAAGACATTGTTTTTATCTCTCTACAAAACTTGTTTGAGGTATTTAAGAAGCAGCATTTAGATTAAATGATTTTTAATATCACAAGAAACATAAATTGTGTCCAAACCAAAAGTCTTTCTGGGGTCTTTTATTCATTAAGTCATACTTTTTTTTATTTGTATACATGTATGTATCCATGGGATACAAAAATGCACCAATTTTGTTGAATGATCCAACTACAATTTGGTCAAAAAAATCCTCAGATGTTTGCATTTACTGTAAAACTTGTGGGTCTCTTTTCAGATCCGCTCGCTGCTCTTTGGGGCTGTATACACTGATGTAGTAGACAGTAAAAGTGTGGATTTACCCAGCCTGGCCTGTGCCAGTGACACAGAAGAGTGACTCGAGTAACAACGTAATCTAACCTCACACAGGTAACACCTACTGCAAGAATGCATGGACTTTACAACACGATGTAGCCTACAGTAGCTCAGTAGATTATAAAGACAACCCACAGTGTGTTAACACAGTTCTTCCGTTTAAGGTTAATATGATTTAAAATTTGATGTTTTTCTTAAATATTGCTGTCGAGGCCATCACTAGGTCTTGTTAGGGCACATCTTGTATTACTTTGCTAATGTAAGAAAGGTGTAAACCAGTTGTTTGCTACTGTTTCTGTTCTACCACAAACATCTTTGTAATGTAATTTTTTTTTAATGAGTTAAAAATGTTCTTGAAGAGGTAAAAGGAAAACTATAAGACTGTAGTAAAGTAGGGCAGGTGGGGCACAATCGCTTTCTGTTGCATAGCTGAGGAGTGTCTACCTAAACACACAGTTCAGATGAGTTCGGTTACTGTGGAGAAGATAAATCAAAACAGACACATTCTTGAGGATTGAAGGACTCCATGTTCTGTGTGTCCACCGATGACTCAGAGGAAGCTTTGACTCACTGCTGCTCGAGAAACGAACGTTATATAAGTCTGCAGCAATAACTGCTATTGTACGCATACCTCACCACATCCTCCAGAGAAAGCCTTGTGCTATACATGACCATTGAACTAAAATATATGTCAGTTAGAAGCTCGACAAATCAGATCATGTCAGAGTTCAGCTGGACAGCCATGCAAAACAGAATAACTTCATTTAGCACCACTTTTAGAGGCATTTTGTCATTTCAGCTCTTAATGTGATGGTTAAATCGATCGCTGTTGCATTAGTCCATGCTCATAATGTTGGGGTCACAACCATTGCTGCTGGTTTTGTTGACTGCTGACATACAAATTTCATCTCCAGCCACTGGCGATTGTAATGTGATCAGTATTTTAGGCTCTCATGCCCTTTTGTAACAATTTACACCTCATTTGAGCATTAAATGTAAGTTAGTTACACTATAAAATGTTTACCGGCATGATGCATGTAAAATTGCAAAAAAGAAAAGAAAAAAAAAGAATGGAAGCATTAAAGCGTGTCATTTTGTCACTTTCTTTTCTCTTTTCTCTTGTATTCATCCCCATGATATCCAAGATGTAAATGAGTTTGTTTCTTCATCAGATTTGGAGAAATGTAGCATTGCATCATTTGCTCACCAATGGATCCTCTGCAGTGAATGGGTGCCGTCAGAATGAGTCCAAACAAGTGCAAGTAATCCACAGCACCCCAGTCCATCAGTTAATATGTTGAGAAGTGAAAAGCTGCAAGTTTACAAGAAAAAAAACCATCACGAAGTTTTTTACTTTACTCCTGTCACTTCAGGCCAAAATATGATTCCATAAGGCTTCCTCCAGTGGAAAAGTCCATCAATCGTTTTCCTCTCACATCAAAATCCACCCAAATATTTGTTTAGAGGTGTTTTGGCTTGTAAACTGTGTTTGAACTGCGCATATTTCTCTGGTTCAGACAAGATGACTTTTCAAAGGAGGAAGCAACACTATGGATAGAGTACTGGTATTTTTAGCTGAAAGCAATCTGTATTATTTATTTGTGGAATATTGTGATTCTGACAGCACCCGTTCACTGCAGAGGATCTATTGGTGAGCAAGTGATAATGCTATATTTCTCCCAATCTGAAGAAACAAACTCATCTTGGATGGCATTAGGATGAGTCTGTCTGAAGCATATACAATTTTGGAAACACTAGAACTAGATCCCCTTTTCTGCAGGTGGCCTTGAAGATTCATCTGATAGTGTAATCCAGTTAATTCATCAGGGTGCAAATGTGTGATTATAATATCTATGTGGCTGAAGTAAGCATTGGTGTCTGTGTGGGTGGTACACATCGCTCTCCTGCATTGTGAGATGCTATACTTCATCTAAAAATAGGTGTTTAATTATTATACATGCCTCTTGTGAAAGTCAGTTTAATTGAGAAATTACATGCAGCATTTGTTCTTTTAAAAATACATTTGTCACACAGCAGGACCATTAAGTAAACTTCAAAATAGATTTTTTTTCAAGTAAAAAAAAAAGCACCCAGCTCTGATAAAATTACAATTACAGTTTTACAATTAAAAATGTATTTGTAAAGTGTTATGCGTGTGTGTGTGTGTGTATATATATATATATATATATATATATATATATATATATATATATATATATATATATATATATGAGATTATTAAGAATGTATTTTTTAAGATTATTAAATGTGAAATTTCTTCAAATAAATATTAATAACAACTATTGACAGCATCTCTGACATTATCACGGAACATAATTTACACTCGTCAATTTAATATTTACTTTAAAACAGCGAAACCGTAATTTACTGTGAAAAACTGTGACCTACAGAAGTTATAAAAATATAACTTTATTAGATCATGTGATCCATGACATACCCACTGAAAGCATTCACAGATGCTAGCATTAGCTTTGTGCGTAAACACCTTGATGGATATTTTAAAATTACATTTTACAAAAAAAAAGCAAGAAAAATATTTTAACAGAATCCACACAATTATCAAATATACTCTCATATACATCTGATGTGTAATAGGCTACACTTTCCAAATACATACATGCCATATATAAATATTCAGCCGGTTTTCCAAATATCTACACATCGTAAAGTGGTTTAAGTGGAACTGCTTTACATCTCAACACATCCCACAATCCCTTGCATTTTCTTGTTCTGCTGTCATTACGTAAAAAATTTAATACGGTTTTAAATTAATAAATATTAACGGAAAAGGTCTCTGTCTTCCCTAGTTAACTGTAATTTGCCCTGTAATTTGAATCACTTAAACAAAACACCCATGAGAACTTGTTCTGCTAAAGCGTCTCCACTAATTATTATCTCAAAGGAAAGGCATTTCTATGGTTGATTGTTAACTTTGACAGCATTTTGATGTTGTTAAGCTTCATAATCAATCTAGTACTGTAAAGTTATGCCTCAACATACTTCCCAAAATACAAACTGTCCATTAGCTATTGAAGAGTTTGTAGTAGTCACTCGTGCCAATAAACATCACATCTCAGCTGGCATTCAGCATATGGCTATCCAGAGGTTACAGATCGAGTGTCTTTTTAAATGGCAAGTAAACAGGCAACATGTACCATCTCAAGACTCGTGTAACTTAAGCACATCTCCCATTGGCCTTTTGCAAAGTTAAACACTCCCACTGTTTGACGCATCTTAATGTCCTTCTTGGGAATTTTCTTTTCCCTAATCAGATTGTTATTCCTGTCTTGCCCATTCTTTCTCAATTTTTGGCTTCACAACCTTATCATCACCAAAATTTCTGGATGACTGGGTGAGTGTTCAACACCTGTTGTAGCCCTTGTCAAACATAACTCAATGTTTCCAGTCCGTATCAAGGTGGTCTTTGACTTGAGCCTGCAGACTACATCATTTGAAGAATGGTCTAGTAAGGCCGAAGAACCCAAGGAACAGATGTGGGATCCAAGTCCCTGCCAGAAACAGAAAACTCAGACAGCCCTCAATCCTGCCAGCAGGACCGAGAGGAAGACAACAAGAGAAGCATTCTGCTGCCCTTGCGAGCATTAGTCTGTGTACTCTGCTACAATTGACAGCAGAACGGTGATGTCATCTGGTTTTCCTCCTTTGGGATGAAAATGTAGAGGGAATTATGTCAGGCAAATGTCAGCATTAAAATTTACTCAACAATTACAAACCCTGTTTGTAAGGAGTGTAAAAAATGCATCAGTCTGATAATGAATTTAATGCATTTAATTCAAGTAACTGAAAATAATATAATGCAAGAATATAATTTAAGCCACTGAATTCAAGTAAATGAAATGGCAAATGTTGCTTTGGCAAAAATAGTGAAATCGAAATTGGTCAAATTTCCAAGTGCACTGGTCTGATAAATTGCATACTTTCAGTGGAATGTAAATGCATCTCAAATGCGTAAAATGCAAAGAATTGCAATAAATTTGTTGTCAGAGCAAATGCATACACTCTTAATGCCAATGATGACTATCAGCAAGACCATTATCTCACAGAAAACTATAAAGAGAAAGTCGGTCAAGAAAAAGGCTTTCTCATTTTAAAATCAATACATCTCACCTGTGACATTCAAGCCATTATCGCAGGCAAACTGTGCAAATGGAGACATGTAATTGGGGTCGTATGCTAGAACATGGGCCTGTTCTGCAATACTCTTGGCTGTTTGCTGGATGCTTTCATAGTTGGTATTCTGAAAGAGGACACAATCCGTATTAGTGCCAGTGTAGGACAGAAAAGTGGACCGACGGAAGTGTTGTTCATGGATGTTTGGTACCTTGAGCTTTTTGAGTTCTTGTAAAATCATGTAGTCTGGCATGTTGTCAAAGAGACCATCTGTAGCAGTGAGAATGATGTCCCCCAACTGGACATCGAAGGACGAGCTATCGGCAGCCTCAGGGCTGTGGGAAACGAGAGAACAGAAAGTTGTGACCTAAAAATCCAAGTAAACTTTAAATAGTTTAGTTATGAAATGTGATATTCTGGATTTGAAGGTTCATATATGAGTTTGGAACTCTGAAATATAGCAAGCACTGCTGTTTGCTGACCATATTTAGGAGCACAAGTTTAGAGGAATAAAAGCAGTTTCAGTCTAAGAAGCTTATCTTGATCCTCATCACAGTATGAAGCACACGGAATCAGCTGTGAAGTGTCGTGTTCTGTTCCAGGAAGTCTGCGGCAGACGCTATGTATGAATACACTGGCTATCTTTCCCTCCGTCTGTGCCAGACTGGCCGGCCAGCCCCAGGTCATGTGGTTTAAACATGATACTTATTTTGGATAAAAAATTCTGAGATATTAAGAAGTGGAAACAGTTCTAAATTAGAACGGTTTAAGATTCAGACCCACAAACTGTAGAATATCTGGCCTCAGAGAACTTCTTCCACTAGCTCATCTGTCAAAAAGAAACCAACTAATTCCTGGATTTATAGAGGCCACGCTAAGGTCATCTCCACTTGCTCCATTGGCAAAATTTAAACTGACCGGATGTAGCACAGAGCGAGAAGAGTCCAACAACACCGCTTAACCGTGATAATGTTACTGTAATTACTGTACTGTACTGTAATGCACTGATTTAAGGTCATGTTCACCAGACATCGATCAGAAATGTTTTTTGGCAACGTTTAGTGAATGCACAACTTAGAGCTGCAAGATTATTCCAAATAAAAATGAAGTGTGGCTAAGTATGGTGAGCTGTACTTTGTGTACTGTAATTTGTGCTCTGCATTTAAACCATCCAAGTGCACACACACACTGTGAACACACACACTGTGAACACACACCCAGTGCAGTGGCCAGCCATATTTGGTGCCTTGCTCAAGGGGTCTTGACATATGTCAGAGAATTTAAAATCAATTTCAAACTACATATGTGTATTTCATGTTACAGGTCAAAGGATGTTACAAATCACAGGATCAGTTGATGTTAAGTTGCAGAAAACATGTTAAATGCTAAAGGGTGAATTTAGTCACATAATCTTTTCAATCATGCAAATTGCATTGACCCAGAACTGTTTACAATTTACTCAAATTTACCAACGTTGCACTTTTTTTTTTAATGATTTCAGCAATCAGTCAACATTGCAATCAAATCAAAAGTGTGATTCAACCCCTGAATTGTGAATATAAAATAACTGGCACGGCACCAACTTACCTAAACTCACTGGTTAAATCCTATGTGCCCTCCAGAAGCTTGCGCTCTGCAAGTGAACAACGCCTTGTGGTGCCATCCCAAAGAAATTCAAAATCACTCTCACGGACCTTTTCCTGGACTGTGCCCAGCTGGTGGAATGACCTCCCAATCTCAATTCGTACAGCTGAATCTTTACTCATTTTCAAGAAACATCTAAAGACTCATCTTTTTCGCCTGCACTTAACCAACTAATACCAGTACTTTTCTTTTTCTTGTCTTTTTCATTTAATTAAAAAAAAAAAAAAAAAATAATAATTTTTTATATACACCTGGCTATGCGTTCTATACTAGACTAACTGAGACTTCTCATGGCACTTGTATTCTGTTGTTGTTCTCTTGTTGACCTGACTGCTTCTATTGTTCTCATTTGTAAGTCGCTTTGGATAAAAGCGTCTGCTAAATGATTAAATGTAAATGTAATGTAAATGTAAAATATTAGTAATGATCAATTCATTAGAAGAACACATCTCAAAAAGCTAGAGAGTAAATCAGTGTTGTAAATAATATTGAGGTAGTAGATTATTTATTGGCTATAAATAGTTAAGCCAGTAAATTGCAGCTTAAAATTCTATCCATTTTAGGGTATGTGCACAATTATAATTTATTTCTTTTGACAGTTTAAGCTTCTGAAATAGGAGCAGGAGATCATTACATATCCTAAACTTCGAGGAGACGGTGCTGTGTTCACACGGAGTGACTCATTTCTCACCAGGAGGAACTGATAATCCAGTCGGGTTAATAACCAGGCTCACAGAGTGAGGACCTAATCATGCTCTCATAGTGAAAGTGACATTCAGCCAAGTATGGTGACCCATTCTCAGAATTTGTGCTCTGCATTTAACCCATCCGAAATGCACACACACAGAGCAGTGAACACACACACACACACACACACACACACACACACACTGTGAGCACACACCCGGAGCAGTGGGCAGCCATTTATGCTGCGGCGCCCGGGGAGCAGTTGGGGGTTCGATGCCTTGCTCAAGGGCACCTAAGTCGTGGTATTGAAGGTGGAGAGCGAGCTGTTCATGCACTACCCCCAACTACAATTCCGTCCAGCCCGAGACTAGAACCCACAACCCTTCGATTGGGAGTCCAACCCTCTAACCATTAGGCCATGACTGACATACTGACAGCCAGTGGATTACGCCTCGCTCGCGTCGAGCTCGGGGACACAGTGTCGTTGCATCATCAGAAAGCGAGAGGAAAAAGTCACATAACAGAGCAAACGGACTCACCTATCACTGAGGACGGAGCCTTCTGCCTCAGGAGGGGCGATAGAGAGCTGGAAAGGGGTGTTGAAGTAGTGCTGCTGTTCATCAGACCTGTGGACCACCTCTCCTCCTCGAACCACCAGAAAGCCAGAGTCGCCCAGGTTTGCCGTGTGTAACCGGTGACTCTGCCTGTCTAGTACCACGAGACACGCTGTACTGCTTCCTAAAGACAAGAAAGAACCTTAGTCAAAACATAGGTACATTAAAATATTCATTTCTTTTTAAAATGCCCTACTGAGCCACAGTGTTCACTATTTATTTTTAAGTCATATTATTTAACTCTTGTGCTCTGCTGAAAATAAGTTTAGCTCATATGGTCTTTCCAGTGTAACTTTGCCCACACATGGTATAAACACAACTGCTCTCCCTAAAACAAAACAATTATAATTTTTGTACTTTAAGGGTTTTTATTTTCTCCTACTTGTGTTTTCGGTCAAAAATGACCAGTATTTAAAATATTGACTGTAAATCTCTCATTATGCTAGATCATCACCAGATCTTTTCTTTCAGGTTTTGTATTTTGAAATTCTTGGTCATAAACCTCATAGATATGAGCATATGCACCTCTGTTTTTGAGTGATACAAAGGCATTATTTGTGGATAATTCTGGCAATGTTCACTCAAAAACTAAGCTGCATATTTCAGATCAATGAGGCCTACGATCAATCAGTTCCAAAAAGAAATACCAAACCTGTGCTATTTGAAAGAAAACATATTCAGTCATTTCTAACTGTTACAAGTATAACAAGGTGGGGGAAAATATATTACAAACATTAAAGAACCTTTCAGTAGTGATCAGTTCTTAAAATAGCCATTTTCTTAGTGTGAAAAACATTCTAATACTAATCTAAAGAACACTTTTCCTCTATAAAAAACAATGGAATGTAAAAAAAAGGGAGGTTTTATGTATGTTGAATGCTTTTCATGGAACTGCTGATGTCAATGAAGAAGCGTTATTTTTAAGAGTGTAATATCAAACCTGGAATATCCCTTTAAACGGGCCAACAACAAAAACTGCCATTAAGCTTTGAATCTTTGCAAATTTACCAAAATCCAATC
This sequence comes from Carassius gibelio, assembly GCF_023724105.1. Lineage (NCBI taxonomy): Eukaryota > Metazoa > Chordata > Actinopteri > Cypriniformes > Cyprinidae > Carassius > Carassius gibelio. The sequence goes on along the minus strand of NC_068403.1, from coordinate 3,851,242 downwards.
TTGTGACCCAGTACACTCTGTTTGTGGCTCATCCAGTCCACAGCGTGTTTTTAAGAGCAGCACAATGACTCGTTTCTGTCCATTATATTTTAGTTACTTCTTTGATCTCATCCTGAGAAAAAAAATGAGCCAAGGCCCTTCCCAAAAACCATTTCCCCACCAAGTCAGGAAAAATAAAACTTTACCCTTAATTGTCCCAGAACATAACATCCATTCCTCAGTTTTATGGCATATCCGTTTGTACAGTCTCACATGTCTCTGCATGCAGAGTAAAGTAAGTTGCCACTGCATCGAACACCTCAGGTGGGAATGATAGTCTGACTCTAAAGTTACATCACAGTCTGTGGATACTTGGACTAAACGTGTTGCAAATGTAATGATTAAAGAGAGGAATTTTAAGCATGGAAAATTAGTTGAACTTCAGTTTATACACAACTGAACTTTGTTTTGTAGTGAAAGCATGACGCATGCTCTTCTGTTTACGCAGTTTTTTAGTGTAAGTGAACAGAACACCTAATTGTGACCGCGCCTGAATTGAAGCCAGAGCATAATGCTGCAATCTCAACAGCGTTAAACATATTAGAATATAATCTCCCTAATGTTTTCTTTAGAAAACAGAAAATATATTTGAGAAGTAAATCAAAAAAATATACATTTAAATGCAAATGCTTTTTCTGCAATTAATTTTAAATTCCATTGTACAGCATTGTACAACACTTCCATTTTGTAGCTTGAAATGAATTCACTACATAATCCATAATCTAAAAAAGAATGTTCTCACCTAAGAGTGGTACTTTGTTCTGAAGTAGCTCATAATAGCTGGTGGTGAGGATTCCCACTGGGTTGCTTGGCACAAATCGTCCTTCTTTGACCATCCTCTCACACGTCCTCATGAGCGTCCCAGAGAACTGTGAGGGATCGACTCCATAGTCACGCCAGCCACCTACTCCATCAGCTACACCTATAGGTCATAGAAAAGACACACAGTTAGGACCAAAGCCATTAGAAGGCAGTAAAGACATTTAGAATGTTACAAAAGATTTCTATTTCAAATAAAAGCCTTTACACTTACCACAAAGATTTGAACCAGCACAACCGTTTTCAACATTAAAATAATAAAAGACAATGATAAATAATACATTATATTTTACTTAAGAATGGAAAAATGTTGCCAAAAGCTTTCTATCACAGGATTACATTTTAAAAATTACATTTTACTAAATATTACCACAGAAAATAAGTGTAATAATATTTCACAATATTATGTTTTTTTATTGTATTTTTAATCAAATAAATGCAGTCTTCATGGGCAGAAGAGACTTCTGTTAGTGAGATAAAAAAAATAAATGTGACATTGTATATGGAAAAACACATAATAATCAAACATTAAGTAAATGAAATGATTTGCAAGATGCGCTGGCCATGAATATTAAGAAAGCAAACGTTTACAGCCTACACCCCACAGATGTCATGTGCATATCCAAATCTGTTCACCAGACGGGGAATTTTCCCTACGAAGCGCTCCCAGCTTCCCTTCTGACAGACAATGAGCAGGAACCCTCGTTTCGTGACCATACAAGGAAAGTCCCCTCACATCGACCTGCATCCTCTCTAAAAGCAACTCTGGGATTTCCACAGCTAGATTTTATGGCTTAAAGTTGCTCAAAAGTCTCTGTTCTTCCTTCTTACAGCCATTTCAAAGACAAGAACCCATGGCAGAACCCTGCCCATGTGTTTGAGCTGCAGAAGAGGATTTATATCCCGGGTTAATTTGACTTTGACATACGGCTGTCCAAAGTAGGCCTTGGCAGATGCTAAGAGACCTGCTAACATGTTTCCGTTTGAATTTGGAGGCGTACTTCTTATGAGTGGGTTAAACGACAGACAAAACGGGTACAAGGACTAATCAACTTTGAAGACTACTAAAAAAAAGGCCTTCTAAAAATACAATTAACTAATTAATTCCCAAAAGAACGAAGCATGAACTAAAAGAATTGCTTCCTTTGAAGATTGGCACTCTTAAGCACAGCCATACTCAAGACAAATGAAGACTAAAACCCTGGTCTGTTCTCTTCGATGTTCATCTTTTGTTTTGCACCCATCTTTCAGACTGACTTCCTTGTAACTGAAATAGTGGGTTTTATGTCACATATAAACTAATGTGCACTCTTGATAACCCTAACAGTTTAAATTCTCAGGTTACAAACAATGTTGTGATGTAACAGGACTATTAGGTTATGGATTAGTATTAAATTCCAGCAGCTATATCAAATGATCTACTTTCACTGCTACCCATGTTTACATTTTAATTAAAAGGTGTTACACTTACTTTGCGTAGCATAACACATGATTCTTTTTAATATCTTATCTCAATTTGTGCTCGTAACCCTCCATATCGAAGAACAGAAAGTACTGTGTGGTGCTTTTTTAACAGTAGCTAAAACAGTTCAGACCCTCCAGTCACGTGGAGTACTAAACCATAGAAAAACTCCCACTCGTTTTATACTTTGTTATTGTTTGCTGACAGCTGCAGCAATTCTGGGTTCATTTTATTACATAGTAAATGTATACATGCAACAAGCATGCACACAATTTAATATATGTAAAAAAGAAATAAAAACATCAAAGGGGAAAATAAAGAAGCAGAACATTAATAACAGAACATTTTCTTCTAATGTAATAATGAGACTGAAGAAGGGAGTCTGTTTCAAATTAAAAGTGGGAGCACTTCATAATAAAATAGTAACAACACTCTAATAATGATCTTTGGAATGAAAGGACTGGGTCATTTCAGTAGGTTTATGGAATGCGTCGTTCTTAACGCTACTGACGTCACAATGGGAAATGATACTTTGTTGCAGCAACATTGCTTTAAAATTCGATTCAGAACGTTCGGCCCGTCTGACGAGTGTTACAATAAATTGTGCTCCATTATTTATAGTAACAGTAATAACTATGATGAAGGTTTATTATGTAAAATGTTTTTCAGTATAATAATAAAATACATTCAAATAAATATTAATGTTAAAAGTAAGATGAAACCGGTGTATGCTAATATACAGTGTGATGCTGTAAGGCTTTTGTTGATGCCACCGATGTGTGACGTCAGAAGCGATTCTTTGCATGTATCACAAAGAGCCTTTAATCGTTTTAATGATTACATACCTAGCACATCAGCAGACTTGTGTCGGGCTATGAAGCACGCATCGTCTCCATAACACATCCCTTTCTTCAAGATCCCCTTCCGAAAATCCTTCCCGAAGCCGAAGCTGGCGGACACCAGGCTGTAATCGCGGCTGTCGGTTTGAGAGAGTCCGCCGATGACCGCTCGGGCCACCAGTCTACCGTACGAGAGAACGGACAGCATCACCCCCGGACTGCGCTGCAGGGGTGCTTGGGTTAGTTAGACTACTCAACAACAGATGCGCGGCTCGAGACGACGTCTGGAAGTGTCACAACAAGCAATCCACAATGTCAATCAGCGACGTTAAAACAGCATCGACGTTCATCAACTCTCTCTGTGTTTACGGATCAGCTCTCCATAGCGATCGATCCGATGCGATTCAGAACATCCACATCGATCCGGGTGTTATGAAACTCTTTCTTCTCGCGCCGAGCCCCATCGCTGCGCGCTCGCGTTTCTGTTCGTGAACTGCTGCCGAGGGCCGCGACGCGACTGAAGTCTTGTGACTGCTTTGACGTCACACGCCGTTACGCAACCCCTGTAATTTTAATAAAATTATTAAAAACTAGATAAAATATAGACACCAATGAAAGATACTCGTTGAAATAAAATAAGACATGTCAGAATGTAGCCCCTAAGTAAAAAAAAAAAAAAAATTATATATATATATATATATATATATATATATATATATATATATATATATATATATATATATATATATATACATATATATATATATATATATATATCTCATTGGACCTGCACACGTAAGTGTACACAAAATTTCAAAAGTAAAGCATAATTATAAATAATAAAATATAAATAATAAATATTACATATCCTATATATTGTCATATTAATAAGTGGTTCACAATATTTGTATTTTTCTAGTGATGCAGAGATAAAATGAGCTTGGCCCATCTATTTCTATTTGTTTAGGTGTTGTCTTGATATTGCAGTTCCTTACTTGGTAAAATACAAAGAAGTTCCAATTCAGATTCTGTTCATCATATTTTATATAGTTCAATGCAAATTGTGATTCGGGATGGTGCACTTAGAGGTTATAATGCATGAGTCAAGAGCTTTACTCTGAAACAGCTTGTGGTTTCAGTCACTCACATCAGGACACAGTCCAAGAACACGGACTTACAAAACCTCTGGTTTAAAGCCAGCTTTTGAAGATCTCCGCACATGTTAAGTGAACTTGGCTGAACCACAGATTCTTCAAATACATACACTAGATCAGCACTGACTCTGATGTTGATTTGTAACATTCTTGAAGGAATTAAAGCTGTACAGAGTGATAATTTGGTTATCTGTTGGAAATCTATTTTGTTGTTATGGTGAGTTATGAAACCCTGTATGAATTATGTAAGGCTTTGTTGCCATCTAATGGTCGTACTCGCGCAGTACATTTTATACGAACAGGATTTATTAGCAACATGACCAACTCGAATGTTATTAACTTATCTTATTTTTAGAGCGGCACAGCTATTTGTAACTCGAGTTTGTTTCTCTTCCAGATATTTTTTATTATCATAATCATAAAAATAGTTTGTAGCGCAAATAGTTTTACTGTTTATTGCACCTTGTTATGCATCTAGTCATTTCAGCAAGACTAATGTCTCTCACAATTACAGAAAATAGCTTGCTTGCATTGCAAAGGTTGATAAGGTTAGTATGTAGAATGTTGTTAATGTTTTTATAACTGATCAATAAAAAAAGTTGCCTCAATGTATTTAAGATTTAATTTTTTTTTGCATTTCTCTTAAATGTCTTGTATAGTTTTTGTAAAGACAGTCTAATATGTTGTTTCTTATTACTCTGTAATGTCAAGTTTCTTTCCGTGCCAGTCTTTTGATATATGCAGATATATCTGCATTTTATTCAAAGGGAGACAGAGAAACTTGTCAAAGCACTGTAGAAATCAAGGTCATTCTATGCAATTGCTAAATAAAATCTTGTTGAGCTGTAATGTTTCACATCTGTTAAAGGCCATGATCTGTTGTGGTTTAATCAGTGTATTATTGAGGTTATATGAATTTGTGTTTGTATAGATTGTAATGACTCACTTCAGCAGAATTTAGTGTAAAACTGTGCTTTGACTGCCTTTGAGGTTCAGGGTTGTGTTTATAACAGGATCGGAGGCCTTGTAAGTACATCTCTCGGGCAGTAGGTGGCAGTAAAGACTAATGTACAGGTCTCTTCACTCGTGTTTTCTGCACAGCTTGGCTTCAGTGCCACTGAATGTGAGTTTGCCGTCTGCACTGAATGTCTGCGTACTAGTAAGGGCAATAAAAGACTTGTGTTTATATTAAACACGGGAGAACAACACAATTTAGAATGATGCGCAAATAAATGACTCGTATGAGTCGGTTCTTTATAGTGAGTCAAAAACATATAACACAAGTGTAATCAGATTCCTAAATAAATGACTCTTCTGAGCCTGTTCTTTTTAGTGACAAGTGTCATTCTATTCTCAAATATTACTCTCATAAGCTGTTTGTTGTATTGAATAAATCAAACAAATAAATAAAGCATGACCAGCCTGCTCCAAATGAGCCATTTTGTAGTGAATCCTACAGAACTGCCAGTGTAAATTATTTCCTGAATAAAAGACTCATTTATGCCACTTAATTAAATGTTCAAAAAAACAAGTGGACGGTTTGAGTAATTTTCAGAAATTAAAAGAATACTGGATTATCTTTCAAAATGGTTACTGAATCAACATCAGACTATGACTGAATTGCTTCTCTACTCTTATCATTTGACCAAAGGTGTAAGGTTTGATTTTGACCACTCCGAACTCCCTAACTGATTCAAATGATTTGCGATCTCGCTACGAACTCCCGAACTTATTCAAATGATTCGCGATCCCCAAACTGACTCAAATGATTCGCGAACCCGCTCCGAACTCCCGAACTGACTCAAATGATTAGCGATCCCGCTCCGAACTCCCAAACTGACTCAAATTATTCGCGATCCCCATAACTGACTCAAATGATTCGCGAACCCGCTCCGAACTCCCGAACTGACTCAAATGATTAGCGATCCCGCTCCGAATTCCCAAACTGACTCAAATTATTTGCGATCCCCATAACTGACTCAAATGATTCGCGAACCCGCTCCGAACTCCCAAACTGACTCAAATTATTCGTGATTCCCATAACTGACTCAAATGATTCGCTATCCCGCTACGAACTCCCGAACTGATTCAAATGATTCGCGATCCCCAAACTGACTCAAATGATTCGCGAACCCGCTTTGAACTCCCGAACTGACTCAAATGATTCGCGAACCCGCTCCGAACTCTGCCACTGTAAATTATTTCCTGAATAAAAGACTCATTTATGCCACTTAATGAAATGTTCAACAAGACAAGTGGACGGTTTGACTAATTTTCAGAAATCAAAAGAATAATGGACTATCTTTCAAAATGGTTACTGAATCAACATCAGACTATGACTGAATTGCTTCTCTACTCTTATCATTTGACCAACGGTGTAGGTTTGATTTTGGCTTTGGTGGGGACATAGCCGCAGACAACAGACATTTAATTGTCCTTACTAAATTCTACACTCGTGCATTTTACATGATGGCTGTTTTGATATATATATTATATGTGAATCATTTGTTCACTTATGTCATTCCTACAAATGCGAATTTCAATCATTAGATGAAGTGTTTGTATTCTGCTCAAAATCTGCAGCAAAGTTTATCACATTGAACTTTTCTTCATTTCTGCCCACCGTATATCTCATCTTATATTCAACATTACACCTAATTATGATGTTTACAACGTTGAATCTTAAAAATGCATTTTTGTTTTACAGATGATTGTATTATTGTTCTTTAAATCAAATCACACTTGCTTCGATATTTAAAAAAAAAATCGAATAAAATGACATTCATACTTAATTGTGCAAATACTGCTTGTGGCTGTTGTAAATTCAAATGAATGCAAATATGAATAATTTTACTGCACGTGTTTTACTGGGCCCTGTTTATCATTAAAATAACAAAACCAACTCCAATATTAGATGCATTTTATTCTCATTTGGTTTGATTGTTCAGTTCAGTTCTGTAAATGGGAGATTACAGTATATAGAGCAGGACAAGATTTATTGGCATACATGTGTCATGATGTTGTTGAACATGAGATATTCACTCCTGGTCCTTCTCCTCCCCATGTGTGATGATGTAGACCAGATTCTTATAGTCCAGATTACCTGCTGCGTCTGGAGGAAAAGCACTAAACATCTGCTCCATCTAAAGAGAGATGGATGAAAAATGGTATTATAATGTTTTTGTGGTTGTGTGGTTAACACAGTATAGAATTCACTAGTCATATTCATAATCTATAGATAAACACAATATAATGTCACTTCCTGCTTTCTATTCACATAGAATATAAATGTCAATGTGACACGGCACAGTGCTGTCAAGGACACGGAGAGCTGAAGTGTTAGACATAAAACAAATACTCTCAGATGTCAGACCTCTTCTGGAGAAAATCGGTCCGCTTGCGTTGTCAACATCTGTGCCAAACTGTGAGGAGAGACAAACTTCAGTTTGACCTTTTGAGATAATCGAATTACTTCTGGCAAACACTTCAGACTCAGAAATATTTAGGCATGAATTTCAGATTTTAATTACATATAGACTGAACAAAATTATAAACGCAACACTTTTGTTTTTGCTCCCATTTTTCATGAGCTGAACTCAAAGATCTAAGACTTTTTCTATGCACACAAAAGGCATATTTCTCTCAATTATTGTTCACAAATTTGTCTAAATCTGTGTTAGTGAGCACTTCTCCTTTGCCGAGATTATCCATCCACCTCACAGGTGTGGCATATCAAGATGCTGATTATACAGTAGGATTATTGCACAGGTGTGCCTTAGGCTGGCCACAATAAAAGACAGAGATTTAGACAGATTTGGGAACAATATTTGAGAGAAATAGGCCTTTTGCGTACATAGAGAAAATCTTAGATGTTTGAGGGCAGCTCATGAAAAATGGGGGCAAAAACAAAAGTTTTGCGTTAATATTTTGTTTAGTGTAGAATTTCCATCCATTTGGATCACACAGTTTTAATGTAAACCATTAAACCTAATATATTGCATATTTTCAGACACATATAAATGAAACAAGTATGATTTCTGCACTCAGAAACATCACGGCATTGTATATTTTTTATTTTGAAATCAGTTTGACCTCATTTAAGTACTCACCTGTTTAATTTATGTCTAACTGAAAATTATTCATCAACCTGAATAATAAACCAAATGGCTTTATTTTATATATATAAAATGTATTAATTATTATTCTTTTTTTTTTTTTTTTGAGTGCACATGCATGCAGGGTTTGAAAAGTCTATATGTAGTGCATTTTTTACTTCATTAGCTTGTAAAGTCATAATATGAAAAACTAAGCAGAATCCCTGGAGAAATGGATTTGCAGAGAAGCAGGGCAGAATGTGTTGTTTTAATGGTACTCACAAATCCTTCCTCAAGGTCCCCTTTCCCTCTGGGTCGAACACTTTAAAGGCATTCAGAATGGTCTCCTCTGCATCGGCACCTGTTTTTTTTTAAAAGAGTGCACAACAGAAAACTGACAAGAGACCTAAGTGTCTTTAAAATCCTCCTGGAATGCAATAAGACATACTTTGTACAGGATTCCTTGTGGAAATTCTATCACAATTTTGAGCTTGATCCTATGGGAATCGTCATACAGGCTCATAGCTTCCAGAACATAGTTCCTATAATGATTCCCAGTAGGATCAAATGCTTCTGTAGGACTTCAGAAGGAAAGAAAATCCCTGTGTGATTTCTTGTCCACTCATGAGACTTTATTCCAAAATGCCTCGAGTTTTGTTTAAATGAAGTACAATATATTTTAACTCGATTATACATTAAACATCTGTTATGTTTTTAAAAGAATCTCTTATGCTCACCAAGGCTGCATTTGTGTTTTTATTTAAAACAGAAAAATTTTATTATTTTGAAATATTACAAAATTAAAACAACTGTTTTCAGTTGTAATATATTCTAAAATGTGATTTATTTCTGTGATGCGCAGCTGGATTTCCAGCATCATTCTTCCAGTCTTCAGTGTCACATGATCTTCAGAAATCATTCTAATATGCTGATTTGCTGCTTGAAAACATTTCTGGATATCATCAATAGTGAAAACAGTTGTGCATATTTTTGTGAAAATGGTGATATATTTTATTTTTGTAGATTCTTTAATGAATGGAAAGCTCAAGCTCATATATATCATATATATATGATATATGAAGCTCATATGAAGCTCATATATATATATATATATATATATATATATATATATATATGTATATATGTATATGTGTATATGTTAGTGCTGTCAATCGATTAAAAAAAATTAACTAATTAATCGCACAATTTTTTTAAATTAATCGCGATTAATCGCGATTAATCACAAATAAGAGACTGAAACTTTTTGGATATGTAAATGTAAAATGTAAATAATTAATGTAAACTCAAGACAAAGAAACTATTTAAATTCAAAATATGATTGTTTATTGGAATTTTTGTTTAACTTGTAACACCGATTTTCTCATGTAAACAACATACCTGCAATAAACCATCAATATCCTCCAAATTAACTGTTGGCTTGAAAGCCATATTTATTACAGAAATAAATACACAGGAATGTAAGTACCATTTGAATTTCAAAACAATCAATGCCAATAAAAAACAAAAATGATTTCCATGTTGAATTCTAAGTGGACTGCAAAAAAAAAGTATAGTCATTGCCAGTGCTTTAAGTGGGCCAGTATGCACCAGTACCGCCACTTCCAAATATAGCTCTTGAGCGTACCGCCACCTCTCCGTGCGCCCAGAACGTGCTTGTAGCGTACCGGTACGCTCATTTGGACATCTGTTTTAATAGAGGTTTTAATCTTTTACCTGCACTGCCGATTTTCAGAGCGCCCTTCACAATGCAAGCTTCCTAATTCATCCCACCCAGAGCAGAAACTACATTACCCATTCACCCTTAAGTTATACAAGTGAATAGCGCATGTGTCGCTTTTCCCACTGTTAAGTGTCAACAACTCAACGTGGCCGGAGAAGGTGTGTGAAACTCGTTGTGAGTTATACTAAAGCAAAATCTTGAGTATTTATTGTCTGATAAACATTAAAAACTGTCTGCGGAGGTTGAGTCGTCCTGCAGCCCCCGCTGGCTGTTCATTGGCTGCAGCATCTTTTTTCTAAGTTCTAAAAAAATACCGTAGACTAGGCTTGGGCGGTAATGCGGTAATATGGTATACCGCGGGATCTAAAAATAGCAACGGTATCAGTTCCAATACCGTCATACCGTTAAAAAAAAACAAACAAAAAAAAAACAATGCACTTATATAGGAGACAATGATTAAATATTAAATATAATTTATTTAATGCCTAAAAATGTGTATGCGTGGTTGTCATCGCGTGACAACGAGACGAGGAGAAAGAGAGAGGAGGGGAAAAGATGGCGAGTTGCGCACCAAGTGACCTGGTCTCAAAAAAATGAACATAAATTCTGCAGTTTGCCAGTATTTCGGGTTTCGACCGAACGAGAAGGGAGAGGTGGTAAATAAGGATGAGGCTATTTGAAAATTGTGCCCTCACGAAAAAAGATGACTCTGGGAATATGCTGCAGCAAAAAAAAAAAAGCAAAAAAAAAAAGCGATGCAATGGCAGGTCCTGTCGGCATCGGCAACGGACCGAATCGGAGCTGAAATAACAGCCTACTGTTTAGAGCCAGTTACTCAAGGAGACGAGGACCCACTTCATTCATGGAAAAATGCTTACTGGTGTTTTCCCCAGATGTCGCGAGTGGCACGATAGTAGGCAAGCACACCATCAAAGCAGGTTTTCAGCACCGCAGGTAAAGTTGTCGGTCCACAACGTGCCCTAGCGAAAAATCTTGACTAGATAGTATTTCTACATTCGTTCCTATTGGCACTGTTTATTTTTTATTTATTTGGATTCGGGTATTTTTATTTGGTTTTCATTAAAAACTATTTTGGAAAAGAAGACTGGAAAGAAGTTCGCTCTTTTTTATAATCTGCTCTTTGTTATTTGAAGTTGTTCATGCAGTGTGATTTTTATGGATGGGCGTTTTTCCGCAAATATCACATTCGAATAATTTTGAGCCCACAAAAAACGAATATTCGAATATTCGTTTATTTAAATTAAGTTTAATGAGACAGACGTTATTTTTCAGCAACATTTATTGTTTCTGTCATTTTGGAACAAGCTTACACACAATAAGCTTGAACATTACACATCGTGTTTTGTAGCTGAAAAACTTTAACAACGCAAACAAACAAAAGTATAGCCTACAGATTAAAAGCAAAAAATAAAATAAAATAAAAATAAAATATGAACAAAGAAAAAACGTAAAGCAGCCTGCCGCAATTATGCCATTGTACAGAATGTAGCTTACACTTAGCCTAACTTTGAAACTGTCTGCAAATCTTTTTTGCTTTTTTTTTCTATTGTTTTACATGTTCTTGTTAAGAAACACGGGCATGTAAACATGATCGGGGGAAAGTCTGCTCCGTCTGTTAAAAATAAGGCCGGCCGCGGAGAAAACGCGCTCTGACTGCACAGATGTTGGCGGGACTCACAAATAACGGTGTGCTTTCGTTTCACCACTGAATGGGATCCTCATCTGGTGGAATACATGGCTCCAGCAAGAACTGTTCCCACTCGTCTCGGCTGGACTCTCTGTAATCATCGCTGAAGAACTGGAGAAGAAGAAGATCTTTTCCGACGAGTGGGCATTGCATCCTCTTTATCGTTGGTGACGCACCACTCGTCTCGCATCAAGGAAAATGTTCTGATAATGTTCAAAAAAGTTTTTTTTTCTTACTTCTCTCATGTTTTCATCGAGAAACCTGAGATATTTGGGCCGAGGGTCTAGGGCAGATGCGAGAAGAGGAGTTTTCACTGCATTCTCCAAGTTAGCGGTGTTTATTCGTTGCTTGAGAGACGCCGGAACAATGTTCTTGAATGCGGTTGCTTTCTGTGATTCTCCACGGCATATTTGAAGTACTGTAGAAGATCGCAGTTCTTATTCATTCATTAATTATTTTTTGCTTTCATACATCTTCAAATATGCCGTGGAGAATCACAGAAAGTGACCGAATTAGGTTTTATTGTGGACTTTTTTCCCTTTTTTCTTTTCTTTATGGCAAGCAAAAATATGTCAAAATTCGAATATCATTTTTATTTATCGAATAATTAGAGCCGAACGAATATTATAATAATAATATCTGTGCACACCCCAAGTGATTTTATTGATTTGTGTGCGCATCTCTGCGCAAAAACTGTTCTGTATATTTATGTTAATTTAATTATGTTTGACTATTGCTATTTGTTACTAATAAAAGTTGTTAATATTGTTGTGCATGTCATTTTGTTATTGTTTCAGTATTAGTGTTTGGTATTCAGTTTCTGAATGGTTTAGGCACAAGCCAACAGTTTGGTGATGCTGTCTCAGCCTTACGTCATATTTTTTTAATAATTATTCACGGTAAAACCGCATACAGAGGTAAAATAGGGAGGAGGTTTGACGGTATCAGAATTTGGATACCGCCCAAGCCTACCGTAGACGGCAAGGCACAAATTTAGATATTCATTTATCTAATTAATCTATAGCCTATGCACAAAGACAATATGATCTTTTTGTCCCCTTTTTGTTTTAAAGCTTGATGAAGAGAGAGAGCGCAAGTTGCTGCAGCTGCGAGGAGGACAGTGATGCACGCGTACAGGAGTGATTGACAGTTCGCGGCACTGTGTACAAAAAATACTCCGCTACACAATTATTTCGTTATTTTCGTTTAAGCTTATTAACGTTAGCATTACAGAAAGGTCTGATTTACGCACTGTTACAGTCATTGTTTTTTTTTTTTTTTTTTTAAACAATGACATTTGAGTTCATGATTTTAATGTTGCTGTTTCTTGTGGCAGACTAAATGAAGAGTAATGTTTCTTGTGGCAGACTGAAGAGTAATCCGGCAGAGTTTTATACTGAAACTTTCCGTCTAAAAGTCCTTCCTTGGTCTTATCCATATTTCTTTGCACGTTGAACACACATAGGCCACAACTGGAAATAAAAAAAAACTGCAACCGCGTTAATTGCGTTATATATATATAGGTCTTAGTTACTTAGTGGCATGTCGAACAGGGGCGGATCTATCGGGGTGGCAACAAAGAATTAAAGGTTATGGCCAATTTGAAACTTTATGAGCGTGTGATCCCACTCCGAACTCCCCGAACTGATTCAAATGATTTGCGATCCCCAAGCTGACTCGCATGATTCGCGAAACCACTACGAACTCCTGAACTGATTCAAAGGATTTGTGATCCCGCTCCGAACTCCCGAACTGATTCAAATGATTCCCAAACCCGCTTTGAACTCCCAAACTGATTCAAATGATTCGCGAACCCGCTCCGAACTTTCGAATTGATTCAAATGATTCGCGAACCCGCTCCGAACTCTCGAATTGATTCAAATGATCCGCGAAGCCGCTCCGAACACCCGAACTGATTCAAATGATCCGCGAAGCCGCTACGAACTCCCGAACTAATTCAAATGATTCGCGATCCCCAAACTGACTCAAATGATTCGCGAACCCGCTCCGAACTCCCGAACTGACTCAAATGATTCGCGATCCAGCTCCGAACTCCCAAACTGACTCAAATGATTCGCGATCCCGCTTCGAACTCCCAAACTGACTCAAATAATTTGGCGATCCCCATAACTGACTCAAATGATTCGCGTTCCCGCTACGAACTCCCGAACTGACTCAAATGATTCGCGATCCCGCTCCGAACTCCCGAACTGACTCAAATGATTCGCCAACCCGCTCTGGACTCTGACATATGTATATTCAGATATAAAAGTAATTTAAAAAATAAGTTAATAATTTTCGATTTCCAAATATTGCATCTATCAAACATAGTTAACCACTTTTAAAAAGCGTGAGGATATGTAACAACTTCGTTTTGTGTCAGAACTTTCACACTTTCATTCATAAATTCACCCTGTTTGTGTTTGAAAAGTGACAGGGATTGAATCGCGGAACTGGAACCTGCTGTATAAAGCAGAACGTCAAGGAATTCGGCCATTTTTTAATGAATAAATCAAAAGTATAGCATTTAATCAAATCTCGATATGGACTAGTGTCTGCAATACTAAAGGTGTTCAGTACCGTTGCTCCCTACACGCAGAGTAGGGCACCAACTCCCAGAGGGGGCACCATCCCAGTTGCTCAAAAAAAAAAAAAAAACTTCCTCCATTCTCCCATCCGCGCTCGCGACCGCTCGCACCTCATGTTTGCGGTTGAATGTTCATGAATGATGGATGAACATCTATGCCCAGGTAGATTACATCAGCAATCCAGCAAAGAGAAAAGAAAACTAAAAGTTAAAAAAACATTGGACGTTTGACCAGTCTCAATTTAGGGACCGTCTCTAAAGTTACATGCTATATTGGTATACACATTTCTAACGTCAGTAGCATTTGAAGATAATTACTTATAGTCATAAAAAATACTGTAATTGTTCATGTAGGTGCCAGCTATAATGTACAATTGTATTAAATGTTTGATATGTATTAAAATAATCCGTAAATTATGCTACTCTTTCACATGGGCTCAAACGCAAATTTGAAGCTCAATAGCATTTGAGGAGAAAGACTTGCAGTCATAAAACAATTGTGATGTGTTCATTTAGGTGTCAGCTACAATGCACACCTTATACATTTTTAATATATATTAAAATAAAGTATAAATCATTTAGGTAAAAACAAGGCCCATTTATCATTTTCAGGCACATTCCTGTGAAGCATTTTTTTCCTCAGGTTCCCTTACGAAAACTACCAATCATTGTTCTTGTAGCCATGGTAACTGCAAATTAACCATGATTTTGTTACTTCAAATAATAATTTACAAAGTATTAACATATTGTAATGTTGTTGTTGTTGCTATAAAAACAGATGACACAGCCTTTATAATTTCTTCAACAACAACAACAACAACACAAAAAAAACGTGCATATCTCAACCCTTACAAAAATAAACCATGGTTTGGTTTTATCATAGTAAAACTGCTTAATTTCCTTTTGCATGATTTCTGAATGCTTGAGACTATAAAATAAATTAGAGTCATAATAAAGTTATAGCCACAGGCAAATGTCAAGAGCTACAATTGTGATTTATAAATAATACAATTTATTCATTTAGTTTTTTATTTGATTAAAGTTATTTTTTCACCCCTATAGTAGGTGTTTTTTCCATCATCATATTTGAGGAAGGGGGGCACAGCAATACAATCCTGCTTAGGGCACCTGTTTGGCAAGCAAAAAAAGCCCTGAAAGTGTTGTTATACACGTCTCTGGGAATGTGTGCTGTACTACACACACACACACATACACACACACATACACACACACACATACACACACACACACTGAAGCACGCGTGGTGTTTTCAGCTCTTCACTATATTGATGCATAATGTATGCTACACGTGTGCACATCAGCGCGCTATGAGAGGATTTCACCGTTTCATTTGATAAAACTATCATCATTCATTCGTATCGTATACACAATGTCTTTACGACAACCTGTCAAAATAAAATTTCGGTATAACTTGAAGAAATTCAAACAGAACTATAGTACTATTGCACAGTAGAGTATGCTATACTTCAAGTAGGCCTATTAGCTAATAATAATAGTTTATTAAAAAAAAAAAAAAAACACAGAACCTCTGTCTACAACTCACCAAAATAAAAGTTTGGTCTAACTCAAAGAAATTATGTAAGAAATTGCTTAGTAAAATATACTTAAAAGATATACTAAAACATTATTTTAAAGGAATATCACACAAGTATTCATAGAAGTTTTAATTTAAACTTGCCAAAACAATAACACCATATTTTTCAGAAACAATTTCTAAATGTACATTTGTATTTGTGCCTATAAAGTTTATTTATTTATTATTATTGTCAGATAATAAAACCTCTGCTTCAGGACCATATTCATATAACATCTAAGGTTGTAGCTCTTGACTGGTTGAGTTAGATGATGAGTAATACTAAACAGTAGAAAATCAGTTGAGTCTCCCCATCTGTAAATGTCATTGGCTGTTAAAATCTTGTGTTTCTTATAATAAATTGACATATTGATAGCACTGAACCTTTTATAACGCTCTTAATGACATGTGGATGCATACTGTATGCATTAGTGAGTGTGGTGGTGCTTATGGGGTATGATCACTTATTCCTTATATGAACTGTTTCAAATGCAAGATATTGATTGCATGAGATTGAGTTTGTAAATTATAGCCTGTGTCCTTTTGTAATGTGCACATATATTTATCATCAAACTGTGATAACTGTGACTAAATTCAGTATATATATGTCTGCCATATGTTGCCACCCCTCAAAAATTCCTGACCCCTTCTCACCACCCCATCAATATTTTTCCAGATCCGCCCCTGATGTCGAGGCAACATAAGATAAAAAGATAGGTGCTTTTATAATCCCGCTGGATAAATGAAAGTTTCAGATTTTCAGATTCTTAGTAACACTTCACCCCACCATTTACCTTTAAGCTTCTCCCCAAACATAGTGAGGAAGACTGTGAAGTTAATGGGTCCTGGAGCCTCCTTCAGCATCTCCTCGAGCTCCTCCTGTTTGACGTTCAGGCGGCCTGCGGAGGCAGAGGACAGAACTGCTGTCAGAGAGACGCTTCCTCCACCAATGCAGAACGACAGTGACGTATAGCAGAGATTATTACAGTTCACCTAAAGCTGCGAACGTATCCCTCAGGTCATTCTTGTCGATAAAGCCATCTCTATTCTGGTCCATGATTGTGAAAGCCTGAGGCAGATGAAAGAGAGAGAATACAGAGTGTGTGTGAGAGGGATGCAGAATGTAATTTGATGGTGTTTAAGGTGTTTGTCAAAGGTGAAGCATGTCATTTCTGCACCTCTAGTGGCATCCAATGGAATTGCTAAAAATTATAAAAATGAGTCAGACACTGTTCCTCATTGTTGAATCAGTAGTTGACATATATATTGTGTTGCTTTAGCATCTTTGATATTGTTGTTTATCATTTTAATGATCCTTTTGGAAAGCAGCATACATGACTTCTGCACTTTGACAAACTTACATCCAAACTTTTGAAAACATGTTTAAATGTTCCTCATGAGATGCGTAGAATTAAAATGTTTTGAATGCATTTTTTAAGACTCACTTGAAAGTTAAACTAAAAATGAATAATTGATTTAATTTATTATAATTTATTTACTCAGGTTGTTTCAAACCTATTTGTGTTTTCTGTGCAATGCTAAAAGAGTATATATATATATTTTTAAGCTAGTGCATCATGAAGGCAAGTCAGTGTTAATTTAGTATCGTAGAGATTCTGTGCTAGTCATTATGACTACATTTTGTTTTTTATTTATGTATTTTGTTTTAATTTTTGCCTTTTTTAATATGCACAATATACAGTTTCTAAGTTTTTTATGATTTTATTTTAGTGCATCAAGTTAAACTTAATGAACAATATTTATTTAGCAACTAGCTGAACTAAAATATTAAAAAACTATTTTCCAAGGCAACATTTATCATTTTCATTTAGTAACTTGATGTGCTGTGATGTGAAATAAAAATGAAAATATATTTAAAAAAATATTACAATTATTATTTTATTTTATTTCAGTTGAGGTTTATTTTATGCATGTATGTATGTATGTATTTATTTTCAAGGTTTTAGTTTTTGTTAGTTGACTCAAAACCAAAGACAAATTTTTGAGTTATTGTGTAATGACATGAGGGAGAGAAAATAATCCCAAACTCATTCTTTAACTAAAGGTCAGACCTCACTGTCATGCTGCTTATTTAGTGTTTATTTTTTGCCAAACTCCCTCAGTTGTGTATTTATAGTTCCTGTAATTCCGCTTCACTTGGTGTCTTTGTGTTTGTTTGTGAGAGACAGACAGACTGAAAGAGAGAGAGAGAGAGACGGCTAGCATTTGTCTGCACGTTCTCATCACTGCCATCTCGGATCAGCGTCATGCTTATCCTGTTTGTCGTGATCTTTTCACAGCCGCTTTGAAACCAGAGAGAACGTCTGTCCTGCTGCATTTTCCACGCAAATCTCAGGGCCCTGACAGCAGGCTGGAGTGTGTGTGAGCGAGTGTGTGTTCAGGGTGTAAATCACTCCGCTGTGCTAATCGTTACTGACACATTCTGAATTATTCACTAGCGATGATGAACACAGACATATTGAAGTCACATACAGAAATCTCGCTGTAGATGCTCGATATCACAGTGAAGGAGTCACGATAAAGACAATTGTCACAGCAATTAGAGTCAAACGAGCGCTTGGTTTGTACCTCTTTGAACTCCTGGATCTGTGTTTGCTCAAACATGGAGAAGACATTTGAATTGGCTCCTTCTGCCCGCTTCTTTGCCTTTTTGGGTGCCTGCAGAATAATCACATGTGGCTTGCTATATAGAAGTACACTTAGGCATGCCATTTCATTGGTGCACTTTAGATTCATGCTTCAAAAACCCTCTGAAATGTCTTTCCATTTGGCTGATAATATGAATTTTACCTCTTATTTTAATAGAAAACACACTACTGTTCAAAAGTTTGGAGTCATTATTTTGGAAAGGTATATATTTGTTTCCAGTTAGGATGCTTTAAATTGATCTAAAGTGACAGTTAAGACATTTATAATGTTACAAATGATTGCAATTTCATATGAATGCTTGCTTTTCAATTTTCCATTCATCAAAGAATACTAAAAATAAAACTGTGGTTTCCATAAAAACATGAAGCAGCACCACTGTTTTCAACACTGATAATTATCAGAAATGTTCCTTAAGCAGCAAATCAACATATTAGACAATTGACAATTGCATTTTAAAATATATTCAAATAGACAACAGTTTTTAAATTAAAATAATATTTCAGAATATTGCTGTTTTTGCTGTTTTAATCAAACAGATGCATCACTGGTAAGCAGAAGAGACTCCTTTCAACAGCATTTACAGACTCCAAACTTTTTTTTACACCATGTAAAATGGATTGCAAACGCCATTTCAAGTTGACTCTGATCACACTTGTTTCTCCTGCACTGAAGTCTGCTTAAATGCAAACTTTTACTGACGTCTCCTGCTAAAATGCCCCATAGATCTCACAGGACGACTCTCAAAGTGTACTGCTAACTCAAATATTTCTCATCAAATTCTTCCTGATCGGCTGCCTATTCATGTTCATTTGAGCTCTTGTGTGTTTTTGCATTTCTCTTAAGGAGTTTTGGGTGTAGCATCCTCCTTTGAGCAGTGAGGATGTATAATTAGCCGGGAGAGCGAGGACTCAGCCTGTGGATCAGATGTGGGATTACAGACTGGCGCTGGCTGCTGACAGCCTCGTCTCGGAGCCTGTTGAGAGGTAATCCCACCAAGACAGGGATTAAGCGCTACTATTTACATTCCTGCCACACCATTCGGAAAACATTGCGAGGTGCGTTTCTGCTCGATGACATCGCAGCTCGACAGCTGCTCGTCTGCCTTCTGTCTGGATTACAGTTGTGCTTCAACCACGAAATATGCAGAGTATTTTCAAAAGATTTTTTTTTTATGAACAGCATAAATAAACCCAGAGGAAAATGTTATTGCTCAAAGGATCATAACTCAGGGCAGATCTTATTTATGTATCAACTCAAGAATTCCTTAAGAGAAATAAAAGATGGTTGACATAATGTAATATAACTATAAAATTAACAATGGATAGTAACTGGATAGTGCTCGTCACGGCTGCATTTGTTTGATCAAAAATACAGAAAAAAACAATAATCTTGCAAAATGTTATTACAATATAAAATAATGGTTTCTATTTGAATATCCTTTAAAATATAATTAATTTCTGTGATGCAAAGCTGAATTTCCATCAGCCATTACTCCAGCATAAAGTGTCACATGATTTATTATTAGCAGAGGCGGACAGTAGTGAAGTATTTTTACTCTGCTGTAAAAGTACTTTTGAAGTGTCAGTAATTTATCAGTGTTTTTCTTCAGAAAACTTTAATTCAAAGCATATTATTGTACTCTTTTACTGCACTACATTTCATATTAAATATGATTTTTGAAAAAATATGAGTTTTTCCATTTACTTGAGTAAAGTAAAAGTACTTCACTACTGTCCACCTCTGATTATCAGAATTATCAATGTTGTACTGCCAAATATTTTTTTGGGGAAACTGCAATACTTTTTTTCAGGATTCTTTGATGAATGATATAAATATTTTCTAACTATATCGATCTTTGCTATTACTTCTTAACAACAATTTCTTTCAAAAAAAAAGAAAAAAAATTACTGACCCACACTTTTGAACTTTGGTGTATATTGTTTGAAAATATTTCTATTTTAAATAAACGCTCTTCTCATGGGCCTCGCTAGGCTATTTTTAGGGGTCTATAGTTTCAGTCCCCTTTAAATTTCATGGTAGCAGACTTCGATCAATTCCTTGGTTAGAGCATTTTTCTGCAGAGCGAGAAACAGAGGAGGTGTGTGTTTATCAATAGAGTGTAATAATATCTGCATCTGTGCAGTTCATAGTCATAAATGCAGTTTACAAAATATCATTGGGGGAGCAATCAGTTTTCCATTTCCTGTGAAGTTTTCGCTGTGTTCACCCCTTATTACACCACAGCCGTTTCCTCCAGCGAAAATGAAGCCCTTAAAATATATAAACACATACTATATAAAACGATCATGTTGCCATTTTTATTTGAAAATGTAACTTTCAATATAAAACATATTAATTACAGTGCATGTGGCAAATAGGTTTGCATACCTGAGCTAAAGAAAGAGGGTTTTACTAGAAATCCAAACAGTAACATTTTGTGTTCGTAGAATAAACAGGTGTGTGTGTGTGATCAGGATTCAGGAAGACTGCTCTAATCTTATACCAGTGGAATACAATAAGTTGCAAAATGCTGTAAGTTTAGTTTAACACTTTACCCTATTAGATAATTATTTTTAATTATTATACCCTCATTGGGGGCTGAGCCCAGCTAAAACGAAAGTCTTAGAATCGCCCCTGGCTCTTCTTTTTAACTTTTTATTCATCAAAAAATCTTGAAAAGAATTATCGAAGGTTCCAAAAAGATATTAAGCAGCACAACAGTTTCCAGCACTGATAATAAATCACTATATCAGAATGATTTCTGAAGATCATGTGACACTGAAGACTGGAGTAATGATGCTGAAAATACAGATGCGCATCACAGAAATAAATTATATTTGAATGTATATTAAAATAGAAAAACATTTAACATCATAAAAATATTTCACAAAATATTATTTATTTTTTCCCTGTGTTTTTGATTAAATAAATGCAGCCTTGATGAGCATAATTAAAAATTTAAAATCGTTCTGATCCCAAACGTTTGACTGGTGATTATATATAATTTATTTATTAGCACATTGTGACAGTGGTTTAAAGATATTTTTTCTAAAAGGTTACTTAAAATATAAATAAAATAAAAAAATAAAATAACACATTTTAAGCAAAAAGTCTTCATTTGCTCCCGTTTCTCTAGGATTTTATTAATAAAATGATAAATAGATGAGTCACCGATCTCCTTTTTACATTTTTGGCTAATGAAAATGTTTGTATCTATCTTTGAGAACAGAAACGGTTTACCTTTAATGTATTTATTTGTAGAAAATGAAATGAATAAAAGCTGGATGAGTCAGATGTAAGTGGCTCTGATGAAGCAGACTTAAACTTCAGACTCAAACACTGACAGCAGGAAAAATCAACTTATTTTTCATCTTCATTCGGATGCATCAAGAGAATATTGAATTAAATGTCTGCTTATTATCAAAGACAGAGTAAATCAATGAATAACTGTATGACAAAGCAAACTCACCATAACTGTAACTCTTGAATTCAGGAGACAAAGCGCGAATGATTTCAGACAGGGTGGAAATGCTGATTTTAATATATATAACCCCATTCCCCACCTCTGACTATAAATACATCCTCATGCGCTTCACCAGGTAGCCAATTGTGTACTTCATAAGTTATTATAAGAATCCTGATTAAAGGGGTTTAATCCAGGAGCCAGAGGGCTTCAACTTTCCTAAACCTGGAATGTGTGATTGACAGCGGCTTTAATGCTGTTTCTCAGTATTTGTAGGTTCATTAAGAGATATTTAGTTGGAAACAAATGGATTAGAAGCTCAGGTTTTGAATATTTAGACATGCAAGTGTCACTATCTTCATCATTTTTTATATAATTTGTGGTGGATGGATGAAGGCGGCTCTCTTCGAGGAACCTGCAGTGTTATTTTAGTATATTAAAGGGTACATAACATACACAGTTTCACCTAATCTCATGCTAATCTTGAGTACCTATAGAGTACTGCATCCTTCATATATCCAAAATGTCTTTAGTTTTATCATATTTGTAAATAAAAAATACAGCTTTCCGAATCTTTCCGGAAAAAGCCGAGCTCCTGGAGGCGTGCCGTGAGCGGAGCTATAATACTGATGTTTCGTGTTGTTTCCATTAACATATATTCACTTATGTGCTGATTTCCAACAAAATACAGAAATCTGATGAAATTGTACTGACATGTGTAATGATATTAAAACTCCATAATCATCGGGAAGAAGGAGGCGGGAACCGGCGCACAATCAAACGTCATTTTAATAATTCAAAATAAACATAAAACAGCGCACCAGCCCCTCACAGACGACTGGTGCGCATAAATAAAAAGCAAAACATAAAATAATGGCCCAGGCCTGGTCCTCTCTCGTCCTTCACGGTCCCCCCTCCAGTTTTATATCCTTCCATCTCCTATGTGGGGCGCAGGTGTAGCTGATTTCCCAATCATCCCGCCGGCCTCACTCCTTGTTCCCACGTCCCTCGGCCCCGCCCCACTCGCCACAACATGAATGGGGTATTTTATCACAGGGACAGCCCCATGTTTTAATAGCAAACGATGTGCAAATAGGGCCAATAGTGCCTTGTTTCTAAAACATTCCTCACTCAAATGACCAGAACACACAAACACACTTGATACACTCCTGCCCTGGAAAAACAAACTTCATCCACTGTTCATGTAACGCTGGGTTCTTGGGGAAGCTGAACACGGTAAACTTTCCCTCACATCCAAAAACGCACTTATTTGGAGGCATTCTCGAACAAATCCTGTAGCGCTGCCGACGATTTTGAAGTGTGTTGATGTGCGCGGTCTCGCTCTCCTCTGGTCAATGTGTGTGTGCGGGCGCACTTTTCCCAGAGAAGTGCTCATATAAGGAGTTCCGCTCTAGTCTACGTCATTAGATCCACGATCGGAAAAAAACAGCCGAAACTTTTACTAACCCGGAAGTAAGATTTTCGGCACAGAAATTCTCAGTCATTCTTCTAAATTATTTTTTACAACTTTGGCCATGTTTAGCATGAGAATCCATCTCTTTAAAACAACTAAGTTAATTTTATATTTTATTTAATTCATATCATGCATTTCAAGTCATCTTAATGGCTTTAGTTTTACAGTAGTTAAATATAACTAGTTTTTTTGTTGTCATTTTTATTCGTTCTTAGTTTGTTTTCGAATTTATTTCATTTTCAACTTTATTAATTTTATTTTTAATCAACAAAAGTTATAGTACCTCTGGTGTAGAGAATGCAATGTAATCAGTGTTATCCAGTAATATTAAAACAGTGTCTTCACGAATGCCTTTAAAACGTGAAAGGATCGTTTAGTCCAGTTGATGTTATCAGGAGAGAGGAGCACGACCTCTGCTTGACCTCTCATACTCAAACCCTGCAGTATGCACTAAAATTAGATTATACTACTACACATTTAGTGGCAAATTGTCATGATTGATAAGCTGTGTTTACATCAGGAAATACCGTTTAGCCTTCCAAAGATGATCATGTGATCAACTCAAATAGCATTGCTTTAGTGAAAGCAACATAGAAGAATGTTTTCTATGAAGTTTTTGGTGCTGTTCCAGGACAAGCATGCATTTGGTGGAAAGTTGCAGAATAATGTTCACCTGTTTTGCTCAAGAGATGCTTAACCTTTCCAGCCACCTGGTGGCAGTCTCAACAAGCTTCAGTTTCAAGGCCTTTTGCACTCCGAGTCGATCAATATATCAGAGTTCAGCAGCTCTCGTCAATATTCCTGGAATAATATTGAAGCGTAGTCAAACATTCATGTGTCCTGTATCTAGGCCACACGCACGCACTCATCTGAGCACTCATCAGCTTTCACTTGTTTTTTAGCATTCATTTTCATTCCACATTATTAGTATTGATGTTTTTAAGTCTCAAATATTACTTGATATATTTTTTTTTACAAAACCTTTAGAAACAATCTCACAGCTTGCCCACTGAGGTTCGTAAAAGTCTCCCACTGGTTCATGCGCCCTGAAAATATCCGCATATTTAGATTTGAACAAAAGTAATAAGTGTTGCTGCATCAGGCTTGTATATCAGAACTGATTTAAATTTCAAATTTAACACTGAGCCATATCAAAACAAGATATATTATTCCTTTCTTATAAGACCGATGCTGTGTTTTTTTCCCCCCTGAAGCAATAAATAAAAAGCAATAAAACAGAAACTTTTAATAAGCACCTTTTATATTCCCCGTAGGTGCCTTACAAAGTGCAAATACATTTCTACTTAAAAATAGACTTGCGTTTGGTTTTAATAGCGAAGAGGAGAATGACAGATGTGCTCTCTTAGTAATTGCTCGCAGTCCACGATCCACCGGAGCAGTTAACCTCTTAAACGCTTTCATTTCCAGACATTATTATACTGATATCAGTAATCCGCCGCATTTCGGATACGCAACTCAAACTACTTTTTCTAAAGAGGGGAATAAATCCATAGACTTTTTGTAATCGTCTGAATATAGTTTACCAAATGATGGCTCTGTTAAAATTTCCAGAACTGCAGCTAGTCATTATGCACAATGTGATAATGAAACTTCCTTACAGGGAAAGGCCACAATGGTGTGATGTGTTATTTTAAGGGGAATCTCGACTCTGTATGGTCATTCTGATGTTATACTAATGATAAAGATGTTATTTGGACAGTGTGTGCTATATTTAAAGCTACTTATGTCCGAATATAGTCTTATATTAGAAGGGCCACTCAGCTCGGTCCAGTAGAAACGTCCTGTTCCACAAGAGGGAGCACGTGTTAACGTTTGAACACTATGTCCATTCACAATTTCACATCATGCATTGACCGCACAATCCCTTAATAACATTTATGCTTTTTTTCTTTGAATGCACTTTTTTATTATTTATTTAACCGTGTTCAGACATAGAGCTAAAGAGCTTTTGCAATATAAAAAGAAACACCTTATGCATTTGCTTGCGTTAACAGTGAGTGCTGTACATAAATAACTGAAATATTCCTGGTGTTTTTATTTTTAATTGCTGCACAGTGCATCTCTTTATTTAACTATAAGTGCATGGACTAAACTTAAACTTTTCGTGCACTGTATGTTTAATCGTGTTTTGTGTATAATGTTACCTTTTACATATTCTCCTCAAATGTTTGTATAAAAGCCTAGTAAGTGTTTGAATGGGCATTAGCACTATTTTATTACGCTTATCTCCGTGCACTTCATTATTCAAGGACACTATCAAAATACACATTCACTCTTTTCACTTCAAAAACTGAAGCTTTCACCCATTCAGTGTTTATTTTATTCTCACGACTCTTTCGCTGCATTTATGACATGCATTACGTATTATTGAGCTAAGTTGCAAATCTCATTATGTGGGGCTCATTAATGATATGGAACGATTTCGCCGCTTTACGCATCAAACATCTGGCGATGCGCATTGGTTGCTCGTTGTTCTCCTTCCACTTCCCAGACGTTATCGATCAACCCGTTACGTCAGTATTGATAACTTTTCCGAACCCAAAATCAAGTGCAATCCCGGGAGCAGCACTAATGCATCTATATGCATCTATATTCTGTTCATATCGCATCCACCGGCTCTCGCGCGCTGCGCGTCCCGTCTAGTTTTCCACAACTGTTATTTTCCTAACATTTTTTTTCCATGTGGAGTGTAATCGTCAACGCTGTTTAACGGGGGGAATCCAGCCCATATATTTATTGTAGCCGCTCTTGAATATTGTGCTCAAGATGGCCGCCGATGTGGGATCGATGTTTCAATATTGGAAGAAATTTGATCTCCGGCGGCTTCAGGTTGGTCTTATTTCTCATCTTTTGTACACGACGCGATCATATAGGGGATAACG
The DNA here is from genome assembly GCF_023724105.1 of Carassius gibelio. Lineage (NCBI taxonomy): Eukaryota > Metazoa > Chordata > Actinopteri > Cypriniformes > Cyprinidae > Carassius > Carassius gibelio. The sequence goes on along the minus strand of NC_068403.1, from coordinate 3,824,695 downwards.
CACCGTGCATTTCATGCATTTTCTCTTTTGGTGACTTTTGAGGGACGGGATGGTGGTGTTGCATTGATAGTTATTAGTAATTGATCCTCTTCTGCCTTTTGTTCGGTTCAATCATTGATCAGGAGCGCGCAAGAGCAGCGGCAGCAGCCTCGCGCACACTAACGCGCTTTAACGGCACGTTTAGGGCTATTTGAACGCTTCATTCGCGAGCTCTGCTGGAAACGGAAACTTTTGATGCCTTTCCGAGTTGTGGACTTTAACTTTTTATCAGCCTAATGTGTTTTATTCTAATAGAAAGACGGAACGGTGACGCGCGGTTGCGCGGCTCGTTCTGTAAAGTGCCGGTTTGTGATTCACCTCAGACTTTATGAAGCAAACAACTCGTGTATTTTACACCTTTAATGTTCAGTATGTTTATCCATCTCTCACGTTTTGACTGTATTAGTGTGTAATTATGACGCAAAGCGTAATGATCAGAGTTTCTGTTTAGGAAAGTTTATGCATTTATTATTGTCGTCTTGATCTATTACGACAACTTAAGTGCTTAACTAAGTAGTAAGTATTCGTGTTATAAAAAGTCATGTTAATGAATGCATATTTACTTGAACATGCTCATGTGTTAAGGTTATGCATTGCATGTAGTCTTGATAAGCTGTGCACATTGTAATTCATTAACAACGGAAAAAAATGCGCTTTTAAATACGATAGCTTGAAATCGACTTAAGACGTGAATTTAGGACCGACTCTGTTTAAAGATCAAAACTGATCCTTGCAGATGGTGTTGCAGGTTTGGCTGTAAATTGACTTACGATGTCAGGTTCAATGTCAAAAATGAATGTCCAATATGGTTAAAAAGAAAGAAATCTTTGAAAAATGTAGTTGATGTTGTTTTCATACGTTTCTGAAATACTATATTATACATTTTTTAAATACATTTTATTACTTTAAACACGTGGTGTAAAAATTTGACATTTAAAAAAATTGTATTATATTATTCTTTAGCATATATATGCATATATATGTGTGTGTATATATATAACTGAAAAAAAAAACCTCATTGACACCTTGCTATCATTACTGTTTTCATGTCCAGTGTTGCTGGACACAATAGCTAATCTGGATCAGCCCCGGTTTCGGTCTGACCGCAGTGTGTACGCTCCATCCACACCGCTTGCGACGCGTCTAACCCAGAATGCTCGCTGACTGTTCGCGCTTCTCGGACTGTGTAATTGCATTCCCTGCTAATGTTTGTAAATCAGCCTCGGCCAGCGCAAGGGCACAGACTCAGCCCTATGATTGATGTTCTGTAACATAAGAAATGACAAGAGCATGCCAAGCCAAGCCGGAGAGGAATCAGATCCGTCTCTGTGTGTGTGTGTGTGTGTGTGTGTGGCCGATTGTTATTCAAGCCTTTCCAAAGAAGAGCTGCTCATGAAGGCTGTTGTTGGAGGGTCTCTCTCTCATGTTTTTGGTTTGTTCTGAATACAGACAGACTGAGGTTATCCAAACCCTGAACCTGTTTCATGGACAGGGAGAGCAAACATGTTTTCAGCGAGGGCTCATCTGGACAAATATCAGATGGTTATTGTCTGGACTGTGCTCTGAATATTTCTGCCAGACTGATAAATCAAAACGCTCTTCATAAGAGTAACCAGACTGAGGAGATTAAACGTTAAAGTGTAAGAATTAGTCATTGACAAACACAGATCGACTGCTAATCTGAATATTGAACATTTGTACGGAGAGGAGTCACGTCCCTCACATAGTCTACGGTGACCTTAAGAGGACACGACAAACTGGTTTTGTGAATAAAAGTTGATCTTTTTGTTTTAAATACTGAGCAAGTTGTCAAATGACAGCTTTGTTTAATCAGCTTCGAGTTCAACAGTCAGGATCCATCTGTCATCATGAAAAGCACGCAGTACTGGGTTATTTCCCATGAATCCGCTGGGCTCGATATATGAATCACACACACTTGCACATCGGAGTTTTTCTTTGTTTCTGGAGTTAGTCTAGGTCACACCTGGTTCAGGTTATTGATGTGCTCACCTGCAGCCTGTGACAGTTCAAGCTGTATTTAATGTGACGTGAATGCATCCACAGCATCTTTCATCTCAAAACGCGCTCGCATGTGGGTGGAAGCTAAATAATACTGTGCTATTGAACCTTTTGTGGCCAATTCCACATCCAGTGCGTGATTTTAGTTTGTAGAAGCTATTTATTGAGACCTAATGCATTTGAGAAGCAAAAATGCAGTTTATGTAGTTTTATGTGTGTAATATGTGCCATATAAGAGTTGCGTTACTCCTTTTTCCCATTCCATATGGATGCATTTTGCAGATTGCATTAATTGTGTTTAAAACACTTAAAAATGTGTTGACTAATTGGTTTCAAGTCAGATGAAGCTGTTTGATCACAAAACATTCACTTCCAAGTTATTATGCCTCATGTTCCACAGAAGCAAATCTATAAATATGAAATCCAGAGGAAATATTCTTAGCTTACATTTAAGTCTTAAAAGTTTGTTGTTATCTGTTGCACATGCGTACTTCAATTTTATATGTGTCATTTAACATTTGCATTTGCCATTTTTTCCTATTCCATATGGTTCTTTTACATTTTTTTGCAGATTGCACTGATTAGGTTTTAAAACTAAATATGCTTTGGGTCGCAAGTCATAAAATGCACATATGGAGCGGTTTGCTCACAAAATACACACCTGAAAGTTATTCTTCCTTGTGTTACAACAGAAGAAAAGCTATAAATATGAATTCAGTGGAAGCAGTGTCAGCTCACATTAAGTCTGTAATCTAGAGAGTTGCTAGGTCTGTTGTTATCTGGTGCACATGCATGCTTTAGACATGTTAACTTTTTTTTGTTGAGAAAATATGTGTCATTTATGAGTTGCATTAGCCATTTTCCCCATTTCACATGGGTAGCTTCTATTTTTCATATTGCAACGATGAGTTTAAAACTATTTATTAATGGTTTGCAAGTCATAAAATGCACATAGAGACATATGAAGCTGTTTTCTCACAGAACATCCTCTTAAAAGTCATTCTTCAGGTCGAAACAGAGGAAAAACTATGTCATTCAGAGGAAGCACGCCATTTCTCCCCATTCCGTGTGGATGCATTTTGCACTGATGATTAAAAATGCATTGATTAATGAATTGCAAGACCACAAGTTAGGCATGAAATGTGCATAGACGTTACTTATGAAGCTGTTTGCTGAGAAAACATCCACTGAAATCTGTTTTCCCTCATGTTACAACAGCGTATGAAAAGATGCAAAGCTATAAATATGAAATCAGGAGCAGCTTTCATTAAGTACATGTAGTCGTTAGAGTGCACATTTTGGACATCTTAACTTTTTAAATATCCAGGACACATCGCTGTTAACTCATTTCATGAATGTAGTCCGGCGCTGTTTATTGCACGCTGTGATGGTCTTTGTTATTCTCCCGTGTGGCCCCTGCGGGACGTCGTGTCAACAGCGTCCCCCGAGGGCCCCTCACCCACTCTTGAACTTGGACTCCAGCAAGATCTATATATTGAGATGGGTAAAAAAGAAAAGATGGAAAATATTCAGCACATCTGCTGCAGCACCTCTAATGCGACTAAAGGTTCGAGTTCAAGCGCTTCTTCCCGGAAGATGGTTTTTCCTGTATTCCTCTAACCCCAGACCCCCCCTGAACAGACACCACTGCTTGTATTGACCAGCAGACGAATACGTTCAGGAGAGGGGGGTGTCTGCGGCTGACAGCTGATTTATGACCCTCTTTGTCTGTGTTGGTCTGTAGCGGAGCATCTGGCCGTGTCAGATGATTTTTTTCGCTGGGGTCTGTGGCTTATAGCTGTCGCTTTGGTTGCTCTCAAATTACATCATTTCATACAGCAGTTCCTGTACTGCCATTAATCCTCAGAGGTGTTTCAGTGATATTCCCTTGTGTTCCGGTCTCGTTGGGAATTCTTCACGAAAGGGAATATTTAACATCCTCTTGATTTGATATGAGGCGTAGCGATAAGGGCTTAAATTAAAAAAATGAGCATCATGCATGTGGTAATATGAGAAATTGTGGTAACTCTTTACAATAAGGTTTCATTTGTTGCCTTGCCTATATTAACTAACTGGCATTACGAGTAATACATTTGTTACAGTGTTTATTAATCTTTGTTTACATTAGTTAATAAAAATACAACGTTCTTTGTGAGTTCATTTTAGCTCAGGTCCGTTAAATAACATTAATATATATATAAGTGTTCATTTTAAATGTTGGAATCAACATTAACTAAGATGATCTAATGCTTTAGAAGTATTTTTCATCGTTAGTTCATGTTAACTAATAAATTGAATCTTATTGTTACTGAAACGGTTTTGGAAATAGGGTTGTTATAGTTTTTGTCATAATAATAAAAAAAAAATCTAAATATCTTTTATTATAATTTCTAATATAAAAGTAGTGATAAAAGTAATAATTCTAGTAATAATAATAACAACAATAATGATATATATAATTTATTTTTTTATCTAGATTTTGTTTCTCTATATAAACACACTTATAACATAAAAATATAAAAAAATTAAGTACTCCTAATCATATATATATATATATATATATATATATATATATATATATATATATATATATATATATATATATATATATATATATATAAAATATATTCTCACACACAAACACACACACGCACACAAATACTTCATTAAAATGATTAAATACTACATTAAAAAAAAACTTTTAAAATATTTATTAATTATTTTCCAGCTTTCAATTGATTTCTGTTAACGTCTTAGAAAGGAATTTGTGGCTGCTAGTATCTTGTGTAAATGGTAGTGACCTTGTTTGAGACTTGTGAAGTGAAGATGAGAACGACACTGAATGATGTTCTTCATTTAATCTGTTTCCTAAGCGATAGGACACGTCCTCGTAAGAACGGACGCCGGGTTCTTCTAACCTCATAAAGGAGATGACACAGAAATAGACGGCTACAGGTTTTGGTGACCTTGGTTTCCACTGGTCTCAGGTCACATGGCCGTTGCTGTGGTAATAATTCACACCAGCCAGATGGCATTTCCGTGGGCGCTCGTGGAAAGGACAGGCCAAAAGGTCCCCGCTAGTCTCTTTTAGGACAGATCTGACCAATAGGGAGCAGGCTAACAAGATCCCTGTGCAAACAGACTGTCCTCTTTTGTCCCAGAGTGTGCAGAGCATTGGTGACCAATATGAAAGCTGATGAAATATGCAGTTGGTGCTTTCGCATTTTTATATTATAACACATAAATCAAACTATGAGGCTGTTTATTTTTGTATATTTGCGTTCTAGCTCGTCTTTCCTGTCATTTTTTGATGTTTAAAAACTTTTTCCTGTCCCAGTTTAATGTGCAGAGACTACAACTACTCTCCAATGCATTTCAAGCATACGTTTTTAAGCAATAGTTTAGCAGAGTGTTTAAATGACTATTTTAAATGTTTGAGTAAACCATCCTTTTAAAGACTTTAAAACAAATTATATTTTTCAGGTAGCTAGCTATAAACCAGTGCTATTTTATTATCATTGATATACTATTATAGTTTTTGTTAATATTTCACATTATTTCTCAAACAAATGTGAAAATGTTTTCAGTGATTTTATGTTGTTTTGTCATATATATATATATTTGTTTAAATGATTTAGTTATTTTAGTACTTTAAACGAAAAATTTGAAATGTTGCCTTAGCAAACAAAAAAAAAACCTTAATCTCATGCAGTAATGTTGCACATGCAATGCATATTTTACTTAATTCTTAATGCAATTAATCATGTTTGCATCAATATACTTGTGTAGATAATTTTTTTTCACTGAAGAAACATTCGTAGGATGTATAACTCATCTTATCTCAGTTTGTTTTATGCAAAATAGATCATGACATGTTCAGTGAATTAGGAAAACTGTTTAGAAACCATGATTGTTATACGTTTTAGCCTTTTTGAAATTGTAAACCAAAAACTTATATTTTCATCTTTTAAAATGAATGTGCATTTAAAATGTGTACTATATTTCATGTTATATATTGCCTTTGCGTTAAATTACACTGCTCCAAGAGTGTTTCTAATGCAACTCAACACTTTCTCTTTTAGAAAATCAAAGAAATGCTATTATAGTTTGTTAGTGTTATACAGTTTGCTGTTGGAGCCAAGATTATATTTGTTGTAGTTTCCGTTCACTGTTATAGAAGTTTACTCAACTTTAATGACTTGGCGCTTCTGAGAAGCCTGTCCATTGTGGTGCAAAAAACACGCTTCATCTTGAAGTCTTAGGCTGTAATGTGCTGTCAGTTTTTAGTAGTTTTTGCATTTTCTCAGAGTTTCTCGTTTTGCATGACTCAGGTGTTTGCATGTCGTCTTTACACCTCAACACATGACTGTAATATCGTCAAACAGTGCAATCACTCCTTCATGTGTGTGTGGCTTCTTTGTGCTGTAGTTTGCTCAGAGCTTTTCCCCAACCAGCTCAAATTGGCCGTGAAAAAGACTCATTTCAACTCCGAATTCATTCACGGCGGAGGGGGATCTGTGTTTATTGCTGTTATTGTTGCTGTCAAATGTGCTGGATCTGGAAACGGTTTAGAGAAATTCTGCAAGGCGCTGGGATTTGCAGGGATAAAATACTGTTGTTGAGAGGAAACATCAGCCACGTTGAGCACAACAGAACTACAGACAGTTTATGCTGTGCTAATGCATGACATTCACATATGATGGCTTAATAGATACTGTACACATGAATTAAGTAAAATAATTGCCTGTTGTTTAGAAACGCTGCTGTTTATTTCCATGTAGATCCACTGTAAGATGCATCAAACTCTTTAAAAGTTACTGCTCGCTTTTTGTTGGAAGATCTGCTAGTGCTAATTTAAAGACTTTTTAGATGGGAACCGTTTTATTTGTGCTTCATAACGATGCAAGGAAAATTGTAACAGATTTTAAATCATGTAAACATTTTGCTCACAATTTGGAGTCCTGATGCATATGAATCCACAGCTAGGTGCATTAAACTCTTTAAAGTAACATTTTTTTCCCCCTATAGTTTAGATCCACACTGCATATTAACACACAGTAAGATGCATCAGTTTCTTTAAACTTACTCTTCACAGTTGTTAGGAGATCTGCTAGTTTTTACTGAAGTAGTATTATTTTTGTTGTATATGTTCAGGACTGATTTGTGAATGTTGGATTCATTCTTTAAATGAGAACCATCTCAGTTGTGCTTCATACTGTAATGATGCAATTGTTTAGTAATTATTTGTTACTTATTTTTTAACGTGCGCAATGACTTTTACTATTCACCATTGTTGGAAGATCTGCTAGTGTTTGCAGACTTTTGCATACAAGTTCAGGACTGATTTGTGAATGTTTGGTTCGATAGATGATATAATTGCTCTCAGTATGGAGTATCGACGCATATTAATCCACAGTAAGATGCATAAAACTCTTTTAAGTTACTTTTTGTTAGAAGATCTTCTAGTACTTTTAGATACATTGTATGTTCAGCACAGATTTGTGTATGTTTCTTTGGTTGTTTAGATGAGAACCGGCTTCATAACAATGGAGCCCAGCAGACACAGGACGTCAGTATAACGTCACGCATCTTGGTTGAGAATGAAAATCGTGTCGACATCAGTATTTGACGCCAATTTGACGTTGACTTAGCATTGGATTTAAGTACACAACCTAAAAACAACAATGTCAACGTTAGCTGACATCGGTATTGGACATCAAATTAACATTACACATTTTGTTCACCCGACGTTGCAAGTGAAATTTAACCAAATATGAATGTGTTAAGTCGTTGTGTGCCTGCTGGCAAGACTCATTGTTTTTAAATAGTTGACTTTTTTGTGACATTTTGCTTCTAATTTGGTCTCCAGATACATATTAATTATGAGAAACAGTGCTTGTGCATGTATGAGGCCATTAGGCACATGAATCGGGTTGTAATGAAATCGACTCGAATGTGCGCGTGTTTGCGCTGACCATCATTAGATTGTTTTGAAAAAGCTAATCTGTGTCGAATTAGGCAATTATAAACTCATATTCGCCACCGAGAGCTTCCGTCTGTGCTGAGAAACAAACATTTCCATAAGTGTGCACCCTAATGTCTCACCCTTCACAAAAAAGAGCTGCCTAGAACAATCTCTTATCCATCAGGCTGGCAGAATGGAAATTCCATCTCTCTCTGTGAAGCTACGGCGGAGGAAACAAAGAGGAGAGAAAAGCGTCGAGAAAAGGCTTTTACGGTGTCTGCAAATTGAGTTGTGAAGAGTCACATTCCCCTCCCGCTCAGCAGACAACATTAGAGGAGAAGTGAAACTGACTCAAGATTTAAGCAGTTTAACCTTCCTCTGTAGAATTAGCGCTTGAGACTTCAAAGCGGATACTTCAGCACTCGGAGAGGAATGATAAACCGTTTTTTGCTCTGCGCCGGGCGCCTATTCACCGAGCGAGAGAGCCGGTCTGTCATAAAACAGCCTCTTAATCGCTGTGACCCTCCTAGGGCTCAATTTTCATACCTGTCCACACTTATTTTCCCCCATTCACCTCCACTGTTCCTGGATTAACCCTCCGTGCATGCGCTTTGATTGAACGGTGCACTTTTTTTGCTACATTGGTGGCTTATTTCTTAAACTACACAAATCCAGTGACTCGCTAACACTGTGTGTGTTACACTGAGGTTATTAGCAATGGCCTGTCTTTTTGCGCTTTCACTTGGAGCAGTAAGAAACCCACTAGCAACTAGCAACTACCCACAATACCTTAGAACAGAGTGGTTCCCAACCCTGGTCCTGGTGGCATCCCAACACTGCACGTCTCCTTTCTCTAATGCACCAATTTCAGGTCTTTAAGTCTCCACTAATGAGCTGAAGACCTGAATCAGGTGTGTTGTGTTGGGGTGCCTCCAGGACCTGTGTTGGGAACCACTGCCTTAGAAAATGCATAGCAATGCCTCGGCAGTCACCCACAACATCCTAAAATCATGGTTGCGGGTTTTGCACGAGTGAGCATGCACTTTTGATTCAGTTTGATTCATTTGAGCAAATTAGTTCATTTTCTTATTTTCTTCCTCCCCAACTTAATTGTATGTAAGTGACTTGTGCATATGATAGACTTATTCATGGATTAACTGGTTCTCACCATGAATGTAGACATAGATGCCGAAATGGTGATGAGAAAATAAACATTTAAAAAACTACATTTGTTGTGGTAAAAATGCTGATTATTCCAGTTTATTTTAAGGTTGTTTGTTTGTTTGTTTTAGATTTTAAGTTATGCCATATTCTGTTGTTCATAATATTCTCAGTGTTGTTGCTGTTAACAGTATTTCCAAAACTATTAACCCTATTAACTTCAGCATCTTGCCAATTGCAAACTGGTTCAGCTGAATCATTAAAAAAAAACTTTTGAACATAGAAGGAAAGAATAGTTTGGGTGATGTTTACATTTTTTTTTTTTTTTGTAAAAAGTATAATTATTCCTGTTTATTTGTTTTGTGATCTAGGTTAAAGGTTATGACATATTTTGTTGTTTATTATTCTGAACATTACAGTCGATCCTGTTCAAAGAATCATTTGGATCTGAATCATTGATTATTACTCATTCCTATGCAGGGTGGCCATATGCGCTGTTCATACGGGACACGTCCCAGCCAGAATTTTAATAATGCCTTAAACATCCAGAGCAGCTTGACCAATAACATGCAGGTATTGTACATAGTCGACCAATCGTCGGGCTGCGTGTGAGAAGGTGAGATCTAGAGGGAACAATCAAAGATATGCAAATATGCTCACGTGTTTGTGTTCAATTGACTTGAAGCGTCTCTGCGCACAAATCCCAAAAAAACAAAAACAAAGTGCGCCACAATCCTTCAAGTCAAACGAACGAACATACACGTAAAAGCGATTCAAAAACATAAGGAGCCGTCTGCTCTGCTCTTTATAGCTCTCATGATTCACAACAATCAATCTGCACAGTACAAATAGCCAAAACTGGATATTTTAGGCAATATTAAAATCCTGGCTGGGACGTGTCCCGTATGAACGGCGCATATGGTCACCCTATTCCTATGTGACATTTACATTTTTGTAGTAAAATGTTGATGTTTCATTTTGTAGTAAAATTTCAGATTGTTCTTGTTTATTTGAGGTAATTTAGGTTATGTCATATTTCGTTGTTTTATTGTTCCAAACACAAAAATAGTCTAAATAATATTTTCAAAACCCCTGACACTACGTATTAAACTTCATCATGGTTTGTGAATCAGTTCAACTGAATCATTAAGACGATTCAGTTCAGCAGAACGATTCATTTGCAGATTGGCCAGAATCACTAGAATCAGAATGAATTAGTTATAAGCACCACACATAAGGTGATTTGCATTGACAGATCACACCGCTGACCCTTGCATTTGAGATGCCCCACACACACACACACACACACACACACAGCTAAACCATGACAGACACTTCCCGTTTAAGCCAGTTCCTCCTCTAAATCCTTAACAACGTCCCAAAAGCACAGATCCTTAATTTTTTCCCCATCGATCCACGCTGAGTTCACCATGGCAATGAATCTCTGCATTTTCATATTAATATGCTCACACGCTCAGGGATGGTGATGGTCTCGGCACTTCAGTAAATAATGAGGTTTTAACAAAACTTCGGGGAGACATTAGTCTAGCACAGCGGAGCGGTAAAGGCCCAACTCTCGACGACCGCCTAAACCTGATCGCGGCCCCATAAACCAGATCGAGAGAGAGAGAGAGAGCTAATGGCTCATCTGTTGGAGTATATAGCTGTGTCTTCTCCCCGCTGGCAGCCGAAGCCGAGCGAGTGAGGCCATATTGAGCTGTGTACCTGTACGGCAGCCCTCTTTATTTGTTTTGACTGTCTGATGGCAGATGTATTGAGCACCGGCCTTTCTTGTTCATTTTACAGAGGCCTTATTGAATCCCCTCCATTCTTCTTCTCCTGCTCTCTCTGTGCCTCTTTTATATCAGCCAGTTCTTCAGTCACCATAATTCAGCTTTCTATTGTCCATTCTGCCCTTCAGGGATAGAGGAGACCCTGTGATTGTGTGTGTGTGTGTGTGGCTGTACGTGTAATGTGTTTTTCTTTGTCCCCACCCAGTGAAGTAGAACTAAAAATCACTGTATCATGCAAAAAAATGACATCTAGAAAAATGACTACTATTTATTAAGGACGTCTTAACACTTGCACAGAAAAATTGTGTAACATTTCTCACTCGTAAATTTCACAAATAATTACAAAGAAACTGCAAGTAACACAGGATGCATTGACTTGATCAGTAGCGACATCACATTGCAAAATAATTATTTGTCAAATAAATGCTGTATTTTGAACTTTCTGTTGATAAAGTATCACAGTTTCCACAAAAATATGAAGCAGCACAACTGTCTTCAGCATCGAAACCAATAAGAAATGATTAGCAAATTAGCATATTTGAATGTTTTCTGAAGGATCCTTCACAGAAGAGTCTTCTTTCATGAACATTTTAAAATCCCAAAGCTTTTGAACAGTAGTGCAAATCATAAATGTTTAGTATCTTAGCATGTATCAAAGCACAGTGCCACTGTTGTTGTGTAAGGCTTGTGTTTTATAAACAAAATCACATTTTTTTGCATGTTTGGGGGCATGTAGTAGGAGAGTGCATTAAATTTGCATGTAATGCGTGCGCTTCCCTGTCAAGCAAATCTAAATGCAGTTTATCTGTAGTCTGTCGCCTTTTTTGAATTGTCATTTCTAGTTTTTAATATAACTGCTTCTGAGAGAAACGGAGAAAATCAGCTCTGACTGGAACCAGTGGGCAAAGTGCAGTTTAGATACAGGGACACACGCGTACAAACTGCTCCTAGAGATCTCTTTTTGATTATTTAATTAGTTACACTGCTTCAAATCATGTGTGAATGCAAGTTTAACCACCAAAAGATGCCACATTTTGGTGTCTGTTTACACCGCTTCAGCATTGCAAACGTGTTTCGTGAAGCGTATTGCCAGAAACAGGAAGTTGATATGGATTACAAATGTGATCTTTGTTGATAGAGACGTTATTACGCACGCTTTTCCAATGCAATTTGGATTTGGGAAGTTATCCGGAGTCGCCCAGGAGCTCTTTGACGGATGATGGAGTCGTTTTTCATTCCGGGATGATTTTGATCGGTGCGCCGGTGAATAGATTGTGCTCGATGACACCGTGATCATCTCCGCCGGTTTATTAAGGAGCTCCAGGCGCTTTGTTCTTCACTTTTTGCGAGTCTGGAAGTGCTTCCTGAACTCTTTAATATGAATTAATGGCGGGGGTCATGCTTTTTGGATGACAACGGTGGTCTCGGGGTCTTCAGGAAAACAGTTTACGGGGCGGTTTTGATTGTAGTAATTAAAAAAAAATAAAGACGGGAAGAACAAAGCATTGAATTGAATCGTTCCCGTTCAATTCCTCTTGTTAGTAGCTTACTGCATCCCCCCCCATCTCTCTCTCTCCAGATGAATTTTATGTTTTTTCTTCTCGCTTTCTCTGCGAGGTTTTCCCCAGACAGATTCCACAGTGTTTTAGAGGGGATGGATTTAATTGCTCTGTGGGGATTGGTTGGCGGTGCTGGGCCCGGCTGTTTAATTAGTGTACCCTGCCGGGATTGGTTTAATGCTTCGTGATCTTGAAATTGTCTGATTGTTCAACCCTCTAGGGACCCCCTCTCTTTCTCTTCTTCCTCTCTTCCGCTCTCCGTTGCTTCTCCATCTCCGTGCCCCTATCGAGAGCAGCAGGTTTAGCTAAACGCCGCTGCAGGTCTTGTTGGAGAGGGCAGGAGCTGGCCGTTTCCCTCGGGATGCACCGACAGGGTGTAAGTGTGAGATGAGGGTCATCTGCTCTGATCTGTTCGGCCCCTCGTCCTGAAACGCATGGATGTAATAGAGGTCTCTGTACTTGTACTGTAGGTATTCCAAAGTGATTTTGTACTGGCTTGGTGGTTGATCACATGGTCTTTCCTGCTTGCGCTCCCATTGGTTGTCGCAGCATTGTATCACTGCATCTTTGCATAAAAATGTATCTCACCAGTGGTGTCTCTTTGAAAGCAAATGACTTTAATGCTTTCAGGGAGAATGTCCATTGTGTGCGATTCTGTAAGTTTTGTACAGTGTTATTGTGAACTAAAACTAAAATTAAAATTTTTTCGGTTACTGAAATCAATTAAAATATAATATAAATAACACAAATATAAATGTAAAGCCAACTAGAAATGTGTATTAAAACAAAAATAAAATAATAAAAGTAAAATAAAATATAAACAGTAGATGGGAAACCGTAACTAAATATGCGAAAAAAATAAATAAATGAAAAGTGTTGCTTTGGCAGCTAACCAGAATAAAATAATATTATGTTGAAGTACAAAAGTTATTAAAATAAAAAAAGTGAAAAAAAGTGCAAAAATAGAAATGTTGCCTTAGCAACATCTAAAATAAATTATAGCTACAGTATGAAAATTAGGAAACTAACTGAAATAAAATTAGTTTGAGTTGTAGGGGTGTCACGATTCTCCAAATCCTCGATTCGATTGCATTTTCGATTCTAAGGTCACGGTTCGATTCGATTCTCGATTTTTACATTTATTCTTTTTAAAGCACAGATTGTCATTTTTCAAACTAGACTTTTATGTTATATAATATCTGACCTTTGTTTGCAATGTACCACATTACACTGTCAAAATTAAAACTTTTATTAACAACATAATGTAACAATAACTTATATCTTTAGTCAATTGAAAACTTAAAATAAACTGCCATCCAGTTTCTCTTTTGTAAGTGCAGTCATAACAAAAACAATAAAAAATGACTAAACTAACCTTCAAATATTACGATGTATCTATTTAAAAGATTAAAGATAAAACACTTGTTAAACACTTCACTGTCATTCATTTAGATTTATTTATATATATATATATATATATATATATATATATATATATATATATATATATATATATATATATATATATATATATATATTATGTATGTATGTACAGTATGTGTGTGTGTGTGTGCATCATTACAGTCTGTAAAATATGTGTATCTCTTATTACAAGACTGCAATCACTAGCAATCAGAAGAATTCCAGTTAATCAAGTATCTACAAAAGATCTACTCTATAAACAATGCATTAAATTACATTAAAGACAAAAATAAATTAAACAAGCAAAAGAAATGATTACTCGCATGTATCTGGTCCACTGATGAAGTCATGGGTCAAGTCAAGTGAATTATTAATCATTTTCTAACAGGCGTCGAATACTGACTTTAGGAAAAGGGGAATAACCAATGACATTTGAGATAACTAAAACAGCAAGCCCCGCCCCACGACTGACAAAAATAAAATTGTTCGCGCGAGCAGAGGTGAGATGATCGAGCGCGAGGATGTGGGGAATGAGCGTGCGCGCGCGAGTGCTTTTATTGCGCGCAGAGTACATGTCACGCGCGCGAGAGTTTGAAATGAGCTCGCGGGCTCCCGTTTCTTCGCATCCGATTCAGTTTTCCTCTCGCGGAAGCCATATAGCGCGCGCGCCAGCATCAGTTGAATGCTCGGTTATTTTTGTCATTGATTTGCCGTCATACAACATGGGGGCGTGGCAGCATCGACGATTCCATTTTTTAATTCGAAGTTTGAGACTGTGACTTAATTTCGATCAATTTCGATTTAAAATCGAAATCGTGACACCCCTATTGAGTTGAAGTATTAAAATTACAAAAACTAACACAAAAATAAAAATAAAGCTAAATAGATGCAAAAATAAAATAATAAAAATTACAAATGCACTTAAGAAAGTAACTAAAAGTTTAACTAAAATGAAAACTGATGATTATAAATAAAGCCTAATTCAAACTATAAATAAAAGCTATAATCGTATTTGAATAAACCTAAAATAACAATGGTTTTGTAAGAGATTGTGTACTGCTTGAGACTGTATCCCACAATGCAATGCATCCAACTTGACCTTTCACGTCCTCTGTTATGAATGAACAAGAAAAAATATATTTGCAGTCATTTTAAAAATCTTAACAAAATGTTAAGGCATTTTTTACACAAAATTGGATTAAAAATGCAATAGTATTTTTGAGGTAACCACACACCGCTCATTAAATCAATCATGTGACATTCTGAGACCGCTTGTCAACTGTTATGTACTGTAATGTAACAGGCTACCGCTAGCAAGCGGCTAACCATGTCCTTTTAGTGATCTGTAGAACGCATTATTTATTTTCACTGCCTTTCTGAATACGGATTGACGCTTCGGGGAACCCTTAAAATATCTTCTGTTTTCCACAGAACAAAGCCATTTCTACAGATTTAGATAACTTAATTGCACAATTTTCTCTCAATTTTCAACTCAATTGCATGCAAAAGTTAATGTGAATTTTTTTCAACCCATCTTTTGCAAATACGGCTCAATATTATTAAACTAAAGTATATGATGCACACTATTTGCTTTCTCTCAGTTTCTTTAGTTATTACTCTATTGCTACTGCTCTTTTGTCCGATTTCGTTGGCTGAAATGCAGGACTTTTAGTCGCAGACACAAAATATCAAAGGGCGACGAGCTTGATTCTTATAGTGTGCACTTGGCTTAAGAATGGGAGTGTTTTTGTTGATGCTTCACAGAATTGTTCACTTTATCTGCCGCTTTCAGTGCATCTAATGGGATACCTGCACAGGTTTGGTTATTGTGCAGAGATGACCGATGTTACTGAAACAGAGGACTGTACCACACAAAATGCCTTTGTAAAATAAGAAAATCAATAAGGAGAAAATCAATTTGGTGAAAATACAATTTGCCTTCCAAAAGCATGACTGGACGAATGTGTTGGCAAAGCTAAAGCTTGCTGCTAACTCAATCATCTTCCACCGAGCTGTGGAACATTTTAATGGTTTGTTTTGAATTTTTTTAGATCTTTATTTCAAAAGGGAACACTTTTTGTGCCGGTGGCTCCGGCGTTTTGCTGTTTATGTATCGACGGGTTATTTTCCATAGAATATAAGCTATTACTTTGGTTCTATATGTGGGAAATCGGTGGTGCTATAAATCAATGTCATTTCAGTTGAAGTGTTCACAGTTCTTGTACTGAAAGCTCACAGTCTGTAAATACAGGAGCTGTCTGTATGGGTTCCACCAGCATTGAGCCGGAAATGATCAAAGCACCATATGAAGCATCTTTAGCTGAGATAGACTTCTGACCTGTGCATTAATCCCAGAATGCTCTTCTGGGGAGCCGCTTCACAGCTGTTTTACTGCCAGCAGCACAAGCGCTCGCATGCCTTTGAAAAACTGTCTGTTGAGTGTTATATTCAACAAACCTGGTGTGTACAATAACTGCTGGATGAAGTGATGTCTGTCCTCCGAAGGGTTTACATTAAAATCACCTTTCGCAACTTGTTTTTCAATCTGACTCCATTCCACACATTTCCATCATTCTGGGCTGGAAAATTGTCTTTGCAGTGGCCTGCTGGGCTTGAACCGCTAACATCTTCACCACCAAAATCTTCCAAACCAACAACAGTGGTACCATTACAATCTGTCTACACTGAAGCACTTTCAAGCCACTTTCATTTCCCCCATGCATCTGAATTTTTTTTTATTTTTGTTTATTTGTTTGTTTGTTAATTTAATAATAATAGTATTATTGTTATTAATAATAAAAAGTAATAGAGAGTAATAACAACAACAATAGTAATTTATACTAATATTAATTAATATACATTTTATTAAATATAATTTTATTTAGTATGTGAATCGATTCATAATTTGTATTTATTTTCTATTTAAATAATTGTATGTTTAACGTAAGAAATACATTTTTATTTATTTATTAAAAATAACGTACTTAGGTCAAACATGTTCTAAACAAATAAGAAAAGGCTTATAAACAAAGTAATGCAGCACATATCTTTGAACATCATGTAGTAGCACTGTTTATCATTGTTCTGTGCATTAATCTGTGTAGGTAGGTACAGCAGCACGGCTGATGAGGGGTGATGTACTGCGCTGAATTGTGTTAATGGCTAAAATAAGTAGTTGTGAGATTAGTGTGTTCTCAGCTGGAGTGTGTGAATATGAGAGCTGTTCCTCTCCAGTGGTCCTTTCATATGAATAACACCAGCTCGCTCAGCTGCACCTGCTGGAAGGACACAGTGAAGGCAATTCAAAATGAAGGAAAAAATCTGATGTTATGTAATGTTGTGTCCCCTCTCTGTGTTTTTTCCTGGCCGCTGGGATCGCCCTCCGCGCTGCTGGATGACTTCTCTGCACACTCACCTTGATGGAGGGAGAGTGTAGCGTTTGTAAAGGGCGACTCCAGATGGGACGCCTGCCCTTGAGTTTAGCTCCGTCACTGTTAACCTCCGCTGTTATGACACCAGACATCAGACGCACTTTAAGCGCTTTGTCTCTCTGAACATACACATAGTACAGGTTGCTGTGGCTTTCACTTTGTGTGTTTTTGTTTTCGCCACTCAGCTAAAAGATCTTGCATTCACTGAATTAGTATGCATATGCTTTGATCAGATTAATAATTGCTGGTATAAACTGTAGAGAAACACAGTACGCAGAGTTAAAAGAGAAAGCATTTTAGCTTATACTAAAACTACTGCTTTATATATTTCCTCATATATTTTAAGAACACCAGTTTCTGTGATAGAGCTCTATATATCACATCCGTGTTTCTGAATCTTTTTGATGTTACTAGCCACTGAGGTTAAAACATCATAATTAACATTTTATCTGTTTGATGTGAAGTAGCTCCGCCCACGCTGAATTCTCATTGGTCCAAAATCATGTAACCCATTTCAAATAACTGATACCTCAAAGGTGTTCTGATTGGCTTTGATCTCTTTCTGTTTGCTGAAATATTATTTTCTATTATAGTGTTTACTAATATTTTGAATTACTTTTTATATTTTCCATTTTAATTTTAGTTTAAATTGTTTTTTCTTTTGTTTATTATTTATTACAGTTTTAGTTATTGCTTCAGCTTTTTAAATTTTAGTTAGTTATTGATCTGTTATTAATCAAAATAACAACAACTACAATCATAATAATAATACTAATAATATGAGTGCTTGTTTGGGGGAGTGCTTATTTATTTAAATATTATATTTTATTTAATATAAAATTATGATGATGATTTTATTTATATTTTAATAATTTTGACTACATCAAAGCCATCTTAAATGATTATAACTTGTTTATATAATATACTTTGGATGATCAAATATGCTGTAAAAATTAGAAAATGGCTCATGAATGAAGACTGTAATGTACTTTTATATTTAAAAGCACCATTTCTCTTTTCATCTAATATGTATAATTTAAATATTAAGTTTGTTTTATTTCAGCTTTTATTCAGTAATTCATAATAGATTTAGCTCAGGGTTGAAAAAGAGTATTTTAAAATGTATTTTAAAACTCGTTAGAACAGATGCTTAGGTTAGTGTAGCTTTCTTTTGAAGAGGCTTATTCTCAAGTCTGATGTTTGACTACATAAGCACATTTTATACAGTATGTTTGCATCATGTGTGGCCTTTGAAATGTTATTCAGAACACATTTAGCTCTCATAATGATTCCAGTGGGCAGCGGTGTAGGGAGGGACCTGATTTTATCCGTGGTGAAACATGTTAGTCTGTGATATTATCGGTTAATTGGCAGCCCACCGCTGAGCTGATAGGAAAACCTTACGCAATGCTTTTACGATCTTACTACTAGCCACAATTGCACACTTGAGGTTTGGTCAACGGGATCACCAAGGAGATGGTCTCATGACGACAAAACTGTTGCCAGCCGCCAGCACCCCCTCCCTCCTGCTTTTTCCTGGAAGAATGATTACTAAACAGGTTGGGCTGGTGCTGATGGTGCAGTAATTGTGTGTGTGGTGATAGCAGGTCGAGTATTGAGTGGCGTACGACCAGGCTCTAATCACAGGAGGTTGTGTGGGAGAGGCTTTTGGACTCTTTGGGGTTTTATAGATTAGAAGCTGGTTTATGTCATATAACACCAAAACATTTCTTCAGATTAGGACTGGTGACTGTTCAGTCACTGGTGAACAATTTCAAATGACATCACCAGTATTTACACAAGCTGAGGTATCATTTTTATGGGTAAATCTTTAAAAACTGGAAACTGTATAAAATAAAATAAAATAAAATAAAATAAAATAAAATTAATTAATAAAATAAAATAAAATAATAATACATAAATTAATAAATAAAACTAAGTAATAATAATAATAAAAAGCTTACGTTTAAATTAAAAATAAGAAAGTAAAGTAAAATATGAAAAAAAAAAAAAATCTTAAGTTAAACACATTATTATATTGGATCATATACTGAATGTGCATAAGTTTATATATAACTTAAGGGTTTCTGAGCTGCCAGCATGAATTGCTGCATGAGGAAAGTCAAAGTGTTAAAGTGTTTCTTTATGCTGTTGTTGTCATTATTGTTAGTTGTATGTCATGTGGTGATGCTAAAAGCCTTTTTTTCAGATTTAATGGTGTGTTGATGATTGTGTCACCATTAATGAAGTTTGTGTGTCTATTTCAAACTGTTGCACCAATTGTTTCCACTTTTTTGCAAGATGTTCTTTTCTGGAGAGGCAAATATTGCTTTTTTTCTGCACACAAAAGTAATTTAAGTATTAATAATTACAGTACTGCTCAAAAGTTTGGGGTTGGTAAATAAAAAAACTAGAAACTAAAAAAACTTGTAATCATTATTAGATCAGTCAGTCAAAAGTGACAGTAAAGATGTATAATATTACAAGATTTCTATTAACACAAACATATTAGCAAATCAACAGATTAGAATGATTTCTGAAGGATCATGTGACGCTTAAGACTGGAGTAATGATGATTTGATTACAGAAATAAATAAAATTGTAACATATATTTAAATAAAAACTTTGGTAAATAATATTTACCAATATTGCTATTTTTTTACTGGATTTGTTATTAAATAAATGTAATCTTGGTGTGCAAAAAATACTTTTTTTTACATTGTACACACACAAAAACTTTTTTTATCTCGGATGCAATTAATCGTGATTAATCATTGCCCAGTGCTAATATTTAATAAAATATTTTTTTGTATTGTTAATTGATCATTCCTGAAGAAATCTGTAGTGACTTGGACATTATGCATGTAGCGAACAAACAAGTTCATAATGAGCTCAAATCTCAATGCTACTTCACCCGTTTCTTTTTTTTCTTTTTCTTTTTCAGTGAATGTTTAAAATTTGCGTTTTTCAAGGTTTTTTTGAAGCACTACAATCCAATATCTTTGAGAGATCAGTTGAATCATCTGAATGTTTTTGATTGGCATCAGCTGTTTAGCATTCAGATTGATCTGTATTCTTCCTCGCACTGGATGGAAATGTAAATTTTGGGCATTTATTCGTGTTTGATGCAGCCTTCTGCCCTCGAGACATGATAATATTGTACACTATCACTCCGCTGTTGTAGAGCATTTATATTCTGGCATCACTGTTGGTTTAGATGAAACATGACGAATGGGAACCTCGTGTCTAGTGGTTAAAGTATAATAATCAGTGTGGCGTGGGAAGCGCTCTTATTCCCAGCCCTCCTGTCTCACCCGCAGCTGGCTCTCGGACAAAGGCCAAGAGCGGCGGCCGTCTAGACGCGTGGCATCATTAACCCGCGCTGACCCCGCCAGCAGCCCACCGGCCGGCTCAGACGGCCCCGTCCCTCCACTGACCGCTCTTCAGGGGCCCCGGATGGTCCATTAAAAACAGCGGCCTGCATAAATTGAGGTGAGGTGGCCACAGAGTCTCCTGAATAATTCAAGACGTCTGGGCCGGGGCCTTGAGGGAGAGCGTGCATGAGTGTGTGTTTGTGTGGCGGATCAGGGGTTAATAACAGGTCTGCAGCCCTCGTGTCAGCAGCTGTGCCCTCCTCATATGAAAGAATCCTGTTCTGTTGATTAGATTTTTCCAAAGGGATCAATTTTTAATCAGCG
This sequence comes from Carassius gibelio, assembly GCF_023724105.1. Classification (NCBI taxonomy): domain Eukaryota; kingdom Metazoa; phylum Chordata; class Actinopteri; order Cypriniformes; family Cyprinidae; genus Carassius; species Carassius gibelio. The sequence goes on along the minus strand of NC_068403.1, from coordinate 3,803,608 downwards.
GAGCATCTGACTTGGTCAATAATGGCGTCGAGGGGAAGACAGTTGCCGGACAGCCGTCTTTATTTACAGGACTGTTTGTCTTTTAACTGTATGCAGATCTCTGGGTTTCATTGCAGATTAGCACGATTGTTGGAGTTTGTCGGCTGCACTTTGGTTTTGCCACGCTTTTATTATGAAGGACGACTTAGAAGTGACTCTGCAACAGCTTTCCTCCAACTTTTGTTGAACCAGCTCTGTTATCCATCCCTATACCACCATTAAATGTTTATTGCACTACCGAGAAACTGTAATGAGCGCGTCCTAAACAATGTTTCGGAGATTCTCCTGGAGTTTTGGGTTTGTGACTGCAGATGAATTCATGGAGCGATGGACTTGTTCGTGTATGTCAGTCTGGACGCAGATAATATAATAACAGGATTTAAAAGTGTACAAATGAAGTGAAGCACTGTCTGTTGTTGGATATCCATCATTTTTTTTCAGCCTGAAGTATTAAAGGATGATATTTGCCAGCATTGCAAATAACTAAAGCTCTATATAATTTAAGACATACATATTAGCATTTTAGTTTCAGTGTTGTTCTGAAAAATATTATTATTATTAATAATAATAATAATAATAATGTTTTGTTATTATTATTATTATTATTAAAATTAATTATTATCTCAACAGTAATTGATTGTTTGTTTAATTTCATAATTTAAATACATATAATTGGAAATTATTATTAGTAGTTGTAGTAAATTATCATTTATTTATTTCAGAACATATCGCTGTGGGAATATTTATTTATTTGATTGTATAATTTTTAGAACTTATGTTTTTAGAAACTATATTATTATTATTATTATTATTATTATTATCATTATTAATATTATATTAACTAATAAAACACGCTATTTATTATTGCAAGAGTAAAATATAAATTTATTGTTATGTTTAATTTTAATACTTAAAACAATAATAATAATAATAATTAATAATAATAATTAATAATTATAATGTTTATTATTAGTTAACATTTTAATATTTTGACTACAATAATGATCATAGTAAAAATAATCGTTGTTGTTGTAATATAATAAATTAAATTAATAAAAACTATTTTACACTAAATATGTTTTTGCAGTAGGAATGTATTTATTTATTGATTTGTTTAATTTTATAATATAGATCATGCAATGCAATAAATCATGCAAAATAATAATAATTACTATCGTTATTATCATCATGATCATCATTATTATTAGCACAGCAAGTTATTATAGCAGGTTTTCCTTCTTTGTTTGCCTGTAGTGTATTATATTTGAGAGCTTTTCAGCAAATAGTGATTTCAGCTTTTTTTGTTTCTACACAAAGCTAGTGTACAAATTCAAAAGAGATGAAATCTTGTGCGTGATTTCAGTGAAACTTAGGGCTGGACGATTAATCGAAAAGTAATCGAAACCAAAATTAAATTTTTATGGTTTGGACATTCAAGTGATTAGATGATCGGATGTGTGTTATTATTTCGAGCAACCATGTTCGCGCAGCTGCATTGTGGCACGAACACTCATATAAACAGTAGCTGTGAAGATCGTGCGCACAGAGGAACACAGAAACTAGTTGTCAGCGCTGTCCTGCGATTTATCACTAAAGTAGCTTAGAGTCTCAAAACTTCTTATTTTTCTACTTCTGAAGGAACTACGCTATTTGCAACCCCCAGCTTCACAGTAATATAGAGACAGTATGACTAATTCACACACGCAATCACTCGTACTGGTACTGTGCTAATTTATCTTTACCTGATCGTTATTTATCTCTTACACCGAGCAATAATCTGTAAGAAATATGGATGGGTATCGAAAACCAGTTCCATTTTAGAACCGGTTGCAAATTTCCCAAAACCGGGTATTCGATAAGACGCGTGCATTTCGATTCTGCTTAACGATTCCTGCGTCCACATTTCAATTTGATTAAAAACGATTAAGTGCAGGAATAGGAAACATTTGCGCCCTGTTTGTGTGCACCATGCATGAAGCGCAGAGAGCTGACTGCTTTCATATTTGTCCACCAATATACAGAAAACTGCATCAGTATTTCATCATAAACACAGCCGTTTTTGAAAGAAAACTAAAAATAAACACACTGCCAGTAATTAATGTTCATCAAAGAACAAAAGAAAACCACTGATCTTGATAGAATATATTTAATAACTTTAATTGATTAATCTTTATTTATAAAAAGAAACCTATGCAGTGTTTTTAAACGTTTAATTACAGTTTCGGTACCCGAAATTGTGTTTGGTTGTTAAATGTTTGACTTAATTTTTTTTTCTATTGGATTTTTTGTCATATTGGAATCGAAACTAGGAATCGATCAGAATCAGAGTCGATAAGATTCAAACGATACCCAACCCTAGTAAGAAATGTTACGAACAAAGGTAAATAAAAATATCACACCTTTTAATAGTCAATCATATTTACAGTACAAACCTTGTCAGTGGACTATAAGGGCAAACAACTAAACAGAAACAAAACAATCGTTCATTAATCGTAATCGAGGTAAAATGTTCAATTAAAGCTGCAGTAGGTAACTTTTGTAAATATATATTTTTTACATATTTGTTAAACCTGTCATTATGTCCTGACAGTAGAATATGAGACAGATAATCTGTGAAAAAATCAAGCTCCTCTGGCTCCTCCCAGTGTCCTATTGCCATTTGCCGAAATACACCGCTCCCGGTAAAAAACAACCAATCAGAGCTGCGGTCCGTAACTTTGTTTGTCTTCAAAATGTAGAAAAATGTATATAATAAGCGAGTACACCATGAATCCATTTTCCAAACCGTGTTTTTAGCTGGTCCTGAATCACTAGGGTGCACCTATAATAAGTGTTTATATTCGGACTATTTTAGATTGCTTCGGGGATACCGCGGCGGAGTAACCCAGTACCTTTGTGATTCTTCATAGACATAAACAGAGAGAAGTAGATCCGGCTACGATGTTCTTCCGCAAGACGCAAGCAGTTCTGTTTATTAACCGCTAGAGCGTCAAAAGTTCCCTACCGCAGCTTTAATTGAGGTTTTGAGTCTTTAAGAGGGAGGTAGATGTTCTTATAGAGCTGCGTTTTACATTTGGGTATATTGTGATGTGTGTAAATGTCAAAAATCTTGTTCCTGTACCCAGTTCTTTTGGGCTTTGTGTTAATATCGCCTCAGTTGACCAGCACAGCAGCTCTGGTCTCCTGAAGCTCGCTCTTGCTCGGACCACACATAAAAACATGTTCACAGCCGTGTCGGAACAAAGAGACAATAGCTGGCCTTGCCTTCAAGATACTTTTATGGTGTCACATGGGAAAATGTTTGTGTGTGTGTGTGTTAAACGTGTGTGTTGTGTACCCCGTCTCATTCTCTTATTATAGAGCTCTGGAGGCCAGGCTAGCTTTTGAATTCCTCACTGATTGCATGCCTATAGCAAATAAGCTCTCCGCACTTCTTCTTTAGAACTTCCCCCTCTTGTGAAAGTGTCCTACTTTTAACATCGCAGCGCAATAAATCAGACTACTATCCTCCCCATGCACAGAGCAATAATAAATACGTCCCCTCCAATGTGATTTTTACAGTGTTTTGAAATCGGGAGCAACTGCGAAATGCTTGCCGCTAATAGGAAGTGCAGTTTTTCTCATTGACTGACGTGATGTAACGTGACAGCGGTGTGATGAACAAGAGTGGTGTTGAGTCAGTGCTGGGACGCCAGGAGTTCAGACTGATCCTTTGATAGTTTGGATGGGATCCTTAAACAGCCAATCAGAATGAAGACGGAATGGTGACATGCATTTAACAGTTAGCTTATACTATATTGTATTGTTTTGTTATAGGTTTTGTTTAATAAATTAATAAATGAATTAAAGAAAATGTATTACAAAAATAATTTATTATTAGTAGTATTATTATATTTATATAATATTATTTTGTCGTGTTAGTCTGTTTATGTAGTTATGTAAAAATTTTAAATTAATTTATTTTAACATTTATAAAGTGTTATTTTTATTTTTAAATACATTTATAAAATAATTTATTTGTAAATGCATTCATAAAATGTATTAAATTAATATGCAATTAAATGCATTTTTATTTATTTTTCAAATGTATAATAATAATAAAAAAAGAAATGGTAAATTATTATTGTGTTGTGGTGCTCATGCTGTGTGTTCATGTTTCAATCTTATTCCCTCTGATCCCTGATCATTTTCAGGCTCTCTCACTAAATTGAAATAAGATTTGGTCCTGTGGTGTCCCGCACAAACACTGCTCTGTTTGGTTTGGTTGTTTAATATGCACTGCAGTCATTCAGGGAGTCATTTCAGTCCAGTGTAAACGAATCACCGTCGTTCATTATGTCGTTGAGACTCGAGTGTGTATCAGGAGCTGCGTGGCCCCTGCGCTGAGGTTTCCTGCGGCCCTTGGCCTCTGGCAGTCACACACTGCAGGCCTGAAGCGGCTCGTTCCTGATTGACTCCTTGTTCTTTGATGTTGCATCATGCTAAAAAGATAAAGGCAAGCAAACAAAGAGTTGAACGTTTTTATTTTTTAACCATATTAAATGCACAAGCCTGCCGTGCAACAGCGAGTCATAACTGCGAGCCTAAATTCTTGAAATATTTGCCTTCATTTGTTCAGTGGCTGATGGGTATGATCGCATCTCAGTTGAAGGACTCTGTGCACCATGCCTTAAATAGAGAACGGGAAGAATTAATGCCTAAAATACTTAATGGGTAATCGCACCATTGAAGAAATATAGATGATCAAAATGTCATTTCTGTTATCTATCTTAAAAAGAAGTGTAAATTGTGACTATAGAAGTGATAAAAAACAAAAACACTGTATAAATGTCCATTTTATATACAAAGTCATGTGTTAGAAACAGTCTGAACTTTCAGTGATTATCCGAGGCTCTCTGCTCTATAGTGCTAGATTGAAAAAAAGTTTTCACTCAGGTCAAGTCAAGTGAAGGATTCTGGGAAATGAAGTGTTCTTCCACTCTGCTCCATAAATGTGTATATATATATATATATATATATATATATATATATATATATATATATATATATATATATATATATATATATATATAAAATATATATATATATATATATATATATATATATATATATTTATTATTATTATTATTATTATTATTATTATTATTATTATTATTTTTTTTTTTTTTTTTTTTTTTTTTTTTTTTTTTACAATTAATTGGAAATTTGTGTAGGTGTCATTTCAAACATATGTATCTGTGTCTGTAAGTTTCTGTAACCTTAAAGAAATTTTAGATTTTTTTTATTAATTCTTTTTAGAAATGTTTTACAATTTGACAAGTTCGTTTTAACAAAAACATATCACAGTTATAGGAATTTCTTTTAATTTTAGTATTTTATTCATGCTTGTTGTCTTTTTTTTTGAAATATTAAAAGATGTTTATTATTATTATTATTATTTTATTTGGATAACAATACTTTTTTAGTTAGTTGTCAAAGCAACATTTTTAATGTAATATTTATATTTAAATTATTTTAACTCTATTTTTAACAGTTTAACAATAACAACATTAGTTTAATTCTACTTTCTGTTATTCAAATTCAAAATGCAATTCCATATTCGGTGTTACCTCAATTCAAATTCAGGAAATAAAGTGGAAATAAAAAAGCATTCTGCATAACAGACTGTAAATTTGTTTCAATGCCATTTTTTTTTCAGTGTACATATAACCCAAGCATGTGATCGTCTGATTTGTCCAGACAGTTTCTGTCTTGTATGGGTGGTGTTGACGTCTGACTGTCCGCACATAGAGGTGAGTTTCACAGGAAGCCGTGCTCAGGCTTGGCGTCAGGCCACTGACAAGCTTTTATTTACTGTCCAGATGGATGACTCATTTTATGCACCTAATCGTAAAGCATCAGGATTTATGGTGGGTAATGGGACGGGGGGACCCCAGGAGACACACTAATTGAAGCCCACTCTTTCTTCTGCAGTTGGAAGCAGGTTTGGTTCTCGAAGGGACGGACCTCTCTCTTTAGAGGGTGAAAAGAGTGGGGCGGCTGAAGCAAAAGTGAATATTTCTGCCTCAGTCGGACAGCTGATCGCTGGTGTAATAACAGAGAAAGACTCATAAACAGGTACATGTGATAACTGACGAATGTGTGGCGGAAAAACAGGGTTACCAGAAATGGTTAGTTCAAGATTTATAGCTTTGCAAGAGGAAAATGGAGCCACCGGTGAAGTTGATGATGTCTGAATATATGCAAATTAGTTTGAGATCTTCAGTCAAAGGGAATATTTTCAGCAAATAATTAAAAAATTTAAATCGGTTTCTCACAGACTTGATTGATTTCTGTTTAGGGGTTTGTTCAAACTCCTGTTAGGGATGATATTAATTTGTTGTTGATTTAAAAGAGAAACCAATTCAACATCTGTCCAGAAAAACAGATTTGCTTTCCTTAAATTGTATTTTATCATTGAGATTCTCTTTTAGTTTTAATTAATATTTAAAAATTTTTGTTTTCATTTAAGTTGTAGCATAGTTGTTGTGTTTTGATATTTTTTATTATTATAATTTTACAAAAAAAAAAAAAATCGTACGTGTATATATATATATGGGTGGTGGGCTGTTATCGGCGTTAACGTGCTGGGTTAACGCGAGACTCTTATCGGGCGATAAATAAAATATCGCCGTTAATCTATTCTCAAAGTTGGGTTGGGAGCAGGGTCTGTACTAAGCAAGCTATGATGACTTTCACCTTGATATTTTATATAACTGACTCACTGAGGCCAGCCTAAAAAGATGCTCAGGGGTTGACGGGCCACTGCTGCGCATCGTCCCGAAAGCTGATCTTTCTCACGTGTTGTTAAGCCATACCGCTTGTCGATTTAAACATTAAAGCATCCAAAAACTAGACGTGGAGAAGCTGAACAGAGTAGCGCGTGCCGTTAGGTGCGCACGAGAGAGAGAGCCGCGTATCACGGACAGCGACACTGAACCGAGCTCTCTTCTGCGAAGAGAAAGGCGTCTCAAAACACTAGAACATCGAATTTGCTTATTTTTGCTCTTGTGCCGACAAATACATTCAAAATATGTCAAAATATCCACCTTGGAAATTATGCTCGAAAAAAACTGTCAGTTATTTCTTAAGTGAAAGTAAACAGTTGAGGAAAAAAATGGGATGTGTATTGTGTATTATATTGGATGCGTTCATTGTCTCTTAAAGTGACCGCGCCTAATTTAGCTACTGGCTGCTGTAATGTTAATCCAAGAAAATGAAAATGAAAATCACTCACTGCTCTTGACTGAATTTCTTTGTAGTTTTAACAGTCAAACCAAAATTTATTCAGACAGCAGGTATAATTTTTGATATATATAGCAAAGCTGTGATAATGTGAGAAATGAAGGTGTCTGAATAAATGTAGGTTTGATTGTATATTTCATTTTTACCTTGAAGACTATCCAGTGCTATTTTACATTTCTAATGCCCCTTTTCTAATGCACCACCTAGCTTGATAAACCCCTTCTCAAAAACTTACTGTTTGTCAATTTTATTTGGGTAACACACATATTCTGAATGCATTCGGCAGAATTCGAATGAGCCATTTTTATCTAGATTAATTTCAAGATCACAGTGAGATTAATCTAGATTTAAAAAATTAATCTATGCCCACCACTAATATATATACTTGGAGAGAGATTTTCATTTTATTTCAGTATTTATTTATTTATTGCAATTAAACACTATTTTAGTTTTTATTATTTTGAATTTGTTTCTATTTTTCACATTTTCATATTATTTTAAATTCGTATTAATTTTGTTGTGGTTCTGTCATTATTATTTTTTTAAACGTCTGTTTATTTTTCTATTAATTTATATTAAAGATTTTCAGGTTTTGTTTATTTCAGTTAACATTGATTTTATTTCATGCAATATTTTTTTTTAAGTCGTTTTAATTTAACTATAATAGTTAAATAGTGTTAATAGTGACATTTAAGAAGTTTACGTGAATGATGCTTCCACAATTAAAGTCACTGAGATGCTGGGTGGTTGTGGGTGGTTGCTAGGGTGTTCTGGATGGTTGCTAAGTCATTCAGATTGGTTGTGAGGTCATTTCTTACTGGTCAACTTAAAAAATTTTTTTTTTTTTTTTTTTTTTTATCTGATCACTTAAATAAATGAGAATAAGAGTAATAGTGATGCTTGATTTAGATGCAATCACTTCTGCTCTCTCAGTTCCATAATGCTTCATATTGCAGTAAATGCTCAAATTTGTGAGCATGTCCCGCATGGCGATGTCCTCAGATATAGCTTAATTGTCTTTCCTCTGAAATATAGACTTTCTAATCTGTTCATGTTGTTGTTCTCATTAGGCCTAATGATAAGCTTATAAACACAGTGCTGAAATAACTTCTCTTCTCCACTGACCTCCATTGATTTTTTCCCAGCAACTCTTTAATCTGTGTAGAAAGAAACTAGCTTCAATAGGAGGTTGATTAAGGTCAGGAGAAGGTTTAGGGACGGGTTTAGGTCAGGTTTAGGTTGGTGCATGATCTGGGTTTAGTTGTGAACAAAAGGCCAAATTCTCAGCAGACACATTAAACTCATCAAAACCTTAAAGATCGTGCACGGTTGCAGTCGAAAGGTGTTCTCTGAGGCTAATTGGCTCAAATGCTTTACTAATCTTCGCTTTTTGTTTTTAAGAAAACAATTACAGTAAGCGCTTGACCCGGGAACGTCACAGGAAAGATCGTCAGACTCTAGTATCAGCTTTGAAAAAGAGGGAAAAAAGAAAACCCTCTTTGTTCTGACAAGTGTACTCCCAGAGCCGGCTTTGTGTGTACATCTTGTAAATGGAAAATGAAAATTTCATTGTAGTGTGAGCGTGTGCAACATTTAATCCAATAATGATCTGATGTAACAAACTGCGCTAATATCTCTCAGCATAGTTAATCAGAGCAGACTTAGCCCTGTCGCTTTTTATTAACCTCTGTTGAAATGGGAGAAGGGCTTCACTAATCTGTGATTGTTGGCTCTGGCAGTCTGAAGCCGGCACAAAACATTCTTGGCAGTCTGCAAGAAAGTAACGGCTGTATAATGACGCCGGGGCCGGGCTGCTATTTGAGCTTATTAAATCTAATAACGTGGTGCGAGCGCTGAGTGGGATGCTGTTTAAATGAGGGTGGATCTCTGCTCTGATGGCTTTCTGGGTTTTTAAGAGCTCAATTCACGATTGTTTAAGTTCCCCCTCCACCCTGTCCGGTCTTCCCAGACGTGCCGCTTCCGCTCCTGGTCCTCACAGGGAATTAGCCGTGCAATTAAAACCTAATGACCTTTAAATGAAGGCTTGTCCGCGTTCAAGCGTGTTGGGATGCGTCAGGATCTCCGGAGAATGTTTAAGGTCGGGTCAAGACCGCCTTCATGAGGGTTACTGTCCCAGAAATCAATGACTTTTTTTTTACATCGCACTTGATCAGAAACCATCAAGTCTGAATTTGAAAGGTTGCTCCATGCTGTATTTTATCGTTTTTTTTTTTTTATATTATTTTTTTTAAATTTTTTTTAAATCTGTGAGGTGCCATAGTTATATTCAGATTTATTTTACATTTAAGTGACAATAATAGTTTATAATACATATATATATATAAAATCGCATCCAAAAATAAAAGTTTTTGTTTACATATTATATGAGTGTGTAGTATGTATATTTATTATGTATATATAAATACAAACACATGCATGAATATTTTAAAGAAAGTTCTAAGTTAATATATTAAACATATTTATATATAACATAAAATATAATGATATAAATATATAAATGTATATACATGTAAATATTTTCACAATATATACTCCGTGTGTGTGTGTGTGTGTGTGTTTATTTGAATATTAATTACAATAAATGGTACTAAATATGCAAACAAAAATAAATGAATGCATTCATATTTTATTTGATTTATATATAAATAATTAAAATATAAGCGTTTTTTTTTTTTTTACTTATATCCACGCACACATAAAAAGCAAAGCAGTGAGGTAATTTATTTAATAATTTTTTACATGTGCATACTTAAAAAAGGGCACAAATGCATTGAGCGCTGAAGAAAGTGATGCGCTGTTTTCACTGCACTTTCCTCTGTTTTTACTTTGCAAATACCAACAGTACTATTACTTTCCCAGTGGTATTTTTATGATAATTCCAGAATTGTTTTTTATACGAGAGAGAAGCATGTGATCGGCTCACTCCTAGGCTTCTGTTCATTCATAATCACTCATAAAGATGAGATTTAAGCAGTAAGATTATGTGGCATCTAGTTTTCATCTGTTCCGGCAGCTCCACTTCCTCTTCGTGTATATTTCAGCCTCTCTACTGGAGGGGACGGGAGGGTTTTTGCCTGTTTGCCGGCAGATTGAAATTGTGTTGATTGAATTAGACTAAGTCGGGGGATAATTAAGGACTCCAAGTCTCTGCGAAACTGTCGGCTTTCCAACTGGAAGAAGGAGGCTGTGCCACATCAATGTGGGCACCGCTGGCACAGGCGGGTTATAGCTGTTGACATTTTGCATTTAAGCTCAGTTCACGCTTCTAAAATGAGTTACTCAACTCGGCAGGTCAGCATACTGTTTTATAACTTCAGTAATAGAGCATTACATGGCCTGTGCAGTATACATGCTTCAGTAGATGATGCTGCCGTAGCTGATATGATGCCCATATATAGGCGTGTCTTCATTTATTTTTTGTCTTTATTTTAATTTTGTTTCTTCACTTTTGAAAAGTCTTTTTGAAGTTATGTGGCTGGATTCAATTCGAATGTCCAGATTAATTTCTGATTCTCGAGCTCTTGAGTCAATTAATATATTTTGTTTCAGTTATTGTATCTATTCAGATTATGTATGAATTTCTTTCTGCTATTGCTGTAAACTTATTTGTTTTTAATGTAAATAGACAATTTTTGTATTTATGTATATTTTTGTTGTTGCTTGTATGACTCTTATTTGCATTGTTCTCAAAATAGATGACTTAACTACTGACTTGTCATTAAAATATTTGTTTATTCAAGTTATCATTACTTGTAGTAATGAAATAGTTTAAAGCATAACATCTTGGATGTTGTGCACATTTGTCCACTCTGTGATACATTTAAATGACCATCCACCCTAAACCATATTTACCTAGATAATATTTATTTTCCACTGTTAATCAATTTTGATTAAACATTTCACTTGACAAGTACTGAATTTTTAAATTGGCCTTCATTTATCTTATCACGAGCCGCAGCTTGTGCAGAAGTCGACGTGTGATCGGTCACAACAGACAAAAAGTGAGATGTCAGTGACCCGCATTATATTTTTTAGTCGTCTCCCACAGTATTTGTTTCAGACCAGACAAAGGTCACCCAGGAGGTCGAACTCTGACCCCCTTCGTCTGCTCCAGCCGTCTGCCTCGTGAATATCGATCCTTCTGTTGCATCTCCCCTTTTATTTTTGGTTTCCCACAGTCTAGGACGATGTCCTCAAAGCTCCGAATCCTGCATTCGTCTGCATCGGCGACCGTTTTGTCCAAAACAGCTTTATTAAAAGCAGCATTATCTGTTCCTCGCCGAGGAAAGTCCCAAGCAATTTAGTTCCTTCCCAATACCCCAGAGTTCCCTCTATCAATAAGCCAAAAGGTGAGGCATAATGAACAACTGCAAACCTGGCTGCAAAGCAAATACTTTCCTGTGTTTAATATAGAGCGCAAAAGGCCGCTCAATGAAATGTCAATCTTGTTTTCCGGGGCTGAAGCGCAATCCGGCAAACAGGGTGCAGGATGAAGGTGATTGTATTTACATTTGCTGAAGATAATGGGATATCAGGAGTGGCGATCAGCCATCTTGTGCATGCTCTAGTTGCTCAGATAAGCTGCACCGGCGAGATGTTGAGGTGTGTGCGCATTTGTGTTTGGGTCCGGTGATTATCCAGGCTGGGGGTGGGGCGAAGACGTCCGGGTCACGGCACCATTTTTTTGCTTGCACGCAGGCTCTGGGGGGTTGGGATGCTTCTGGGAGCACGTTTGGGGGGTGGGGTGTCAAAGGCTAATTTCCAGAGCCACTCTCGGGTGCCATCTCTCATCAAGGAGCGTCTCGAGCGTCTTGCGGGTTGTCATGGATACTGAAGCATGGTGCCCAGGAGAAGGCGGGCAGGGGATGAATGGCCGCCCTGCGTATAGGATTCCTGTCAAGCACCTTCTGATAGATGGCGTTGATGGACCATTTGTCATACTGTAATTGTTCCAGCAAACACGGAATACCCACTAGTATAAACAGTGATCCGCCGCACCGCTAATAAAGCGGGGAAATGGGGAAGAAAGCTGTGATACAGTGCTTCTCTCAGTTAAAGAGACAATCCCTCTTTTGTTTCGGCCCGCCGTGCTGATTAGAGCAGAGCGGGCGGTAGGAGGAAGAATAGAAAGAGGCGAAGAGAAAGGTGAGCGAGGGAGAGAAAATAAAAACGGCAATCATATAGCAAACGGCCATCACTCTTCAGTATTGACGTGGCCAGGCGGGAGAGATGCGTTGACAGGCTGTGGAACAACAGCAGCAGATTTGAGAGTGATTTGTTGTCTTTCATCTTCATTTTGCCGGTGAAGTGGTCACAGAAAGAGAGAGAGAGAGCGATGATCCGGGAAGAGAGTCTCTCTCTCTCTCTCTCTCTCTCTCTCTCTCTCTCTTCCTGCATAGAGTACAAATGACATGGGGTACAAAGGTATCATTTGTTTGTGTTTGTGTTAGCATTACTCTCATGTTCGCTCGAGCTGCTGGGAGTCATTTAGAAAGCTTGCTCTCTGTCACACACGTTCATATTGGATTAAGTTTAGTTATAATGGAACTAAGTCGGCAAAATATCATAATCGCTCAAAAAATTTACTCCCTCACGAGATAAAAAAGTCCTGCCATGGTGCAGTGAAGGTATCACTTTGTAATACCATGATGGTTTTCTGCAGTATTTTGTGTTTTGCAATTTGTATTAGAAAACATTGAATTAATTTTTATTCATATACAATAATTATTTTACCAAAATATATAATACATTTTTATTTTGCATTTTATTTATTAATTATTTGCCATTTAAATATTTATTTAATTGTTTTTAATTCAAATATAATTCAAATTCAATTCAAGTAGCATTCATGTTTATGTAAGTAAATGTTTTTCAAAACATATTAATGAATTCAAATCTGTAGACATCTTATATGCCCTACCATTTTTGTATTGACAATGTAGACCGTATAATTTATTTTCAGTTATTATTTTTTTATTTGTTTATTAAAACTATTTAAATGTTTTAATGCTTTATTTTTTATATGAATATACATCATGTTCTATAAATGCCCATTGTGTAACTGAGCCAGATTTTAATTAATTAATAGCTGTAAAAACTTTTTATTGTTGTTGTTGAAAGATTTATTAAAATAACCAGCTGATAGGAAGAATTTATTTGGGAGTTTTTATGTTTTTTTTTTTTAATTATTTTTTTATGCTGCCTGCAACACTTTTTACTTTATCAATATACTGCCAATTTTGAATGAATGGAGAACGACTCTTTTTGGAGTCATGTGATGTAGTAACGACATCTGCCAGCAGGGGCTAACTGTACCATGCTAACCATCCAAACCTTGACCCTTTGTCTTGACATTTCCTGTTGGAACAGGAAGCTGGTGAGGAACATATTAACATAAGTCCTACTTGTCCATTTCTTTAAAAGAAAGATAGAAAAGTAGTTTGTCACAGCCTGGTAAAACAATGACTAGCTGCTTGTTATTGCTAAGTCAAAATCCAGTGCAATTAGCAGAACGAATATTACTATTCTAAAGAGCATTTGACAAAATTGTGGAGATGAGAAGAAGATAATTTAATCTTTTTGGTCAGTTTTCATTTTATATAATATTATATGAGTGCTCTGTAGAATAAATATAGCTTTTTTCAGTTCTTTTTATGTTGTCAGTCTGTTTTCTATGTTTAAGTTGAACTTAATGCTGTTCTGAAATGTCTGCATTAAAGTCTCGCTCTCTCTGTACACTCTTTCTCTTCAAGTGTAGTTTTGAGGCTTCTGACAGACCAGAGGTAGTGTGTGTGTGTGTGTGTGTGTGTGTGTGTGTGTGTGTGTGTGTGTGTGTGTGTGTGTGTGTGTGTGTGATGGGCCGGTTGTCGTGGTGTTGTGCGACCTCTAGCTTGCCGTGTGACCCTGGAGCACTTTAGCGTGCCCCCTCCCTCTCACCTCGTCCGTGACGGACAGATTAAAGCATTATTAAGTGTAATTACCATTTCAAGAGAGAGAATCTCTCATTGTCAGAAATTATGCTTAATTGCTCCAAAATGCACGCTCTAGTCTGTCCACTTCATACACATTTTCCACTGGTTAACTTCAGTGCTGTTGAGTCTGGGTTTGGATTCTACAAAGACTGAGAGTGTCTCTCAGAAATGACAAGACTTTCTTGCAGTATTTGGTCACATTTAGTTTTCAATAAGTAATGGAAAGTAATTTTATGTAGGGTCTAGTAGTACTATTTGGCCAGAACAATTAATCCTGGCAAAAAAAGTGTTGATTTCATCTAATTTATAATATTCATGCATTTAAAGTCATGAAGTTTAAAGTCTAAAAAAGAGGTGGCGAGATATTGTCTTCTGTGTTGTGTTGTGCAGTGTATCCTGGTGAAAAGGCTCATTCACACCAACAACGATAACTATAAACCTTTAATAATCAGTGTAATTCCACTGTCAACACTTCAGCTGTAGAGAGGAAGAATGTCATCAGAATCACTTTGGTTTTTCCAGTTAATGAAAAATAACAACGCTGACACCCAAACAGAATCCACTCGATTTGACTGAAGTGCAAGATAACAAAAACTGCAGACAGAAACACTTAAAACAATGTTATCATACTTTGGTGTAGATGATGATAACACACAATTTAGGTTTACTTAATGTGAAGCTTATCTGTCGTTCATACATAAATGAAACTGAAAAGAAACCGATGCAACAGTACTAAGAAACGAGGCTTATAGGTAATCAATCTCATACATTTTATTGCTAGCCATATTTAACCATGTTCATATTTCTTAACTGAATGCATTTTCCCTGTGAACAGATTTATGCTGATTCTAAGCAACTTGAATTGATGCATTTTGAAAATATGTCTATTTTGTAAATAAACTATACCACAATTTGTATTTATTTATAATTCTTTTTTTGTGCAGAAATACTATGCGTTTCATTTAAATATGCATCGAAATGTATTCGTTTGTTAAAAATGTAATCCAAATGAATGGAAATTTCATATACATAGATCTTAAATCGAGTGTGCAGTTTTCATAATAGCTATCATGTTTGGTGTGGATGAGCTTTAACAGATTATTAAGGAGGAAATAAAAAGTAGGACGGGACTTGGTTTTTTGCATGAGTTGTTGATTGGATGTTTAGTTGTGGGCATGTCTTTTAAAAGTGGAGGCAGATGAGTTTAAGCAGACTAAATGATGCGATATGTCCTGATTACATCACTGGAGAGAACTATTGTTCTGATATTTTTGATTCGATATGAAAATGCATAGTTGAAATCATTAGGAAATATATTAAATGCGATTGCATTTTAACATCGGGCCTACGAGAGAAGCTTGAGAGCGCTTGATAATCTGTCTAGTTCTTCCAGACCACCCACAATCCTTCACTTCAGCCCACTGGGAGATGGTCAATGCCATCATCACAGCAGGTGACCACAGTCACACAACAACTTCCTTCAGAGCTCGACGAGACCGGCGGTGTTTATTACCACCAGTCTCGCTTTCTCTCCCCTCGTTTGTGCCATTATTATACTCTGGGTGAGAACAAACAGTATCTCTTCTTAATAATTCACATCACTTTCATCTGATATTCAGTTACCATGGGCAATTTAGTAGTTGAATAATTTTGTGAAAAATTCATTTATTATGGCTGCGCGTTATGAGGCTGCGGCGAGTGTTGGAGGGGTTTAAATTGCATCTGCCGAGGGTTTCCAGCGGAAGGTAATGCGTTCTAATGTTCCCTGCCATATGCATTGTTTTCAGGGCTCATCAGTTTTACATTGATTCCCACTGAAGTGTTTAATTGCATCATGAATATGATCTAATTCCGTCCTTTTCGCTCGGCGAGAATGATGTACTGTCTCCACAGCACCATATCGGGACGTATTTTATACGGAACGTAAATTATAGTGTTAAATTAGCCCAGAAAGATAACTAGCTGGCACAGGGAATGGACTCAACAGTTTAATTTAGTGTCAAAAGGCCGTGAAGGGATAAATCTCGGCTGGCTCGCTCTACGCCATTGCGTTGGGCGCTTTTACTCAAGCACTTTTCACTTTAATCACCTGTAGTTTGCGTTTAGTCGGCGAGGAACCAAGAGGAGCGTTTTATTGTCCCCTGCAATGGAGGAAAAACTTACTGGTGTGATGATCGGAAATGATCCGTTTTAGTCTTGGCGTTTTTCTGTTTGCTCTACTTGAACATGAGCAGGTGAATGCATCTGCCTTTGAAACGCTCAAGCTGCTTCGTTCATTGAGATTATGAAAGACATTGTGTGTGTGTGTGTGTGTGTGTGTGTGTGTTGAGTGGCTGCCAGTCGGAGGTTTTCTGTGTGAGCGTCTGTGCTTTGCTCTCATCTGGCCTTGGCAGCTTCTTCAGCTTCTTCTCTCACTGTAGAGACACTCATATAAAGGGTTAAGAGTTGACCGTCTGTGCTGCGTTCAGTGGCAGAGGAGGTCAAGTTCACCGTATGTTTAATCACAAACTCTTGGCTTGCTCTTATTCTCTTCAGACAGTCGGTAACTTCTGAATCTAAATAAGAAAAGTAATGATTATATAAATCATAGTATGTTATCAGAATCCAGAAAAATACGAAAGAAGCCATAGTCCTGCATGGTAAAGTCATTGATTAAAGCAATATGTTTTGAAGGGGTGCGTTACAGTGATTTAACCACAGTTTGAGTCAGCAACAGCACAAATAATTATGATAATGGAAATAAATTCAAATGAAATATACAATTTACAATAAGTTATGGTAAAACAATAATACAATATTTCAGCAATTGTTTAATAATAATAATGATAATTGTTTATTGAAGTTACTAATTCCAATAAGCAGTTACTAATTACTTAATATTTATTCATTTTAAATGTTTATAATTTATTAATTTGAAATAGATTAAATAAAGTGTTTCTGTAAAATGTTTCTTATGCAAGACTGGTTTTATTTGGTCACAAATTACAGTAAAAATTGTAAAATATTATTACAGTTTAAAATAGGTGTTTCTATTAAAATTTTATTTTAGAATGTAATTTATTCCTGTATTTTCAGCATCATTTCTCCAGTCTCCAGTGTCACATAATCCTTCAGAAATCGTTCTAATCTGCTGATGTGCTGCTCGAGAAACATTTCTGATTATTATCAGTGTTAAAAACAGTTGTGCTGCTGCATATTTTAGTAGAATATTATTGTTGTTACATCTATAAACCCTCAAGATGAGGTTTAAGGGTTAAAAGCAGATGTATCTGTGGCACAAAGAAAAAAAAAACTCCTAACTGATCAAAAAAGGGCTTTTGTGCTTTTGGCTCACGGGAATGTTGTGCTGGAAGTTTGATGTTAAATGAGCTATGGGAGGTCTGTCGAGGGCTGTGTGTGTGTGTGTGTGTGTGTGTGAAACTGCAGTGAGACGTGGTTTTCCAGCGAGCGGGTGAGGTGAGGATTAGCCAGCGCCTCTGAGCCGGAACATGCCTGTCGGAGACGCAATGAAGGCTACAAAGCATGGATCTAATTCCCTCCCCTTCCCCTTCGCCGTCTGTCTGTCTCCTCAGTTTCTCTCCCATTCCTCTCGGCTCAGACAGGCCCATTTGCTGGCCGTGCCGGACGATCTGAGAGGCTCTGACAGGCCCTTCACCGAGGCCTCTCCTCCTCGACACTTTCATCGGACCTGCACAAACAGCTTTCTTTTCACCCAGGTCATGTCTGACAGTCACTCTTCATTACGCCTCACACACCAGCTTCTGTAGCGCTGCAAAACCAGAGCCGCACACATCCACCTGCTACTGTACCTCGGCTGATTGTTCAATTCCAAATCAGTTCATAACAAGGCTGTAATATTTAACTAAAACTAAAACCATAGCAAAATGTTACCGAAATAAAATTTAATATATATAAAAAAAAAAATTAAATTAAAAAAAAAAAAAAAAAAAAAAAAAAAAAAATATATATATATATATATATATATATATATATATATATATATATATATATATATATATATATATATATATATATATAATGAATAATGATATAAATCATTATTTACAATTTATAAAAATAAAAACTAACTCAAAACATGAATAAAAACTATAATATTATCTCAATCATTGTAAAATATCGCTGAGTTGCAATTGTAAGCAGAATGTAGAATTGAAATGAAAAAGGAAGTCAAAAAATAAAAAATAAATAACAAATCAATAACTGCAATGCAAAAAAAGCGATTCAAATTTAAATGCAAGTAGAATCAATTTTGCTTGACAATCCTCATAAAGCTGCGGTTCTCTCAGTTGGTTGTGCATCTTTTTCTTCCACACTTTTTCTGTCCACTCAACTTTCTGTTAACATGCTTGGATACAGCACTCTGTGAACAGCTTCTTTGGCAATGAATGTTTGTGGCTTACCCTCCTTGTGAAGGGTGTCAATGATTGTCTTCTGGACAACTGTCAGATCAGCAGTCTTCCCCATGATTGTGTAGCCTAGTGAACCAAACTGAGAGACCATTCTGATGGCTCAGGAAACATTTGCAGGTGTTAATACACAAGTTTCACAATTTGAGTTGAATTCCTGAAATAAATGAACTTTTCCACGACATTCTAATTTATTGAGATGCACCTGTATGTGTAATAAAAATAATATAATATATATATATGAACGTACACGGACATTTACTCGTATTGTTCTGTGACATTCGCTCTTCTGAAGGTATCATGTGGTAGTACTGTGGTGTTTTGAGATGGTGCTCAAAGTACTGTAGCAACATAAGACGTTTTAGTACTTTTAAGCTCTTTCTGAGAGCTCTGCACTTCTGAACAGACAGTACTATGTTAATACCATGTTTAGTACTTTGGAAGTACCATGGTGCTGATTTTGAAGTTTCCCAGCCAGCCAATCAGATTGGAGCTTGTTTTGATTTCTGGTGTCATGTAATGTGGCGGTGTGTGAGTTTACCGTCTCATGCCAAAAAGCAGCAGCGTTCTTCTCAGCGCGGTGAAACTCCGACCTCTAGAGCAGTGGGAGCTGAGATCGATGTTGCTGACCCAAATAGATTTTGTCACCTCCCTGTTCCCACCTCCTCCTCCTCTTCCTCGTGTGCACGGAGCTCTCTGCCATCAGTGACACTGGGCTAATGGGTCAGAATCTAAAAAAAGTGAGGTGACATACAGCCAAGTATGGTGACCCATACTCAGAATTCTGGTATCGCCGGCCTGAGACTCGAACCCACAACCTTGGGGTTAGGAGTCATACTCTCTGACCACTAGGCCACGACATTGGGCTGCAACAACACACAACACAGGTCACTTTGACTGATCATTGTTGATCATTATTTATTTATTTTATAACAGTAGTCAACTACTGTTTATCATTTTTAAATAATTCATTATCTTTATCATTATTTGTATTAATTAAAATCTATCATTATTTTTATCGTCATTTATAATTTTTTACTTTTATTGTAGAATTTTTATATTTGATGAGGAACTTGTTTTGAAAAAGATCTATAATATTTATAATTTTGTTTAATTATTTTATATCATTTTATCATTATGATTTATTTGTATTTTTTAGTTACTGTTGTTATAGTTATTTTATTTATTATAGTCTTTATAATCTTTATTGTTTATAATTTTTTTATTCATTTTATTTATCGTTACTTTTTATAATTGATGATGGACTTTTTTAGAGATGATATTGTTTTTTAATTTTTTATTATTGTAATTATTTTTCTATATAATTTTTAGCATCATTTTGTTTAGCATTTTTATTTATTTAGCATTAATTTTATTTATTATACTCATTCTCATTATTTAAAATTTGTATTATTATTTATTATTATTTTCTATTTATTGTTATTTTTTATTCTAACAAGGAGCTTGTGTTTTAAGATAGACCATTGCTTATTTTTTATTTATCGTTGGGATTTTAATAAAAAAATTAAATAATCTTTATCAGTATTTTTATTTACAGTATTTTAATCTTTAAAATATATTTTTTATAATTTTGTTATATAATATTCATATTTGTTATTTGACGTTGAACATTTTTCAAGAGATCTTTTTTTTTATATATATATTTTTTGTCATAATTTGTTTTTATTTTGATCTTTTTAACATTATTGTTTAATTTTATATTTGAAGAGGAACTTGTGTTTAGAGCGAGTGAGTGTGTGTGTGTGCATGCTGCTCGTGTGTGAGGCGTATTATCGAGTTTATGGACTCTCATGCCCATCAAGTGACATATCAATGAAAATCAGCTCTCTCGGCTGCAGACGTCATCTCATTCACAGATGATGGAGATACAGAGAGATGCTGTGTCCTGGAACGCCGCCGCCTCCTCCTCATTGTGTTTCATTACTTAGTCTCTCCAAGTAGCACTAAGTGATTTTTCGAATGCACCGCCACAGGCTCTTTATCCCAATGAAGGTTTTTTTTTGCTCCCCCCTCTTTTAAATGGCAGTGAACTACATCTACGCTTAAAACATATTCTTTAATCTTCTGTTATTTTACATACAAATTGCATCCTGGGCAATGCATTCATCATTGCGTATAGCCCCCTCTCTAGTGCTAAATGAAAAATGTATCATAAATGAATAATGGATTGCAGCATAGCATATTTTCTTTGTGGCCTGTTTACAGTCTCCAGCTGCAGTTTCTCTCAGCTGGGAAAGTTGTAGAGAACGAGGAGAGGATCTATTGATGTCGCTGGAATATGACGGTCTGAAGAACGTTCCTCGAGCGTCTTTGATTACATAGAGGCTTAATAGATTAGCATGAAGGAAAAAGGTGCGCGGCCGATGGAGACGTTTGAGACTCCCGAGACGTTTCAGATCAATTAACTTGTGGTATCTGAGGAGAAGCTCAGATAACGCAGCTAAAAGCTTCCAGATTTAGTTTGAACTCGGGCTCTTTTTTTAGCAGCTGTCCCCTCGCTATCGCTCGCTTGGGTGCTGTCACTCCTGATGTATTAGAAGAGGGACAAATCCCTCATGTACATCCGGGTGGCCTGGATCGCTGAGACTTCTGGGAAGGTTGGTGTTCGTGTTGCGTACTAGAAGCGGCTGATGGCGTGTCGTGTTGCAGCAGATTGAGGTTTTCTGTCGACTGACTTCAAATTCCCAAACAGATAAAGTCCTGTTGTTTTGTTATGCTTTATGTATACATTTGGTCAAAAATGAAAGCTTCTTTGTAGTGATCAATACAACAGGCCTACACAGTATATCTTAAAAATATCTTAATGTTTTATTATTTATCTTTTGTCATTATGATAAATTTTCAGTGTATCATATATGAATTGTAATTTATTGTCTAAATCTTTTTTTATTGCCATTTTAGCATTTTTATCCTCATCCGTTTATTTTTTATTTTTATTATTGTTACTTTTATCTATAATTATCATTATCTTTAACATTATTTTTTATGTCTTATTCATCCTTATAATTTTTAAATGGATCATATTTTTTTATTATTATTATCATTATCATTTTTATTATTATTTATCTTTGATTAATGATATTATCTATATTGATATTTTGTAACTTTGTATTTTCATTATTATATATATTATCATAGACTATACATTTTACTGTTATTTTTTTATTCATCATTGTAATATTTGTATCTGTCTGTAATAATTGTACTTGTTATTAAATTATTAATTTTATTGCTTTTATTAAATTATCTTTCTAATTATTTTATCGTTTAATAATTTATTATTTATATTTATGAGGACTTTTATTTATTATTATCTTTTATATATTATTTTTATTTATTTTATAATTTTTTTCAGTATCTTGATTATATTTTACTTATAATCCTCATCATTGTTTACTGTTATTTCTTATGATTTTTTAATATGTCCTTTATAATTGTTTAATTAAATTATCATTATTTGTATTATTTTTTATTAATATGTATTAATAATTTATCATTACTGGTATTGTTTACCTTTATTTATTTATATCTTATCTCTATCACTATGTTTTTAAAATGTATCATCTTTTTAATTTATTATTTATCATTATCACATTTTTTTTGTCATATATATATAATTTTTTTTTTTTTGTCTGGAATACATTTTTAGGAAATGTAATTGTAAAACATTAAGCAGTGGCATGATAATCACATTGATTAATACTAAATGTAGTTTTATATCAGCTGAAGTATCATCGCAAATGAGACTTTGTGCAGTTCCCGTCTGGCCCGGATCCTCCATCTGTGTGTGTAAGTGCTCTAATGATAGACTCCACTATCTGGAGGATTGACGTGGAGAGGGTGCCTTCACACTTCATGCATCTCCTCTTCACATGTGCACGAAGGTAAACGCGCTCCAAACACAAGGGAAGTGCGCCGCATCCTCCTGCCTCTCTCTGCTTCACCATCCACAGTATTCCCGTAAGCCCAGGAGGGACACACATGGCTGGGCCGAGCGTAGGCGGCTCCTCTGCAGTGTGTTTGGCGGCCCAGAGTACACCGCTCTCCTCTGAGACGGCCCGGTACAGATGGGAACTGCTGGACCACGGCAGCTCATGTCATGATACACCTCTGAATTCACCGATGAGTGAAACACATGGTTAAATCCCATCTCTACGGAGAGAACGACTAGTACTCTTTTAGCCTGCTTCTGTTGTTGTTGTTGTGAACAGCGAGCATTAGCAGAACCCTGAACAATGCTGTATACAGTAATGAGCGAGTAATGCAGGAATGAGTTAATAATTGTAGCTTGATGTCAGCAGACAGGGACAATCAGAAGTCATCAGTGTGATGGTAAAGGTCACATGCTGTGTTAAATTAGCTGACCGCTGTTCAGTGTGGACACTAGGCTCATCTGGCAGACGTGTGCTTGTTACAGAACCAGTGAAATTATTTTAGCTGTGTTTGAAATGCAGTAGTATTATGCCACAGTAGTGTACTTTACAGCATATTTTGAAAAAGTACGCAATGATAAAGCCTTTCAGAAAGAAGCAGCATGCTGCATTGTACTTGGAACAAAAATAGCAGAATTATTTTGCCTCTTATTTGCTATTATTCTGGCATAGTGAACAGTATATTGTGCAGTGCTAGTATGTAGGAGGTCTATGGTAAATACAACATGCTTGTGAAAAGTAATATGCTATTATGATGGTGTCGTGTGTTTAACTATGGAGCCAAAACCGCAAGCAGTTTGTAAATCAAGACATATGTGTGTGTGCATCAGAAATACATTTCTGAATCTTGTCCTGTGCATTTGTGAATCTTGAGTGCATTTGTAAATTTTGTTTGCATTTCTGAATTGTGTGTGTATTTCTGAATTTTGTGTGCATTTGTGAATTTTGTATGCATTTGTGTATCCTGTGTGTGTATTTATGAATCATGTGTGTGCATATGTGAATGTAGTGTGTGCATTTATCTTTATTGAGACTCTTTTTGCTCCATATTTAACTGCATGCAACATTGTTTCTGTTTGTAAAAGAACACAATTATTACGTATCTGGTTTGTTACTGTAATATTCCAGCATTTTGAGCAGTATACTGACAGCTTTTTAAAGCAGTGTGTAGGACAACAGTATGCAAAATCCTTGTAAAGACTAGTTTGTCATATTTTCAATCGCACACTACACTCTTGCCAACTTTTGCATAAGTGGTTTTGAAGCAAAAGAGCTGAATTATTTTGTCCGCCGTTTACTTGTAATTCAGTATATAATGTGTTCTGCCAGCTGTTTTCAAACAGTATATATATACAGTATATATATATATACTGGAACACATGATATGTAAAAATTGATACCCTGAATGCACTGTAAGTCCCTTTGGATAAAAGCGTCTGCTAAATGCATAAATTTAATTTAATTTAATATATATATAGCATACTACTAGTACTTCACATACTTGCAATGAAATGAGCAGTATTAATTTAGCCATTGTTTACTGGTATATCAGTGATACAGATGTTTTTTTATTATTATTATTAGTATGTAGGACAGAAGTAAATGCAAAATTATGAAAATGTGTATTTTATATCATTGCCACATGACCACACAGAGTTATTACAGTTAACTAAAACTAAAACCATAAGAAAACAGGCCTAAAACAACACAATTACTAAAATGGTTTTTAATTACAATGACAAATATATATATACAAATATATTAATATCATACTTAATCATACGAAAATGATCTTACAGCTTTTCTTTGTCCTCCTAAATAGCATGTAGGAAATCAATATAGCATTTATGCTTGTTAAAAATAGTATGCAATATTAGTGTCACGTGTTCTCAAGGTCTTACATCTTTAATTCAGCAAGTGCATTAAAAAGCAAAATAACCAGAGATTATAATTGGTATAGTAATTGGTTTTATAAGAAATCACTTATTTCTAGTGACATAATGAATTAAGAATCAAATGTAAACCGCAGTTGATTTGTCTCAGTGGAAATTGCATTATGGGAAACCTGTTTTGTTCTGCACATGTAGTATCTCATCTCCTGCAAAAATATATACTGTTATATATGATGCTATATCATATTCAGTAATGGTGAGATTCTTCACATATGCAGTCAGCTGTGGTTCAGTGATAATTGACCAATCAGAAGGCTGGAGATTGGTCTGTTGTTGGCTCTCTCATCTATCATGAAGCGTGTTGTATTTGTGTGGTAATGAGTGAAGTGACATTTACCTAGAGCTCACTGAGCATCCGCTTGCCTGTCACATTCATCTCTGCTTGTCTGTCGATGGCCGATCTTATTCATTTACATGTACTATATACTTGACTTTCCTGATGTTTGCATGCATAGATTACAGAAACCTCTGAAAATGGACATTCAAGATGAAATCCAAACACATGCACCATGTTTACACTCAGCTTTGACTTCATACAGTGTTTAACATATTGATTTATTATTTATTTGATTTATCATTATCTGTATCATTGCTTTGATAAATTATAGTATTTTTTATTATTCATCATTATAATCATTTTTGTTTATTACAATTTTTTTTATATTTTAATTTTATTTATTTGCCTGAAATTTGCCTGCATAAATTACAGGATTTTTTTATTATTATTATTTGCCTTTTAAATTATAATTAGAATAATTCTATTTATCACAATTTTTTATCGTTTTATTATTTATCATTGTATTTTTCTTTATTTTACAATTGTATGATATTTGCATTTCAAAATTACCGCCTTTTTTTGTTTTGAACCTGCAATCGTTATCTTTATCATTTTTTATCGTTATTTTTTTATTTACAATTTTTTTTACATTTCTTGGGATATTTGCATGCATGAATTACAGAACCCTGCATTTTTTTGATAGTCATCTTTGTCAATGTTTTTATTTATTGTTATTATTATTAGTAGTAATATTAAATTTTTTTAAATAATGATTTAATTATTTGAAATGTTTTTACATTTTTTAAATGTTTCATTTGCTTGATATTTGCATGCATAAATTAAAGGAACCTGCAATTTGTTACTCTTTTTTTTTTTACATAGTTTTCTCGTTCATCTTTTTATATTTATTTTTTAATTGCATGCTATTTGCATGCATAACTTACAGGAAACTCCAAAAAAAGAACATCCCGGAGTAAATCTAAACAAATGTAGCATGTTTACTCTCAGCTTTGACTTTAAACAGTGATTTCGGAGTATATGAAGTGTTTCCCAGCGTACCTGCTCAGAATATGAGACGAGAGTCAAACGTGTGAAGCGCTGCTGTTTGAAGGGAAGGCTTTAGACATGTGGGCAGTGTAGCATCAAATAGATTGTGTTTCCTCCCATGTAAACGGCTAATGTGTGTCGGACGCAGAGGAATGTACTGGATTTGCTGTGAGTCGTCCCTGCTTCACCTTCACCTCATCATGCAGACTCTCTCCGTCCAAACCACGGCCGGCCGGAGAATAGTGCTGCTCAGATTGGTGTGGACTCTGAGGAGCAGTTTTTATTGGCTGTGGGAAAAGAGATGACTGCTCAAGCATTGAAATGCTTTTACACACACACACACACAAGCCAATCTAGCGTTAGATCCAGGCTAGGACATATTTGGCAGCGTTTCGTGTGAACAGTCTTTTAGCTCTGTTATAAAATCTAGTGTGTTGTCTACTGTCTACATAGGGAGCATCCTAACAGAAGTGTACCCTTGTAAGGGACTGATTTGGCATAGACAGCAGCTCATATGTGCCACACAAATAGTTTTACTAATTGATTCCAATTGAGTTTGACATTAGCATGTTGCTACACTAATGGCTTGATAACTCTAATAAGCTTAAAAGCATAATACACACTGATATTGGGTAATTGTGTATGCAGTATAATTATGTATGTTTTGGAATGAGTTGAGATATTATATCATATTTAACTCATTGCAGAAATATACTGTAAATAAAGTGCAAATTGAGATTAATTTACCAAAAAGTAAATTCGTAGACCGCAAACAAATAACTATGGTATATTCCAAAACAACGTTTTGAAACGTTACTGTTTTCTTGTTGAATATATTTTTAAGTGCATAAAATATTACATGTTAAAATCACCTGAATATATTTTAGAATCTTTGTCTGGTGTAGATTTGAAACGTCTTTTATAACCTTTGTTAATTGTTTACCTTGTGTAATTTATTCTAAGTTGGCATGGCATTAACAAGTAAAAAAATAATTTAATATGAAATATATACTTAATTCTTGTTATATTATTTATTAAGGGTATATTTCATAATATTTAAGTAAATATTGTAAAATATTTTTACAATTAAAAAAAAATTATTTGGATATATGCTATTTAAAAATGAGCCGATTGAATGTGCTGAATGTGCACGGTTCAACTTTTTTACGGTTCGGTTTGTTTCACGGTTTTAGAGTCATGGTTTCGTTACAGTTCTATATGTGCTATGTTTATGGGAAAACTATACTTTCCAATAATAATAAAAAAAGAATATTCTATCCAACTACAAGCAACAGCACAAATAAATACAATCGAGTAAAGATACAAAAAATTAACAGTGATTTTCTGATTATTTTTAGGGAGGTCTAGATAAGTTTTTAGGAACAGAAATTGAATAAAGTAATCAAATGTAAAACAGCAATACATATTGGACTGTATAAATTAAAGAATTTCCTTTATTAAAGTTTTAAAAGCTTTTTAATCAAGAGCAGTGAGTGACTTCTTTGTTGTTGCTGTTTGATTAATATAAAGACCGTCACTTTAAGAGAATACACTGATACAATAGGCCTACGTTCAGCCAGCTATATCTGCGTTTTGACATAATTTTGACATAATTTTTGTCTGAATTTGTCCATTTTAACGCAATACTTCAGAGAGAGCTTAATATTTGTGCGTGCTCTGAGCCTCGGGTTTGCGTGCTTCTCAAGATTTTTATAGTCGCTGTCATGTTTGTCATATAGAGCCCTTTGTGTTCAGACTCCAATGAGACACTACATTCATCTTGTCTGGATGCATCTTCTTGGTCTACTTACTTTCTCTTCGTCGTTAGGTATCAATGTACGCTCGGCAAGACCTTTTGGTGCTTCATATCATCAAGTGCGCCTTAATGATATCTAAATAGGTAGGCCTTGGCCTTTTTAAACTACTTCTTGATGTGGAATAAGTTCCTCAAGAGATTCTCGCGTTCTTGCATCCTCACAAGTTCCCTTTTCATCCTGGTTTTAACCGTACCTCGCTAACACGGGGCCATATTCCCAATCTCTGCGCTCCAGATACATTTATTTTTGTCTCGTATGAGGAATATCTCGTTCTGTCGCACATGTGCGCGCGTTGGGTAGGAATAAAAGAGATTTGGGCTCTGACAGGTGGCCCTAGCTGGTGTCGCCGGGCTCTCAGGGGCCCTCCGGAGATCGGGTAATTGCGAGGGGTTGGACCCGGTTCGGTGTCACACAGGTGGCGTGAAACGCAGCCGCTCGGCTCACCTGAAATATTCACGTTCTTCCAGCAGCGCAGCTTTGATCTCCCCTTGAAATCAACAGGGGAGCGGCGGGAGGGGCGCGGGAGGAAGAGAAACAGCACAAACAACAGGAAAAAGGAGCACACCTGAGAAACAAACAGATTGACATTTCTTAAGAGAGAATAAACAATGGCAGGTTATCCGTGTTATCCGCCGCTTGCCATTTTTCACCCCCACCTCCGTCGATTTCTTCTGGAAAGTGGGCCAGTGTTGCTCTTTTTGTGTGCGTGTCTTTGCGGAGGTAAACTCCTGCTCCGACTGATTTGGTGCCGTTTGTTATGGATTGTCAAGTCACTGGCCCCCATTTATATCGCTCTTTTTAACACAGTTATATTTACTCCACAATAAATTTTACCCAGACACTTCCCACTTTTTTTTTTTTTTAACCACACAGTGATTTTTCAGTAGTCGTTCGTTCTTGACTCTTGCTTAATAAACCACGGAGATTCAGAATAAACAAACAAACAGCGGAAAACATCACTTACGCTGTGAAATCTGCACGGGGTCATCCAGGCCAGCGTTTCAGTGTTTTTCAGTTTTTTTAATCTCGTGCCAGTAAATGCACGACCGCAAAAACGGCGCTTGTGTGAGATAATGGCTGGTCTGATTGTAACCACAGAGTGGAGTGTGAAGAGAACAATGAGCCATTATGATGATGACAAATAATGCGGACTCATATGGACGTTCGTTTAGACGTACGTTTGCACAGAGTGGTTTGCCGTGCTAATTGGAAGCAACTTTAAATCGTGAATGTTGAAGAATGAACAGCTTTGAGTGACAGAAGGAAAAAGAAAGTGCTAAATGAAAAGCATAAATACCTGTTTGATTTAAAGTACTGACTTAAGAAGAAAAATCATAGCAGGTACAGTATAAGACAAGAAACCAGTCTAATCAGGTCAGGATGCTTTGCTTAAATGCAAATGCTCTTTTTTGTAAAATATTTTTTTTAGAATACAGTTTTCTAAGTGTGTAATGTCTTGTGTTTTTAGCGTTATCAGACAAAATTGCAACAAGTAATTGTCATCAGACAGGTTTCTTCAAAACGTTTCCACCTATTTTAAAAGAGTCATCGTGTGTTTTTTTTTGGTGAAATCAACCTAGTAATTACTTTTTTCTGCAGTTAAGCATTATCTGTATTATTAACATCCCAAAAATTACACACTTCATCCTTAATGTGCAGAGACAACTGTGAGTAAGCCACTGGAGTACAGGGCACCGCTGGAGCTGCAGGCAGTGAAAAGTGCTGAGATTTAAACACTTTAATTGACAGGAAAAGGAAAAAGATTCAAATTAAAACATCTCTGTTGACTTTTTGGTGTATAATACATGAATCTTTTTTTGTCGCTGTAACTAAAAATCGACAGTGCTTTATAACTTGCATGAAACTGGATCAGACAAGGTGTTATTAGGAGTTATTTTTGAAGTTTTCATGGTGCTAAATTAATGGTGTGATTTACTCTAATAAGCAAAAAAAAAAAGATTGCATCAGTACTAGGGATTTAGTAGAAGTATAGTCAGAATTATTACATTTATTATTAGTGTAATTTCATGTTTTTGTGTAAACTTGCTGTTTAATGTTCAGTTACACACACACATTTTCTTTTACACACACACACACACACGTTTATATGCTATACTGTTAAGATCAACTGAATCAACAGGAGTGCATTATTTCCAGGTGAAATCCACAGAATAAGTCAAATGAAATTAATGTTATATTGACAAAATTAATCTGAACTCTACTTGTCAGTACAAAGGACCTAGTGTAAGTTCACTTTCAGAAAAAAAGGTACACCAGATGTCACTCGAGTGAAAAGCTACTAATGTGCACTATTTAGGTGCTAAACTCTACCTTTTAGAGTTGTACTGCTCCAGTGACAGCTTTTGTGCCCTTTTCCTGAGAGCGTTCAGAAAATCATTTTTACTCTGCATTTAAGAAATTACTCGTCTCCTGTAAAAATAATTTGCTCAAATGCAGCTCTTTCTATGAGCAGTAGGTGGACCGTTTTTCAATCCGTTAAGTGACCAGGAGTCTCAACAGAGGCTCTATAACAAGTCAATATTTTCAGTCCCCTGCTGAGGCACAACTTTGGTTTAAAACCCTCCGATAGATGCTTGAGGGGTTTTATTCCAAAGCGACAGCACTGCTTGTCCTTGCTTAGAGAGCACAAACTCCAAACTGTGCTTTTCCCCACGACTGAAGCGGTTCTGAACAGTACGTGTGCTTTAGACAAGGTGTTGACGGAGTGCGGCGTGCTAGGTGTTAAAACTCCTAAATGAAGTGCAGCATGAGGACGTGAGTCACACCTTCCCTGATCATTGTAACACTCGCGCTCGTCTTAAGAGAGCCGGGAGCCGGCTGATGGTTTTGGATTAATTATTCACAATCATTTCACTGGCTATGGAAGCATATGGGTAGCATTATTCAATTTGGGATGTAATATGCAAAATGACAATGCAATATGTAAAATGGCAATGCATTTCTGTATTTACATTTACATTTTCCAATACATTTGTGCAACGTTTGGTGCAAAATGAAAATGAAAATTAAATTACATAATTTTCATTTGCCATTTCCTACACCAGTTTTAAAATGTAAAATGAATATTAATTTTAACGCTTTATAAGTTGCAAAATTAAAATGAAAATGTATTACAGAAATGATTAGATATGTCTAACATGTTAAAGCAAAAACTGTGGCAAAATGATCATTTAAATGCTATTTTTCTTAATTGCATTAACACTCACAGTCAAGACACTTACGATTGCATTTTCATTCGGTGTCCCGCAATGAATGTAGCAAAATTCAATGTGCACATTGAAAATGCATTCCGAGCCGATCACGTGTCCCCGCCCTCGCGCCACGTCAATCATTGTGTGAACAAGGCGGGGCTTGCAGAAGGTCAGAGACTCAAGTCTCAAGAAGAGGATTCAATCAAGTGAGACAACATGGACAAGACAGTTGGTCCGTGTATGTTTTGATCATTTCGGTTTATGGCTTCAATATTTCATTCGGACTTGTGGGCGGAGCTGAAACGCTGCTTTCATCTGATTGGTCGAATCGGATCAGTTTTCATCTGACAGCCTTCAGCTGAAATGTCTGAAACTACACTCACTGTTAATTAGCATAATATTTGAATCAGATGTAGCTGGGCACATAATTCGTGCTGCTGAGACCTGCAAATTATTTCTAGGTTGTAGTATTGTATGAATATTGTCCCACTGACAAAAACAGTGCAAATAGTTCTGTCCCTTTGGATAACAGTAAAGTGGAAATAAATATAGTTAAATTTATGAAATAAAATTAAATAGGATTTTTTGGGATGTTAAGTCTGGCCAGTTATACAAGCAACACGAGTCGGACGAGTCTAAAGATATGAGCTGAATTGGGTGAAACATTAAAGTTCTAGTCTGTGTCAATTACTCTCATAATAAATAATAATAATAATGTTAACTGTATTTTTCGGTATAAGTTGCATCAGTCCAAAAATACGTCATGACGAGGAAAAAAACATATAAGTCGCACTGGACTATATGTCACATTTATTCAAGACCAAGAGAAAACATTACCGTCTACAGCCGCGAGAGGGCGCTCTGGGGTAGGCTACAGGAACACTGAGCAGCATAGAGATAATTTTACTATTTTTATTTAGAAATGTAACTATATTCATTTTTACAATTATTTATTAATGTCACACACACACACACACATACCTAGTGCCTTATGACTTAAAAGATGAGAGTGGTAAATGTTACAGACATGGAACTGTTCAGTCTATTATTGATTTTAATTTCCACTTCACTGTTATCCAAAGGGACTGTATTTATCAGTGGGACAATATTCATAAAATACTACAACCTAGAAATAATTTGCAGGTCTCAGCAGCACGAATTATGTGCCCAGCTACATCTGATTCAAATATTATGCTAATTAACAGTGAGCGTAGTTTCAGACATTTCAGTGCTTCACTCGCACTGACTCTTATTTTGCCTGAAAGAATGACAAGACCGAGCTGAAGGCTGTCAGATGAAAACCGATCCGATTCGACCAATCAGATGAAAGCAGCGTTTCAGCTCCGCCCACAAGTCCGAATGAAATATTGAAGCCATAAACCGAAATGATCAAAACATACACGGACCAACTGTCTTGTCCATGTTGTCTCACTTGATTGAATCCTCTTCTTGAGACTTGAGTCTCTGACCTTCTGTAAGCCCCGCCTTGTTCACACAATGATTGACGTGGCGCGAGGGCGGGGACACGTGATCGGCTCGGAATGCATTTTCAATGTGCACATTGAGTTTTGCTACATTCATTGCGGGACACCGAATGAAAATGCAATCATAAGTGTCTTGACTGTGAGTGTTAATGCAATTAAGAAAAATAGCATTTAAATGATCATTTTGCCACAGTTTTTGCTTTAACATGTTAGACATATCTAATCATTTCTGTAATACATTTTCATTTTAATTTTGCAACTTATAAAGCGTTAAAATTAATATTCATTTTACATTTTAAAACTGGTGTAGTAAATGGCAAATGAAAATTATGTAATTTAATTTTCATTTTCATTTTGCACCAAACGTTGCACAAATGTATTGGAAAATGTAAATGTAAATACAGAAATGCATTGCCATTTTACATATTGCATTGTCATTTTGCATATTACATCCCAAATTGAATAATGCTACCCATATGCTTCCATAACTGGCAGCTTTAGAAGATGTGATATTCAGAGACGGTGACCGCTCTGTGATGTTCACTTTGCAACCAATATCAAATTTTACTGAGCGATTTATCAGTTTAATTGATGTGTATCTTTTGATGTCATCATTAAGTACCAACCATTAGCAATTTAACAAACTCTTATGCACTGTGCAATCAATAAATCTCATTGCACAGTGGTTGATTTTTCACATCTTGAGAGACTTAATGGAGGTTTTGATTGTTTCAACAAGCCTAACTGAAGCTCTACTCACTGGATGAGAAATGTTGGAGTATGTATTTAAGGAATAAATAAAAATTCTATAAGTGTTTACTTCTCTAAGGAATGCGGGTACTGAAATACTTGACGGTACCCATTGACTTCAATGGCATTTTTTTCCATGCTATAGAAGTCAATGGCTACCGACGGCTGTTTGGCTACCAACGTTCTTCAAAATATCTTCTTGTGTGTTCAAACAAGAAAGAAAAACATTCAGATCTAGTACAACTCGATCTAGTACAACTTCCTTTTTGGGTGAACTGTCCCTTTAAGACTTTTCTTG
The DNA here is from genome assembly GCF_023724105.1 of Carassius gibelio. Lineage (NCBI taxonomy): Eukaryota > Metazoa > Chordata > Actinopteri > Cypriniformes > Cyprinidae > Carassius > Carassius gibelio. The sequence continues at coordinate 3,770,076 of NC_068403.1, read as the reverse complement.
TGTCAAATCTGAGCACAGTTTGAGACGTCACTTCCAAACCACTAGAGGAGACACGTGTGAGATTACTGCTCACTGCTTTATCTTAATTCCTTCTAGGAGACACAATTGAGATATTAAAAAGATCCCATTTGTGATTTTTCTCTCCTACGGGTAAACAAATGAAAGCGTGGAGCTGAGGGGCATGGCAGCTCCGAGCACGTCCATCGGGCCACTTTCCTCTTTCCTGTCCAAGTCAGGGCAGATAACGACTCATCTTCCATCTCTGCCATGGACACCCGCCAGAAACGACCCTATCCTGGATCTCTCCCAAACACACACACACACACACACAAAAGCAGCAGAGAGAAGTGCTGTTGTTTTTGTCCGTGTCGGGGGATTTGAGGGGGTGGGGTTGGTGCCAGTATTAATGCGGAGGCCAGACTAGACTCCAGCGATGGGCCGTATTGATTGTGTTGATTTGATTCATTGATCGATCTCTCCTCTCGAATGTGGCGTCTGAGAAGCGGCACTAATCTGAAACAGCTAAGGACAAATCTTCTGCCTTACACACAAACCGAGGAGATAAGAAAACATATGAAAAGAAACTGCACTTATCTAAATCATAGACTAGCCCTTCTGCTGTCCCTCGCTGTGGCCATTGTGTATGTATGTGTGTGTGTGTGTGTGTGTGTGTGTGTGTGTGTGTGTGTTGAATGATAGGACCTTCTGTTTCTAGACTGATGTTTGTATTTGTGTTGCTCTGTGTGTTTGTGTTGTGTAGATGTGTATAATGGCCATGCAGGGTTGCATATTTGATCCATAATGGCCCTGTAGATGTTTTTTATATAAAGAAAGTGCATACATATCTGTATCCTGTAGATATTCTCATGCAGGATTGCGTATGTGCATGCATAGGCAGTGGTCATGTACATATTTAATCATATAACATGCATGCAGGGTTGCATATGAACAGTACTAGTGCATGCAGTTGTCCTGTAAATATCATTGTGAGGTTTCATATCTGCATGCACAGGTAATGATCCTATTTTGTATAACATACATGTGTGCATGCATAGGTAATGGCCCCTGTCTGTGTTCGTGTGTTGAATGCATGATGCTTAGTTGTATAATTCTCTTCCTCCACTGCTGTATGTATTTGTGTTTCTCTGCATGTCAATATTCTTTAGATATAATTTGGTTGTATAACGTGAATGCAGGGTTGCATATCTACATGCATAGGTAATGGTCCCTGTCTGCGTGAACCTTTTGTAGGTCTTTTTTATGAGCACGCGTGTGTGTGTGTGTGTGTGTGCAGCAGGGGTTTAGAGGCAGCACAATCACCAGGCAGAACAGAGTGGATCTATAAATTGATGGAATTCAAAGCCTGCAGCATCGATTACCATTATAACAAACAGCCGAGCCCAGAACGTCTGATTATTTTTAGACAAAGTTTCTGTGCTCTCAGCAGCAATTCTGCTGATGCTGTCACAAGCACAGACATCTGCCTATGATTGCAATTAGATGGGATACAAAAAGAAAAATAATACCTCCATCTGCATTTTCCTCCTCTTTTTTCCCATAACCACCTACTTTTTTTGCAGTTGATTTCTGCTGGTCCAAACACTCTGGTTGAGAACTCTGTTGTTTTCCTCACATGTCAACTTCCTCTCTTTCCCGCTGTCATCAGCGAGAGGTGCCATAGATTCTGTGCTAATCGATGGTAAAGATTTTTTCGAGCTCTATAGTGAATCTGAAGGTTATATCTTGTGTTCTAACAGTCTGTGTGTTTACAGTACGCATTTTCATTTATGGCCCTTCATTGCTTGTCTGGTTATTACAGACGACAAGATTTCAGATGTGATTTAGTTAAGCGCTAGTTATCTTTTGTTGTGCTTTTATATCTCGGTCGCTTGTAGATGTGTTTGATTCAGTGTCAAGTTCAAGCGTCGACCGCGTCACACAACCAACTGCACGTGAACACAAACACCTCAGCCAATCAATTTTCCTCGCTGGCCTCAGCAGGGCTGGTTTAGCTTAGCTCCGCCCCCGAGAGGTTAATCCCGCCCCCCGTGACATCGGCAGAGCTTCCCAGAGGGAAACTCATCAATTACAGACGGATGTTTGACTGGCACAGGCGTAATGACAGGGGTTCAATATTGACCAGGCAGCCCACCGCATCCTGGAAATACAGGCCCGATTGCCTTTTTCCAAACCCTTAAAACGTCGAACGTTTGACTGAAGATGTCTTCTTTTTACACACAAGTGTGGCTTTTTTTCAATACTGTTCAATAGTGACATTTCTTTGTGGCTTTCCTGGAAATAGAATCCGATTTAAAGCGATAGTTCACCCAAAAATACATTTCTGTCATCATTTACTCCTCCTCACACTCACATTTGTTCTTTACACATTGTGTTGTACTGTTGGTTATTGTTTATTTCATTGACGTCAGAAGGATTGTAACATACCACAAGAATTATATGCACTACTTTTATAATACATTTTTTCTCCATACATTTATGTAATATATATTAATGGTACTTTATTATAATTTCTGAATATTTTTATGGTGCATATTTTTATAATATTAATATTTTTCTTTTGAGCTTTACAATCATCATCATCATGTAAAGCTCATTTTGTATGGAAAACAATGTCTTGAATATTTTCAAATTTCTGCTTTAGTTTTTCACAGAAAAAGTCGTACAGGTTTGGAACAACATGGTTAACATAGTCAATTTACAATTAATGGGGTATCAAAAAATTTAATTAATAAATAAATAGAAGATTTGAGTTTGCCATAATCTCCATTTTATTTTATTTTATTTTGTGGTCAACATGTTGTGGGTTAAAATATGATAATAATAATAATAATAATAATAATAATAATAGTAATAATAATAAGTTATTTTTTAAAAAATACAACAATATAAGTAATAGTACTACTAAATAATAATAATAATAATAATAATAAAAATATATATGTAACAATAATAATTTAATGGTTATATTTTAATAATAGTTTATTTTACATGTTTTCAAAATATTATATATATTATATATATCAAATATTATATATCAAAATATTTTCAAAGCATATTAATATTTAATTAAAATAATTATTATTGATATTATAAAATAACATTTAAAAAATAATAATATTAAGAAAATGTATTAATAAAAGCCCTGAGGGGCTTGGTACAGAGTATTTTGCTACACTATAAAAAAGGTTAAATAGAAAACACAGATAAAAATCTAACTTGATAAAGTGGGAAATGGATCAGATTTATAAGTTGTTTATTGTGAAAGTTTTCTGAGCGTAACCTAAAGCTAGTTTTGCTCGCTCGTGTCAGACGGCAGTTCATGCATCTTGTGTGTACTGTAATTTTCCTGCTCAGAATGACTTTGACTAACATGGATCATCACCTGCTGAGCACGCTTGCATTAGCAGGCATCTCAGAGCCTCAGTGCATCATGGGTAGCAGAGAAATGAGCAAGAAAAAGGGCTTTTGGCAAACGGTGGGTTAGCATCAGGTGGGTCTGATGGCTGTCTGAGCACAAATGAACAAACATTACAAAAAACAAGAGAAGTGAAGCATGCTGCAGTTTGTTCTTGAAAGGTGAGAGCGAGCAGGTTTATTTCCAGCTCCTGCTGATGTCTCGTCTCTGTAGACGATGCAGGGAGCAAAGATGCTGTTTGTGATGTGTCAGATGTCAAAACTCTTAATAAAAAAGCTTTTCTTTTATATTCTCCTACTGTTAGTGCTGCTAAAACTTAAGCACAAGTTTCTGTAAATGCTTCTTAGCGGTGAAGTTTGTGCTCAGGCAATTAACCGTGTTTCTTCAGTGATGCTGTTCTTCACACTTAAGAGTTTGGGGTTCGTTCCAAACCTTAATCAGAGGCATTAAACTTCACTGTTTGTGCTACAGATGTTGCTCTGATCAGGCCACTTTGTGGTCTATTAATACTTCTTTCTAAGTGATCTGAATTCTGTGAGAAAAAAGGAGAGAAAGAGTGAATGAAAGAGCAAATAAAAAAGAGAAAGAAAGAAAAAAGAACAAATGAAAGAGTGAATAAAACAAGAGTGAATGAAAGCGAGCAAAAGAACAAAAGCGTGAAAGGAAGAATGAAAGAGAGCAAATTAATGAACAAGCAAAGAGGGAAAGAATAAAGGGGAATGAAAGAACAAATGAAAAAAAGAGCAAAAGAAAAAATGAATGAAAAAAAGATTCCTATCCTAAAAATGAAGACTTTTACTCGGCAAAGATGCATTCAATTGATCAAAAGTGAAGTCATTTATAATATTACAAAGGATTTCTATTTCAAATAAATGCTGTTTCCACAAAATATATTTATATATTATTATTATTATTAATATATTAACAAAAGCTGTTTTTAACAATGTTAGATCGATTATTAATAATTGAGCACCAATAATAATTGATTGTGACACTGAAGACTGGAGGAATGATGCTGAAAATGAAGCAGCGCATCACTGGAATAAATTACATTTTACGATATATTCGACTTGAAATCAGCATTTTTTAAATTGTAATAATATTTCACAATATTACTGATTTTACTGTATTTTTAAACAAATAAATGCAGCCATGATGAGCAAAAGAGACAAATTTCCAAAAAAAATTTAACCCAGATTTTTAATGTAAGTGTACTGTATATTCTTCATAACATGATAACATAACATTCTACACTCACCGTACAAACATTATACATAAATCCTGCAAGACTCAAGTAACTAAAGTCAGAAATCATTAAGAATGGAAACAAAAAAAAAACAAAAAAATCCTACATATTTATTTAGAATTAAGGTCATGTCATTTGCCACACCTTCTTCTGTAGACATACGAACTAAAAGAAGGAAACCTGTGCAGATTGGGTTGATAGCATCAGTGTTTGTAGATTCATTTCGAGGTTCTTGTCTGTACGTCAGTCAGACTGTAGTCTGCATCAACCTAATAGAGGTTACAGTCAAACCCTTCCAGTCCCTAAACAATTATGGCTTAACAGCTTTGTAAAGGACTTCCATAAAAAAGCTTAAATGTCTTTTCATTTCACGTTGATCATCTGTGTTTCGACTTTAGTCTCTTGCCAGGTGAAACTTGCTGTATTGTGTTTTAAAGCTCAGATAGTCATCTTGTGCTGCACTGGATCCTCATCATCACACTTTCAGACTCCAGTGAAGAAAAGGAAGAGCGCTGGTGCCGTAAATCTGGGGCTGCGTTACAGCTTTTGTCCTCAGGAATTCTTCCTCTCCCATTAGATCATTTTCTAAATTGCCTTTTAAGTAAGAGTTCAGATTAATTAATACATAGTAAATTAAATGTTATATCATGTATGAATTTGGTACAGTAATTGAAAGCCCTCTCTTTAATTTTTTTTTGAGTAGGTTGAGATGTAAAACATGACTTTTAATTGGATAAAAGTTTGATCAGTGTTGTTTGAATGAATTCTGTAGGGGGTTGTGTACTAATATGTAAAGTACTATATATATAAATAAAATATAGTAAAACAGTAATATTGTTAAATATTATTGCAATTTTAAATGTTTTCTAGTTGAATGTATTGTAAATTGCAAAGCTATATTTTCAGATTCTTCAGAAATTATACTAATATACTGATTTGAAGCATTTCTGATCTCAGTATTCAGATTTTACATCATGCATTTTTTTCAGCTACAGAATAAAAATAAAGAATATGTATCTTGGACTATTTTAGCTCACGATTTAGTGTTTTTCCTTGCAGTTTTGACTTTATATCTCACACTCTTTATTTTTCTTCTCAGAATGGCGAGTTTATATCGTGCAATTCTGAGTTTAAATGTTGCAGTTTCTTGCAAAGTCAGAATTGTGAGAAATGCTAAGTTTTATCTTCTTGCAATTGATGTGTCAAAATTCTGACTTTGTGAAAAAACCTGAGATCAACTCAGAATTGCAAAACACTGTCTAAAACTGAAAGAATAATCCTCTGTACTTCATTTTTGGATTACATTTTTTCCTAAGGAAACTTTTTTTTGCAACTTTTTTTTTCCTGAAAAAACTATAATTCATTATCAGGTATACAGTTCTACTTCATAGAACAGTCTTATAAAATGGTATTACTATTATGAAACAATGTCTGAAAACCCCTGTTAATGTGATGGTGCATGTACAAGAAAACACAGCAGTACTTTCTGATATTGATTTTGCTCGTGCAGACTTCTCTAGTCGTCCTCCACCATATTTCAGTCTTTCTGCTCACCAGGTCAGCTCAGTAAGATGGATATTGGTGAATATTCAGAGTTCCTGTGCATGTGCCATTTTCTCCTTCCACCTCTTTCTCTCTCTCTCTCTCTCTCTCTCTCCCTCTCTCCCTCTCCCTCTCTCTCTCCCTCTCTCTCTCTCTCTCTCTCTCTCTCTCTCCCTCTCTCCCTCTCCCTCCCTCTCTCTCTCTCTCTCTCTCTCTCTCCCATGACTGTTGCAGAGGTATTGATTATTTTGGATTCTGATTATCTAAAAGGCCTTCTTCTACTGAAGGCATTGGATTTATTTTAGGTTAATTATTAATGGGGCTGAGCTTACAGTAAGCAGTCACCTTCTATCAGATCATGACGGATTACACGGTTAATATTCAGCAGCGTATATTTATTAATGTGTGTACTAAGCTGTGTATATGAGTGTTGGCAGGCCTCTCTAAAGCATGTCTCTCTCTCTCGTTCTCTTTGTCTCTGTAGAGGGAGCTGAATTCGGTGGCGGCACAGCTAGCAGGCCGACAGGAGGAGAGCGAGGACTCCCATAAGCACCTGGTGGAGCTGAGCCGGGAATTCAAGAAAAATGTCCCAGAGGTGAGTGGGATGTGTGCGATGTTCATCTAGTCAGTTTTCACATTTTTTACGTTTTTTTTTCCCCCTGACCCTCACATGTTCTTCTATTAGTTTGCTGCTCCTCTCTGTCTTCTCTTGTCTGAACTCCTCCCCTTCTCATATTTCAGAACTTCTCGAGCCAATCAACTGATTCATAAATGCCATGTGACTTTTGACACTTTTTTTATGTTGCGTAAATAAATTTATTAACATATTTAAATTTGTTTATATATTTACTGTCATTTACATAAATGTATTTCTTACTATAAAAAAATGAATTCAATCTTTCAATCTTCATAATATATACTGCTGTTCAAAAGTTTAAGGTCAATACGTTTTTTTTATTTTAAGAAATTGATATTTTATTCAGCAAGGATGCATTAAATTGATCAGAAATTGCAATAAAGACATCTATAGAGTTACAGAAGATTTATATTTCAAATTAATACTTTCCTTTGAACTTTCTATTCATCAAATAACTGGAAAAAAATATATAAATTTATAAATAAAGTTTCCAGAAAATATGAAGCAGCACAACAGTTTTCAATATAAGAAATGGTGTTTTTTTTTGTTTTGTTTTTAGCAGCAAATCAGCATATTAGAATGATTTCTAAAGGAAATGTATATATTCACATAGAAAACTGCTATTTTAATTGCAATTTTTTTTTTTAAACAAGTAAATACAATCTTGGAGAAACATAAAAGCCATAAAAGACTTTTGCTTATTCTTTTTTCTGTTATTTATTTATTTTTTTGACAAGCCATCAATAAGGATAGATGCTTTTTGAAACCAACTACAGCATCTATCAGAAGGACATTTGCCTCTCATTTTCTCGACTGTTGTCTCCGCCCCCTTTTCACGTTCTGTCCCGCCCCCTCTTCTCAACTCCTCCCATTTTCCCAGCCCTAACTCCTCCTCTTCCAGATATTCCGGAGCTTGTATCTAGTTTCTCTAGTTTCAGAAAGCTCAGGATAGTTTTATCTCTGTCCGACTGTCACTCATACAAACCCATGCGTCCCTCCAGTATCAGCACTAATAGTGTAACACAGAGTATCTGCTGTTTACTGACGTTACTTGTCACTTCCAGCCCAGAACAGGCAGACATTAAGCTAGGCATTAAGCTAAACAGAAAATGAGCGGCTCGTTCCCATGGAGGAAAATCCTCCGCCGAACGTCTTTAAGTTCAAGTCCCTCTCTGTTTAAATTCCCGTCACTCTAATCCAGAGCTGCTCTTCAGGTAAAGGTGACGACGCGAGGAATGCTTGTCACGCATCTCTCATTATACGCGCTTTGACATTTTACATTTTTCCTCGTTAGCGGCCTTCTTTTTTTCCGAGGCTGCGTTTGAGGCTTCGACACGATCCGGCGTCAGACCTCTCGACTCAGAAGCCCAACTCCTCGTTTGCTCTCCACTTGACACAAATGTCATCAGTGACAATCAGAATTTACAAGATTAGCAAACGTCTGGAGCGAACGCCGTGTCGTTAAAGAGAGTGGCGTAACTGAACATAAAAAAAGCATCAGTAATGGATTCTCAGGAGAATCAGACGACTTATTTGTGTTAATGGAGAAGTTATTATTGTCTTCAATACAACATCAACAACAAATGGAGCACACTGTTGATTAACACACACTGTCTTTTTTGGGGGATTTGCAACACTAATGCACATACAATGGAATCTGTGGTTTAAAAGTACTTGGATTTGTGTCCAGATTTATTTGAGCTGAATTTTCATCGCTTTCAATTGTAGGACTGCTGTTGTAGGTGGATGAACTTCTGGTTCTGTATTACAAGTGTAATTCAGTGTGATTGTTCTCTTGAAATATTGCATTCAAAGTCAGTAAGTGTCTCTGTCATAAGTACAACATGTATGATGTTCAATGTTTTTTAACATTCATCCTAGACAACTGAAGCTGTACACCAATGTCATTTTAGAATATTGATTTACTATTATACAGTAGTCTTTGATAATATTTTGAATTAGATTTTACTGTTATATTTTACTTTATTTTTATTATTATTTTTAGATGTTTTGTATTGTTTTTGTCATATATATATATATATATATATATATATATATATATATATATATATATATATATATATATATATATAATATATTTATATTATATATATATATATATATTATATTTCTTAGTTTAGTCTAGTCAAGCCAATTTAGTTTTTGTATTTTTAGTTAAATTTTCAGTTAATGTTTATTTCATTTTTCAGTAATATTTTTTTAATTTTATATATTTTAATGTTTGAAAGATTTTTCATTAAGCATAAAATGTTCTTCAGTCTAATATTTTTTTATTCTTTTGTGGTGAATCTTAAAAAAAAAAATAATAATAATACCTAGGTCATTCTTCACCCCAAAATCAAGAGCAAAAAATATATTTAAATATATTTTGCATAAATAAAATATAACTTATTTTATGATGATTAGGATCTTTTGCATTGTGACTTGTTTTATTATTATCATTATGCCAGTTTAACTTTTTCTCCCCAAAATTGTCATTTGAAATTATATTTTACTTTGTATTTATTGTATTATTCTTGTTATGTTTATTATTTAGTTTTTCATGTTAATATAGTTTTTTTTAAGTTTTAATTGTCAAGCCAGTTTAATTTTTGTATTTTATTTAAGTTTATGTTTATTTTATTTCCAGTAATATTTATTACATTTATATGTTTTTATGTCTGAAAGATTTTTCATTAATCTTTTAGGCATAAAATGTTCTTCAGTGTAAGAATTTTTTTTTCTTTATTAGTGAATCTCAAAAAATTAAAATTAAAATAATACCTAGGTCTATCTTCACCCCAAAATCAAGAACAAAATTTATATTTAATTACAATTTGTATAAATAAAATATAACTTATTTTATGATGATTAGGATCTTTTGTATTGTGACTATTTTATTTTTATTATTATTATGCCAGTTCAACTTTTTTCTCCCCAAAATTGTCATTTGAAATTATATTTTACTCTGTGTTTATTGTATTGTTTTTATTTATATATATATATATATATATATATATATATATATATATATATATATATATATATATATATAGTTTTAATTTTAGTTTTAATTGCCAGTTTAATTTTTGTATTTTATTTCAATTAATGTTTATTTTACTGTAAGTAATACTAATTTAATTTTATATATTTTTATGTCTGAAAGATTTTTTAGCAATTTTTTGAGCATAAAATGTTCCTCAGTCTTAGATTTTTTTTATTTTGTGGTCAAAAAAAATAAAGAAAAAAATAAGAATATTACATACATCATTCTTCACCCCAAAATCAAGAACAGAAATTATATTTAAATATATTTTGCATAAATAAAATAAAACTTAATTTATGATGATTAGGATCTTTTGCATTGTGACTTTTATTATTATAATTATAATTATCATCATTAAGTTTTTTCTCCCCAAAATTGTCATTTGAAAATAATGCACAGCAATGCTTAAAAAATAAATTAAAAAAAATAATTTACCTCAAAAATAGGCTTTATTGTTTTCAAGCAAAATAATTAGTATTTCTTTTTTAATTATTGCAGTATAACCCAAACATGTTTCTGACAAGGTTTTAATGGGATTCATCAGTGCTGTCTCTGTTTCTCTGTGTTTAGGAGGTGTTGGAGATGGTTTCCCCGGTCCTCAAGAGTTTCCAAGCTCAGGTCAGTCAACAATCTCCATTTATGGATCGAGATGCCATCAGATCCACCTCAGAAACATAGCTGCTCTCGTGATCTGGAGATATAATACAAGGAATAACATCCCAGTCATTTGATTGCTTTTCAGCATCCGTCAATGTTTTATGTAGCCGTTTGCTGCCTTTCCCAGGGATCAAAACTCTCTGTGCATCACGTCATCCGTATCCGTGCTCCATCCCCCCGCCCTTGGCTCTATTGACTGGTATTATTTTCCCGTCAGACTTAAGTAGCATCTCTCCTCCATTAAGACGCAGGAGTACAGGACTCTCTCTGTCATGCTGTTGTAATGGTGCACTGACATGCTCCTGTCGAGAAAGTCATCTGATCTCCTCTCAAAGCCTGTGCTCGAGCCATTAAACAGCAGATCATAAATCATATTTGCGATCCTCGTCTGTGGTCCAGAGAGCTCAGGCATACTGAAAAGATCACGAGTGATTCGCTGCTGTGTTGTGAGTGAATGCAATGGCATTTTCATGAAAAAGTATTTCAGGCCTGATATTAAAGGGATAGTTTACACAGAAATTGAAAGGAAACAAACCAATTTAACTCAAGGCACATAGTCTAGCATGCATAGCATCTACAACCTTTAACCTAAGCATTTCAAAGAACACTTACAGCAAAGCAATCATCTGTTAGCAATCATAATAAGCTTAATTAGCGTATGTGCACATGTAGTAGCACAAACAACTGTACAGTGTGTTCTCTGAGTAACACAATTACACTTTTGAATTGCACACCTGACATCAGAGAGACACACAGCAGTATGAGAGGTCTCACATGTGCTGTGTGGGCTTTTCTGACTACATGATTATTTATTAATTTGCACTGCTTCAAAATATTTCATAAGCATAATGCAATTATGCAACATTAAAAAAAAATCTTATGCTTTAAAAACAACTTCAAAACTCATTGGAACAAATGTAAATTATTATTTTTTATTTAATTGTATTATTATTAATTGTTTCTCGCTATGAAACATTTTGTGCAATTTTTATGAATGGAATCTTTTTTTTTTAATCCTTGTCCTTATGTTCATGAACAGCTGAGATAAACATGGGTTTTCTTTCTTTAGATGGAAAAGAACCTTTAGAACAAGTTGAGGAATATACTAACAATATAGAATGAGTGCCTTGAGTCCCTTATTGTTTTTTTAAGGACACATTTTCAAAAACCTTTATTTTATTTTATTTTGTTTTATTTTATTTTATTTTATTTTATTTTATTTTATTTTATTTTATTTTATTTTATTTTATTTTATTTTATTTTACTTTATTTTATTTTATGTTGTTTTGTTTTATTTTATTTTATTTTATTTTACTTTATTTTATTTTATGTTGTTTTGTTTTATTTTATTTTATTTTATTTTATTTTATTTTATTTTATGTTGTTTTATTTTATTTTATTTTAGTGCTCTGCGGTGATGTAGATGGTGAACAGGTGCAATAATTAGCTAACTATATTGTGTTTTCACACGACTGGAACAACATTTTATATTTTGGAGATCTAGAGCAGCCCTGACTGAGAGGTGCATGATGGGTAAACTTCACAGGGACCACTTATCGCACGAGAAGTTTAACAGTGAGAGTAAACTACGAGAGCTCACAGTGTAATGTAGGTGGAGTGTGTGTGTGTGTGTGTGTTTTAGGTCTCTTCGGCCCTCGTTCTCCTCCCTTCTCCAGCATTGCGCTTTCTCGAGGTCCCCGGTGGCTCCTGGACCCTTATCGTGCCACTTTTAAAAGAGAAGTCGTCTGCTTTGAAGTGTTTGCGACATGACAGGTTTCTCTTTTCTTTCTGTTTCATTTCTGCGCGTCCCTCCCTCTCCTCCCATCCTGCCTCGCCTGCTAATTATCGTTAACCAGGCGGCTGATTAGAAACACGCGTCGACCTACATTCCCGAAGCGTTCGGTCGCGTGAAAGGGTTAATCCCCGAGCTGGTGGCTGTCATTGGTCGACTCCTTTCTCCTCCTCCTCCTTCTTCATCGTCGTCGTCTTCTCTTCTTCTTTCCTGTTCTTTTCTCTTTCGGAGGGGAAGAGAGCTAATGAGGTCCCGTCAGAGCCGGGGAGAGGTGTTAATTTGGCCTGTGAAGTGGAAAGGAGATTAAGGACAGTAAGAAGTCGAGTTTACGGCTTAAAATACATTGCTGTCCTTATTAATCCAAAGGCCCTGGGAGACCAGCAGCACTTTTTGGTTTTATAATGAAGAGTGTCTTATAATGAAGGTAATTTTAATAAAATTTACTGCGAGGAGGCTTGCGTCCGACGGTGTGTGTCTTAATAGAGTCGGCCGCTCCGCTAGGTCTGATCTCAGAGAGGTGTTGACGATCCCTCACACACATTTCGGCCTTTTTTCTCTCTCGGAAAAGTGTTACACCACACAGCGCTCTCCTTCAGATGGAAAAGGGTTGCAACTTTTGCCAAGCATGTGGAAAAGAGAAACACAGAGTAAATCACTGCCTGCTGGACTAATAAGGCACAATGCACCTTTAGGATGCCATACAGAAATTAACCCTTTAGAGCCCAACAGAAGAAACACTAGTCTAATAAAAAAAAAAATATATATATATATATACATATATATATTTTTTTTTTTTTTTTGAGGAGGAGGAGGAACAGTTTATCGAACCTTTAGACAAAGTAAAGTTTGTGTTTTTGTTGAGTCTCAAATTTGAGCTTATTATATAAGCTTTTATGGCTCATATAATATGACAATATGAAGGGAAACTATACGATACAAAATATATGATTTGGTGCAGATGCTTATATATATATATATATATATATATATATATATATATATATATATATATATAAGATGAAATTCTGAAAGTTTGTGATGTAAATTAGTGAGATCTTTTTTAACATTATAGCATTTATATACTTATATTAAATGCATAAAGCATATAGTCGTCACACTGTATGTTGTATTATGATTATATTTAAATGCTTAGGTTTGTGATCAAAGCTCTATAGTTTCGAAACATATAATTCAATGATGATTGAGAGATGAACAAATAAACGTTCCTAAAAAAGCCTGATGCATCATATTTGATACATTTTAACATTATTATTTTTTGTAACTGCTTCAGTTCAGTAAGTGTTCATTTTGTGATATTACTAAAAATATAAAAGTTATTCTTATTGCATGATTTAAAATGGATAACAATCAGAGATTTGACAGCAAGAAGACACGTGAAACACGAGCCGAAGGTGGACATTTTTATAATTACACTAAAAGGCTTTCACTTGCTGAAAAAGTTTAACCATCAATCAGACGACAGAAGGCATGGAGTAGATTGTGTTCGACAGCTTTTTCAGCAAAGTTTGGATCATTTACAGGCCTTAGCAATTTGCCTTAGTGGGCTTTATAGGGTTAAATGTGTTTAGGGATTTTAACCTGTTAATTGTCACCCCGTCCCGTATACGGGACGCCTACGTTGACTATACTATATTACAATCAAATCTAATCTAATCTTGACAAACTATATATCGTTGGAAAGGTCTAAGACTCCCAAATATATATTTTACCAATATTCTTTGTTAAACATTATGTAGCAAAAGTAATAGATGAATTTATGACAAGAGTACACCCTCAGAAATCTACATTACAAAAGGAGCTTTTACCTTTGTTTTAAAAAAAGACTTCCTCGTTGCCTTTTTCTCTATCACATTTTAGAAATCATCAGAAGTTATATATCACTTGAAAACATAAAATCTCAAAATTCATCCTTTAAAACCCATTTTTAAATCAGACATTGCATTACCGTGTAAATGGCACATCAAAATCATGTTACAAAATGTTTTCAGTCATGAATTTAGGTTTGTATCATGCACATTCAAGTCTATCTTCAAAAACGTAAGTGAAAGTTAAGGGGTTAAAACTCTTGTCATTTAAAGAAATATTTTATCCATAAGTGAAAAGTCAGGTTATATATCACTTACAGCGTCTCATCACCTTTTTTTTTTCATTCGTGGTTAAACTAACCCTTAAACTGTGCATTTTGGTTCTGTCTGAGTTCTGTTATTCCTAGTATATCATGTTTGATCTGTGAGTTTGTGATCGGGATCTGTTAGAAGGGAATCTGGTACACTTTCTTTCAGGACGCAGATGGTTTTGTGTCGCTGGTTTAAGATGTCAGGCCTGAATTAACCAGTCAGCTCATTTTCTCTCCCTCTCCGTGTCTGTTGGCGCTCGCAGAGAGAAAACATCCACGCAGGGCCCTAATTATGAAAACTTGCTTTACAAAGATAATCCGAGGAGTAATTTAGCGTGCACAATGAGAGTCGTGGTGCTGTGCAGATGGAGAATCTGATAAATAGTTGGGAACATGTAATTAGCAACTGGGTTCTGTTTCGTGCCGTTAACCCCTGCGGCCCAGAAATCTTCACCCGCCATTATCAGCCGAAGAGGTAAAACTCAATCCAGCTGACTACACAACCCAAACCAGACCCGCTATTCATCTCGCTCAGCTTGTGGGGATCCAGTCAGACACCTGTTTTCTGGGGCACGAGGGTCTCCAGTGTTTCAGGAGAACATTTAAGACACTCAGCACTAAATGATTCATCTGTGGAGTGGATGGGTTTTCTGCACACGTGCACACATTAGTGGCTTTCCTTCTGGATGCATTTGTTTGGGGGATGTGCAGAAAAGCGAAAGGACACGATAGGACTGTTTTACAGCTAATATAATGCACCTTATTGAATTTCTGGACAGTTGATGCTCTTTATCTTTATTTAATGTTCCTGTAGCTCAACTGGTAGAGCACTGCGTTAGCAAGCAAGCAAGCGTAAGTTTGGGGGTTCGATTCCCCGGGAAAACATGATATGTAAAAATTGATAGCCTGAATGCACTGTAAGTCGCTTTGGATAAAAGCATCTGCTAATTGCATAAATTTAATTTAAGTTAATTTATCGGACACATATGTTGCACAGAGTGACATGAAGCTATTGGGAAGTGAAAAGAAGAATGTGATTCAGAAATATTGATTGTTTGGTGTCACATTTCAGAAATTAAAATGAACACAGTTTACTTCATTAATATAAACTACTGTTGAGTGTTAGTTTAAGTGTATTTTTTATTATTATTTAATGTATTATTTGTTTTTAATTTAATAATGGCACTTTTATTCAGCAGTGATGCATTAAAGTGATCGAAAGTGACATTTATAATGTTACAAATAATGTCTGCTTCAAATAAATCCTGAACTTTCTGTTCATCAGAGAATCCTGAAAAACGTGTTTCCGCAAAAATATGAAGCAGCTCGACTGTGTTCAACACTGATAACAATCAGAAATGTTTCTTAAGTAGTAAATCAGCATATTATACTGATTTCTGAAGATCAGGTGACACTGGAGACTGGAGAAATGATGCTGAAAATTCAGCTTTGCATCACAGAAATAAATTACATTCTTACAGATATTCAAGTAGAAAGCATTTATTTTGAATTGTAATAATATTGCACAATTTTAATGCATTTTCAAGCAAATAAATGCAGCCTTGGTTTAGGGACACAAGGGACACTAAATGTAATATTCACAGTAATCTTATCTTAAACCATTGATCAGTGCGCATTATTACAAGAGGAAAAATCTTTATAATGTATTTGAATCAAAGTAATATAGTATCTTGCTCCACCCTTTATCTAGGAATAATAATGCGCATTTTGCAACCCAATAAGCCCCGTCCTCCTTTTTTTCTCCTAGATTGTTAATGGCATTTAATGTTGGCCTTTTTTTTCTGCATCTTAGTTTGTAAGTAAATACTACTGTAGGTGCTTGCTTGTTTGTGACTATAATTCATACAGGCTCATAAATCAGGATACTCTGTCCGGTGTTTGGGGTCTGTAAGCTCGTCTGATCCCGCGGTGTGGCCTGAATATCCGCCGCGAGGTAAGCCGCTCGTTCTTTGATCCAGTGACAACACGCAGGGCCGGTCCTTCCTCTGCTTTCTGATTAATTCCTGAAGGAAATGATAATTCATCTTGAATGCATAAATATGTTATGAATCGTGGAATAAATCAAAGAGTAAAGGCACGATAATTAATTATAGCGGTATGTAAGAGAAGAGCGCGTTATGTGGCTTGCTTCCTCTCAGCGTTATGATGAGAAGAGCTGTAATTACCTTCCTGTTCTAGAGGCTGCCTCCGGCTGTGCCGATTTGTACGCTCCTGTGGGCCTGGCGCTCGTAAACCTTTTCCCAGGCTAATTGTGATGAGGGCCTAATGCACTGCCATAGCCAAAGAGACTGTCTAGAACTACAACACTCCTGCGATGCCTTAAAATGCTGTCTATGTAGGCAGCTCACTAGAGTTTAAGGCTGCTTCATGTGTGAGGTGGATGAGTGCATCTGGATCATTTTCAGGTGTGTGTGTGTGTGTTTCTTCAGGCATTGTCTTAATTTTATTGAGAAGAAACATTAGCGAAAGCCTCTCAAGGTTTAATTGCAAATCCGTTTCAAAACGGTTACCGCTGAGCTATTCGATGGACTCGCTAATATGAATGTCAGATATTAACAAGGGCTCTCTATTTCGGTTTTAAAACAAAACCTATTATACCTACAGTATTCTATGTAAAACCTAAAACAGCACTTCAAATGATGCATCCTAACATTTAGAAAGATGCTGATGTTAAAGATGATGTTTTACGTTTCAGATGGTGTGCCCGTCAGTAGAAAAAAAAAAGTTATTTTAGTATAATTTATATTTTAAATAAATAAATAAATAATATTTTTAATTATATTTTAAGTTTGTATAATATATACTTTAATATATGATAGTATTTATTTTTATTTTATTAGGTATTTATTTTTCCATTTAGATTTTATTTTTTATATTGGTTCATCTTAATTTTATTTGGATTTTAGTTTTTTTGTTGTACTTTTTCACTTATTTATTTTTTTAATTTTAGGTTTATATTTACTTATTTTTTTGACTTTGTATTTTTAATTTCTATTTAGCTTCAGCTTTTTTTGTTTAGTTTAGAGATATATTGCTTCAACTTAAACTTTTTTATTTTAAGTAGTAAAGCAACATTTTTCATTTAAAGTTTACATTTTTCATTAAATATTATTTTTTGATTTCAGCCTCATTTCAATAATTAAAAATATTTTTAACAGTTTTAGTTAACAATAACAAAATAATAATATGGTAAATATAGTAGCTTTAATTTGTAAAAAAATATTTTAATGTTTATTTTATTTAGTTTATTTTTAATCTCTTTTTTTTTTACTTTTTTCATTTACCTTTATTTTTCAATTTTTGCTTGTCATTTTATTGCTTCAACAAACTTGTTTCATCTAATTTTCTATTCATCTAATATCTATATTTTATAATTTCTTTCTTTCAATAACGAAAACAGTTTTTAATATATTTTAGGTAACAATAATGACACAAGTATTAAGCCCATAACTCATCCTGCACGGTTTGCACTACGTATATAAAGGTTACCTCAAATCATGATGCTTGTTGTGCTGTTTTTATTACAGTGAGACCTCAAGGCCTGTCTAGAATACCTCGAATATCACTTTAGGATGGGCTTTTTTGATTTGGGTCACCAAACTAGAAACCACCCAAAACACAGTGCAATGCAATTAAAACCTCCCAGAACACTCTAGCATCATAGTGCCAAGTTTAACACGGGCAAACACCACTCGTGCTCTCTTCTCAGAAAATGTGAAAATGAGTTCTGTATTCTACAACTTTCATCCTACCTCAGTGTCCCTGTTTATTGCTAGAACACATTCTAATGTGCTAATGACTACGGCTGTCACAGGCTGAAGCACACGCGTCCATTAGGTATTCCTGTCACGCCGGTGGCCGCAGCACACAGAGCTGATATAAATAGGTTGCAGCAGGCCTGAAACCGGGACTCTTCTCTTCTGTCCTCTCCTCTCTGACTTTATCACCCGTGTCCAGCACGTGTTAGCAGGGTGTGATCTCTGCTGCTTTCTCTTTGTCTCTCTCTCTCTCTCTCTAGAGTTCACAGAAGTGTGAGCTTTAGCCCTGCATAATCTAATGCGTTTCTTGCATTACTACACATAGTTACATAGTCAAACGTGAATATTCCTGTGTTTCTCTCACCAGGTCTCATGTAAATCACAGCTTTTATCATGATCCGTTTACAGTGTGTTGATATAGTGTACGGAAAGGGTAACTTTTTGCTCACCCTCAGGCCATCCGAGATGTAGGAGTTTGTTTCTTCATCACATTTGGGGAAATGTAGCATTGCGTCACTTGCTCACCAATGGATGCTCTGTAGTGAATGGGTGCCGTCATAAAGAAAGTCTATACATAATCCACAAGTAATCCAGTTAACATCGTGAGAAGGGAACAGCTGCGTGTTTGTAAGAAGCAGTTCCATCAAGAAGATGTTTTAACTTCAAACATTGCCTTTAGTTAAAAGATATGTCTTCTATCTATTACATTGCTTTCTCTGGTGGAAAAGAGTCTTGTCTGAATCAGGAGAAAGAATCTGCACAGATCAAACACCGTTTACAAGCCAAGACAGCTCTGAACAAATATGTGGGTGGATTTTGATGTGAGAGGAGAACGGGATGGACTTTGTGTTAGTATGGAGCAAAAACATCTTAATGATGGATGTGTTCCTTACAAACACACAGCTTTCACTTCTCATGATGTTAACCGATGGACGGGAGTGGATTATATGTTTTTAATCAGCTGTTTAACTTTCTCATTCTGACGGCACCCATTCACTGCAGAGCATCCATTGCCGAGACACTGATGCAATGCTTCATTTCTCCAAATCTGATGAAGAAATAAACTCGGATGGCCTGAGGGCGAGTACATTTTCAGCTAATTTTCATTTTAGGTTGAACTATTCCTTTAATATACCTTAGTACTTCACAGAAAACCGTGATTTATCATCTTTATTATAAGTCAAGAGTCATAATAATACAATGCTCCATGTGCCAAAAAAAAATAAAATAAATGATGGTACTTTTTCGTGAATTCAAATAGCTGCATATTGAGTCTGAGTGCATTAGAAACTAATTTCTTCTTTGCATATGCAACTGTATGCGTAAGCTAATTTGTTCCTCGTTTTACAAGCTGCCTAAGTTGTCCAAAAGCATGTCAAAGCAATTCTACACAGAGACTTCGGCTCCAGTAAAACACAGTAAACATGCATCCAACTGCTTGCTGTTCTGCATTAGTGTCAAAACGTCCAGGCAGCGAGCTGAATGTAGGACATCAGATGAACAACAGCCAGAGACAAAAAGCGTGCTCATTTATTTTAGTTTATATTCCACTTTTATTTTGTTTGCTTCTAAAAATGCTAAATAGTACATTTATTTGATCAAGATCAAAAAAAGTAAAGTGGCAACATGCTGGATTCCAGAAACAACAGTGGAGGTATCATTAATATAATGGTATATAATGAGGTATATAATCAATATAATGTAGTTGTTGTTGCAATATATGTACAAAATACACATATTGCAATAATGACTACATTATATTGATTATACACTGTATAGAGAGAGAGAGAGAGAGAGAGAGAGAGAGGAAGAGGCAAAAGTTAAGATAATAATGAACTCTATTTATAATAATTAATATTTTATATGAATAATGAATTAATAAAATGTTATACTTTTGTACTGTAAATATTAAAATAATAAATAGCAGTTATTACAGTTATTTCAATTTATATTTATTATTTATTATTATAATTTTCTTCAGCTAGTCAACAAGGTGATATTTATAATTTTTATAAAATTTAACTTGACGAAAACAACTAAAACTTGAAATAAAAATGATATAAAATGCTTTTTTTAAAAGCTCATACAAGTGATAAAAATGCAAGAAAACGTTACTAAAAAATGTAACTATAATTAAAATTAAAATCGCATGTATAAAAAAAATGTATCAAATGCAAAAAAATATTTAAAACTAATATAATATTACCATTTAATTTAATATTTATTACTATTTTTTAAGTAAGTATAGAGAGGTTATAATATATTTTTCCTCTCTCTTTTTTTGTGCATTGACAGAAGGATTGTTTAGAGAGTGGAAATGAAATATGGACACATAGCAGACTGGACTTAACCTGCATCACCCACGAGCACCCATGCATGAATGGCTGTGCTCAGACCGCTGTAAGTGTGTGTGTGTGTGAGAGAGAGATCCTGTGCACTACAGCTGTTTAGCACGCGTCGGCCCTCACCGCTGAGCGCTGGTTTGTTATGCTGCTGAAACGATTGCCTTGTCTGCTTGTGTACAGACAAGACATTTGTCATTTAGAGTGGCGTTTGTACAGACAGTGTGTGTGTGTGCGTGTGTGTGTTTTATAAATAGGTCTCTCTCGCTGTAGCCAGGTGGAATTGATGCGCTTCAGCACATTTTGCAGGGTGTCATCAGTGGAGGCTTTAATTTTTACAGTCCTGACAGTGTGAGGTCTCGAGCTCAAGAGATGCTACGCCCGAGTGATGGCACCGCTGTGCAAATGTTAGACGTGTTTGCAGATGCAGCACCGGTGCCACACACACACACACAGTCGCAGACAAAACAGCCATTGCTCTGGTGTCACAGAAACAGGGTCAGGCGTACAGCGCACCTTTAAAGAGCATCTGCAGCATCTCTTTGTCTTGAGACTTCACACTCCTGGAGGAAATACCCATGCTATTTTAGTTCCTCGCTGCTTGCCAAAATGTGCAGTATTCAGCTGTATCCCACAATGCAGTGCACTCAACATGACCTTCTGCTTCCAGCATGATTAAAGGAACAGAAGTCATATCATGTTATTTTTAACATCTCTTTTGACTCAAATACCTTTTAAAACACAAAACTCTTTTGAAAATGAATTTGAAATACATTTCTATCTTTCTATCCATCCATCATTCTTTCTAACAATCTCTATATCATTCTGTCATCTGTCTGTCCATCCGTCTGTCTGACATACTTTCAGTTGCTCCATCCATCCATTGCTTTATCTGTCATTCTTTCTATCATTCCTTCCATCAGTCCATCCATGCATCTGTCCATCCATTTATTCATCCATCTGTCAACCCATTGTTCTATCATTCATCCATCCATCATTCTTTCTATCATTTCATTCATCATCCCATCTGTTGTTCTGTGTACTGTCTCAAATTCAGTTTTTACTAAATAGTATAGTACATTTTTTTCGTATTTTAGGATTTATTATGATTTATTTAATTTCAGTAATAAAAATGTGGGGGTTAAATGTGTATTTTTTTGCATGAACGTTTTAAATGTGAAAAGAGTTAAATGTGCTACATTTATTTATTCATGTATTTATTGCATTACAGAAATGAAAAACAGGAGTTTTGACCTTTGTTTAAACAAAAAAAAGACTTCTTCGTTGTCTTTTTCTCTATCACATTTTAGAAATCAGAAATTATATATCAACTGAAAAACTTAAAATTTCAAAATTCATCTTTTAAAACCCATTTTAAAATCAGACATTGCATTACCATGTAAATTGTACGTCAATATCATGTTACAAAATGTTTTCAGTCATGAATTATTTAAGAAATTAATTTATTATTTAAAAATTTAAGTTTGAATCGTGCACTACAAAGTCTATATTCAAAAATGTGAGTGAAAGTGGTTAAATATGTAGAATGTATTTATTTTTGGCAACAACAAAAAAAGTGAAGTAAAATGTAAAAATTTTTCATTTATATATGTATTCATTCATTCATTCATTCATTCCAGTAATAGAAATTTGGTGGTTAAATACATTTTCATTCATTCATTCGTTCATTCCAGTAATGAGAATGGTGAACTGTTGAATGGATTTAGATCTGTTCTATCCCCCAAAGCAGATGTTCTGTGTGTGTGTATATATATATATAAAAATATATACATTAAAATGTGACCACATGTAAGCGGTCAAAGCTGGCCGTTTGGTTTGCATACGAGTTGCGAAATGCGAACATGACGTGTAGAAACGAGGCCAGATTCTCTCGGTCTGCGATGCGCACTCGCGATGTTGGCACGAACGCACTCAAATTAGCCAATAAAAACTTGTGAAATGGGTGTCGCAGCTCCGGCCGAGGAAATGCCAAAAGAAATAAACATCAGCTCTCTTTCACACATACTGAGACACGAGGTGGTGGGGGGGGGGGGAGCTGAGTCAGAGAGCAGCATTAGTGTTTGTAATCAAAGCCGTGACATGTGTTTGCAGAGAGCCAAATGTGCCGTACGTCCAATCTGAATCTGAAGTGTGAAGTGGAGGAATCGTGGATTATTCTGACCATTTGCTGATATGTGGCTGGTGGAGATAAATGGCGCTCAGTCTCGAAACCAAGAGCAGAGCTTATTCATCTGTGGAAATGTGCAGCGGCGCGTGTGTGAAGCGATGTATGGCTGTTGTACTTTTACATGTCATCTGCATCTGCTGCGTTTAGCTCTTCCAGGGAAAATATGGATATTGCGATATCAAAGCGATTGCCATTTGAGTGATTTTGCAGGCGAATCTCATGAAAACGTCCTTTTAGTTTTTAGAGTGTAATGTTGCTGGCTCAAACATATTTTTTTTAAAATATTTAAATGCATGTGTATGTATTTATATATACATCATAAATATACACAGCATATATACATATATTATGCAAACAAAACTTTTACTTTGGAAGCGATTAATTATGACAGCACTGATTTCTCTAATTGTCTGTTGAGCACAAAATAAGATATTTGGAAGAATGTTGGTAACTAAACAGTTGACAGTAACCATTTACTTCCATAGTATAGAAAAATTACTATGGAAGTCAATGAGCACTATAAAATGTTTGGCTAACCACAATCTTCAAAATATTTTCTTCTAAGTTTCAAGACATAAAACAGAAACATATACTGGCGTAACAGCATAACATACTTTAAAACACAAGAAAACATTGCAAACATCCGGTCTTAAAAACAAGATTATGACAAAATCCACCAAACAAGATGATAAAACAATGAATGTGAACCAGTGAGAAGACAGAACTGATAAAAAAAATAAGAAGACGATGAACCAATGAGGACATGATCCCAGTAACAAGTGGAGAGCTGATCATATGACAAGATTATGAGGAATTACAAAATAAAAGACCTTAACTTAGAACAAAACTTGACCCAGATGTGACATGGAATCATAGTTCTTATTTTCAGCATTTTTATAAATGAGTAAATTAGTTTATTTTTACATTTTTTGGTTATTTTATATTAAATACGCATTAATTTTAAAATAACATGCATTATTTTTATGATGCATATTTTGCATTGTTTTTAACTAGTTTTAATAAAAAATGATAATAAAAAAGGCTTCATTGTCTTTATGAAAAATATTATTTTATTTAGATTTTGGGGTGATATGTGATCCAAATATGTTCTTGACAGGTTTCACCTATATAGAAAGATCAGCTTCCTTCTGGGAAGCCTTCTTAGAGGAATTCAGAAGTCATAACTTTGCTGCGCACATGCATATCACTTTTCATCAACAGGAAACAAAAAGTATGTGAAGTAAATGATGATTCTTTAATTGACACACTTTAAAAGTCTTTCCCACTGGTGATTGCAGCACGGCTGTGGCGTTCATGTGCACTGAGAATCTGGAAGGCAGCAGAAGATATTGTGAGTCTGATTGAACAATAGTCTGTGCATCACAGAGAATTTCATCTGGCTAAAGGATCCATTATTTTTCTTGCAAAGGCTCCAGCGTCGGTTTTGAACTCCCACTGCCTGTTTAGGGAAACAGAAGTCTGGAATCTCCAGAGTTTTTATTGAACATGGTGTCGAGCTCTGAAGTGTAATTTCAGTGGAATCTAAACACACTAATTGAATATCATAACTTTGTGAAGCTGCTTCTCCTAAAGGTACCTGAAATTTTAATTTAGACTTCAAAAGAGCTCCGACTTTAAAGTAAATCTATTGTTTTTCATTTAGACTCGCAATTTTCTCCTCTCTCTCTCGCAAGCAGCATGCCGTACGTAGTTATGATTGATCTGGTAATTAAAATATGCAGAGAAGGAAAAAATATTAACCGCTTCTTTTTGTTTTAGAAAACAGCCAACAGTTTTGTTTTGTTTTTTTTCCACCACAGCAGATAATTAAATTTCACACATTGATGTTCTTTACGCTGCATTCATCTCCCTCATTATTTTTCCATTTTCATCTTTCTGCCGAGAGATCGATAGATTGATAAGATGATGTTGCTAATCTTAAATAATTTAAGAGGAGAAAAGTTACACTTGCTTTGCTGCTGGCAAAGTGTTTGAACTTTCATTCTCCTCTGGAGTTACACGCAATCCTTCATTTGCTCGCAAACAAAGGCCACTCGCCTACAGAGTCACAGTCACTACGTCAGAGCGGGACGCGTTCAGTCATTGCCTTCGTTTATTTTTCTTGGAAAACATATACAGTAGAATGCTGCACATTACAGATCGATGGTTGTCAAGACTAATACCCCAAACGAAGAGAGAAATGACAATTCAAAGAGAGAGCATAAAGTAGGCCAATTAGTACCGTGGGAGCGTTTCGCGGGGAGAGAGAGCGCTGCGACGTGTCATTTGCGCTAAGACTGAGACCGATTGTTTCTAATATGACCTGACAGTTTGTGGCTCTCCAGTATCGGATTAAGTACAATACTAATTAACTTTTGGCTGTGTGAGAAGCTGGTGTGGGGCTCAAAAGGAGAGAGTTCAGAAAAAACATGCAGAAGAAACACCAAAAGACATTGTGTCTTAATTTCTCCTGCAGGAAAAACCAGGACTCTCCATTAAATCAATCAATTGTCTGTCTGTTGTCTGTCTGTCTGTCTGTTGTCTGTCTGTCTGTCTGTCTGTCTATCTATCTGTCTATCTGTCTGTCTGTCTGTTGTCTGTCTGTCTGTCTGTCTGTCTATCTATCTATCTGTCTGTCTGTTGTCTGTCTGTCTATCTGTCTGTCTGTCTGTCTGTCTGTCTGTCTGTCTATGCCTCTGTCGGTCTGTCTGTGCCTCTGTCTGTCTGTCTCTGTCGGTCTGTGCCTCTGTCTGTCTGTCTGTCTGTCTCTGTCTGTCTGTCTGTCTGTCTATGCCTTTGTCTGTCTGTCTGTCTATGCCTCTGTCGGTCTGTCTGTCTGTCTGTCTATGCCTTTGTCTGTCTGT
Organism: Carassius gibelio; assembly: GCF_023724105.1. Lineage (NCBI taxonomy): Eukaryota > Metazoa > Chordata > Actinopteri > Cypriniformes > Cyprinidae > Carassius > Carassius gibelio. Next base: position 3,744,410 of record NC_068403.1, on the reverse strand, counting down.
CTGTCTGTCTGTCTCTGTCTGTCTGTCTATGCCTCTGTCTGTCTGTCTGTCTGTCTGTTGTCTGTCTGTCTGTCTGTCTATCTATCTGTCTGTCTATCTGTCTGTCTGTTGTCTGTCTGTCTGTCTATCTGTCTATCTGTCTGTCTGTCTATGCCTCTGTCGGTCTGTCTGTCTGTCTGTCTGTGCCTCTGTCTGTCTGTCTGTCTGTCTCTGTCGGTCTGTGCCTCTGTCTGTCTGTCTGTCTCTGTCTGTCTGTCTGTCTATGCCTTTGTCTGTCTGTCTGTCTATGCCTCTGTCGGTCTGTCTGTCTGTCTGTCTGTGCCTCTGTCTGTCTGTCTGTCTGTCTCTGTCTGTCTGTGCCTCTGTCTGTCTGTCTGTCTGTCTCTGTCGGTCTGTGCCTCTGTCTGTCTGTCTGTCTGTCTGTCTGTCTGTCTCTGTCTGTCTGTCTGTCTGTCTGTCTATGCCTTTGTCTGTCTGTCTGTCTATGCCTCTGTCGGTCTGTCTGTCTGTCTGTCTGTGCCTCTGTCTGTCTGTCTGTCTGTCTGTCTCTGTCGGTCTATGCCTTTGTCTGTCTGTCTGTCTATGCCTCTGTCGGTCTGTCTGTCTGTCTGTCTGTCTATGCCTTTGTCTGTCTGTCTGTCTGTCTGTCTGTCTGTCTGTCTGTCTCTGTCTGTCTGTCTGTCTGTCTGTCTGTCTGTCTATGCCTCTGTCTGTCTGTCTGTCTGTCTGTCTGTCTTTCTCTGTCTGTCTGTATGTCTGTCTATGCCTCCGTCTGTCTGTCTGTCTGTCTCTGTCTGTCAAAATCTTTAGGAAAAATCAAATTTCTTATTTCTTTACTTGGATTCTGGGGTGAGATATGTTCTTGAGCGCAAAATCAACTTCCTTCGGTGTGTATCTTTGTGCTACATACATGAATGATTTTAACTCTTAGCATAAGTGGGAAGTGAAACTGAGCACTTGTTACCTGATCACATTTGCTCTCAGATATTTGCGTACCTGTTAATAATCTCACTCGGGTTTCTTCTGAAGCGGGCGTTTAGTTCAGTTAAAGTGGCATCTATTCATCCTGTAGGTTCCTGCGGTGTGGTGATTGTCACCCTTTTAATTGGGTCTCGGGGGATTAGTGTCAAGGCCTCTCTTTTTATTTTTTCCTTGTTTCCAGAGTAGCTATTGACCGCTGACAGGTGTGAAAGGACCAGCCGGAGAACAGGTTTACATTTCTTTTGAGTGCAGAGCATCACCTTTAGTCCTGCACTGAGCTCACAGCTCAGATAAGATTTATTTTCCTTCTTTCATCAAACGAACAGTAGATTGCTGTTAGAGAGAAACTAGCTACAGTATTATTAGTAGTAGTAGTGCTGCTAACTTAACTGCATTTGTCTGTAGGATGGCAGCTGTTTTTATAGCTTAACTTTCCCAGTAACAAGTGAAAGTAGCCTAGTGTGACAGAATCACTGGATTTGTGTCATACTGCACTCACAGACTCACAAGGTGATAATCAAACACTCTCCTAGAAAACCTCTCTCTCTTTCTGTCTTCCAGGTAACGCTAGGAAATTACCTTATTTTCCGGACTATAAGTCGCACTTTTTTTCATAGTTTGGCTGATCCTGCGACTTATAGTCTGGTGCGACTTATTTATCAAAATTAATTTGACGTGAACCAAGAGACATGAACTAAGAGACATGAACCAAGAGAAAACATTACCGTCTCCAGCCACCAGATGGCGCTCTATGCTGCTCAGTTCTCGTGTAGTCTACACTGAAGACATAGAGCGCCCTCTCGCGGCTGGAGACGGTAATGTTTTCTCTTGGTTCTTGGTTCTAAATAAATACGACTTATAGTCCAGTGCGACATATATATGTTTTTTTGCTCATCATGACGTATTTTTAGACTGATGTGACTTATACTCAGGTGCGACTTATAGTCTGAAAAATACGGTAGTCTGATTCATTTTAGCAGTTCTGATGGTTTAGTTGATCATTGATCACATCAGTTGTAGCTAAATAAATATTTCAACTGTGTTTTAAAAAGTTAATTTGTTGTATTTAGTTTGTTCAGTTTTGATGCAGTCACCTTAATTGATAGTGAAATGTTTTAATAACGGAAAATACTGTTATAAAAGAGCAGATTACTGTATGTAATTGAATAACAGTTAATTGGCATGGTTTTTGTAATAAAAATACTGAAACAAATTATATAATTAAATTAAGATTATACATTAATTTAATCAGAAAGAATCTGCTAATGATTGTTTTAGAAGAAAAATACTATGTGTGTGTGTAATTTATCATATCATTTTTATTAAACTATACTACGGTCAAGTATGAAAGTAAGTTTGGTTGAGGGTGAATTTTTGCCAGATTTTGTCTTCCTTATGCATGAATGTTTTTTTTTACAATCCTATCAATTCCTGATGGATAAAATCAAGTCCCACTCACCATTTTTCACGTTGAATATCCTGTTTCTCTCAGAAATGCATCACATAATGATGCATTTAAATGGGTTGCAAATGCTGTTGCTTATTGATTTTATCAGTGTGAAATTGAGTGTTTCTAGCTAGAGTTTCAGAGCAGCTGTAATTGTGAGCCATCGCATGTGTGTTTGTATATAGCAGAGATGTGAAGAATGACTGGAGGTGCACAGAGATCTGGCGATAGTGCCGTTTTATTACATTTCATATTGAGACCAATTTCATCCAGTGGTCTGAAGGACAGACATCTATTCCCCGACTAAATCAACTCCTGCAGTTCAAACATGCACACACTCCTCACACGCACCGCTGCCTCTGCTTTCTTTACTGTGCACTTTCAAATATGTCTTTTAAGATTTAGCAGATGATTCACAAGTATTTAATATACCTTTAATTGCCTCTTTTTTCAAGTCCTGCAGATTCTTATCCACTGTATTCATACTGTCAGTGCTCCATCACTCGTGAGGGTTTATTTAACAGACAGAGGACTGTGTTTACCGTGCACACAATCTGTGACCCAGAAGACTCTATTTATATTGTTTTTAAGGATGAGGAGTGTGTAATGCGAAGTGTCATTTAAATGCTAACTGCATCTATTCGACATATAAATATAGCAGCTTTCTCCGTCACGATCCAGTGTTTGCTTCCTTTTAACTACAGAGAGATTTTAAAATATCATTCGGTAATTGAGACGACTAGCAAGCAATACAGACACTACAACAGATGCCAGCAAACAAGAACAGGGTGTTTCTTCAACTTTTATGGCCTAGGGCAAATTGTGGTTTAAATGAACAGTTTTCAACTTATTTTTGCTACTTTTCAAATGTTTTATGTATCTTTTTTATTGTTTTACTCTTGGCCCAGATCCAGATTCTCAGTCTTGCAATACAAAAATCCATAAAAAAAAAAAATTGCATTCACTGCAACAAGGACACCTTTAAATAAAGTGTAACTAACAAAAAGTGGAATGAATGTAAGCCATTTGTTTTTATTTATAAATTTCCAGCTTAGTTGACAAATCATTGTCTGATTATATAAAAAAATGTGAAATACTGAGTTTTATCTATGTGCGTATAATCGAAGAAACACCCATAAAATTACATTTATGACACACTAATGCATAAGTCAAGTTTGAGATAAGAAGTCAGAATTACATAATCTCATCGTGATTATAAGATAAGAATCAAATGACATAAATACTAAGTGATAAAAAGTTAAAATAGTCAAAATTAAGACAACAAGTCAAAATAGTTTTGACAGTTATGAGATAAAGTAAAATTACATACATACTACGTGTAAATAGTTTAAATTATGAGGGAAAAAAGCTGAAATTGAAGAGCTGGAATTGACATAATTAGGACTTAAATTAAAAAATAATGATTGAAAATAAATGAAATTGAATTCATTACATAAAAAGTCAAAACTATTACATACTAAGACATTATGAGACGTAAAGTGGATAATTATGAATTAAGACTATGCATTTTATTCATAATTTAGTTTTCATAATTTTGACTTTTTATGATTTGCCAAAGCATGATTTTATCTTTAAAAGTGCACATGAAACTGCTTTCCCAACTTTATTTCTAGATCATGAATTGATCGGATCCTGAAAAGTGAGAGCTGGGGAGAAAGGGCTTAGTGATGTTCTATAGGACACAAAATTAAAGTCGTTTCAGAGAAACTTTACTCTCTATACTTTCTGTTTCTTGGAGAATAAGATCAGGAGTGTGTATTATGGAAGTAAATAGGGTTCAAATGGATTTCCGTTGACTTAAAATCCTGTTTTTGTATGCATCACTTGGGTCACCGAGAGGAAGTGCTATTACAGTGAACGTCTCCAGCCAAGAAACTGGCATTTAAACAAACAGACTGAATTTACTTTATGGCTCTTAGAGTTTGGCACGGGGACACGGCGCTCTGCGGAGGTTTGGCCGGTGTCCAGGTGGTCACAGAGGAGGAAGTCCCAGCCTGGAGAATTATGGGACTCATCAGCGTTCACCGTAGCTCCTCTGGGTCTCGTTCTACTCGCTGCTGATTTATACCACACGAGTGGAGGAACGAGGCCTTGCAGGTCATATTCGTACATGCCTAAGTGGCTTGAAATTATGAGCTGCTTATCACCAGCCGATCCGCACCATTTTTCACGTGTCGGGACTTTTAAAATAACCTGCAAACTCTGGCAGCCGTAAAAACAGACATCATTCACACATGCGGCGTCAGTTGTGCCGTGTCTAATTTCTGATATAATGTTTTCACACAAACTGACAGACTCATGCAGACACTCAGGTCTAGGTTAATGCCTCTCTTTGTTCCGAGCGGCTGCTAATTATAGCGGGTGATGACACACCTTCACGCCGCGCCGGTGATCCGTCATTTGACAGCCGACGTGAGAGCTGTGAAAGAGGAAGGATATCTCTCTGTGAAATATGCATGACATCAAAAAGCCTTAAAGGTTATGACAAATTAATAATGAGAGGATAAAGTTGTAAAAAATAGCCTGGCCGAGGTGGCTGCGGTGTTTTAAATGTTTAATGTCGCATGCGGAGCTTGTGGATGACCACCATCTAAATACGGTTTAGGGATGGTCAGGACACTCGATTAGTCGATTAGCGAGGTTGCAAGTATTTCATTTTTAGCTGTGGTGCCTTAAAGGGATAGTTCACCCAAAAATGAAAATTCTGTCATCATTTACACACCCTTGTGTCGTTCCTAACATGTATGAGTTGCTTTCTTATGTTGAACATAAAAGAAGATTTTTGGAGATCGCTGCCAATCAAAGAGTTGGTGGTTCCCATTGACTTCCATAGTGTTTATTTTCCTAATATGGAAGTCAATGGGAACCACCAATTGTTTGATTGGCAGCAATCTCCAATGTATCTTTTTTTTTTTTTTTTCGTTTTGGGTTAACTATACCTTTAAAGGGGATGAGTTAGAGACTAAGCCTCGGTCAACGTGTTCTTTAGCTGAAGATGTTTCTAATTTCATCCCTGTTAAAGCTACAGCCATTAGAACAGATTTTATTTCCCCACAAATTTACAGCTGTTCGATATTTTAGTATTATAGTGCTATAATATTATAGTAATTTTTTTATCAATATTTTGATTTCAGTTTTAGTAACAAAAATAAAAAATGTTTACTTGGATACTATAAAATAAAATAAGTAACTAAAATGTTTATTTATTATATTTCATTTAAGTTACAATATTATTTTAATATAGCATTTTATTTAAGTGGAGAAAATATATTTATTTCAATAGTTAATAGTTTTAGAGTAGTTAACCATTAAAGGAATAATAAGAAATAATTAGTTAATAGTTTTTCAATATATTTAACATTTATTCGTGTTATTTTTTAGTGCTACATGAAAATTTGAAATGTTGCCATGGCAAGTAATATAGAGTAGTGAACAAACTCCATCGCACACCTGTAAGTGATAGGTGCGTAGAAAATAAAGACCAGGTGGGTTGTATCAACAAATTTTAATTTGCAAGTTAAGATAGTGTGCGGGAGTTCCTTATAAAGTAATATAGTGTAGAAATGTTATTTACTAGTTAATAACTAAATAGATTTAGTTGAATCAATTGTTAATAGTTTTTAATTTATTACTTTTTATTTCAATGTAGTTTATTTTAGTACATCAAGTTACACTAAACTAAAAATAAATAAATGTTGCATTGGTAACTGAAAAAAAATGTTTAATACCTTTTTTATCTATCTATCTATCTATCTATCTATCTATCTATCTATCTATCTATCTATCTATCTATCTACCTATCTATCTATCGTTCTATCGTTCTATCTATCGTTCTATCTATCGTTCTATCAGTCTAATAGGAACTGGCATCACAGATTGTACAATGCACAGCATTGCACGTAGAATGCATCTGTAAAATGCAAATGTTCTGCATGCACACTGTACTTAACTAGCTACTTCCTGAAGATGAAGGATTTAGACAGTCAGTTGCCATTGTGAGTTGACCCTAATGGCAGGAGCTTAATGAATCTTGATCCTGACCTTTGGTCTTATAAATTAAAGGAACAAGAATGTGCAGCGTGTTTCTATACATGCTTCATGAAGCTATGACTGTCCTGAGATGAGATATTGAGGTTTCCATGAACGTTTAACGCTTATTAGGCTACCGATACGATACAGCCTGTTTACGTGATTTAAACAGATGTCAAACTTTTGAGAGAAAAATCACTAGTCGTTCAGACCCCACTGACTTATTATGAAAATATAGTTTTGCTCATCCCAAGTACATTTCTCTGAGCACACTATCTCCGCAGCTCTCACTGCTGTTTGGGAGTCTGCTCGTATTCCTGTGACAGCACAAAAGACGGCGGCGTTTCTCTGCTGACATCTTCAAGTTCACTGAAGCTTCACTAAACAAGGAGCTGAAGCCTCTGTAGGTTTGCCGACACAAAAAAGCACTCGACGTCGCCGTTATTTTTTCAGCATTTTTCCTCGCGCTCTCATCTCCGAAGTGACTCGAACTGTCGCCCCTGAACACTTCACAATAATGACGGAAGACACTGTACAAAATTGCCTTGTTTATGGTGGTAATGTTAGCTGTCAGTTCCGGTGTCGCTCTCGCCGGAGATGCGATCGTGGCAGCAAGTCTGAAGTGAATTTGCCGGGCGACTACCTGGAAACATCAACAGTCATTAATTATGCAAAACTCCCCTCGCAGTGGGAGCTGCTTGCAACGGCGGAGACGACTCCTATTAGAGTCAATGCGCTCCACAACAAGCCCCTGCTGCCTCGGGCCCCGTGCATGCGCTCCAACAGACTGATGCATTCGCACTCTTTCTAGTCGCTGCAGTTTTATTGCGCTTGTGTTGCGTTTAACTGAAGATGAGACGCAGAGCGTTCGCCCTTCATCAGTCACGGTAATTCCCGCCGCTGCCGCACTGTATTTGGCTTCCCTCTCTGCCGTCTGATTGCCTGTGTACCGCCGCTTCGGCTCAGATGTAAAAACGGAGGGAATGTGACAGACCTGACACGTAATATTTCACTCTCCGATGGCTGCCTGCGACATTTGACGTTATTATAAAGTACTTTCAGCTCGGCTCCAGTGGTCTGTGAGAACGAGATCCTTCTCGAGGTGTTTCACGGGAAAGTTTAGGACACGTGTTAGCTTCCAACTAGACTGTGAAAGGTGATACCGTGGTATTTTGGTGTATGCCGTGGTACTGAATGATCACTGTGTTCATACCATACTACTGTTTTTTTTTCTCTTAGAAAGCAATGCTATTAAATGAAGAACAATTTGAGACTTGTGCTGCAGTGTCCTATCTACTGTCTGTCTGTCTGTCTGTCTGCTGTCTGTTGTCTGTCTGTCTGTCTGTCTGTTGTCCGTCTGTTTGTCTGTCTGTCTGTTGTTTGTCTGTCTGTCTGTCTGTTGTCTGTCTGTTTGTCTGTCTGTCTGTCTGTCTGTCTGTCTGTCTGTTGTCCGTCTGTCTGTCTGTCTGTTTGTCTGTTGTCTGTCTGTCTGTCTGTTGTCTGTCTGTTTGTCTGTTGTCTGTCTGTTGTCTGTCTGTTGTCTGTCTGTTGTCTGTCTGTCTGTCTTTCTGTCTGTCTGTCTGTCTGTCTGTCTGTTGTCTGTCTTTCTGTCTGTCTGTTGTCTGTCTTTTGTCTGTCTGTCTGTCTGTTGTCTGTCTGTCTGTCTGTCTGTTGTCTGTCTGTTGTCTGTCTGTCTGTCTGTCTGTTGTCTGTCTGTTTGTCTGTTGTCTGTCTGTCTGTCTGTCTGTTGTCTGTCTGTCTGTCTGTCTGTTGTCTGTCTGTTGTCTGTCTGTCTGTCTGTCTGTCTGTCTGTTGTCTGTCTTTCTGTCTTTCTGTCTGTCTGTTGTCTGTCTATTGTCTGTCTGTCTGTCTGTCTGTCATTCTGTGTCTCTCATCAAATTCAGTTTAATTCTAACCCTTACATTCAGATCCCAGTTGTTGAATTCAGATACAGCATGTAAATTTGTAATATAAATGGCATCTTGTTTCCAGATCAACGCCTGAGCATCAGGATTGTGTGGTTAATGACGAGTTGTCAAAACAAACGCAATAAATAAACGCAGATTCTCCAGAAGGTGTTTAGGTTGGTGTTGTGTTATGTTAGTGTTGATTGAGGGCAGGTGATGATGGTTCTGGTTTTAGCTCAGCACTGACCGCACATGTGTGTGTGTGTGTGTGTTTCTCCTCAGCATCATCTGTGCTCCGTGAGCCTCTTGTTTATAAGAGGTTTTTGCTTTGAGTGGATGCTCTGTTGGCATGATGTCCTGTTACAGTGAAACAAAGGCAACGTTGACACTGGTAATTAATTAGGCTATTACGCCTTCTGCAATGATAATTGCCTGGCTGGAAAGTCACCAGCTCCGTGAGGGAGAGGAGAGGAGCCGCGGCGGGCCAGATCCATCCATCACGGACCGGAGCCTCTCTTTCTTTCTCCACGGCGCTGCCTCACCTTGACTGGCACCCAAGTGCTCATAATGGATGAGCGCTGTACTGTGATACACGGAGAGATCGCTGCTAACCGCTTGCTGTGGATGTTGGGTCTCGTCTGCGGTAACTCTTGAGCTTTCTGAGGGTCAATTTCCGGCCTTGGGTTCAATCACAGGACAGGATGAATCCACTCTCGACGGCTGTTTTGATGTCGTCACATTTCTCTCAGTCTTGAAACTGATTAAAAAAAAACCTTCTTTTTTTGGGGGGTTACGCTTTAGCAGCTATTAGCATTCCCATTCATCCTAACTGCATCTTCTCAGTTACAAGTGTCTAGTAGCAGTAATAGTATTACACAGTTATGAAGACATTTAAACAATCACCATTAGCTGTAAATGCCATGTGACTAAATTATAATTCTTTGCGACAGACAAGGAATTCTGACTCCGACATTGCGTTGCCTTTTGTGATGAATCAAAGTTTCGTGCACCTTGCACACATGCATGTAGCTCAGCTGGTCTCTTTTGATAGTATAAATAGAATGCAATTCTTTGGTCTTTGGTTTTGTGGGACGTTATGGGTATGAGATAATGTTTTAAACATGTTACTAACATGTTTTTAATTCCCTGGTCAGAATAAATTGCTGCTTTTGAATGGGCATAATGGGAGAAATATGTTTTTTTTGTGGGTTTTTTTTTTTGGTCCTCCTAATAGTTAACTCATCTTAATGTTTGGTTTGTCATGCTTTAATGACAGCAGCACTGGAGCTGCATGAACAAAACCTGAAAATGAATGTGGAACTCGTTGTTGTTGTTATTTTGAATTAGTCAAAACTGTGTAACTTCATTCATTTCCAGGTTTAATTGAAAGAGACTTTCTATGCACTCTCAGACTTTAAGACCCACCGTATTAATCAGAAGCATTATTTCTTTCTTGATCTGTTTCGTGTTTTTCCATCGCTTCATTCATTTCTGTTCTTATTCTTTTTTTTAAACCTCGATTCACCCATGTGATCTCTCACTCTCTGTTCCAGTTAGGTCACACTTCTACACCTCAGCCTCTGTAGATCCACTTCTGCTGAAAGTGGCTCTTGTGTTGGAAAGTAGAGAGCTTTGAAATAAAGCTGTGTGATTATTTGTGCGTGTGGGTTAGTTACAGTAACCCTGGGCTGTGGTTTAGTGCTGTGGTGCTCTGTAGAGGTTGATCAGGGTTTAACGTCTCTTCCTGTGAATCTCGTCTGGATTTAGAGCTGAACTGAAATCTGTAAGAGGCTCTTTTAAAACTAGAAAAGCCCGACTGTCTTCTCTCGAGCGTGTGTGTGGATTCTGACTGAACGGAGATCAGTATTTGAAGCCGTTTTGTCAGAAATCATCTTCTCTGATCCGGTTCATGATGTAGAGCAGGAATTCCCAAACGTTTAAGTCCGCCAGATCCCGTAGATGTGAAATATTTACTTCAAGTACCTTGGAGATTTTAAGTTATTTCAATAATTTAGCAGCACTTTCACATATTCACGGTTCTTTGATTTTGGTTAATGCTCATGCAGTTAAACAGGTAGAATATTTAATTTATATTTTGAGTAAATGTTTTATTTGGATATTATTTATAAATAGGGCTGCAAAACTACTGCAATTATTTTGTCATTTACAGCCATTTTAAGAGCAATACGACTAGGGATGCACCGAAATTTCGGCCACCGAAAATTATCGGCCGAAAATGGCCTTTTCGGTTTTCGGCCGATAGACTTTTATCACCGAAACAGCACGGCCGAAATGTTGTGATGACGCAAACAGAAACCGCGACCTGCACGTGCACCAGCATAGCGCAGACCACGAGCTCCACGCGACATTCACTTAACACCAGTGAGAACATTCTCTTCTTATTCCTTTATTCGCAGCACTAAAGCGTCTCCTAACAAAGAGATTAAGACGGACCACGAAGTAAAAACAAAGAAAAGTACAGTCTTATAAAGTCTGTGAGCACACGTCTCACTGAGATCTTTTCGGATCCTCTGCACTTCATCGCGAATGTGCTTGATCCGCGTTATAAAACCATTACTTGGATGCGGAAATAAGGCAGCGCGCACGAGAAATGATCCAGGCCGCGCTGGATGCGGAGAACCCGCGTGGAGACGGAAAAGCGCCAAGCGTAGGAGACAGATCAGAGCGCAGAAAAAAGACTGGTCTTTGCACCAGATGAGTGGCATGCACCATCGTTGTCTGATATGTTCAGTGAAATTCTACAAGAAAGTGCCTCAAATAATAATAATAGGTTGGCTATTTTGTTCTTAGGCTACTATACACACACACACACACACACAAACATATATACATACATAATATCAGATTGTAGCCATATTTATGCTAGATTTTCTGCTAGATTTCTGCTTTAATTTGATAAAAATGTTTATTTATGCCCTGGCCCTATTTAAACACACTCTCTCAAATATTTCTCAAATGTCAGGCAGATGACAAGCTCAACTGCTCAACAGCTAGATGGTTATCTGTCTGAAGTCCCCATCCCCAGAAGTGATAACAGTCTTGCCTACTGGAGAAGTAATGCACTTTCTAGTCCTACATAGAAAAATTTCAAATGCACTTCACCTAAATGCACTTTGTTTTTATGAGAGAACTGTTAATTTTAAAACCTTTCTGCAGGCCAGTAGGCCTGTACATTATTATTAAATATACACATGAGTGGGATACATTTTTAGTTTGAATTTTATTTTATACTGTGCATTGTTGCAATGTGCTTAATAAATATTTGCATCATTTGTAATTATGTATTTTTATGTTTTTTTTTTTAAATAAGTTATGTAATTGTAATTATTTTTGAAACTTTAATATTAATTTATGCAATTGCAATGTCTTAATTTTAGTAAAGTTAGTACACGGTCATAGCAATAAATGCAACGGTACTAATAATTGGCATATTTTCTTTCGGTGTTTCGGTTTCGGTTTTCGGCCTTGGTTTTCACTTTTTCGGTTTTCGGTTTCGGCCAAGAATTTTCATTTCGGTGCATCCCTAAATACGACATTTCATCTCATATAAAAATTTTCCCATATTGCTTTTTTAGAAACCAACTAACTAATTTAAGGGTCTTTATTTATAATTATGTAATAAGTATAAAATTAAGACCCAAATATATCACTGTTGTAAATTACAGTTGTACTGTAAAATAAAGTCTTAAATTCTTTACTTTCAGTTGTTTTAAATCTTAATTATTTCATATATTTTATAAACAGTTACCGGTCTATAAATTATAAAAATTAAGATAAAAATATATTGCAAATTACAATACTTTAAAATAAATTGTAAAAATATTAATATTTAATTTTTTTTGTTATACTGTAAACAAGTTACCAGTATTTGTAAGTGTTTAAACCTTAGAATTATATAATTATTTTATAAATAATTAATTGTAATCATTTATCAAATTAATTGTAATTATTTATAAAATGAATTGTAATTATGTATAAAATTAATTTATACAATTAATTATTAAAATGTAAATGTAAAGACAAAAATATATTATATTTGTAAGTTGTACTTTAAAATTAAAAAAGAATATTTGATTAATATAATGTATACTTCAAATTACCATAATTTATGTCTTAAATTCTTCCATTTCAAATGTTTATTTTCAGGGAATACTTGTGAAATTCTGTATACTTCTGTAAACAGAAGTGTTGTTAATTATGTAAATGTATAAAGTACAGTAAACCAAGCTGCACATTAAACTCACAGTGCACACAGAGATGTAGCTGATGAGAAGCAGCATTTACTGTGAACTGAGCCACTTTGAGATGCTGAAAACACTGTTAAAGTTATGTCATGATTTCTGTTTCATTTTGATTAATTGTACAGCCCCGTTCATTTGTTTTACATTTACATTTGATTTGATTTACCCCCAGAGGTTTGGGAGACTGTAGTGCAGTATACAGCGCTGGTACTGTCACCGTGTGTGTGTGTGTGTGTGTGTGTGTGTGTGAGTGAGTGACACAGGCTGCTGATTGGAATTGACGTGGGGACTGGATATGTGTCAGGACTTCAGTTGCTCATTTCTCTCTGTGCCTAAGAGTCGCTCCCAAACTCTGTAGCCAGATTCACTCCAGTATGACGCTGGATAACTCATTGTTTGTCTTACCCATCTGCACCGTTATTGTCAGAATCAAGATGATCTTACTTTTGTTGATTAAAGGGATACTCCACCACAAAATGAACATTTTGTCATCAATCACTCAATCAATTGACTTCAGAACTCAATTAAAGATATTTTGAATGAAAACCGGGAGGCTTGTGACTGTCCAGAAAAGTATGAAAAGCATCATCAGAATAGTAATTTTTTTACGCGAATAAAATTAAAATGACGACTTTATTCAACAGTTTGTCTCTTGGTTATTTTCTCTTCTATACATGCATACACTGCCTGTGTCCAGCTCATATTCTTGTAAATGGCATTACGCTGATTTGGAGTGATACAGAGAAGACACATTTCGTTTGTTACTTAACATTTAAAATAAATTAAATTGATGCATTTAGTAGACGCTTTTATCCAAAGCGACTTACCTTTGGGAATCTAACCCACAACCTTTTGTGCTGCTAACACAGTGCTCTACCACTGAGCCACAGGAACACTTTACATTTATACTTTTCCTTTTGTCTTCCACAAAAAAAAAACTGCATACAGATTTGGAATGACACAAGGTTGAGTAAATGATGGCAAAATGTTATTTTTGAGTGAGCTCTCCTCTTATTTGCATCCACACTGATGCTGATTAGCATTCTAGTAATTGTGAATGAAGTCACTCAATCTGACTCTTTGTTCTCGTGCACCCAAACTCTTTCTGTAGCACATCCTAAACGTTCAGCCATCAGGGCTAAAAGTGATGATTCACTGCTAATTGCATAATCACCAGTTGTGATAATTGTAATTGATGAGTGTGTAATTGCTAATTGCTAGTCTTTATTGAAGTCTCTCTGCCTTCATTTCTTACTCACGCTCTTTTTGTCACGTTTTCGATCTTTTACGCTGACTTTTCTTGATGTCTTTGTGCTCCTCTTGACCCACTCACACAAGTCGTACGTATGTGAAAAAACATTCACAGATTCTAAAAATTAATCAGAGTTTCTGTTTTCAAATTAATTATAGGCTCCAACCACAGATGCTTTTGGCAGTCGAGCGTTTGATTTTTTATTTTTTTTCTCCTCATTTGTGCAAATGAGAAATTTGTCAGTGAATGCTGGAGTGTGTTTTATGTAAAAACTAAATTATACCTTTGAAATTTGGCAGATCGCTGCTTTAAGTTTTGGGACTTAAGTATCCTGAAGTTCTCGGCGCTTTGAAGCTGTAATTATAAAGGAACAGAAGACATGCAGTGCTGAGGTCTGCTTTTACAAACTAGAAGAAGAAATGACTATAAACTTTTCTCTGAATTATGAACATGGCTGTTTCAATGTGGACACTTCTGGCCTTGTGAACTCTCTTAAAACACACTTTCCCTTTCCTACAGGTTTAATTTGTCCACTAATATCCATTTATACAATACTGTTCAAATGTTTGGATACAATGTTTGACAGAAATTGATTGAGTGACGGTAAAGACATTTATAATTTTACAAATTATTTATTTTGTAATTAAATGTTTGAATTTCCGATCCATCAAATATTCTAATTTCCTCAAAGATATGAACACACAACTGTTTTCAACATTGATAATAATCAGAAATGTTTCTTGAGCATCAAATCAGCCGATTATAATGATTTCTGAAGATCATGTGACACTGAAGACTGGAGGAATGATGTTGAAAATACAGCTGTGCATCACAGGAATAAATGACATTTTTAAATATATTCGCATAGAAAAATAGTTATTTAAAATAGTAATAATATTCCGCAATATTCAGGTTTCTGTTGTATTTTTAAACATAAATGCAGGCTTGGTGAGCAGAAGAGACTGAATATTTATTAGTAGAACTCATTTTTCTGAACCGTTTTCATAAGCAATAAATGTCTGTTCCATCTCAAATTATATACTTACTGTAGTTCAATAACATTTTGCGGTGGAATGTCATTCTGAGGCTAATTTTTAAAGCATTTTATGCATTTCAAATACTATTAAATAAGATTTCTATAACTACGGTTATACAGTTTCAACTGAGAGTTTGGAAAGACATTAGCATTAGTAAATGATGGCAGAATTTTTTATAAAACTTGTATTTCAAAAGATCAAATGGGATTTCTCATGAAATGAGTGCTTTAATATTGCTGTTATGTGTGTGTGAATTTATATTCAGTATGATTTTATGCAGCATATAACAGTGCCATCGAATGTTGTCTGGATTTAAGATTGTCTCAGGAGTGATGGATGCTGGATTAGTGACGTGGAGCTGTCGCATGCATACTAACATGAGTGTGTGTGTGTGTGTGTGTGTGTGTGTGTGTGTGTGTGTGTGTGTAGGAGTTAGGACCGGTTAATGGTGTGATGTTGGAGGTAATCTGTATCTTCTCTTCTCTCAAAATGTTACAGTGTGAAGTGTGATGAGGATGATGATGGTGACCGTCATAGTGATGATGCTTTTGTCTAATAAGTCATTATAGCCTTGAAAAATGGAAGCTGAAATGGCTCTTCATCTTGTGTAAATTCATAAGGAAATGGTTGTTGTCTCTTGCAGAATTAGAGGGATTTATCTTTTGGTGATTATCTGGCCATATGTGAGACAGTCTGTGCGCAATTCATTCATGTTTCCAGTCCTGACTGCAAATGCATGCTCTAGGGGGAAAATGTTTAGAAATAAATAAGTGTATTTTTTAATAAGATTCAGAATAATGAAAAATATTAGTGACACTGTTAAAAAAAATTTTTTTTTGAAGTTGTAAATCAAGATTATTGGAGTGTGTTTTTTAGGAAAACACTTTTATACTTTACTTCAAAATGTCTCATTTATTTCAGTGTTATTTGACATTCCTTTACAATTTTGTTCAGTGCACACTGTTTTTTTTCCTAACATTTTTGTTTGTGTCTTGTTATTTGTCTTTGCAGTTATTTGTGAAATTTACTAGCAGTTGTTTTTGAAATCTGTTTTCTTAAATTGTTTAAATATCACTGTCGGTCGTTGGTAGTTTGACTACTATTAAAACATTGATCTGATGGTTTTAAGCAACCTGACATATCAACTTCTGACTCCACCAATGGCATGAGTGTGGGGGCGGGACTATCTCTTTGTCTGACCAATGGGAGATAAGGGAGTGTTCAGAAAATCACAATACCAGGTGAAATTGACAGACTTGAGCTTTAAAGTTGAGGCATAATCTGTCTTCAATAGGTAGATTGTGGTTAAGAAGCAGCACTAATTAAACCAATCCCGTCTGCAGATGCTCTGACTTGTTTAACATCACAGCGGGCGTCGCACTCGCTCTCTTACATTTATTGGTTTGTGTTTGTTGTATGTGAGCTCCAGTGCTGATGGAGCAACTGAATGTCATGTCTTAGAAAAAAGAGAGAGAGAAAAAAGGGAAAAAAGAGAGAAACACAATTGCTTTTAGACGGCGAGTGCGGGAGACTATTGTATCAGTATTGATTCCTGTAGCGCTGCTCTATTCTGCATGAACTCCAGGCAGCGGAGGCTGAACGTACGGCACACACACCACTTCAGACGACATGATGCTTATTGAGCGGGTTCAGAATGCCATGCTGCCTACTGTTTTCAAAGAAAGTAGTATGCAGTGTTTATAATGTGTGCAGAATGCAAATTTTACTACTACATTTGACTAAATGTGCCGTATGCAACTGCACACGCACACACAGAACACTACAAGCCACAGTGCAATGCACTTCACCTTTTAAACATTTGCTTAACTCATTCAATCTGACTTCAGATAAAATTGGATTAAAAGAGTAAACTATTTTTATTTTATGGAATTAAATGCAACATAGTGGTAGGGGATAGCATATAGCAGTATATGCCATATCAACTTCGATTTGCAATGTTTGTTGCATGCAGCACAACACTAATTAAATTCGGAACACTAATTAAAATATTTTCGATTGAATCTGGTCAAAAATGCATGTTTTATATTACTGTGGATGGACCACTGATGTCACATGGATTAATTCTTGCTAATTTCTGGACTTGGGAACATTTCAGTTGAGTTCCTGTCTATGCAGGGTCAGACAGCTCCAGATTCAATTGAAAATATCTTGATTAGTGTTTGGAAGATGAGCGAAGGTCTAACGGCTTTGAAACGACATGAGGGTGAGTAATTAATGACATAATTTTCATTTTTGGGTGAACTGAAAATTAAGTGTCAATTTTTTTAAATTTAGATCTATAAATCACCTGAAAGCTGAATAAATAAGATTTCTACTGATGTATGGTTCGTTAGGATTGGACAATATTTGGCTGAGATACTGGAATCTGATGGTGCAAAAAAATCTAAATATTGAGAATTTTTTTTTAAAGTTGTTCAGATGAAGTTCTTAGCAATGCATATTACATACAGCATAATCTTTACTTAATATCTTAATGATTTTTGCATTTCAATATCCTTTTTTTATGTATATAACCATAACCAAGATCAGTTCTTGACACTTTTTTACTCATGTATACTTTACAGTATGCAGTATTCAACTGCAGCAATTAACCTTTCTTTACATGCCACACTTTGATTCACTTCAGTACAAAAGGTTTGACTCTTTTGATTTAAATATGCAGGATTTTGCATTCGATTTGTGTTGAGTCTCTTCTCCTGTCACAAAACTGGCATCGTACCCTTCACCCGCAGGCCTGTCTGCTCGTATTTCACATGGGCAGCGAGCGTCCCGTCAGGGGCCTGGCCGGCCGGTTCGAGCAGTAACCTTCCCTCCAGTGCGCAGCAGAGTCTCAATGACGGCTGGAGTGGAACGCTGTTGCTTTGGAGCTCTTCTGTGTGGTCTTTGGAGCTGTAACCCACATATCCACAGGCACAGGTGCCCTCTCTATGGGGCCAGGTGGCGGCCCATTCTGCTCCCGCTCTTCCTTAATGAATCCGTAATTGGTTTGAGTCCCCTGTGGAGAGGAGAATAGCAGGGGTGACGGGTCGGGTTAGTGGAGGTTCTGGGTGAATCTGACCCGGCTTCATTGTGCACAGTAGTCCAGCACAGACCCAGAGCCCTCAGCAGCATTTACTCTTCATTTCTGTCTCACAGACACACATACAGCCTTCATACACTCTCAGAATAAAAAGGTAGACTTCTGTACCTTTTAGGTACTAATATGTACCTTTAATGTACCAGTATTGACTCTACAATAGTGTAGTGCCCCAGTAACAGCTTTTGTACCTTGAGTTTAGATTTCACGTAAAACCAGGACTTTTTCATAGCTTTTAATATTTTAAAATCTTAGTATTATTGTTTGTATTATTATAAATATTATATATACTGTGTGTGTGTGTGTGTGTGTGTGTATATATATATGTATATATGTATATATACACAGAGTTTAGTTTACTTCCAGTTTATTCCTCACACTGAAGTTCAATTTAAGTGCATTGCATTGTGGGAAACAAACAGTATTCTTTAAAGTGTGCTTAAAGAGTCACACACTCTGTACACTACTGGCTAAGCTGACTAGTTTTATGACATTAACTGAAATAAGGGGGAAAATTTATGATGTTTGCAAATAAAATATAAATATTTTCATTCCAAACATACCATCCAACACAAATCTATGAACATGTTTAGGTGAGGTAACCAGTTTAGTGCTAACTAGTGAATCACTCCATTAAAGCTGCAGTAGGTAACTTTTGTAAAAATATATTTTTTACGTATTTGTTAAACCTGTCATTATGTCCTGACAGTAGAATATGAGACAGATAATCTGTGAAAAAATCAAGCTCCTCTGGCTCCTCCCAGTGTCCTATTGCCATTTGCAGAAACTCCATCGCTCCCGGTAAAAAACAACCAATCAGAGCTGCGGTCCGTAACTTTGTTTGTGTTCAAATTGTAGAAAAATGTATATAATAAGCGAGTACACCATGAATCAATTTTCCAAACCGTGTTTTTAGCTTGTCCTGAATCACTAGGGTGCACCTATAATAAGTGTTTATATTCGGACTATTTTAGATTGCTTCGGGGATACCGCGGCGGAGTAACCCAGTACCTTTGTGATTCTTCATAGACATAAACAGAGAGAAGTAGATCCGGCTACGATGTTCTTCCGCAAGACGCAAGCAGTTCTGTTTATTAACCGCTAGAGCATCAAAAGTTATCGACTGCAGCTTTCATATGACGAGCTGCAGCTCAAAATACATGTTCGATGGAAACACTTTGCATTATAATCGAGTTTGTAGCTTAATTCACTCTATTTGCAATAGTTTGACCTCTGCAGTTCAGTTAGTGACAGTTCAAGAGGAAATCAGGAAAAGCATCCAGTCGTCTCATACCAGTTAAGAGAATGTTTCATTTAAACGAGTGTATTTTGTAATAAATATTTGAGAAATTATTGTTGTATCTGATTGTATTAGTCTATAATAGAGTGAAAGTCAAAAACAAAAAAGCAAATGGGTTGAACAAAATAGCATAAAACCAATAAAGAAGTAGTATAGTGTCCCTACTAAATCCTGCGCCCTTGGTCCACACTGCAGAAGTAGTATGAGATGAACACTAGAATGTAATTCAAACATCCCCTTGTGTTGTGATGAGTGTGAAGCCATTATGTGGAGTCTCTGGTATATTTGTCGGAGTATCGAATGCTTTGTTGCACTGGTGACTTTATTAGACAGAGTTTTCCTCAAGAGCGATCACGCTAATGTTTTTCTCAGTTTAAGTACTGGAATAAACTTTGCTCTGTTCATTTGTATCTCTGCGGTATCAACATATGGAGCAGAATTATTGACTGGCGTGTTTTATTATGTGTTGCGTGGCCCTTAAGTGTGTCCTGGATTGATGAGCTCATCTCTCTGCTGCAGGTGGTTGCGTTGAGCCAGCGCAGTAAGGAGGCGGAGTCTGCGTTCCTGGGAATTTATAAACAGCTGATCGAGGCCCCAGGTGAGCTGCACACCTGCCTGCACCATCACACACACACACACACACAGACACCAAGCTGTACATTCACCGCTCCATTTCACATGACTCAAAGGGAAATTAATAACGTACACAACTATAAGAGATGAGCTTACATGATGTTATTCATTTTAATGCCAATTAAAAACCTGTTTAAGGTGTCTCATTTCACATTAAATAAGATGTCTTGCTCTTTTGAAGTGTATGATGTACATTTAAAACATACTGTAAATCTAAGTAGCAGAACCACTCGAATCATGATGTTACAACCAAAAGCTCTTTTACTGGATGACCACTTATGTGTGTGTATATATATATATATATCATAGGGCTGCAAGTCAATTCAAATTTATAATCTAATTAATTACATGATGTTTCGATTAATCTAATTAATGGCTAAATAAATTTGACTGTTAAAGTTCCCCCAAAAGATTATTATATAAAAGATATTTGTGTTTAAAAAATGAGTATACATTATCAAATTGTAGCTTTAGAAATATTTTATTTGTTTATACAATTATTAAAGTCATTGCTTAGCAAAACAGATTGTTACCAACAGTCTTCAAAATACCTTAAAGACTCTTTAAGTGTATTCTATAGTATTTGAAAATACCTTGTTTTATGTTCCACAAAAGAAAGGTTTAAATGACATCAGGGATGTGAGAGTAAATGATGACAGAATTTATATTTTTGGGTGAACTGTCCGTTTAATGTTTTAAGTAGTAGTAGTAGTAGTATTTTAATTAATTAAAATAATATTAATTAAAGTTAATTTATTAAATGATTTAATTCTAATTTAATTTAATAATTAAAGAACAAAATAAAACAATGTAATTAAATAATTAAATAACTAGATATGCCAGCAGGTAAGTGATTCGTTCAAACAGTTTGTGTGATGTCTGATATAAATATGAGACAAAAACACAAACGGGGCCTTTTTGCACCAATGTCTTGAATTGAATTGCATTATATTTGTCAACTGTATGAAATGTAAGATGACGTACAGGTCTGGGGGCGGAGCCAGTGCATTTAAATATTTTAATCACATTGTTTTTTGAAAATGGTTTTACTTTTTTATTTTCAGTTTCATATTCATTTGAATGTTATCTGCTTTTGTCACTTTTAGTAATTTTTCCTTCAACCCATTTCAAATTGTTGCTAACATTTCTAATTTTCATAAAAGTTTAAGTTTAAATTTTACATCTAATATATATTTTATAATTTAATATTTTTATTTAACAGCAACAATACTGATTTAGTCACTTAGTCGACTATATAACTATACATTTTATACCTGTGACATTGAAATTTTATGTGTGTTTTTATCATTTTTTATTATTTTCTTTTAATTATTTCTCTTTAGTATTAATTTCATAAGTGCTTGTCTTTTTTCAACTACAGTATTTATTTCAAATCATTTGGCAACATTTATCATTTTCATGGAAGCTTTTTTTTTTGTAGAATTTTCACATTACAAATTTTTCTTTAAATTTAATAAGATATCTCATTTAAAAAACAGATTTTGTCAATTTTCATTTAAATTGTATGTGTATTTGTATTTATTTTAGCTTTTTTATATATATTTATCTAGTCATGTGCTCATTAACATATGACCATCTACATTTACATATAAACATCTTTACTGTGCCTTGGTTTGCCCTGATGGTCATTTAGCTATGGACGTCTTAAAGGTACAGTACACTATAAAAGATAAACACAGTCTGTGATCTGGTGGTGAGTAATATGGTCCGTGTTTAGAAAGTGGCCTCTATAATGTGCTTCTTGGAGGAGGCTGACCGACGCTCACAAGTGAAACGTGGGATTGATGAGGAGTGTAGAGCAGAGGAGAGGCGATAAGAGAGAAACCAGACAAATAGAGACGAGAGAAAGAGGACAGGGGCCTGATGCTGGACCGTCCTATCAGAGATCACAGGAAGCTGATGCCTCTGTTTACACATTCATTGACTGGGTAATGGAAGCTTCTGCTGGAGAGATAAGCTCCGAAACCTAGGGACAGCGTTTTCAGGCATCATAGGTGCAGTTCTGTCGAAACGGCCGGTTTAAAAGGTAGGCTGACTTGCTTTACCCAGATTCTAGCTTTCAGAGTGAAGGCAATCCCAGAATGCATTGCAGCGGGTTCTGTGAATAAGTCCGAGATGGCTGAAGTCAGTGCTGAAAAGTAACGAGTCGACTAAACATTTCTCAGTGTAAATTAACCACTATTTGTTTGTGCAATATATATTTATGTATATTGAAGTATTGCAGTATGAAATCAGTTGTTTTGTGCAAGCAGTGCTGTCTATGTTAAGCATTTCAAAACAGGCTCATGCTGCGTATATAGACAGAAGATTTGTATTAAACAGGCTGACTTTTAAGAGCTGATCTCTTGCACTTCATATCGTTCCACACTCTTATAAAGAAGTAATGCTTTTTTTTTTTTAGGTAAAGTGTCTCACGCTGAAGATGTATTTGGTATGAATCCTTGACTTATGGCTCTCCTATCAATATTTTTCATTTACTAAATGCAAAAGAGCCCTTATGAATCTTTCGTCTACATTTACAGAATAAAAACAAAATGCAGGAAGCGTTTATGAATTGGTGAATAGTAAGACAAACATTAAAAAGCCTCCTTGATCTGCAAATAAAATAGCTGTGACAGTTAGATTTTTTATAGTTATGTGACTAGTTTAAAACTTTATATGTTTGAGGGAATCAATACATTTTAAACTGCATTTCAAAAGTTAATATTTTTAAGTATTTATTTACTATAATAAAGGACCGTAAAATACTGTAATATTGTTAAATAGTATTACCATTTAAAATAAGTGTTTTCCAATTGAATATGTTTTAAAATGTAATTTATTTCTGTGATGCACAGCTAAAAAATTTAAATTTTTGGAATTCTTTGATGAATAGAAAGTTCAAAAGAACAGCATTTATTTGAAATAGAAATCTTTTGTAACATTATAAATGTCTGTACTGTCACTTTTGATCAGCTTAATGTATCCTTTCTGAATAAAAGTATTGATTTATTTCAAAGCAATCATACTGACCCTAAATTGTTTGGTATATTAGTATAACACCAAAGTATTTCAATGCAAATTCATCTGTCACTTTAAACTTGACAGATACATGGACTCAAACCATGTTAACAATTAATTGGAAATATTTCTTAAGTACATGTTCAGACATCTAGGGCCACAAAATGTGACAAAATCTAGCTCAATATTTGTATCCCTTTGATTTATATAAAGAGACCCAGTGAATAACTTCATTTGACCTCGTCGGTGGCTTTTGACTGGTTTAGTTTACACAAGGACATGTTCAGATTAGCTTGCTACTAAAGGGGGACAGCCAGAGCTTCCCCCCAAAGCCACCGGCGTCAGATGCGTGTGTAATCGGCGCTTGACCTCCCCGTGAATCGTCCGGATGACGAGAGCTGTGTTTTCATCTGTATCGACCCCTGATGGATACTGCCATCTGTGAGGGTGAGCCTGTCGTCTGCAGCAACCTATTCATCTGTTCCTTCCTCTGGCTTTGAGCAAGGTCACCCCCCCGCCGTCCCAGGAATGAACCGTCCCAGGTGCCGTAAAGGACAGTAAGGCACATGTAGTCATGTGAGGAAACACAGACATGTTGATGCAGGTTTGTGTTTATTATCAGAGTGCAAACAACAAAACAACACGTAATAAAAACGTACATGCAAACCACACATGCACAACCTGAAAAAAAAATGTATTTTTAATCAGTATTTTTCTTATTTTCCAATAAAATATCGAAAACATCCATAAAGATAAATTATATCAGGTAAGTCTTGTTTTCTGAGAATATATGTTGAATTATTATTTTTTATTCTTTTAAACATAAATTAACACAACTTTGTGTTTGAAAGAAGACAAATAGTAAAAAAAAAAAAAAAAGAATCAATTCAATATGCATTCTGAAAATGTTAAAATTAAATATTTTGCTTCTTAGATCAGCCTTGTTTTAAGGATTTGTTTAAGGAATGTTTTTTTTTTTAAGGAAACTAAATACTGGTTATCATATTTGCTGTGATTTATCAGTAGATGCAAATTACTGTACACACTAGATTTTTTAATGTTGTAAAGGAAGCGAGTGATGTTGCTTGTGCAGGTGCTGAAAAGATTTCTATCATGTGCTGTTGCTAGGGTATTTTTGGTTGTTGCCAGATTGTTTCTACATTGTTCTGGGTGGTTTCTATGGTGATCTGAGTGCTTGCTATGTGTTACAAGGGTTTTTTGGTTGGTTGCTAGGATGTTCTTGGTACAAGTAATAATTAGGGTGTTATACTGTATGTGATTATCATTAGCCGCGCTTCCACCGCATGAACCAGGAACTAAATAAAGTTCCAGGTAAAAAAAAATGACCCTCAGAAAGTCCCTACTCGCGAGGTAGTACTTTTTCAAAGTTCCGGAACTTTCGGGGGCAGGACTTGGGCGCTAATCATCCTGATTGGTGGAGTTCATGCAGCATTGTGATTTCAACCACCATTTAGTCGGATCATTTTCAAAATATTACTGTTATTGTGTCATGAAATATAATTTTAAAAGCATTTCAGGTGAGAATGTAGTTGTTTAAAACTCAAATCTGTGATTTATTTATGAAGACAGCGCCTATTTAAAAATGTGTTTCGTCGAGTTCGGAGACGGTGAGGTCCACGAGATCAGAGGGAGCTCAGTGATCATCTATCCGCCGAGAAGCAGCCTCACCTCGGCTAGACCTTCTGATGTGTGCCGCTGGCTTTGATGTCTCTTTAGTGGTTAAACATAAAATATAATTCGTTTTGGGTAAATCTAACAGGTAATCTTTGCTAGGGTGTTCTGGGTGGTTGCTAGGTACAGTAGTTACCAAGGTATTAGTTGAGGTTGCTAGGGTGCTCTGGTTGGTTGCCAGGTACAGTAGTTACCAGGGTGTTAGTTGTGGTTGCTAGGGTGTTCTGGGTGGTTGCCAGGTACAGTAGTTACCAGGGTGTTAGTTGTGGTTGCTAGGGTGTTCTGGGTGGTTGCCAGGTACAGTAGTTACCAGGGAGTTAGATGCGGTTTCTAGGGTGTTCTGGTTGGTTGCCAGGTACAGTAGTTCCCAGGGTGTTAGTTGCGGTTGCTAGGGTGTTCTGGGTGGTTGCCAGGTACAGTAGTTCCCAGGGTGTTAGTTGTGGTTGCTAGGGTGTTCTGGGTGGTTGCCAGGTACAGTAGTTACCAGGGAGTTAGATGCGGTTTCTAGGGTGTTCTGGGTGGTTGCCAGGTACAGTAGTTCCCAGGGTGTTAGTTGTGGTTGCTAGGGTGTTCTGGGTGGTTGCCAGGTACAGTAGTTACCAGGGTGTTAGATGCGGTTTCTAGGGTGTTCTGGGTGGTTGCCAGGTACAGTAGTTACCAGGGTGTTAGATGCGGTTGCTAGGGTGCTCTGGTTGGTTGCCAGGTACAGTAGTTCCCAGGGTGTTAGTTGCGGTTGCTAGGGTGTTCTGGGTGGTTGCCAGGTACAGTAGTTCCCAGGGTGTTAGTTGCGGTTGCTAGGGTGTTCTGGGTGGTTGCCAGGTACAGTAGTTCCCAGGGTGTTAGTTGCGGTTGCTAGGGTGTTCTGGGTGGTTGCCAGGTACAGTAGTTACCAGGGAGTTAGATGCGGTTTCTAGGGTGTTCTGGGTGGTTGCCAGGTACAGTAGTTCCCAGGGTGTTAGTTGTGGTTGCTAGGGTGTTCTGGGTGGTTGCCAGGTACAGTAGTTACCAGGGTGTTAGATGCGGTTTCTAGGGTGTTCTGGGTGGTTGCCAGGTACAGTAGTTACCAGGGTGTTAGATGCGGTTGCTAGGGTGCTCTGAGTGGTTGCCAGGTACAGTAGTTACCAGGGTGTTAGATGCGGTTGCTAGGGTGCTCTGGTTGGTTGCCAGGTACAGTAGTTCCCAGGGTGTTAGTTGCGGTTGCTAGGGTGTTCTGGGTGGTTGCCAGGTACAGTAGTTCCCAGGGTGTTAGTTGCGGTTGCTAGGGTGTTCTGGGTGGTTGCCAGGTACAGTAGTTCCCAGGGTGTTAGTTGCGGTTGCTAGGGTGTTCTGGGTGGTTGCCAGGTACAGTAGTTCCCAGGGTGTTAGTTGCGGTTGCTAGGGTGTTCTGGGTGGTTGCCAGGTACAGTAGTTACCAGGGTGTTAGATGCGGTTTCTAGGGTGTTCTGGGTGGTTGCCAGGTACAGTAGTTACCAGGGTGTTAGATGCGGTTGCTAGGGTGCTCTGAGTGGTTGCCAGGTACAGTAGTTACCAGGGTGTTAGATGCGGTTGCTAGGGTGCTCTGGTTGGTTGCCAGGTACAGTAGTTCCCAGGGTGTTAGTTGCGGTTGCTAGGGTGTTCTGGGTGGTTGCCAGGTACAGTAGTTCCCAGGGTGTTAGTTGCGGTTGCTAGGGTGTTCTGGGTGGTTGCCAGGTACAGTAGTTCCCAGGGTGTTAGTTGCGGTTGCTAGGGTGTTCTGGGTGGTTGCCAGGTACAGTGGTTCCCAGGGTGTTAGTTGCGGTTGCTAGGGTGTTCTGGGTGGTTGCCAGGTGCAGTGGTTACCAGGGTGTTAGTTGCGGTTGCTAAGGTGTTCTGGGTGGTTGCCAGGTGCAGTGGTTACCAGGGTTTTAGTTTTGGTTGCTAGGGTGTTCTGGGTGGTTGCCAGGTGCAGTGGTTACCAGGGTGTTAGTTGTGGTTGCTAAGGTGTTCTAGGTGGTTGCCAGGTACAGTAGTTACCAGGGTGTTAGTCGTGGTTGCTAGGGTGTTCTGGGTGGTTGCCAGGTACAGTAGTTACCAGGGTGTTAGATGTGGTTTCTAGGGTGTTCTAGGTGGTTGCTAGGTACTGTAATTACTAGGATGTTAGTTGTGGTTGCTAGGGTGTTCTGGGTGGTTACCAATAGTTCATATGATGTTCTGGATGCTTTTCACTAGTTTTAATATAAAGAAGTTTTTTTTTTTCAGGCGTCGTTGTGTGTGGTGAGTTTTGTGCTGGATTTATAACATCACAGCCGAACATATTTAATCTATGATGGATAAATCAGCGACTTGAGTGTGTTTAGTGTGATTCTGTCCATCATGGTACTATAGTATATATGGACCCTCTGAAGTCCATTAACGCATATATGCGTTTTGAGTCATTTTCTCCGGATAACCCCGAAAAGAACTTAAATTACACTCTCAGTTTTAATCGTACAGATAAGAGCAATACATCAATCGAATCTGTAAAGGGTCTACTTTTTTTTGGATACAGACATAATAACAAAACACCTTTGTGCACTTATAAAATAAAGATAACAAACAAGGTATGCTGTCTGCAGTCTTTGTCTCCGCTGATCGTCATGTACAAACATGTCATTAAAATGAACTGTAACTCCGTGAATACCCAACGAAGAGATATGAGAGAGATATCTATAGAAAGCCTGAAATGTCTACTTTTAAACTAAACAGGTGCTGCCGAAAACAAATATTCTGAGATAAAGTAATCCATATGAAAACAACGCGATGTCTATTTTTCATATCTCCGCTCATTATATCTAATGTGACCACGCCCCCGCGCTTAACGCGCTATTCAGATTCAAACTGAAGCACGCGGCTTGAATACGCCCACACAGAAGAAAAAGCAGCGAGACTGTTCTTCAAGTTTTTATTTTATTTTACTGTTTGCTTCGCGATGAGAGGAATAAGACATAAATCACTCCAAAAAGATGTGATGTGGTTGAGGATTTGAGAAATGGATTTCCTCAGAAAAAAGAATGAAGCACTTTATTCAGCAGAGATCCTAAACATGAGTAAGTCTCTTTTTATTTATTTGTACTAGTTTTCACATAACGTGTAAACATTTTACTAGTTAGACTTTTTCCAAATACTTTTTCCAAACTATAATTCCTGACTAAATGTATAATCAAGTGAAACATTATGAAGTTTCAATAACAGTATACAATACTATACCATTCAAAAGCTTGATGTAAATAATATAAATGTGTCAAATAGAGATAACTCTAACAAATGTAAAAACAATGCAGTTCTTTCAATTTATTCCCCCTAAAAAAAACGGAAAAATATTCTCAGCTCTTTTCAACATTAATAATAATAGTAATGATGATGATGATAATTAATGTTTTTTTTTTTTTTTTTTTGGTAGAAAATAATATTGTTAAAAGGATTTCTGAAGGATTGTGTGACTGGAGTAAGGATGCCTAAAACTTTGTTTGAAAGTCAGCTTTGATTGTCCCTAATAAACTGTTTAACTGCTCCCCCAAGTGGATATTAAATTATGTTGTGGGATAATTAAATATATTCTTAATAAACTACAAACATAAAATTATATACTTTTATTTTGTTCTCACATTCTTTCTTGTAAGTCCTCCCTCACAGTGGCACAGATGACTGAGAGGCTCATTATGCAGCTCATTATGCAGGCCTTTGTCTTCTCTGGTGTAAATCACAATGATATTCATGATAGTTGACGCCTACTCGCATATGACTTTTACCAACAAAAAGTGTCTTAGAAAATTTAAATCAATATATTGTTTTCTGTGAGTGAGTAAACAAGATGATTTTCACATAATTTAGAAAGAAAAATTCTAGGCTACAAGCTCCAGTTCTCAACAATCCCGGGAACCAATGTTATGTATGTGTTTTATGGCCTTATTCAAGTGATTTAACATTTTTAGTTTTTCACTAACCATGCATAAATTTTTTTTTCTCAAAAATACAATCATGTACATGCATGCATTTCACATATTATTATAGCCCAGTTTGTGCTGATTACAGAGATATTAGACTTTACCCATTTAGATATTTATAAGAAACTGAAAAAAGCACAAATATCAGGGCATGACAAAACTTCTCCAGGCCCCAAAAATACCCTTAGACTCCAGAGGGTTAACGCAGATAGTGTTTATTCTCCCAGGTGACAGTGTGTTGAGATAAACACATAACGCAGCACTGCCTTTAGTCTTCAATGACTTCCTGTACAGCGATAGAGTCCTGTGACCGCTGCTTTAATGCACCGCTTGTACGGTATTGATAAAGTGAACAAATTACATGCTGCTCATCTGTTTATCTACAAAGAGTTGAGTTTGTCTTTTGACTCCAGTAGGAGGCGGCCGGAAAATGCTGATGTCTTCTTTACGCTCTACATGCTAATCGCTGTGTGTCTCTCATTTTGTTCGTATGGCTGATATCAACAGAAATCCTCCATCGCCATGTAATGGCTCTCCATTTCTTAAGTTCTTGTGTTTTGCTCTGTTTTCCTCTTTCGTCAGCAATTATTGAATCCCTGATTGTTCAGCTGTGTATAATTATGAAAAACAATTGTAAAACAGATGTGAGTGTTTCTTCAACTGTGAGCACTTTTGGCCCAGTGGACGCTCAGAGAATAAACTTGCACTTGCACGAATTTATTTCATTTGTCTACTAACAGTAGACTTGCACAGGTGCATCACAGTTGTATTTATTTTTTTATTTATTTATTTTTTCAATCACGTCTTTTATAACGTTCTATGATCAAAATTACAATGTTTTAAAATTTTTCATTGTTTCATAATGTGACAGAGTTACTGCTTGTTTTGAAATGCTGCAGAATATTATTTATAAATAAACTGCAATAAATATATAATAAAATAGTTTAATGATACAAGTAAAATGTAGAAATAAAAAAAGTGATATATATACCTCGATTGTTAACATCTTAATTGAGTTTTTAGAAATTCAATATTTATTGTGCAATAAAGCATTTCTCAAAAATTCTATTGAAAATGTTTTTTTTTACAAATATATTTATAAATAGTAATTATTTTAATTAATTTTAATATGTCTTAAATGTTTTAGAATATTATATATATTGTTGTAATAAAAATATTACACTTGTAATTTTCATATTTTAAGATTAAGAATGTAAAGAAAAAATAAATAAAATATATTATAATGTAAATATTCTGATAAAAGGTAAATGTATAGATTAAAAATGTGACTTCTTTGTACTTCACATCTAAAGTTATTTTGTTTATTATTATTATTGTAGTGGAAATAACATCTTAATTGTGTGTTTTTTTAGTCTATATATATTTATTGTGTGAAAAAACTTTTCCACAAAATAAATAATGAAAATGCTTTTTTTCTTACAAATATATTTTATAAATATAAATTAATTCTTTTTAAAATACATTTTACTTACCGCATGAATTGTTTCAATTAAAAATCAAATGGATTATATAATGGATAATGTAAATATAATATGATATGTATCTGGGGCAGAGGTAAAAACAATTAAATCGATTTATAAAAGACTCTAATAAAATGATTCATTCATATGAAAAACCAAGTTCTCTTAGTCAGTTATTTCTGTTCTCAGGACCTAAAAGTGCTTGTGCTGTAGATGAAGAAACACCTGCATATGAGACATACATCTACACACTGTGTGTGTGTGTGTGTGTGTGTGTGCACCAAAATAACAGTGTTAAACATTTTATTTCTTTGTCTGTTTCCACAATAGGTGACTTTCTGTGATCTGACAGCTCTTGCGTTTTGCACCGCGTGGCTCTTAAGGGAAGGTCTGTTGTCTGCTTTCTAAAAGCGTTCGACTCGGAGCACCTCTCCGTTCTCAGGTAGCTCATCTGGGAGGCTCGCGGCTCACCTGATGTTGTTAACGGGCCATCTGCTACACGTTCCCCATCCGAACCCCTCGCCGAATAACACAGCTCTCGGTTATGTGTTTTTAGCACCGTCGTATTCGTGCCCCGCGGTCATATGGATGCTTTCCATTTCTGCATCCGGGGAAAGTCAAAGTTAGTCCCTCCAGAGGAGCATCTTTCCTGCTCCGGCGTGTTCTGCGAGACAGCCTGTCACTCAAAGGCGTCTCTGTGTAGCCGGTTCACCTGGAGAGGGATGTTGCCAGGGGCGTAGCCGTAAGACAGGCGCCGCGGGTGCTCGCTCTACCTCTGCCTGTGTTTTTGTACCCATAATCCCCCTGTGTCCTGTCTCCCTCCGTCATTACCCCCGAGGCAGTGTCTTGCTCTTGTGTTTCATGTCGGTCGAGAGCTGTGGATCTTCAGGAAACGGCTGTGGTCGAAAGGACCCAACTTTGTCATGAAAGACCTCATCAACCTGCTGTTTGCTCTGTTGAATGCAAGAGCTGCGGCGCTGGCTAGTGGTGACCAGAAGTACTGCGGCAGACTTCAGCAGGTTACTGTCAGAAATGCTAATTCTACTCATTATTTACTCTCTTTCAAACCTGAAAGACTGACTGACTTCACACGCCGTTCATAAAGCTCTAAATATAGCCATTCACTTTCATTATACAGCACTGTCAAGCCCCAAAAAGCACCATTAAACATACGATTCTTGCGCTATGTGTATAGTATTTATACAGTTTTAGCTTTTAGTTTTGGATCTGATAGTAGTTGTTTTAATACTTCAACTGATTTCTTCTGTTGTCCACATTCGCAAGTCGCTTTGGATAAAAGCGTCTGATAAATGACTAAATATATATAAATATATTCAGAGCCTACTAAAGTCATGTGTTGCTTTGCGTGAAGAACAGAGCCAGATTTAGGAGATTATTCACTAAACATCTCGCCTCATAACGCTTATGTCACAAATTATTTTCTCTACTTTTTATCAAATATTATTAGGGCTAGTATTGCTAGTTGCAGTGGAAATGACATAATTTTGAGAAGACAAATCTTTCATACAATAAATTTCAAAAACCAATTTTTTCACACCATAAATACGGAAAATATTTTTCCAATTTTTTTTTCTTTTTACAATATCATTATTTGATTTAGTTGTAATTAAAAATATATTTGTATGATGGATTTTTCTATATTAAGACTGAGAGTAGATCTTATTATATAAAAGATGTCTGAGTATCAAAAATAATATGACAAAAATCACAAAATAATTAATAATTCTTTAAAATGTTTCATTAGTTTATTTCATTATTCAATCATAGTTGTAATTAAAGATAAAATATTTATGATAGATTTTCATGTTCTAAGAATGAGAATGTACTGTATGCATATAAGATAAAACAATAAATGCAATCATGTGGATCAGTGGATTACATCTTAAATTTGGGTTTGTTCATTACATGTAGTTGTCATTCGACTTGTAATGTTGCGCATATAGTCACATGAATCTGTTTTATGGGTCACTTTTTGGTCATTTTTGGAGCCCAACAATGTGCATTCGGCTCCCAGAGTGACATGAAGGTGAGCAAATGCTTATGAACTATTACTCTTGCCATCAAAGATTTAAAGTTCATGACAGTGTGAGATGTAATTTGGATGTGTGTATTCTTCAGTCTGGTAATTCCCTCACACATCTGTAAGCCTCTTTATGTCACAGTTTTCATTTGTACTTCAGTAGTTTCCTCCAAACTCACATGATCTTCTGTAGTTTTGCACACATGCTTAGATGTACAGTACCTTTTCATCTAAAAAATAAAAAACCAACCCATCACGATGTGGTTGTTTATGGTCTTGAGGTCCTTCGGGACCGAATGCGTTCAGTGTCACATGTTTCATTAGTAGCTCACACTCTCTGAGCATCTTATTGTTGAAGATGTGACTCTTTCAGGGGATTTTTCTTCAGCATGTGTGTGTGTGTGTGTGTGTGTGTGTGTGTGTGTGAGAGAGAGAGATCTCTGTGGGCCGCCTGAGATTATGTACTGATGATTTGTAAGAGCAGTAATAAACACAAAGCCCAGGAGATGTTTGAGATGTTTAATAATGCATTATGTTCATAAAAGTGCTGCCCGGCCAATGAGTCCCTATAGAGAAGAAGCCCACAGGGAGAAAGTACTGGAGGTGAATATATCAGCCTCACGCATCTCTCAGCATCTTACAGTACACTAGATCCTCTTGACAAGGAAATAATCATGTTCTTAGGTGCTTTACATGATGAATAAAAGGTCACATATATGAAAAAATGTAATTCGTGTCCACTGTATGTAACTATGACTAAATATGGTGGCCTCAAAAAGTATTAAGACACATTTTAAACCTATACAACAAGTATAATTGTGTCATATTTTGGTTTGCTTTTAGCAAATATATTTTGCATATTTAAGTTTTCTTAAAAAAGTCATTCACTCCAGTAAAAAATAAATAAACAATCTGAAATCTTAATTTCTTATGTCTTATAAAATTACAAATTAACTTATAATTGTGTCAGATGTTACATTTTGTGTTTAGCGAATATATTTTGAATTCATTTTATTTTGCTCATAAATATCAAAGTAATTGTCATTTATTCCAGTAAAAATTAATAAATAAAACATAAATGTAAAAATCTGAACTTTGGATCTTATATTAATAATATATTGTGAATTTTATTTTATTTTTTCAGAATAAAATTGCAGCAATTTTCACTTATTAAAGTAAAAATAAAAATAATTTAAAAAGAAAATATTTAAAACAAAAAAAACCTAAAACTTAAAAAGTACGATTGTGCCATTTTTTACTATTTTTTTTTTTTTAGAGAATATGTTTAGAAATTTGAAGTTCTTTTGAACAGTTCATAAAGAATCAATTTAACGAAGCCGATTCTGATTCTAAAACTCCTTCTATTGTTGACGCTGCTGTAAAACTCTCTAATAAAGCCATAGGTAAGCACATAATGATGTTTAGTTTTTGATTAGGTTTTATTAATAAAGGTTCTTATTATCATTTAAAGTGTCCCAGTTCGGTTTGTTAGTCATGATTCAGCTCGTAAAAATGAAATCATTTAGGACCAAATTGCAATCTGCATTTACGCAATTATAAAATTAATTAACACCAGAAGGTTCTCTGTTCAGTGAGTCATTGAGATGTTAAACGAACAGCTGAGTCAGGTCTGTAAATGAATCTTTTAGTCCGATGTGTGAATGAATCGACTGGTTTTGATAACAATTATCAAAATAACAATTAAATCCAAATCTTTAAACCAGTTTCAACTTCATTTGTTAAATTTTACCCGGTTCTTTTTAGTGACTCGTACAGCTAATTTGATTATACTTATAACATATAAGGCAGGAATTGAATTGAAGTTGAAGGTTGACATTTCTGCAGTTTTTAAAGACGTTCAAAACAAGACAAACTGTTTCTTGTGAATCAGTGATTCTTGCTCTGATATTCTGTTTGTAATGCAGTGAGATTCAGACATGTTAAGTGTCTTTTAAGGCTGCTTTTTTGCTCAGATTGCTTGTGTCTGTCTCTGAATCACTCAACGCTCTCGAATGGATGTTTTGTCCCACATTTGTTCATGAAGTCAGTTCCTCATGACGTCACCAGCCTCTCCTGAAATCCTCCTGGTGGCCTTGAGTTAATATTCCAGAGTTAACACAAATGCTTGGCCTCTCTCACCCGATCCGTTGGCTTCCCTCTTGTTTGTATCCTTCATCTTTTCTTGAGATCACTCGTCTCCAGCGAAGCCACACGCAGCTGCTTTCAAGCGCACTTCACAGCTGATTCTTATTGATGTTTGTCCGACTGTGTCCTTCACATCGCACTAAAACAAAAAGGCTTTGAGAGGGAAGTTTGTCTTTCAGCGCACGCCGTCGTTGGAAGACGTTTTACCGCGCTCTCTCTGCGCTTTATTACTTTCTTCATCAAGGCTTTTACAAAAGCATTTATTATTACCGCTCGAGTATCAAGGGCAAAGACTGTTGAATGTTAAAATGAGAGGAATTGAAGTTTCAATTATGCTTTTCATGGAACATTTAAGATCAGGTCACACTGTTCTCATGCTTGTACACTTGCAAAAATGTTGAAATATGCTGCATCCATTGCATCAGATCATCATTTCATAATAGTGTGCAATATATATATATATATATACTATGCCACTGTCAGATAGATAGATAGATAGATTGATAGATAGATAGATAGATAGATAGATAGATAGATAGATAGATAGATAGATAGACAGACAGACAGACAGACAGATAGATAGATGACAGATAGACGGATAGATGGATTGATGGATAGATGAATAGGCGGATAGAGAGATAGACAGAGATAGATAGATGGATGGATGGATGGACAGACAGACGGACGGATGGATGGATATATAGATAGACAGACAGACGGAAAGATAGATAGATAGATAGATAGATAGATAGATAGAACGACAGACAGAAAGACAGATAGATAGATAGATAGATAGATAGATAGATAGATAGATAGATAGATAGATAGATAGATAGATAGATAGATAGACGGACGAATGGATGGATGGATGGATATATAGATAGACAGACAGACGGAAAGATAGATAGATAGATAGATAGATAGATAGATAGATAGATAGATAGATAGATAGATAGATAGATAGACATATAGATAGATAGATAGATAGACAGACAGACAGACAGACAGACAGAGACAGACAGACAGATAGATAGATAGATAGATAGATAGATAGATAGATAGATAGATAGATAGATAGATAGATAGAATGTTATCAACATAAATAATAATAATCATAATAATAACAATAATCTAAAGCAGCATATCAGAGTGATTTCTGCAAGATCATGTGACTCTGAAGATTGGAGTAATGATGCTGAAAATTCAGCTCAACTTTTTAAAAAGTTTTAAAAAACAGAAATAAATTACATTTTCCAATATGTTTAAATAGAAAACACCTTTTTAAATTGCAATAATATTTCCAAATTTACTCTTTTTGCTGTGTTGCTGAGCAAATAAATGCAGCTTTGGTGAGCAAGACACTCTTTTTTTAATGAATAAATATATATTAAAAATAGACTTTTGAATTATTTTAATTTGTGTATCAAATGTATCATACATATGCCAGATACTGTGAAAACAAGACAATAGATTGTAGAGTTATCAAATAAATGTGTATAATAACTCAAATTATCTGTTTTTGAATTTGATGAGAATAATAGATTTATATTAAGATCTCTGACTTTTGGCAGTAACGCATAACTGTATTTTAATTACGTTTCCTGGTAACACTGTTAAGTAATTCGTTGCATTTTTAATTGATGTGATTTGATGTCAATAATTTATGTTACTTAAGTTACAAATGCAGTGTTAAAAATATGAGGAAAAAAAAAACATATTTTGTCTGCGCTTTAATAAATCACTGGAGAATGCGAACTAAAATGCAGACGAGTTCAACATTTAGAAGCAATGAAAAGTTGCAATTATATTTCTAAAGGTTGCGTTCGATTTCACATATTTTGGTCTGGTAGCATAGTTTGGGAAAAGTTTAACAAGTGGATGTGTACATGTTTATGTCACAGTAATACTAATATAAGTAAAAATAAACATGAGGCATCAGAATGATATTGCATTCTTCTTCTGAGGTAGATTCAAGGCTCACACTGCGTCTTCTTCCAAAATTACAAGTAGTCAAGATAAACTTTGAGATGAATTATTTAATCAGAGAATATTTGTTTTCATCATGACTGACTTCATTTACAAAAAAGACACTTTAATCTTTCTTTAAATTGATCTTTTGTCATTTTCGTTCATTTAAGTGACTCGTTTCAGGAAGATATTCGCTGAGACTGAGAATGCAGAAAGCGCGCCCTATTCGTTTTCTTTATTTTACAAAACAAATCAAAAAACGTTTTGTTGATATTGCGAGATACAAATAATATTTATGTAATTTTTCATTCCATATTAAATTATTGAAAGAACTATGATTTTCCCTTTGTAGTTTATTTTTTAGGTTTGATAACTAGTTAGTACAGTAGTACTTAGTAAAAGCTGTAATCAGTAAATACAATTTTAAAGAAGTAATTAGTCATTTTACTGGGGACTACTTTTTTGAGTAACTTTCCCAACACTGCTCATTTCAGCTTTTTCTTCTGGGTGGAACCAAGTCTAGCGAAGCATGGTAATATCGTGGTACTTTCTGGTTTGTTATTACTGTTTTAGGAAGGGTTGAAACTATGACAGGATGTGAAGAAGTACGATTTAGTTGCTCATAAATTAGTATTAATCTTATGTAATCCTCATGTAACTTCACGTTAATCCGACTAGAGTGTAAATCATGGGGAATTTATGGATTTTAAATCTTTATTAAGAGTCAGAGCTGTTTCTAGTGCAACATTTTTGGTTTTCTGAAATATGTACTTGTAATAAGTTGCCACTTTTTTTGTTTACCGTACATAATAAGTTGTCTTATCGTCATTGATTCGTGGGAAACACTAGATTTCATATGCTCATAACTCGACTGACAAGAGATGCTTCTGAACTTTGAGCATCCACTCGATCCATCCCAAAAAAGATGTGGAGCTCTGCAAGTGTGTATTTGAGAGGTGCAAGGAAAAAAAAGCCCTTGAAGCGCAGCCTTGTAAATTAATTTGTTCGTGTTGTACGATGGGCGCACAGCTGGTCTCATTAGCATGCACTCAACAAATAATTATAGCAAAGCTTTTTTTGTAGTCTGCGCTAGGCTAATGGGCTTGCTGGGTTAATTATGTCAGAGCGTAATTACAGAGGGCCCAGAGAGATGCACGCTGCTCCCCGCTGCGCCCGCGCTGGCTAATGACGGTGTAGTGCTGACAGGGCCAAGACAGACCGCCCTGACACACCTGCTCACACCCCGCTCGCCCGCCGCTGCATGCTTTAACTTACTGTCTGCATCTCGTCTTTAGGCCCGAGGAAAGGTTCGATCGTGCTTTTGTTGTACGGTGAGTTGGGGAATGTTGCATCATGCACCGGGAGTTTAGGCCGTTGTTTTATCAGGTGTGAGCAAAGAAAAACCTGCATGAAAAGCATCTTAATTAGAGCAGAAAGCAGAAGATGAATAACAGGGTTTTGTGGAACACAGTTACATTAAACATTAAAATCAACACATTCTATCACAGCAGTGAGACACAAACGGTTAAAAAGTTCTAGATCTCAGAAATGCATTAATGCTAGTTTTCAAAAGTTTTTTTTTTTTTTTAAATAAGTCTCTTCTGCTCACCAGGGCTGTATTCGTTTGATCAAAAATACAGTAAAACAGTAATATTGGTAAATATTATTACTGTTTAAAACTGTTTTCTATTTAAACATGTAAAATGTAATTTATTTCTGTGATGCGCAGCTGAATTTTCATCATTCTTCCAGTCTTCAGTGTCACATGATCTTTCAGAAATCATACTAATATACTGATTTGCTGCTCAAGAAACATTTCTGATTATTATCAGTGTAGAAGACAGTTGTGGTGCTTCATATTTTTGTGGAAAAAGACATAGTTTTTTCTTCTTTAATTAATAGAAATGTATTAAAGAACATCGGGCAGATGCTTATGTCTAAGTAATTTTTTTTAGTTTTTTTTTCTTAAACACTTCATGCGTAATGAATCAATAATTCGAACACGTGATCTTGGTGTGATAGCAACATTATGTTTCAGCTCCAGGAACGAAAGCTGTTTAATTACTGTTTTTATGCCTGGTTATTCAGCTAACACCTCACTAATAATTGCTGCATTGTGCATCCAGTCTTGTCTTTGCATATAAAATAAAGGGTAGCTCTTTATTTTACAGTCCTGTTCCTTATGTACATACTATGTACTTATTATAGTAATTACAATAACTATGTAATAACTAGGTACTAACCCTGAACCTACCCCTAAACCTAACCCTACCCCATGTAGTTACCTTGTGTTACCAGAACTTTCTGAGATAAATACACTGTAAGTACACTATAAGTACATGTAAGTACACGTACTGTAAAATAAAGTGCAACCAAATAAAGGTTATTTTTCGACATCAGTGGTTTCATGAAGAACCTTTAACATCCATGGAACATTTCCAATTCCACAAAAGGTTCTTTATAATAAAAAAAAGATTCTTTAGTTTAAAATGTTCTTCACACTAAAATGTTCTTTGAGGAGCCAAAAATGGCATCGCTGCATGCTTTTGGAAAATGTATTTGTAATAAGTAAACCAATGACTAAACTCTGCACATATGCAGCATGCATTAGTTTGGTCAACAGGCACAAACCTTCCCCAACCGCTTCACTCTCTCATTTATGATCTGTACTCATGTTGAAATTGATTGTTATTTGTGGTTATGATTTATTAGCTGGTATTAGTGAACATGACCTGAAGGCAAACATCCAATCAGACGTAATGAAGTTATGGAGAAATGAAAAAACGAGCAGTGTATTTACATTGGACTGTAAAAGGACAGATTCATTAAAGCTAATCGGCGTCTGTGATGTCCAAACCCAGCACTGAGTAAACCACGGGCCTGAACGAGACTCGTCCTCCTTTACCTGCCATTAACACTTAATTTAATCAGGGAATGATTGCATCTGATTTGATAGAATGTGTTTGACACTCTCTAATAGCCTCCGTAATCATCAGGAATAAACTTTACAGCACAAAGCAAATTAGGAGGATTAACACGAGACGATAACTGATTATCCAAAGTCTTTCTGGATGTCAGTAGATGGTTATTTATTAAAGACAACCATACAATAGAATATATACAAATAATTTCCCTTTAGTAATGGAGTTATCCAAGGTTATATGAGCTACTATTTTTTTATATATATATATTAGACAATATTTACACCAGGAATACCATGTTTTTCTCATGGCTCAAAATGGTACACACAAAAAAATAGCATAATACTACCATATACAGGTGCATCTCAATAAATTAGAGTGCCGTGGAAAAGTTTGTTTATTTCAGTAATTCAACTTAAATTGTGAAACTCGTGTATTAAATAAATTCAATGAGGTAGTTTAAGTCTTTGGTTCTTTTAATTGTGATGATTTTGGCTCACGTTTAACAAAAACCCACCAATTCACTTTTCTCAACAAGTTAGAATATGGTGACATGCCAATTAGCTAATCAACTCAAAACACCTGCAAAGGTTTCCTGAGCCTTCAAAAATGGTCAGTTTGGTTCACTAGGCTACACAATCATGGGGAAGACTGCTGATCTGACAGTTGTCCAGAAGACAATCATTGACACCCTTCACAAGGAGGGTAAGCCACAAACATTCATTGCCAAAGAAGCTGGCTGTTCACAGAGTGCTGTATCCAAGCATGTTAACAGAAAGTTGAGTGGACAGAAAAAGTGTGGAGGGAAAAGATGCATATCCAACCGAGAGAACCGCAGCCTTATGAGGATTGTCAAGCAAAATCGATTCAAGAATCTGAGTGAACTTCACAAGGAATGGACTGAGCCTGGGGTCAAGACACACAGATGTGTCGAGGAATTTGCTGAGGCGTCTTACCTTGAATAAGGAGAAGAAGAACTGAACTGTTGCCCAGTGGTCCAAAGTCCTCTTTTCAGATGAGAGCAAGTTTTGTATTTCATTTGGAAACCAAGGTCCAAGAGTCTGG